>NC_138591.1:14773585-15973585 GCF_964289735.1 Phaethon aethereus
ACCCTTTCCGTCTCACCAAGGCTTATATGACGTTAGTACTCAACCAGTCTATTTGCAGTTTATACAAAATGGTTGCTTTTGGTCTAATCGTTATTCAGCTGGTCACAAGACATCCAATACTAAGTTCAGTAACAAAAGTAGGATAACATTAGCCAGGGAATGACAGTGAGCTAATGGTTTCCCATTTCTTAATATTAAACTTTTAGGCATAATTTTAACATCTTCTGTTTCCTTTACACAATTAAAGATCAGCAACAAAAATCCCACTGGACGACTTTGAGTTTAGCCAAGCTGTACGTCCCTAAAGTGGTGACTTTGTATAAAATGCATGCTCCTATGAATAAGGGCACACCTCCTCATTCAAGCTTGTAGAAAGTCTGGGAGAGTTGGGAGAGATGAATGCCAATTCGTTGATACCGTTCCTTGTCTCAACCAGCAAAATGGTGAAGGACCTGGGGAACAGCAGATGCAGTCAGACATAAGCACCCTAACGTCCCTTCTCCCTGGGCATAGGAGGCTCTGAACTACCATCATTTGTTGCTTCTGAAAGGCTCCCCGGTCTTCCAAAACAAGTGCAACAAAGGAACATCTGAAACTGTGATAATTTCCCAGTACTTCATAATCCCCTACCTCCTCCCTTTCTTGTAGCATGGAAGCAAACCACTAAGGACAGGGACTCCTCTAACCAGCACAATCACCGCCGACTCTGATCTGTCAACTCAGAGTCTGATAAACCTGAACTAAAAAGCAGACAGTAGGCTGTCTTCTCTTGCATGGAGCATTCCCTGTAGCTCGAGACCTACTTCTGTCAGACTAGAATATAATTTATACTTTCTCATGCCCATGTTGCAGAATCTCCTCTGCAGCTCTTCAGACATTTTTCAACTTCATATTCTTGCATGATAACTATGGCTTTCTCATATTTTGACAAAAACCACTCAAAATACAATAAAGGAAAACATCTTTGCTGACTGTGCAGGTACTGACCAACTTCAATGATTAAATTATTCCACAAATACCAGTAAAAAGTAGTAATAAAAATACAAAATTATGTGGCAGAGTATTATCTATTATGCTATTATTTTGAAGACAGCTGCCATCAAAAGATATATATCTATAGCGAAAATCAATGCAAACAAAGTATATCTAACAAATCTGTATTATTTTTTCTGAGTGTCTCTCTTTTCCAATCCCTCCTTGTGCTGCACAATATTCTCAATGTTGAACCATCTCAATCAAACACTGTAGGAGAAAATAACATGACACAGAAGTCTCTCTTCTGATCAAATTAGTCCAACATGAATCAATATGAAACCTTAGTGTGTCTGCAATCTCAGAGTCTTCAGTGTCCAGGCATATAGTAATCTGTGAGAAAGAAGTAGTATCTGTTTCTTTGGCACGGAGATTTTCTTTTAGTCAGTCTGTCACTTCCCATTTCAGTTAACAAAATGTTGAATGCAGCTCACCCTTGGACAAATATTACAGCTCTACAGAGTACAAAACAGGCAGAATTGTTTCAGAGGGAAGATTTAATACAAAAACAGATCTGCAAGAAATTCCACAAACTCCAGAAGACATAGATACATAAATATAAAACCATAAGGCTTATATACACCTTAATTTTTCCATAATCCTTTCAGAAATGCTTAAAATTTATTTTGGAAGAAAAAAGCATAATAATAAAAAAACGAAGCAAAACAAAAAAATTAACTTGAGGCAATTCAACTTTCTGGCCTTGCAAACAGGCCTTGTTTTTCATTCTAATCAATGCAAATGTTTACAGTTATCACAGATAGAAGACTTGACTACTAAATTAGTTAAAAATTTATCTTGCTAATGCAAACAGGTATGTTTTCATAATCTAGGAATGCAAGTGTCTTGCGGTCAGTACACAAAACATCTGGAACGATGAGCGTTGCGGGTACGTATCAAAAAGTATTCTACAAAATTAAGTCCAGTTATTCCTTTTCACATTTTACTGCATTTACACCTGTCAGACTTATTTAGCCAGAATTTAAAGTGAGAATGAAGCAATTAATAACCATCTGAGGTTCACAGTTCGCTCTGTTTGCTACGCAGTTTATATCTGCACTGCCCACTGTTTCAGAGACTCTCACAGAAACCTCTGGGACCTTTGTAAAGGATTAATAACAACACTCATCCCATGGAAGTTCATACAGCTATTTGATATGTAAAGAAAGAAATGGCTACATATGGAAAATCAGCAGCATTCCTGTCACATTGCTTAAATTGTTTAAACATGTGAAATTAACTAAAAATATTTTTCCTTTCTTACTGTTCTACCTGGCCAAAAACATTTTAAAAAGGAAAGGAAAAGGAAAGGGGAGAAAAGGAAAAGGAAAGGGGAGAAAAGAAAAAGGAAAGGGGAGAAAGAAAAGGGGAGAAAAGAGGAGAAGAGAAAAGGGGAGAAAAGGGAAGGAAAGAGCAGAGAGGAGAGAGAAGAGAGGAGAGGAAAGGAGAGGAGAAAAAAGAAAAAGGAAAGCAAACAGGAAAGAAAAAAGGAAAGAAAAAACACTTCCAATTTTCATCCCATAAGGCAGCTACATCTTTTGTGTCACATACTAAAATTTCTCAGACATTGTTTTGTATCCACCTGAACTTCTTCCGACTTCTGCTGCTATGTGGAAACACTTCACACATAAGAAGTGTTGAGGACACACAGTTCTCATCACTTAAAACAAAAACATCCATCCATCTCTGATTACAATTTAGTTCTTTCAGAGCTTTCGGCCTTACTTTACTTTGCAGGTTCTGAGACAGGACTGGCATGTAGCACATGCTGCTCTCCCACTGAGTTGCAGAAGCTCTACTCTTTCCTCAGGTGCTCCAAACAGGAACAGGATTCCCCCAGTGGGGTCTAGATGCAGGACTGTGCATTGGATAACTTTTTATTATTATTTTGAAGATAGGCATTGGCCTCTGGTTTTCTGTGGTTGCTTATGTCATCAGGAAAAAACAAAAGTCTGTCTTTTCATGGAATACTAGGTGAAATTAATTAAAAGACAAATATGAAATATGAAATTTAAATACATTACATCTCCACAAAATTAATTCCTACACCTGTTAATTTCAATGAAGAGGTTACAAGCTTAATTTTATTCCATAACTGGAAGTAAGAGTTTAATATGACTTTTTTTCTTAGGTATTTAAAATATTTAACACAAACAGCTACTCACTACTCTAACTTTCCAATGAGTTTTTTTAAAAAACAAGAAATTTTACAAGCACTGTACAAAAATGTTTCTATCTTAAATAACTCTCATCTTGGAGAGATTTCCAGTTGAAGCACTTTTTAGTGGTAATGGAATTAACTTTGTAAATCTTCCTATCCCCCACACAAAGAGAGAAAACATGTCTTAAGTAGCAGACACATATACAAACATCTACAAAGAAAGTTGGGCTTCCATATCTGCATAATTCACAAATGTCAATTAAATCTCTCCAGAAGATCTTTCAAATATAAAGCTAGAATTTTTAGCTTACATGACACTTTAAAAGTTCAAATAGCGCATATCTTCTTTCAAATTCCCAAAGTTGTAATACTTCTTATTGATGCAAAATGTAAAAAATGAGTTTCAGAATAAAGGTCAACATCACACCACAGCACTACTACAAGGAACTCTTAATTTTAAGATATTGCAGTTTTATCATTTTTTCCCCACACTTTAATTTGTTTGATTATTAGGCAAATACCATATCAAAGCAGTGAGACTAAAGAGAAATTTCACGCTCTTGAACTTCAGTAAGGAATGCCCACCAGCAAGAAAGTGAATACAATAGAGTCTTGAATTTCTAAGGCTCATCTCACTCCCAGAGAGAACAGGTAGGAGGTGCTTAGAAAAATACAGATGTCTGGGAAGACTAAGTACATTATGAGAAGCTTTTATTTCACATGACTATTATTTCCTGATTATAATAGTGTCACATGATATTTTTTTCTACATCATCAGGAAATAACAGCACTCTGGGATTTTAACAATCTCTCTGAATGTGTAAAATAAATTAAACATATAGTATTGTGCATTATCTTTCAGTGGGATTGTGCTCTGAATGGGTGTGGATATGATTATAGTATTAGCTTTTCCTCTTTTGCATTTAGAACATTTTTCCCCTGCTCATGCTGTTAGAATAAAAAAAAAAAAAAAAGGAAAAGAAAAGAAAAAGTAACCTCAATCCACTAAAATAAATACTTCTGTTATATTCTGTTGCTTCAACAATGAATAAAGCAACCATGCAGGTTTATAATATCAGTTCACAGGGCCCCTTCTGCTTCAGTGAACTGTTACTGAAAGGTTCAGAACAAAGCTACAGGCAGATCGGACAAAGCTGCTGTAACAGGATTTACATTATACTCAAACTGATACGACCACATCAGAGAACTGCTCAATCTTTAGTATCTTCGATTAGAATAGCACAAGGACTGTGAGTATTTTAGCTCTGAGCACCTGATCACAGTATCTGTGTTACAGCTACTAGCTTAAATGTTGATCTAATCTTACATCAGTAGGATAATTTATGTTTCTTCTTTTTCCTTTCCTCCATCTCTGTCAAGTACATTGGGATGGAGATAAACTGTGAACCCATGAAAGCTATAGTAATGTTGAGCTATCTACTATACAGGTATAGTTATGAAAAGAAACAAAGTACTTACATGTTAACATTTTTTGAGATCTAAAGTAATTAAAATATTCTCTATTCAAACAATTAGTTGACACCATTTGGTAGAACGAGGGAGACACAAGGAAGATCATATGCCAAGGAAAGGCAAACATAACGCTCAATAATTAAATAAATACCACCAGGTGAAGTCACTGCCATGGATTTCTTACAAGCAAGGAGTTTCTTTGTGCAGAGTTAGCTACAGTAACATTTCTGAATGTATTTCTGCCTAAAGTAGGGGCTCCGTTCCAGTTTTTTTCCTTCCTTTTCCCTCGACCACATTTATCTTCGCAATCCACACTGATTATGCCAGGCTACCCCAAAGAATCTTTTTGTTTCATTTTTGCATTCATGCAATAAACATTCAAATATAAACCATTTGTCCATGACAATAAACTCAAGGCTTTAATTAAAAAAAGCACAAAAGAAAACAATTCAGCATTTATACAATGTAATGCTACCATTCTAGTGATTAGCGATTACCTGCTATGAGGCTAATCCCTTGAAGTTCCTTGCCCGGTGCAGTAACTAATACACGTTTTTTGCATCACCAACACTAGCAGACACTGATTACACCTTTTCTGGCAACTGATAGCACATTGTCCATGATCCAGCCTTTTTGACTTAAACCACACTCATACTTGAGCAACAGTTCAAAAAAAGCGTAGCAATTAAAATGCACATTGCTTTTTATGTCATAAGCACAATGGCTGAACTCACCAGGGAGGCAGGATAGAAACTGCTCTGCGCCAAGTCTCTGAATTGATTCCTGCTGCTACGAGTGCTGTTTGCCTGAGCGTTTTGCACTCCACTGTTGTGATCAGTCACAAGTTTGGGGCTCTTATTACCTCAAGCAAACCTTGGCTTTTGGAAGCACATTTTCCTCCCAGAATGAGACAAAACCTGAAACAGAACTGACTTGTGATATACAAAATTCCTGACTCAGCAAGACAAAAAGCAAATAAAGAATCTTCCTTACACAAGTTAGTAGGAATACAGTGTCTAGAGCAACTTTGCTTATTGGAATTAAAAAACAACCAAACCACCAAGTACACTAAATATTAGTTATTTGAACATCTCACTAAAAAAAAACCCAACAACCCGTCACCAAAAATTAACAACATAGTGGAATATTTACAAAAGTTTATAAATACTTGTGAAAATAGTGTATTATTCACCTGCAGCCTGTTAATGAATATCTTTGCATCATAAGAAAAAGTGCATTTTTAAGAACATGATGCCCATAAATTATGTCACACTACATCCACTGTATTTGATTCCTAGTGCTCAGTTACAAAGAAAAGAGGTATGCTCTGGAAGGTGTAGGGAAGGTGCTCCTGCTTCTGAAAAGGGTTTTAATGGCTATATTCATGACAGCTTGCACACATGTTCTAAGCAACTTGCACTTGAGCTGTAAACTTTGCTTTGGCTGTATGTTCTTTGGCAGCACCTGGTGGAATTTGGATAACACTACAATAACAATGTAAAAGAAAAATTACTACAACCCTAGTACTTCTTGTATAAATACTTCTTAAACTATTCACAAAGCACAAACTTCAAGTTAAGATGAAAATAGTCTCTTATTTTTTCCAAAACATCAATGGGTATTTTAATAATATCAAATACCATATTACAATAACTACAATATGTAGCTTTAGCCTTGAAATTAGTAGTCAGCTTGTTTTGCACTATTCTAGTGAAAAAAGCACAGTAAATAAAATTAAAAAATGTCACCCATTTAATACAACTCGGAAGGAAAGAAAAGATTTCATATTTACAATAAATTGTCACTCACAGCAACAGATCAAGTAAACTGACATCTCTATGCAAAAAAAATACAATGAAATAACACACATAATAATGTCTTTAAAGACATTTTAGAGAAAGTATCTGACCACATTTTGTACTTGCCTCTGTCAAAGACTGCTAAAACCTTTTCAATTTTCAATTCATTAGCAGAGAACAATCATTCAAACTAAACAGAGATCTAGTAGGTAATTAGATATTACCTGCTTGTGGTGCAGAGCTTCTAAAAGGGTAACGTCCTATCAGAAAGTGTTCAGGGCGGGGGAAAAAAGGGGACTTTTCCTCAAAGTAATACTATAGGAAGTATTTAGCATAATATGAGCCAGTGGCTCTCAAATTAGTCTCGTTTGAAATACTGTAATTAACAGAAGGGAGCCTAACATACTTATCACAGTTAGCCACTTGTATTCAAATCACGCTGAAGAGTTTTGAAGCCCAGAAACATTTATTTTGGTCTTTTTCCGCTACGTAAGCACTAAAACCCAGAAGCATTTTACCCCAATAATGACCTTTAAAAAGCATTTGTGACTTGATTTTGTTTTCTCTTTCTACAGTCTAGGAATAAATTCATGAAGAAAACTACTGATACAGGTGAGATCATCTTTTAGGGAAGATTTTCAACTTATTAAAATTTATGTTAAAACAAAACATGATGTTAAGAAGTAACTGTACTGCCAACCAATATTCACACTTTTTGTACCAATCTCTTCCATTGAAAACAATTTTGGATTCTTACGTTTATAAATGCACTGTCCCCTTTGTAATTTGACTTCTACCTGTCAAACATTTTTGTCAAATGATGTTCAGAAATATAGCACGAGACTACTTTACAACCATGTGTTCTGAAATACATTGCAGACCATTGCTCATCATTCCAGTGATATATTCAGTTCACAAACAGGTAATACAGTATGCTGAAAGCTAATCCAACATGTGAGATGGATGTCAATAGGTTACTAAAATATTACCGTGACACAGAGTTTTCTGGCAAGCATAGACATAACACTATCCATTTAAAATTAGGATCTAAACTTTAAACAATAGGACCACTTTTATTTTCTCCAGTGCCTTTCAACTGAGCACTATAAAGCACTTTACAGACATTAAGAAACTGAACCTCACAAAACCTCCGAGACACCTGATGAAGGGTAATGTGTATCACTTAACCCACCACTTAAATGCCACCACTGTTCAGGTGAAGCACAGACACACCAGGACATCGTACAGCTGCTTTTGATAGAAAATGAAGGGAAAAACCTGCATCCTATTAAAAAAAAAAATTCTAAGTTACACCTTTAGTGTCATGGTGTTCGACTGTGAT
Organism: Phaethon aethereus; assembly: GCF_964289735.1. Lineage (NCBI taxonomy): Eukaryota > Metazoa > Chordata > Aves > Phaethontiformes > Phaethontidae > Phaethon > Phaethon aethereus. The sequence continues at coordinate 14,781,393 of NC_138591.1, forward strand.
GTCTCATCACCAAAAGTAGATGTGACTTCAGCATTCTGTCATTACTCAGAACCTCAGATAGACCTTTTTGCATGTTTCCTATTCTGTTGGAAAGTTTGCAAAGCTATCATTAACATCAGATGTTTTAATGAATCAAGACAAGCCCAGACTAATTTCAGATTTGTGAGCTGGTACTGTATGTCTGCAAAATAAGCACTGCACAGGCTCGCAGTAGGTATTGAGGATACAGTCCCATCTGCATGACTGCACGTTTCCACATGTTTCCAATATTAGAAAAAGATACCTTTTCACATTCTGTAACTCAGAATTTTGCAGATCTGAGGTAAATAAATTTTTCAATGAATAGTTTTAGGCTTTTTTTGTTCCCAGTTCAACTAACTTAAGAATATACTTTTTTCCTAACTTTTCTTTCAAAGGCATTATAATCCCTTTTAATAAATAAGATTGGTGCAATTTAGATCATGCATATCCTTCACTTACTTTAAATCCGCTGTCAGGGAAAAGGGAGAAAGGTCATAGACAAAAGGTCCAGCAACTGGAGTTCAGGATTCAATTTCTTTAAATGCATTTACTTGAAGGCTCTAAAAGCCATGTTATAGTTTAATCTTCCCCAAACCATTCAGTTTCTGCTAGATTTAGCACTTTTGTCCCTTTGTATTCACAGACTTCACATAGCTTCTCCCAAGCTGGCAGGCCAACATATTAGAAATAAAATGCAATTCTGGTATCTGACACTTCAATTTAGCTTCTTCAGTAGCAAAGATCATCAACTGCACTGCTTTCTCCCATGACAGAAGATCACCTAAATATCACTTAACTGATGTGAGCTCTGTTGGTAATGCATACACTGTCTCCCCACTACATTACCACCACGCTGCCTAGAACAAAAATCAATTTTTAATTGACTGGATTATTTGAGGAATGTGGCCCATCCACTGTGCACTGCTGATAGATTCTCCTAGTTTTCCTATCAGCAAAGACTGTAAAATTTCAAGCTTCTTCAGTACAGTAATTCAAGGATTTATCCAGAAGCCGTATGAACAGAACAACATCACAGCTTTTTCAGTACTACTCCTCCATTATTCTCTTTCCTGGCTAGCAAAGTTAGCTCTCTAAACCACAGCACAAATGAAAAAAACACTGATACAGGAAAGATGATGAGGTTTTCATTGAAATGAAAATTATACAAAGGATGTAAATGGATAAGGGACACAGAGGACTACAGTGGACTTGAAAAATTCCTTTTAAATCTGGCACAAAGTATGCCAGTGGATTTATACTGTAGAGTATCAAATCTGCAAGATCCAAGAACAATGCGCGATACCTGGGCCCAGCAGCAACCGAAGTATGATTTCTCAGCTAAGTATCATTACAGTTTTCTTCAGTTATCATTGCTGCCTTGAGATATAAACCCCAGCAGTTAAGGTAAAGGGTTGACATTAAAAAGAAACATTATACAAATGAAAATACAGAGGTGAGTGGGTATAAAACACTCGACACTTTATCAGCAAATATTGCAGGAAGCAATTTTATGAAACCGTGTAAGGTATTCACTGACTATTTTGTACAGTGATTATAAGAGTTTCTACCACTTCAAGGAGTTGTCTGACAGGTTAGGTGTATAATTTTACTAACTTTTATCACTGCCTTTCGTAATGCTGAAAAAGACAGCTGCACTGATGTACTAAAAAGAAAATTCTAGTGTCGTACTGCAACCCTTTACAGCACAGTCAAGTGCCAAATTCTGCACTGTACCCACATTAGTTTTAATTGACTAATTCTGATCAATGTCAAAAATCAGTACAGTTCCTGAAATCAGAGATTTAAGATACTGGTTTCTTGCCATTAAAGATATATATGAAGATATATTTAGTTTTTGAGTCTCGTTTTACAAAGGTCCAAAATATGTATTTTTCTTTAACTACATATGTTACACTTGGCTGAGTGGTCAACAGGATGTTACTTTTTCATGTTCTCTGTGTATCACTTTGTGAAAGTGCCAACATTACTGGCATTTTGTAGTAACATCACATAGTAACATTATTGGCATTTTATGCCATAGTCTGCTGGACTGTGTTCAGCCAGTGCAGTCGTATTTCATGAAGTCAGTCCCTGACCTAACCCTCTGCGAGACCACTGTGCTGACACCCCTCCCAGCCCAGGAAAGAGCGTACTGCAAAGCAAGCTGGCTCAGGCACTATTGCTTCTTTTGTAGCTCGTGCCAGTTTAAAACGTTGTCAAAAGTGTGCATCCTCAGAGATTTCTTGACTTGTCTCTTAGGCTGTTACGATTCTCCTGTGACTGCTACCAGATCTCTACATTGTTGGATTACCTGCAGTACAAATCTTAGCAAGTTAGGTGAAGTCATATTTCTACCCAATAAACTAGCACACATGGTTCAGAGGGGCTTTTGTGCTGGCTTTATGAAAGCTGGGAGAAGACAGAAATACCTGATCTTGCATCAAGTTAGAGTGACACAGTAAGAGAATGCCTGATTTGGGTCAGCCCTGTCAGTACAAAGAGAGCCTGTCGAAGTTTCTATCAGGTCAAGGACCTTGTATCCCATTAGCATGGCGTTTCTCATGCAGTACTAAAAATGCTAAAAGCCAGGCTTCCTGGATCATCAAACCATACCCCATATATTTGCTGTCAAAATTCACAGATTGTGGAACTCGATATTCACAGAAAACTCTCCTCTTCCATTTTAAAAAACACAAACTTTGGGTTTTTTTCAGAGCTCTCTGCACTTTCAGGCTGCTCCATGAACTGCAAAGGTAGGAAAGTACAAATAAAATACTTCAACTTTTATTTTAGGGGGGTTTATTTCCCAGTGATTCATGGTAGTAACATACCCAAAGCTTAACCAGGTGTAGATAAAAACACGTCACCTTTAAATATGCTAAAAAAATCCAGGTCTCTGAGTATTTCAGTAATTGTCAATTGTGATTCCAAAAGAAGTGTGTATTTAAAACTAAATTTATGCTTTGAAACAAGATAAAAGCACGATTAAAATTACTTTAGAGTACCAGTTAAAAATTGAAGTAGACCCTTTCTCCTTATGCTTCAGAATCAGGAACATGTTTATGATCCAGGCTGAAATGTAGATTTCATACACTACTAATACCCACTTCCAACATACTTCTGTCTTCATCCAAATACTCTTGAATGGCTACAGCCCTAAAAGTATCCTGGGTACAATGACTATGATGTCAGGAACACACAGGATGACTCTAGGACACACTAAATCTCTACTCTTGTCTCTTAAATACTTTCAAAAAAGTGTTCTGTCACTCTAGAAATACTGTTTAATATGAAATAATCCAGGAAGGACTCTTCTTAAATCTATGGATTTCACAGACTTGGAATTTCTGTTCTCCAGTTCACAGGAAAGTAAAGGACAAGGTTTGTAGCCCAGGTGTACTACCCTGGCTTTCCTAATGTTTTGCCAGGAATTAATTCAGCTTAGTAACTGCAAAAACAAGAGCCATTCAAATCTATGGTTTCCACAGCTTATGCTCACAGAAAAACAGTTTCCATCTCACTGACAGGCCATGAGGAAATTCTCAAATATTTTCTAGATGTCTGCACCTCCGCCTTGTCACCCTGCCTGCATCCACCTAGCTTCAGAAGCTCAAGGCTTCTGTTCAGCCTACGTGATTGCTTCCCCCAAGAGTAAAGGAACTATATAGATATTCATACATATGTATTTGTTATCTCTTTTGTTAATATAAAGCATGAAAATACAACAATAACTGAAATCCTAAATACTTGAATTACCTAAACTATTTCAAGTAATTAACTTGTGATTCACTGGCTGCTTAACAGTAGTTCTATTAGCCCATCTTCACAATAGGCCTTGTTAATACTGGTATATAACTCTGAAAATAAGCTGCTTAGGAAAATTATTTATAAAATATCAAGAAACATCAACTTGCTCGACTAATATAACTGACTGGATTTGATCCCTAATGTGAATGAACCTGCAAGTTGCTGTGCCATTAACACTCTGGACTTATATACGACAAGCTGTGTACTACAGCTCAGCTTTGACGAATTCGCAGTGTGTTATAGTCTATATCCATGTCTTTTAGAAGATTATAGTCAAGCTCTTGCTCATTTGCTGATCATGAAAGTTGAAAAATTGGGGAATATTTTTTCTCTTAATGCGATGGAATTTAGCTCACGTATAACTGTGACTGAGAGTACCCTGGGGATGAGTCCACAATGCAAAAGATTCCAATCTTACTCTAATAAAACCAGCAATAATACGCTACTCTTACACAGTGCATTCCCTCTATTAATGCTGTTTTACAAATCAGGGAGAAAAAAAAAAGGATAGGTTGAAATGAACATTTTTAAAGATTACTTAAATTTCTGCATATTGACTGGGTTTTCTGAAGCATGCATCATCTCTTAAAATGAAGCCTCTGTGTCTGCCATCCAACTGCTGAGATGTCTAAGAAACCAGACTTGCCCGAAGATAAAGAAAGCACAGTAAAGCTCACACTAGAAGCCAGAAGTCCTGACGCTTTGGTCTTCTGGTAGTTCACCTTTGGACTTCTCATGTTGCTATGCGAATTCAGCAATTGTACGAGAACTCTGACTTGGCACTATTTTCAGATTAGAAAGCAGCCCTTCAATAAGTGCCAAAAAAAAAAGCTAAACTGCACTTGATTTAATGCGGTATTTGGAGTAAAACAACAGCCTAAAGGTTCCTGCTGCTCCAGGTCACTGCGGTGAAACTAGGACCGAACAAGGAGCACGCTAGCATACATCAGATTTATATTCTTAAAATCTGAATTCTTCAGATTAAATCTGAATTTTAAAATCAAGTTTATATTCTTTTATAGTTGGGGAGGTGCATATAAAGCACTTGTATAGAATACTGGTATTCTTTACAGTTTACATATCCTAAGATGGTAAAATAAAATATCACTGAATCCCCCTTCACCAAACCTTAATACTTTTCCCCTCAGATGAGCACAATTAACTCAAATGAAGAAATGACAACTGCATTAATTTTAGTATTAGCCAATAATAAAGCTGACAAGCAGATTATACTGGTGGGCCAATGTGATAATCTCTTGTTTCATAGAGAAGGAAAACAAGGGAACAAGGAAAGTTACAGATCAGAAAAGATTTGTCCATCATTGAACAATGATCCAGTGACTGACAGCAGTATTTAAACAACACTTTGTTAAAATACAACCAGCAGATTTCAGTACTTTTTGTTGGTATCTATGCAGGATTTCAAAAGGTGTCTGTGGTTTGCTATCTACTGACAGCCATTAATAAATTACTCATGTTTTGGTCAATTGTCCTCTACTCTATTAATTTTTGCTTGTTTCTATCTAAAGCATCTTTTTTGACTCTTCTGTAGATTACGGGATAGACTGCAAAGCTGTCTGTCTTTTAGTGTTTCAAAATTCTAGATGTTGCACAGCGAAAAATCTGAAGACACTTGTGTCAGCTGTTAATAGAATCTACTGTGCAATTTTTCAGCTGCATGTTTTGTTCTTTGTATTATGTATTAAACTCACTTTTATTTTACAGTTTCCTAAAATGCTACTTCAAACAAGTAACGATGGAAAACAGTATCTGTCTCTGACTATTTGCAGGCTGTACTCTGGCTTTTTAGCTCGCACAAAGAGATTCCTTTAACCTATTTTACTTACTTCTTATTTAATTGGTTTTGATAGTGAGTTTATGTCCATCCTTGATTTACAGAGCTGTAATTCCTTCATCACATTCCAAATATGTTTTTCTTTAGCTGCCATCCCCAACAGCAACACAGTTCCTCTCCTCCCATCATCTTACTGCTTTACACTACAAACCCTCAAGAACTTAATTTGTGTATATATACTGGTAAAAATATTTATTATAACTCAGGCATTTATTCTTCTCTATTTCAAACATTCATTTAACAATCCTAGTCTATTAACCCGATGAACGCTAAGTACAGGACAATATGCAGATACCTAATTTACCCAGAGGGAAACAAAACAATTTCCAAGAAGTCATCACTTACTACAGTGCTCTGTTGATATTTCAGAAATGCATTTGTCCCTTGGATATATTCAGAACGCATTCTACAAGTCTACAAATGCATCTTTTTAATAACAGTACCACATAATTCCTCAATGCTACACAGAGAAGAAAAAGTGCAAATGTTTTTTTTCTATCCCCAAAACAAAGGTAATAAGCCTTTGTCTGCTTTTTTTGTGCATGCTTTAAGCATTTACCTTAATGAGCTTTGTTTCTTTGTACCTCCAGAGATTAGTATTCTGCCCAACAAAACAATTTATTGCCCAAAATGTTACTACTGCTGATAAAATCTTAGCTTCTCCAATACTTCTGGCTTGACAGCTAATACCCTAATGTTTCATTTACAGCTGAACAAAGCAGTTTATCTCTACTAAAGGGGGAATTAGTTAGTAGTAAGAAATAATTTCAATCATCTGTTCTGCTTCCAAGGTAAAGTGATGACTTGTGCATTCTTGCTTCTATCTGATGACAGGTGTGTTGCAGTTCTTGGAATACAGAACAGGTCTGTCACATAAGCTTTGTAATTTGTACAATGCAGCTACATGGATTAGGGAAGAGTCAGGTCTTTGCTGTCAAAAAAATCTGCTATCAGCAGTGTGCGGCAGTCAGCACTTTTATTTTACAGACAGGGCACAGACTCAAGTGGAAAAAAAAACCAGTTCTGATCAATAAATAGCTTCATTTTGTATCTGCAACTCTTTGTAATATTCCAACAAGTAGATATATATGTGAAAATCCCTATTAAAAACAGAATAGATTTTGTTGACAAAATGATACTTTAAGGCGTGTGCTTTGCAAAAATGGCTTTGATTATCACCTTACTACATAAGTATCTAATTATTTATATCTCCAGGAATTAAAATTGACTAGGATTTTATCTCCATACCATACACATCAAATCACTTGTGGAATTCCTATCAGAAGTAGTTGACATATACTTGGAAATCTCTGTGGCAAAGGACAAAGACTGATTTTTGCTTGGTGTTTGAATGACCTTCTTATCCCAACGTCATTTTTTCATGTTGTTACAGAATAAAGTCACCTGAATACTGGAAAGCAGCATAACATTTGCCCACACTGTATTTTCTCTGCACTACTATTTTTTGTAAGTAGTAATCTATTTTGCACCAAGTTTAAAAGAATTAGAGAAGTAATTTGAACTGTAGTGCCATTCTTGAGTTCTCTAATATTTGGTTCTTTAATTGGGTGCCACTATTTATGACAGTATAAGAATTTACAGCTTTTAAATTCAATATGGGTTTTATCAGAAAAAAATGAGGTTATGGATTTCAGGTGGCACTAGTAAGAAAAGCTGTGGTTGGAGGTGAAAGGTACATTAGATTAAAATATCAATACCAGAAAATAAATCAAAACTGAAATAATCCTTCAGAATTAACCGTAAAGACAGTACATGACAATCTAATGTTAATTTCAACTGGTACATATGTATTTTCCATGCAGTCAGTGATATATACCACTGATTGCATTCAGCCTAATATTCTAAGACACAGTGACCACACTCACATACACGCTGTATTTGTGTTAACACTGCAAAATTTCCATAAGTGTAAGTGAATGAGTTAGGGAAAATATGGCAATGGTTTTAAGCACCACACAATAAAAGAAATTTTCCATGATTACAGTACTGTGGCTTTGGTCTCTACTTTCTCAGAAATTTCAAAAAACTAGAGGGCCCAGTGGCAAGAGCTTTGTCAGAAGTTAAATGGACAGCACCATTGATTGTAAAGTTCTACTTTTTTGTTGTTGTTGTTGTTGGTTTTTTTTAGGTAATGGAAATAGTAATTTATCTATTTGATAGCAAATCTTTACTTCAGCCTGATAGACAACAGAGTGCTCAGAAAATACACATCTATTTCTTCTTACACAGTAATGCTAAATTAACTAGGTATGAGAAAGAGGCACTGTCATTTTGCAATCCTGCTATATAATTGTTCATTCACAACTTTCACTCTGTTATATCTTAATGGAGTTCCACTGTATTTGAAATTAATTGTGCATTTCTTCCCGAGATTCTTTTTAATCCTATCTCACATCCTTATTTTTCAATCACAACTAAATATCATAAATCAGTTAAAAAATTAAGTTATAATATACATTACAGTTATATTAATACTATAAAGGCATCCAACATTTGTCATCTGTTGCATGACATCAGACTCAATCTTTCTGTGACATGCATTTCACTGACCACTTTACCTGCAGTTATATCCTCTTTCCCAGCTCTCAAGAGATACCAGACCACCTTAGCATTCTTCATACTCCTCTGTTAGTTCAGGAATCTGATCCAACATTATATGGCTAAATGGTCAGTTTGTTCCTCTGCTGTGAGGGGTTACTTCATTCTATTTCCATGTGTCTTAACGTTGGTTATAAAAAGACTGAATGGGCTAAGCAGCCAGTTTTACTGAGGGATGTATTTCTCAAAAAAAATTGACAGAGGACATTACATGCTGATTTACCCAAAAAGCCATTTACTAACACCTGAATTCATACTCTAACTGAGCTTAACGATGAAAATCTTAAATACTTACTTGGCTGCTGCAGCACACGGCAAATTCTGCATGACTGCCCAAGGGAAAGTCAAGATTAATCAAAACATCGTGATCAGAGATGAAGTAACAATCATGTTACACATATTTATCGGGGAACCCAATAGTATTCAGTTAAATGCAATTAAAATCCAGGAACGTGGATTATTTCACTTATCACTAGACTATAACTGCCTCAGAGATTCAAATACATTCTGCAAAAGGAACACCTATACACAACAGTTCAAAAGATGATACTAAAAGGATGCGATAGGCAGAGTCTTTCCTCCAGAAAGAATGTAGTTGGACTGATCAGCTGCAAGAAGTCGTTCATGAGCAAAACATGCAACACTACTTCTTGTCCAAGATGTTGTATTCTACCAGCATGTAACATTCAGCTAAGATAGCCACCAGCACAGACCAAACACTTGTTACTAATTCTACTACCCTTCTTTCTTTTTATAATCTTTCCTTACTTTCCTTTCACAGTTCTGCAGTTTGTGATATCATCCATAGAAGTTTGTTGTTTTTTTTTCAAATTAATTTTGCTTTTTACATTAAGTCTTTAAAATGGTTGAAATGAGCTGATACCACAGAATCACCCAATATACCAGCGCATTTTCTTAATTTAAAAAGGCCAGAAAAAGAGCAAATATTGATTCCTGTATATTCTCCTCCCTGTATTTCAATGTTTTATTTGTATGCCTATATATATCTCATATATGATATGATTATTTAAGAGTGCCATGAAAAGTTTCAATCTCATAAAATAGGTGGAACAAAAAATACTTCTACCTACCCTGAAAAGGAAAGGACAATTTTCTTTTTGGTTTAGTGATGATTGTCAATAAAAATATAAAGAGAATATATAAGAAGGTGCAAGCTTCTGGAACAACAACAATTACACAGACAGCTATGTATAAAATGAAATTGGGAGAGACTGGCATATAAGATAACTTCAGGCACCCTGAAAATAATACCTACAAAGATATGAATATATATTTACATGAGGCTAAGTCCTGGAGTTCTTACTCACTAGAACCTTATTTAAAACCACGAAAAGGCTTCTGCGAAGGACTATTATCAGATGTGGTCCCACAGAATCTTGAAGATTACGCAGACTGAAGTTGGATTTTATCCTAAGTTATTCCTCATGGCAGCAATGATAATGTCTACATATACAGAACCATAAGATTTCTATTTGGCCTGGAGTTGTTTAATTTTTAGTGCAGGTACTGTGCTATCATTGATCTTTGAAAATAGTATTAATTTAATGATGCATGCATGCATTAAAAGTGTAAACACACAGCTGTACAAGATTTAACTCCACTGACAAAAGAAGCATTGAGGCATACCTTCACCGAGATTTTTAACTCCGAAATTAAATTTTGCATAAAATGTGTTCTTGAAAAGTAAATTACAAGTAAGATTTTATAAGTGAAAAATTTAATTACGTGTTTAATCTCCAAGAATCAGAACTATGTCTTCAGCCACAGTGTAGTTACTACATTTGACATTTGGTATGGTTTCAAAACACATAATTTTTTCTTTCTCTGCACTTACTATTAGTAATTTTTAAAATATATGAATTTGACAGCATGCACAGAAAGATGTGGAAACTATCCATTTGCTGCACACTGTGTCACTTCAATTGTCCATAAATGCTTAAGAAAATGGAAAAACGGTAAGCATGTGGGCTGCATGCATTGACTGTGGTCACTTCTGTTATTTTTTTCCACCTCATCACACATTGTGTGAGCTGCATTTCCAATTAACCTTTCCCTGAAATAAGGTAACTTGACACAGTCTACACTTCATTTTCTTTTATACTGATACAAACCATAATACCTTTATCACATAATAAGATGGGCTATTTAAATTCATATAGAACCCCAGAACTTACAATCAGCATCACAGAACAGACTGGTGTGCCCCTGAAGACTCTATGAAGCCAAAGAGACTCTCCATGGGAGCAACTGATAGCCCAAACCTCATAAATGTCAAAGTAAAAATTTTCTGTGGTTTCCATGTATAAAAGACAAGGTTTAGGAAAAGCAGCACTCTCACCAAATGTAGCAGTAACATGTGTGAATTGCTGAATGTGGATGAGAAAACACAGATTTCCTATTATTCATGGACAAATTTAGCAAGTTTAATCCTATCAACTGCAGGGATTTTGGCAACTGAAAATGCCAGAGCATCTGTGACTTTGCTTTTTCTTGGAAAGAAAGCAGAACGGGAAGGTAACTCCTGAGTCAGTGAGTCCAGTCACCTGCTAGGAAGCCACATGATGTAATTTTTGCTAAGAAACTGAAGAAACTCTGTCTTAACCGAATTCCCCCAACCCATGCTGAAACTGGAATCCTGGTTCAGAAATTCCCTGATGTGACTATTTAAAGGTTCTTTTATACCTCTCCATAAATTATTACGGATAGCATATACCTATTTATCTTTGTGCCTTCTAGGTTATAATGCTGTCCATAACCCCATTGTTTCTTCCAAAGTATTCATAAAGAGTAACGATATCCTGTTCTGAGCCCTTTCCTTTGCTTGACTAAACATGCCTGCCCCTTCTTTAATATGATTAGTTCTCCACTGCCCTCGTCCTACTAGCTCTTATCTGCACTTACGCAATTTCATTTTAAATCCAGCTGGCGGCCGGTCACAAGTGGTGTTCCCCAGAGCTCGGTTCTGGGGCCGGTCTTATTCAATATCTTTATTGATGATCTGGATGAGGGAATCGAGTGCTCCCTCAGTAAGTTTGCAGATGACACCAAGTTGGGTGGGAGTGTTGATCTGCTGGAGGGTAGGAGGGCTCTGCAGAGGGATCTGGACAGGCTGGATCGATGGGCAGAGGCCAACTGTATGAGGTTTAATAAGGCCAAGTGCAGGGTCCTGCACTTCGGCCACAACAACCCCATGCAACGCTACAGGCTTGGGGAGGAATGGCTGGAGAGCAGCCCGGCGGAAAGGGACCTGGGGGTGCTGGTTGACAGCCGGCTGAACATGAGCCGGCAGTGTGCCCAGGTGGCCAAGAAGGCCAACAGCATCCTGGCCTGTATCAGAAATAGTGTGGCCAGCAGGAGTAGGGAAGTGATTGTGTCCCTGTACTCGGCACTGGTGAGGCCGCACCTTGAATCCTGTGTTCAGTTTTGGGCCCCTCACTACAAGAAGGACGCTGAGGTGCTGGAGCGTGTCCAGAGAAGGGCAACGAAGATGGTGAGGGGTCTGGAGCACAAGTTTGATGAGGAGCAGCTGAGGGAACTGGGGGTGTTCAGTCTGGAGAAGAGGAGGCTGAGGGGAGACCTTACCGCTCTCTGGAACTACCTGAAAGGGGGTTGTGGCAACGAGGGTGTTGGCCTCTTCTCCCAAGTAACCAGCGATAGGACAAGAGGAAATGGCCTCAAGTTGCGCCAGGGGAGGTTTAGATTGGATATTAGGAAAAATTTCTTCACTGAGAGAGTGGTCAGGCATTGGAACAGGCTGCCCAGGGAGGTGGTGGAGTCGCCATCTCTGGAAGTGTTCAAAAAACGTGTGGATGTGGCACTTCAGGACATGGTTTAGGGATCATGGTGGTGCTGGATTAATGGTTGGACTTGATGATCTTGAAGGTCCTTTCCAACCTAGTGATTCTGTGAAATTTTTTGGTGTTGTATAGCATTTGTAAGAAACATCGTTTCTGGTATTTTTGAACTAGATATAGGCATTAAGAAGAATAAATGATTTGGCAGAAAGATAGGCTAAATAGATTACTTCTATCAGGATCTGATTAGAGTATACCTTGTTGATTGACTGATGGTCCTTTCCAATCTAGTGATTCTGTGATTCATGTCCACTTGTCATGATCCACCTGCATCATCTGGTTAACTGAAGACATTACCTGCACTTGTAAGTCTTGTATATACTGTTAGACTTTAAACTAGTTGTGCGTTTGAGTCTGGGATAGATAATTCATAATATTAACTTTGCTGTTTTGGCGCTATTACAGTATTTAACAGTAACACCTTAGCTGCAAACTCCTGGAATACAAGTAATGTGGGGTCAAGCACAAAACCACCAGGCCAATAGTCTAGATTTCAAATTAGGCTATATGGCCTGCTCATGTAAAACTACCAGCTTTTAAATGTACAAATTTGTTGCAGATCTATTCTATCAGTATGATCAGCCTTCATTTTCAATATTTTAAGTATTTTACTTCAATTCTAGAATTTTAAGTATTATGCTAATAGCAAGAAATAAACACAACAATAAATATCTGTCATTTTAATAACAGGTTCTGTGACTGTAGTGTGTAAAGACTGCTTAAACAGTTTGAGAATATTCTTTTAAGCATTTGTTCATACCCATATGTTATGTCTGGAGAGCTATTTGCTCATTTTGGCTAATTTTCTTTCAAAATATCTCTATTATCATAACCAGCAGTAATTACAGGCAAATTATTTTTTAATGAATACACTGGAGTTTCTTTAGACTTTTTGCCTTTTTGCAACAGGCTACAATGCACATTATAGTAATGGTGCCTTTGTTAGACATGCCCACTTTAGGATGAAATTGTCAGAACATACTGTACGATAGGAGAAGAACATGACAAAAAGAGAAAGCATTTTATTGGATTAATCAATCAAGACGTTTTCCTAATACTATACCCCCACCCCAACACCAACAGCCAGTCATCACAGTTCTAGAAAGTAATGGATATATAGCTTAATATAACGTAGGACTATTTACTCACTATGGACTATGTTATGTCTGGTCCACCTGGCTGTATACTACAGGATATGGTGATGTCTTGTGAATGTGAGCTCATCAAATATATGAAACTGCTGCTGTGAGTGCATGGGAATATACTGTCATCATCTTCTTTGCCTAGCAAAAGATAGAATTGGTACATTTAGCACTTGAGGTCCAGGTCCTCAAGAGGAGTAACTTCAGTTGAGTTGTAATGACTTACAGAAGTGAAAGATCTGGTATTCAGACTGTATAAAATGTTGTCCCTTTTCAAAAATACCACACTACTGGAACTGAAGACCAAATTTACATGAAGTTTGTGGTCTACCAACTCTTTCAAAAAATTCAACGCGACTTTCATCACCTTAGCAGCTTTAAGTTTCTGGCAGTTCCAAAAAATACTTAAATTACGTGTAGATCTTTTGACCAATGAGGTATTTATCAGAAACTTATCATTAAACACAGGTAACATATGAGCAACATGATGCACAAATACATCTCATTTACCAATATGAAACCACATTCAATTTCAAACACAATTATTTTACTGCATTATTCAGGAAGCATATGTATAAGACTGTTTAACTGGTGTTCCATACATGCCCATTAATGTAGGTACTATAAGTATGCAAGTTACTGTAGACTGTAAAAGAGGATAATAAAAGACTCATTGTTAAATAAGTAAGATGTGCCTTAAAGAAAAACATAAGCAATAACTTATTTTTTTCTATTTCCAAAACAACTCTCTGTTTATTTACAGGCATGTTTTACAGGTTGCCACTCAATAATTACCACAAATAGAAATAAAAAGAGAGTACCATTGAACAAGCTTAGTGTAAAAAATTCTATAACCATAAATTATGTATACTTTAGAGTACATAAACATACTGGTATTTCTTAATGTAAAAATTATACAGATAAGTTCTGTATAAATAGACATAAATACATATGTATGTACAAGTTACTTCAAGAAGTTTTAACGCTGGAATTTGAAATTTAAAAGATTACCAGATAAACTTGTGATCTAAAGGTACTACATAATCTCATAGATGACTTATCAAATACACAGATCCATGAGAAATATAATTACATACATCCATCAAGTAAAATACATAGCTGACTGCTAAAAGCTAGGCAAGAATACTGAAGCTATATACACACTTCATATCTTACTCAGGCACAGCATACTTTGAAGAGTACAACTAATTTTAATAGTTATTATCATATCTAGCAACTGAAGTTTGGAATTTATTTTACTGATAATGATAACTAACATTGAGCAATGTGGTTCTATAATGCAAAAGACATTGAGAAAAACACATAAAGATTAAATAAAAATACTTGGGAGAAAATGCCACATATTTCACAGTAGAATTCCCCTTTCTCTTCTTACATCTTGTGTTGATAAAACAGGTTACTTCATGATGACAAGGCTGATAGTCTCCCAGCCCCCTATTTATCATACACCATATGCCATTCATAGTTTTGGGGTTTTGTTTAGTGGGTTGCTTTTTGGAGTTTTTTGGTTTGGTTTTTTTTTCCCCCGAATCTTTCTGGCTAGCCACTTTAGCAAAATAGAGTACTCCAAATCCACCAAAACTGACATTCCAGACCTTCATGAAAGCTACATTTTTCAGTGATCTTCTGAGCACTTACCAGCTCCAAGTCTACTTATGCTTTTTTCACTCCAGCCTCTACAGCCTCACTTTTAGTCAGTTCTGCATACCTTCCATTCTGCCCTGATTTCAACAGAAGTAGCCTCAACACTACTTCTCACTGCATTGCTCAGCAGTTTGCACAAACAAGACAAACTCACAGTAACATCCAGAACACCTGGTAAGCACTTAAAACCACGGGAAGTTTTCACAGGATTTTCCACACACATACAACTTGAGTCACACCACAGGCTTTTTCATACACATTGGTAAGCTCCTAAGTCTAACCAGACCAGAATACACACAAAAAGGTCCGTACTTTGGTTTCCAGGCCCATTCAATCTTTTGAGTGTCCTGCCACACTACAGGAGTGCTACATTCTATGACAGCTTTTTACACACCAGTCACCAGGACCTTCTGCATGAAAAGCAAGCTTACTACATAGAGGCCACTGAGCATGCCTTAGCACTACCAATTTTCAATCACTATTGATGGAGCTCAAATCCGAAGAAGCGTGATGACGGTGAAAAGCTCTGTAACCTACAACTTTTCCTTTATTAAACACCTTTGTCACTGCAATGCATTATAATTTTAAGAAACTAAGGAAAAATGTCATAGACAATATTTGCTTATTGGTTTTGGACTATTTATAATCTTCTAGTAACTATTTTTTTTTAGATACTCTTGAAATCTAGATATTCTTCACAAGAAAAGTTTGCCATTTTACCCTAGTTTCTAAGATCGAATGGTTCATACAGTATTTAGAATCAAGTTATTAAGAACTGTTATTCAAAGCAGGGTAAAAGAAATTGTGTCATGTGCTCCATTTCCCTTTTTCTTCTAATAATTTCTGGCATTCAAAAATATATTTGCTATATACTTAACATTGTAAATATAAATATAATAATGATTACATCATTATGCTAACCTCTGTTAATCATATCAAACTTGTTTGTAGACAATATCTTTGCAAATTAGCTGAATGAAAGGAAACTAAAATTAAAAAAAATCTGCACACTGATTTACTTGGTTTTGTATATTTCAGAAAAGGAATAGCATAGATTACAGAGATTTATCATCGTCTTTTGTAACAAATTAGGGACAAATACTTGAAAACTGACTAAACAGCAGCATAATATGTACACTTAACACATGAATGAAAGGTTTTGAAGAAAGTAATTCTTGGCAAGCATAATAGTAAGATAGCTTTCATGATAGGTGTTGAGCTGAGGGACCATAACACACAGCACTTAGGATAAAACAATTTACAAATTTTCAGTTGTCTGTCTTTCATTCTTTAAGAAATCATGCAGGATCCTCAGCCAGAACCAACCACAATTAAATTCACTTTCTGTGTGAATTTCCTAAAACACTCATGATTGACCTTGTGTCAGCACTCTGATAAGCTACTGACAGACATTAAAGTCCAGATAATAGTATGAAAACTGGCATTAAAATTAGAACACCATACTTGTGTGATGTAAGTTGTTTATCAAAACAAATAAAATTATGAATCCTCTACAGGGCTCATATGAATCACATACTGTAAATTTGTTCTGATTGTTTATTATCTGTATTGTCTTTTATTATTTTGGAAAGCTCTGCCGCAGAGATCTTAAGTACAAATAACTAAACTAAACTTAGGAGATTTGGGAAGTTGACAGCTTCTTGATTTAATTGCATTATATATCTAGAAATAGAAAGCAATTTAGTCTGAAGTGGTACTTATGCATTGTTCCTTTACAGCTTCTCAGCAGCACTGTTGTTAAATTCTTAGCATTCTGGTTTTATAATTTAAGTAGAAAAAGTTATGTACACATTTTCATTTTAATTATGTAGCGTAAGGAATGTCCAGTAAGCACATGATCTTTTAATTTTACAATCACTAACAATCAAAAAGCAACTTTTTGTTCCCCATGATTGGTAAATTAATCAGCCATTGTGTTATGAAATTAGAGGTTGTAAACTGTAGGAAATATCACAACTTTCTAACGTCATATTATCTATGTACAGGAGAACTGTCACTGTTTAATATATGTTAACAAGAATGCCAAACACTTACGTTTAATTAAAGCTATACATCATTCTAGATAATTAGTAATAATTAAGAAGAATTACCACCGTAAATAAGGCAAATAATATTATTTCAACTGAAACTTGAAGTCTGAATTCAAAAACCCAAAATAAACTCTTGGGAATGCAAATACGCCATTATGCAAACTGTTTTCTTTAAGTATGATATAATTTATGTAATGAAATAAATCTATGCTGTTAAAATATTTAGCAGAACTGAGAATAATGAGTAGAGATAGGATTAGTTTAATTAGTTTACTGAAATGGAGTTCTTACAGTGGCTAAGTGTGATATATTAGCTTTTGTCACTTGGAATAAAAAAAGAGGTAATTAGCTCTCATTCAAATATATTGTTTTCTTTGAAGAAGGAATTGTAATATTTTAGCCTGCATAATAGAAAATAATACATGGAGCATAAAACTTACCTTCTTCATCCAAGAGTACATCTATGATAAATAAGAAAATACGAAAACCTTAAGTATTCAGGACTGTAACCTTGAATACAGAGATTTAATTTACACTGGTGCAACTCCAGAGATTCAAATGAAATTGCAACTATTCAAGTTGCATAAGTCCATTCATCATTTATTTCTGCTTAATTTAAGAGTTTGTAACAAATTTTGTCTCTCTATTCAGCAACTACTTCGTTACTCAGAAAACCCTGTACTGTTGTCCTAAATCAAGGCTTTCACCAGACTGATTCAAAACTAAGAAGAGGAATGCCTTCCTCAATAATATTTACTGTTGAATCTTAAACATATCCATTGTAAGGTCAGGATCTAATTTTATTCCTGAAAAAGAAGAAAAATAATACTTAAGTATCCTTTTATAGAGTAAGTATCATTTCATAGCTAGAAAACTACTTAATGGTAATTGCACATCTCTGAAGACAGCTGTATGGAACATATTTAACATGGAATAACATGGCATATGAATGTATTTAAACTAGAATCTAAAGGGCCAAGAAATTAACCCTCTAACAACTGAACACAAGGAAAAAAAAGAAAATAAAAAGAAATTGTGGTAACACAAAGATTGGAGCAGGAAGAATAGAGAGAAGTGATAGTCTTGCAATTAGATATATTTTTCAGTTAATACAAGAAGTTATGAATGACCAAATCCAATTTTACTTTAAATAAACGCTTAGAAAAGGGAAACCCTCTGCTGTAGCATACTGAAAAGCCTCAGGCGTTAGTATAACAACACATGCCATCTACCGTTTAATTTTGCCTTTTTTTGGAACAGTATGGTTGCATATGTGGGAACTATTTAGCATTCTGGATTGCAGACTTTGGATGATTCCATACACAAGTATAAAACAGTTCCTAAATTGAAGTACAGCAAGTCAATCACAAAAAAGATGAACTCTTGCAGCTCTTCCACTTCCAGCCATACAGACTTACACATAGCACTTCAGCCAGAAATTCATCATAATTACGGGAATATAATAAATACAACTTGTACTTGGGTTCAGCTAGAGTATTTATGTTGATGGTTTGGACTGAACAGTAACATAGACAACGGAGCTCTGAAGGGCACAAGAAACACAGAAGTCATACAAAGCCTTCACTCTCCATGTATTTGTCAGTGCTTCCTACATGCATCTCACTAACCTCAGACATTCACCTCCCACATGATTCTGAAAACGAAAGCACATATTTGCTTCAGAACGGTGGAACTGCAAAACTTTAGCTTTTTTAAAATATCATGATGTTATTACATTAAAGTGAGTTGTCATACTCCTATTAGGAAAATGGGCAGTGTTGCGATTTATTCATCTTAGAAAACCATCGCTGTGTTACTAATTGGTAAGTTGAAATAGTCTGGAAATACGCTTCTCCTGAACAGATAATAAAGGGCCCAGAAACTGGCAACGATACATTGATGTTTTACTGTTAGATGATAAGGAAGCTATGTTATAATAGTATTTGGAACTCTAAAAATCAGCACATTACTTATCGATATCGTAATGAAGACAGGAGGAGGAACTAGACAATTTAATTTGCATCTTTTAATTGTCAACTCCAAACAATAAATTCGAAAGAAATGAACTTGCTGCATGATGTAATGAAGATAATCAAATCAGAGATGATTTAATAAAACCAAAGCACACAGTTTGGTACTTAAGAGACTGAGACACAATTCATAAAGTTGCTACATTTGGTCATTAGGTCAAATATGTTAACTAAGTAGTAAGTTACTCTGAGAACAGGCTATGAAGCTTAAAGATTCTTAAATGTGAACAATGAGCACAGAAAAAGCTTTTTGCCTCATTTCTAAGTATTATAATTGACTGTTGACTATATGGTTTGCATGAAACTGCAGACTAAACTGATGTCTATGGTTTTGTATATATACTTTCTTCTAGGCAGTCATTTGCCTCATCCATTCCTCTCCCCTCCAAAGGAAAATAGAGTGAGCTTTGGATATTCATAGTAAAAATGCTGAAATCACTAGAAGTACACAGGATGATAGAATTCCCTTTACAGCTACCTGTTAGAGAGGATGCGATACAATATTGGCCCATAAATTACAATTCTAGAGATAACACTAATCCCCAGGTGCTGCTAGGAGCACTAACTCAACAAAGCTGTATTTGTTATCTGGCGGGGGAAATGCCTCCTTTTCCTCATGGAGCTGCACAGGTATAAGGATGCAGTGTAAGAGTACCCAACCCTCAGAACATAATGACATAGAGGTGGCCAGAACAAGTGACCTATGGAGAGGCCCACTTTCTGTCTATCATTAGTGTGAAAACAAGCCTGGCTAGGAGTCATTACAAGGCAGATCTAACACTAGCACTATGGTTACCAGTACTGCTCCATTCCCCTCTCCGAGTACTGACCACCACCTAAGGGGCAGAATTTCACCTTTCATTTAAGGCTCCAATAGTCAAGTGAGATTCTCACATCTCTGTCCCCAAAACCCCACTGGGTTTGTATATTTTATGATGCCAGAACCAGCTGAACTTCTGTGTTGTGCCAGAAGGGAAGGCAAGGCTAAAATTCCTCCGACCACAAGAGTTAAGAGGAGAATAGAACAAGATAGTTACAAAGACAGAATACAATGAATCTTTGCAAAAAATCCAGAGGCTCAACTGTATAAAATATTCACCTGACAAATAAAAAATCCCTTTCAACATTTTTTTGAATGTAAAGAAAAAAAAAATTAACAATTTTGGGGAAAGATTCTTAAAAGTTTAGCAAGCTCTACCTGTACTCAGGGGGAACCTGCTCGTGCCAGCGAAGACCGCTTCTTAACTGTACCCAAGTAAACTACAATTTAATTCAGTTTTGCTTTTGTTTTTTAGTTTGGTGGAGGAAGGAAGGGTGCATTTCCAAACACAAATCCTGGCAGTAAATCACAGGCAAAATACCACCTAAGCTGAGATAACTGTATGATGTTCCTGCATGGACTCTATTCAATGCAGTGCAACAGTAGTTTGCAATGTTACATGCTGTTATGACACCTCCGTTAGTGACGACAGTGCACTCTGTGGCTGAAGAACCCTAATCGGTACACATTAGACCACAATTATACGAACATATATGAAAGTGGATGCTGATACAACACTAGTGAAACATTAATTTTTTTCAATTCAGTCAAGCTGTAACAGAAATCACATATAATGAAAATACATTCGTGTCTTTTTTCCAGTTACACACATTTCCTTATATCTATTTTATTGTAACAAATATAATAATACGATCATGCCAAACGTCAATGAAGTGTGCATTCTTTGTACATAAGTCTGCACACAATGCAGACGCCAAGAAACGTGTATTAAGCATTTGTTCATTACCTCATTTGCAGCTCAACTGATATAACATAGTGTGGCTGCTGGAACAAAACAGATGGACTCACAGCGGTATTACAGGTCGAAGGTCAAACTTGATGATTACAGTAGCCCCATTCTGGACTTCTAGCCTGTGTACTTTATGGGAAAAAAAGTTGAGCTACACTTAAATCACAGTCTTATCTGGAATTTATTCTGTATTTATACCCTTTCTTTTAAGATTATGAAATGAACTGATTCAGCTCTTTTAATAGTTGTTAAAACAGAACTGCTCAAAGAATCCAATTTTCTGTCAACTGAATTTTACAGTGAAATTCAGTGTAAAGTAAGATATGCCATAGTATCACCAAAGCTCTTAAATAAATAACCAGAAAACTTTGATATTATTTTCTTTTCTCCTCTTAACTTTTACTATATTAAAAGATACAAACCCAAGAAGAGATACCAACTGATAGAGGAATGGACTCAAGAAAACATGCAATTCTCTAGGTAATGCAACCTGTGTATGTAAGAGGAAGTAATACAATTACTTTAAAAGCTTTTTTTCAGGCACACTTAATGCTTTCCACTGTACATTCATCAATCGCATGACTCTACTCTCTTGTTTACCCACAGTTTTCAAGTCAATATGACTGAAGATGAATCAGACTCTAATACATGAGCATGAGACCAAGGGGAAAAAAGCAAGTGCGCTGTTACATATGCACCCCTAAAGAAAGAAAACTCACAGCTAATACAGTAACATTTTAAACAATTTTTTGTTATTTTGGGGAGTTTTTTTGCTAAGACTTTATAGTCAGCATATAGACGTCTAAAGGCAAATCTCACAATGTAGTCCCATCTTCAGATATTACTTTAAATTACTTTTACTTACAAACGCAACATGATACAAATGACTGATTTTCAAATAAAGCAATAATCCTCACAATGACTAAATGATTAAAGCAGTTGTTACTAAACTTTTAGTGTCTGTGACTAATAGTGACATTTACAATGCAAACCATGCCTGGCTGCTCAACTAAATGTAGCTGACTAGTAATTTGTTCAGACCACAAACACACATCCCTTATACACTATTAAATCATGCCATGTTACACAGTATTAAAATGTTTCCCTTAAAGCAGCTTGCTGTAATCATTAAACAAGAGTAAGGAAAATAAACTTTAACAGAGGCTGGGCTAAGAAATTTTAATGCCCACTCAGGACAAGAAATCAGTGGCCAATATACAGAATTTCTATCCTCCATGAAACAGTAAGAAATAACATCATTATAATTTCCATGTTTAAAAAAAACCCAACCAAACAAAATGTAGTTTAACATGCTATATTTAGTTTTTAATAATCTTTAGGAAAACTTTTTTTTTAATTAATTTTGTTTATTCTGATTTAAATAACCGTCTTGTGTAAATTGACTAAACTCAACTGAGGCAAATAAAAAAAGACAAGGGATCCACTATTTTGCTGAGCTAGGGAGACTTCTTTGGGACTACCAGTGTCTTATGAGAAAAGCTAATGCAGAATTTTATCTAAGAGCTATCCTAGACTCTTCTAAGACAAAACATTGCCTTTGTAGTGCTGCGCAAGCGAGGAAAAAAATGGGTCAGGTATTGTACAATCACGGCACACTTGGGCCGAGGTACTCACACTTTCAAACAAGGCTGCTAAAAAGTCTTCTGCCCTTAACATGTATTCTTGGCTGTCTGCCCATGCCCATCTGTCTGGAATGGCACAGTGCCATACTGAAATTGCTATGACCCTAACTGAATAATATGATGATGAGATTAGATGAAAAGTCCACTGACAACTACATACACAACAATATGTCCAAACCCGCTCTTTAGAGAATAAACTTACCACATTTGCAAGATACTTTTCTCACAGAAATCAAATGTTTCAAGTTTCAAGACAAAACACCTGCAACACGGATGTAGCAAATATACAAAATCAAGTTTGAAAAGTCATCTGGAAGTTTCCTAAAAAACTTCTTGCATGTAAGGATTTCTTTAGCATCAGTCTTTTCTTTCAAAATTTGAAACTACCATTTGTGATTTACAACTGCAAAAGAAGAAAAGCTAAAGCTTAAGATGATTCAGAAGTGAAGAAGTTGTATATTCCTCCCTCTTCTTGCAGCACAGTATTTCCCAGCAAAGCAACTGAGCATCAATGTTACTTTTGAGTCAATGGTACTGGTGAATTTTTGTATAGGATATAGAAACATCTTTTCGTAACAGCATCTATTACTCACTTCTTAGTAGAATTATTGCAAATTGCTTTAATTTCATATAGTCTTGCCAGTCGTTCCTGAAGAGCAAGAATGATTGTGAATTTAAAAGCAATAAATGTGTCCTACATTTGTATGATTTTGCAATACCAGAGCCAGACCACAGATGTGCATGCTTTGGGTATTTGTCACTTGAGATGCTGTCCTTTCCTGCACAGATTTTCCTGGAAAGTTAAGTAGACTGACAATCTGCAAATCTGAGCATGAATGCAAAGACTAGAAACTATCAACTAGTTTCCTATCAGAAATGACTTTAAAAAAAATCCCAGATAGCTACACATTCTGAGTGTGACTACTTTAAAAAGAAATATTATAAAGGACTAGGGTGTTCTGCAGAAGTAAAACTTCAGTTTTGGCCAAACTTTATTTTGGTCAGTATTTTGCTCAGCATGCTTATGACAATGCATATGCATATCTGAGATGATAAAAAATGAAAAAGCAACATACAAATATTCAGCCTAGAGGAAACGGTGATTTCCCATTGGTTCACCCCTACAATGGGTAAATCTCATGTTTTTGCAGGTCTTCTTAGAGGTTTAAAAATGCTGTTCAAACCTGGCGTGCAAGGTCACACCCAAACACCAAAAATCACCACCACTGACAGGTAGGATTTTGTCTAAATTACATCTTTCAAAGACAAACTGATAACGTTTAAAGCAACACTATTTTAAGGTTAAAGAACTTTTACCTCCTACGCAATTGTCTTGCATACTTGCCTAAGAACTCAAAACAAATGAAGAAATAAGGAAACGTTTTTTGTTTTTTAAGATTTTGGAAAAGTCTGAAATTGTAGCTTGGCAGTATATTATCTGCTAGCATACCTGCCCCCCATCTGCTATATATTTGAAGAATGTATATTCTCATGTCTCTAGACAACTATTTCGTCTAAACTTACTAATATGCAAGTCCCTATTGATCTTTGTAAAATCAAAATTTCTGAACCTACAGACAAAAAAAAAAAATCTAAATAACCCTAATTTCACTACCTAAAAACAAACATAAATCTTCCATCTTATGAAGTCGCCGATATTTCTACAAATTACATGCCACGTATTTGTATATAAACACCTTATGATTACATTGTAAAATGATGGAGAAAAATATGTTCCCAAGACTCTTCAAGTTTTGAAAATGTCTAGTTTGTTAAGAAACTGTTGCAAAAAGATGGCAGCATGCACTGCTTCATGGACCAAAAAGCTCTGAACCATGGAAGGCATCCAAATCATGTAACTTAGGCAGCAGAAGCTGAACCTGTCACAAGTCTGATATAAGCATTACTCACGAGCCCTTTGCATACTCCCAGACCGATGACTGGTGGCACACAACCACAGCTGGCCATACAGTTACATTTCTAGCAGAAGCTTGGGAAAACACTTCAGACTGCACAGAAAAAGCTATTATCAAGAATTCTAGAAGGGAAATAGTAGTTAAAAGGATTAAAACACCCAACTTTTGCACTGTTTTTTCATCCAGTGGAAGTTGGAAAATATTTAATGTCTGCTTGTTTTTCTCTATCTCCAACAGCTGCTTTTTGGTTTAAAATAAAAATGCTTATATTTCTAAATTAAAAACAGCATCCATTCAGCATCAGGTACGGCTTTGTTTCCAAATGTAAGAGTAAGAGATTTCAATGCAAGTTCAGCATAAAAATCCATTTTAAATTTTGTTTTCACATTAATAACTGGACTTCCTTTTGCCCCAACAACTCACAAATGTCAAATAACTAAATAGCACAGGCACAATAATAGCCCCAAACCCAATAAAGAATAAAGTAGCCTTTCTTGCCTGTCAGAGGACCCCATTTTCTATTCTGAGCAGGCAAGCTGAAAGCACTGCTCTTCTGTCATTCCTTGACAGTTATAGACTAGTTCTACACCTTATTAAAGATTAAGGCTTGCCCAGGCATTCTCTTTTGGCCATCTCCTGTCCACAGTCCAGCATTTATTACAAGAGAGCTGGACATTAGTACCATATATTCTACTTTGAAAGAACTCCATACCTGAAAATGAGGCCACGTAACCAAATGTCACTGAGCAATTAAAAAAGTACACAATGAAAGAACATGGTATTTCACTTAACTTAATCTTTCTAGATAACCATATCCTTTGGGTTACACATATAACTGATGCCTCTCATTTCCGTTGTTTGTTGTAGATTCTAAAACATAGTAAAACTGGTAACAGGTTACCTTTTTATGAAGAAAAAGAGATTTTTTGTTAAAAAATTATAAACACAATTATGCAAGAATTATATAAGTCCCTATTGTGTGTAAACATTTGCTATGTGGTTTTGGTCTAATGCAAGTATGTTATAGCAAAAAATTCAGCTGAGCTACTACGTAAGAAATATTACCTGCTGTGGGATTTCCACAGAACACTGTGTCCCAGGCTATTTAGTAGAGACCATTATCAACCCTCAACATTTCTTAGAGGCCACCATGAACAACTATCACCCTATTTTTAACCAAAAGCATTAGAAAGTCTACGTGATTCCACGGAACACTTAACACTGTCATCTGGACCACAGTTTGAAAACCTGTTCTGTAAGATTAGCATTTTTAGGAGCACAGCTAGTTAATTCTAAACTGATGACCTATAAATATCATCATGCATTTCCAGGTTACCATTCTACTTCCTCTAACTATTGAAGACGTGCTGAAAAGCAATTGCAAATAGCCAAGTGGCAAAAATTGTAAATAAACAAGAACTTGTTCTATTGCAGAGTGCTAAAAATAGAAAAAGAAACTTTTTAAATCGGTTATGGTGGTTTCACTTAAAACACATTTTGTTTGAGAGCAGATAGAAAATGTAATTTCCCTGCAATTCCAATGGGAACTATAAAGCAGTATGAAATTCTGTATCTTGCAGCAAATTTTTACATAAACAAATAAAAACTTACAAATGGTATTGGAAAGGTTTAGCCTGTTTTCCATGGATGCTACATCAGTAAAAGCATGGCAAGTTGAAACTTACTAAAATGCAAGAAATGGAGGCAAGGATTCAATTCTGCTTGCTTTAGAGAGTCATCCTTTTTTTTTTTTTTTTTAATATTGATAATTTATGGGAAAGTCTTATCTGTTCAGCCTTTGTACTAAGGACTACTGAATGTAGTATCTGTCAGAATCTAAACCAGCAGAATTTCACTGGACTAATGAGTCTGTCAATGGCTTATAAAGAATTAGATAGATTAATACTAATTTTAACAAAAGAAACTGATACGTCGACTCCCAAACACTAAAGAGTTGGAAGAAGACTCCCCCTGCTCCAGGTACACATACATCTACTGTGACTGTTGTACACAGCCAGCCTTAGGTTTACATGTGATTCACCAAATCAACCGTACTGCTAGCTTTCTAACAAGGAAAATTCATCAGGGTCTCTTGATTTTTAAAAAGTTCCAGGGCTTAGGACCAGCAAACCATGAAGAATGCCGTAGCCCCGCAGTTCCGCCCTCTGGGAGCACTGCAGTGTACTCGTCTAAGTGTCACATGGTGTTTGTTGTTGTGGAAAAGGACCTAAATAGTTACAGATCGCACTCATGCTAAACACATGCTAAAATGGTATTAAATCCCATGTCCTAGGAACATGGGAAGTTCATTTACTGATAGGATATATACCAACACAGATTTAAGAGAACTCCTTCAAAATGCATGCGTAATTATCATCACAATATTTTTCCATTACACTTTTCCTCCAAGAAGCAAATCAATACAGGTCTTTCCCAGCTAGCAATCTGATGTAGATTTCTAGTAAAGCATTTGACAAAGTATTCAAGCCAATTAAAGACTATACTGTAAAAATAACTAGTGACTGTGGCAACCTGGGGTGGGAGGGAAGAAAGTTAAACAGAGGAAGAAAAGCAAAGGAGAGGAGAAGAATACTCCACGGTTCTAAAACAATTATTTGCTATTGATGCAGAAATATCATTATTCTCAGTATGAGTCAAAATGCATTAGCATTCCATCTGCCAATGCTGCAGCAACCATTTTTCTCCATTTCTGTTTGACCTCAAGCCTTTTATGCATAAATGTCAGGGATCTTTACAATTAATCATGTCTACCACAGACTAATTGTGGACAACAGTAGTGCAATTAACACAAATTTGCTTCAAATATTCATGAACATTCAAAAAGCATTCATTGACACAAGCGTTAGTTACCTAACCACAAAAACTGACAGTTCTTTTCTCTTCTGTTTTCAAGCAGCCTCTGTATTAGGAAGCTAAGCACACCATCAAGGGTGATAGCAAGACTGGAAAAATATTCTATGAATTCTTAAAATACGATTGCTTCACTGTTACCTGCCAGACATACATTCTAGGAGGAAACAAGCAAAACAACAAATATGAAAACTATTCCTCTTTTACTCGTAAGAGTAGAGTAATCCAGTGAATGTAAATATACTGAAACGTATTTTGCATAATCAAAAATATATACATTTCATAGTTCTACCTTAACATAATTAAAAAAAAAAATTATCATTCCTAAACCTGATTCAAAGAAATGAAACAAAAAAGTCTTTACAAATTAAGAAACAGTTAGACCTGTATTGGTTGTCTTTATTCATTCTTAATACTACGCCTGGTACTTTATTTGTATCTCACTACGGAACTAATGGCAGAAGTCTCCCTAACCATAGAAAGCTATTTGTAAAGCCTGACCTAAACACAACAGATGTAGTAGACGTTTTTTGTTTTTTTTTTTTAATACGTGCTTTACATTAAAGAATTTCTTGGACAGTTGTGCTATTTCTAACCAGGCCCATGGCGAATACTCACCAACCCTCACAGGAATAAACTATTCTCACTTCAAACAATTGTTACAGTTTGAATCCAATTGACTCTAGACAAAAGTACTGAGATAATCAGCATATTAAAGCCAACACTATAACCATATGTTAATTATGTAAATGATTCATTTTAATCAGCTAGAACCATGTAAAGAGTTACAAGGAATGCAAATGTAGGGAGTTATTAAAAATCTCATTATTATTCATCTTGGTTCCATGCGTGAATGTATCCATCTAAACAGATGAATTAATAGTTAGATGAAAGATGAAAGAGCTAGAGGGGAAGTCTGTGGGAAACCATCTGTCTTCCTTTGTATCCCTCCCAGGCTTCAACCATACTGCAATAGCTACATGGGGAACAACCCCAGAGAAGAGCCAGTGACTGTCTACTCAGCACCTCAACCAGTAGTCAGTGCTTCTACAAAAAAATGTAGAAAAAACACAACACCTTTCAGCCATTCCCAAACTGATGCCCTTAGTAGGTCCAGGAGATGGAAAGGGAAACCTGAATAGTAAGTTCAGATGAACTGCTACAAGAATGTGGTTGATTAAAATTCTCCAGAACCTTTGTATAAATCAAAGACCTTCCTCTAAAGAAAGACCTCTTAGAATCTTCAGTTAAATGTTAAAACATATTCAGGAGCTACTGTGATTGGGACCTGTATTAGTATCTAAACTGGTTCTCTCAACTTCAGCAGAAATTGCGTATGTGGGAATACAGAAATCCACTTAGCGATACTGTAAAAGTCTGTACTTTGTCTAGTTCTTCCAAGGAACATGGGAGAATTGCAATTAATTAAGTCTTACTGCTGGAAGAGTTATTTTTCATTTATCCCGCTCTCCCAGTTCCCTGTGCAATAGTCACTTGTATGAAGAAAGTAAGGGTCAAATGCCATTTTCACTCCTGACTGCACCACAATTTTGTCAGCACTCCAGATACACGGCAACACCGTGTCTACTGTATAAGGAAATAAGGATTAGCTAGAAAGATAGTATTTAACACCACAGAAGGAATAAAAGGGTTGGCACGTTTAACACTGGTAAGGCATGCATTAGGGTAAGTCCACACTGCAATTCTTCATAAATCTTAGATAGCATTTTATTTAAAATGAAAGATAGAATTTACTTTTTAAATCCTTGCTTAAAAACAGCTACCATTAACTTTGTAAATGAAACTCAAACTCCATAAATAAAATGTACAAAGAACAAAGAATACAATTCAAGTGTTTAGTTCATTACAACATTGAAAAATATGTACTTCTCCAATAATAAATTCATTCTAATAAAGAGAGTTAACACAAATAATTTTTTAAATCTGTTTGTCAGTTTTTGGAAGCTTTATCGAGCTTTGTTCTTCATACTCTAATGCCTTCAAGTTTTCCTGCCTGATGTCTCCTAATGCAGTTTCATTGGAATAATTCTATTTTTGATCTTTAATCCTTTTATATGTTTTTTCTTTGCTTACTCTTGCATGCCTTTGTAGTTTCTGTAATTGGGTCTTTGCACCATTTTAGCAGGGTTTAGCACTGCGCAGCTTGTCAAATTTAAGTAGAAGTGAGAATAATCTATCACTGGTATAATAAATCAGCGAGTAAATTCACATATCATCAACCTAAAGTGAATGTTTGCCTCAAAAAATTGTAAACTGCAATTCCTCTCATTCTGCAAAGGCTGGTGAAGCTTTTATCTATTTTGTAATGCAGAAAAAAAGGCAATTGCACAGAAGGCACTTTAGATCACTAAAAGTTTATTAAAAATGGCTACACATGTGCAGTGAAACAAGACTTCATTAATTTCTTCTTGAGATGCCTGTGTGAATTCAACTTAGGGAAAAGTGCTTGACAGCTTTGCAACTATTGACTGACATTCTTAAGCAAAGCTTCACTGAGTACAGAGCACGATTTAAGCACATCCTGGCGATAATAAACACAGCAAGTGAAAAAGTGAGTATGCCTACACCAACTGAAATAAAGAGAACTGGTAATTTTTAAGCGTGTAGCAAATCTTTGCTAATTTTAAAAAGACTGTGAACTCTACTTTATTGAGAAATTACAGTACAGTCTTCCAGTATCAGGTATTTATTATCTTTACAACCATTTAATCTGTTTTTCTGGTTCCTGGTGATATTTACATTTCACAGAAATGTTCATACAAAATAACTCATAATCTAGATACAACCTTAAAAAACAGTGCTGCATTTCAACGAGCCCGCAGAATTTAAAACTATACACAAGTCCTTTGTACAAATCTCCCAAAGAACACCACTCTAGAGGTATTTTAATTTTATAATGTATGCAACTATCAAAAAATCTGACCCTGAAAGGATGAGATCAGCTGTGACAAGCTTCATGAAATGAAAATATATGATCTGAGATCTCAGGCTACAGGAGAAACAGATCTCTCATCGTGTGCTACAAAGAGAAATCTTTGTCATAGAATTAAATAGGCATACATCCTCAGATATATACATGAGACAAAGTATAACATATTATTAAGCAAACTGAAAGGAGTTTCCAGCCTTACACTCAGGCTTTTGTCCACATTACAAGGATCACTTCCTATTTATGCAGGCATTGATGCATTAAACCAGAGGAGAGGGAAGAATGGTAAACCACAGTGAAAAACGAGAAACTGAAATTATACTGATAATATGATAGCTTTAATTTAGTAACATCTTGTTTATCTTTATGAAGCTCAAGCAGAAGAAATCATAACATTATATTCCCCTCTGTTCTTCCATTATATAAATGGAAAATTACATATAAACTCTATAAATATTTCTTTAAAGGACGCTCTATTATCTGTATTTTGTATCTGGGCAATGGTCATAAAGGCACTCTTTCATCTTTATACATTTCTTATCACGTTTTGACCCTTTACAAGCTCTCCCCAGTGCTGGTCAGTAAGAGGGGAAAAAGCTCTCTTTCTTCTCCGAGATTACATAGCAAATTCTACAAGAACAAGGCTTGGCAATGGTCACCCGGAGGCCCTCAAGAAGGGCTGTGAGGTTCCATCGCACTTCCCTCACTCAGTAAACCCTGATTTTCTCACTGGGTTTCTAACTGGTTTATTTCTGCTGTGCACACTTCAACACATTAACACTCTTGTGAATAATAAGGAAAAAAAAGCAAGTCAGGGCAAGAAGATTCCTTAAAGCAGAAATGAGGTACATATGGGGTTTTTCTGAGTCACTCTGTATAAAGTGATACAAATAAAAACTGGCAAATAAATCCCACTTTGCTAAGGCTGATTTATTTCGCTTTACTTCTCTGTGTTTCTTAATCTCTCTGCTTTTCCATGACCATTTATCTGCCTCTTCCTGATCACAGACTACTCTTGATCCATGCCTCAGAGTTTCAGATCCAATCATCAATATTAAGACCAAGGGAAAACTTGAGAAAATGACATTATATTTACTAAATACTAGTATCCTAATTCAGGAAAGTATTTCAGCATGTGCTTTACTGTAATTTCAGCGCCTTCTTAAACAGATGCCAAACGCATGCCAAAATACCTTCCTTTACTGGAGGCTGTCAAATGAAACACAGATTAATTACAATTTGTCACACGTCACTTTACAGCACTGTGGCTTCAACAGACCTGAAGAGTATGTGTATTCATATATCATATTTTGTCACTTATCTTTACAAACTTAAAAAAAAAAAAGGAGAAATCATACATTTAGGATAATAATTCTCTAAAATACAGCGATGCTCATCAAGGGAAAATTCAGTGCAGGTAACACAGTGGTAGCATATGTGCATTTTGTTTACTGTTTTGCCATTAATGTAATCAGTTATCCCTACCAATAACACATAGCATAACCATTACGTGCTGTGTTGAAGGTTTCATTTTTGCTTGAGAGAAGACCATGCTTTTCTTGTATCTAGTCTGTGGCTTTTCTGCTGTGATTTCCATAATAGTGTCCACTCAAACAGTGGGTGTCTTGCGTTGTACTAGTTGCGTTGTACTAGTACCAAAAGCCACCCATGTGCATTGCAGTAGTTAAACATGTCCTATACTAATGTAAAAGCCATACAGTAAAATGAGGTTTCTTCACACATTTCTGTAGTAATGGGGATTGGGGCATTGTGACACTAATGTAATATCCAGATGGACGGGTGTGGTGCTCCTGTTCTTTGGACATTCAGAAGCACAGATCACATACTTTGACAAAGCCACGTGCAGAAACTTATACTGCCGCACATACAGCAGCACCCCAAAATTAAGCCTCAGCTGAGCTGCTGATGGAGTGATACGGAAAAATTGGTAAAGAGCTAGCCTGTGCTTTAAACATTTTTCCTCCTACTTCACAGAATTTGAAAGCCAAAAACTGCAGACAAGGCTTCAGAGTGCTGATTATTTAAATAGATTACTTTACAAATGTCACTCTGCAAACATATAGGCAAGATGATTGCTGTTTCTTTCAGCACTGTATCAGAAATAGACTCAATAAATGGGTTGTTTAAAAAAACCCAAACATTTATGAATTGTTTGAACCCACTGTACTGTGTCTTGTTTACTGCTGCTCTATGAAGCTTTTTTTAAAATAACGTGTTAAATCTCAGAGGGATTATCCTGAAATGAAATTTTTAATAACAGCAAAATAAACTCATCCTTCACAGTGCTCTGTGTCTCACAACTTAGTGTTAACTCTCACCTCTCCTCCCTGCTGTACATCTGTATCTACTAGCAAAATTTTATTATCTCCTACTCCCATTTCGGGTACCTGAAGGAAAGTTATGCTTCATACATTATATTACATTCTTCTCAAAAAGACAAATTAGATACCTAAGTAATTCTGCGGATCTAAAAATCTTATCTATAATGTCTTGCAACTGTAGTAAGCTAAGGAAAATTCTAGAAGGAAAGATTGAAGGAATGAGGATTGCACTAACACAAGAAGAGAAGGCTGAGGTTGACATCACTGTCTTTAAGCTGATAATGGGCCACTATGAAAAAGATGGAAATAATGCATTTTCTATGCCCACTCTGTATAAAACAATAGTGGGAGGTTAAATTACAAAATAGAAAAATTTTAAGTCAGACATTAGGGAAAAAAACCCCCACCTCTAATGCAAGCATAAAATGCCTGGAGAGGTTAGAGAGTCCCTGCCATTCAAGATCTTAAGAACAGGCTCGACAAACATCTGTCAGTAATGACACAGACAAAGTTGATCTGGCCTTCAGGCAGAGAAGTAGATTACGTGATCCCACAAGGTGCCTTCCTTCCCTATTTTTCTCCATGTCTGTGATATACACCTCTTCTAGGAAGTAGTACACTTCAAGAGCTTTCTCATTTGTTTGTGGGTATTTTGCATTTTCAATCTTGCAGACAAAAAACACAGCAGGAACCAGCGGCTAGAAGCGGAAATAAAGAGAAACAGAGCCTCGCAGTATCGTAACTGCAAGGGTAATTAAACATTCAAACAGTTCAGTCAGGTATCAGTGAAACTGATGGAATCAAAATTACTTGGATGTTTAAAACAAGATTAAATATCTTCCAAAAGGTCTGCTTTAAGCCAGTCTCAGAGAAATTCTGTAGCATGTATATTCAACAGGACAGGATGAATTATCAT
This sequence comes from Phaethon aethereus, assembly GCF_964289735.1. Lineage (NCBI taxonomy): Eukaryota > Metazoa > Chordata > Aves > Phaethontiformes > Phaethontidae > Phaethon > Phaethon aethereus. Next base: position 14,814,886 of record NC_138591.1, read on the forward strand.
AATGATCCTTCCTGTCTTGAACATCTTTGAATCTGTGAATCAGAAATCCCTTTTCACAGCAAGAAATCTTTCTTATATATATGTATACATTCACTTTCTGATTCTGAAAAGAAATACAAAAAGATGATAACAACAACAACAAAAAAATCGGTTTTGTTACATTAGAGAAATGGGTTTTGCCAAAGAGCACAGAATCAATTTTTAACAAAAACGTTCTGTCCTGAGACAGAAAAAGAACCATTACACGTTCAATTTGGTTTTTCTGTTTCTGCAGTAGGCAATATATATTCAAAGTCTCCTGTCCTGTTAGAGAACAAAAGCTAACTATTAAACAAAGTCACGAAGTATGTACACTCTTCTTCTTCCAAAAAGGCGTGGAGGGTTAATTAACGCTAACTACTTCACTTTATTCTTGAACCACAACTGCTATTTAACAAGCACCCCCCTTCAAAAAACAAGTTTTACCTATATTTATAACTTTCATCCTTCCCTCCAATGAAACACACTGCTTAAGCAGAATTATGTGTGTATACAGAAGAACAAAGTGGTCAATACAACAAATACTAACAATGCAATAGTATCAGTACACAGTATATCCACAGACAAATTAATTCCTTAGTTTTAATCATTAGGTTAGGGACCTAGTAGTAAAATGGACAGCATTTTAGACAGTACATTTGAGAATCACCTCATGAGCGAACAGGCATCATTCTCAAGAAATACTTCCACGAATACTTTAAATGCTTGCTAGTATGCAGTGTTCCCTAAAAATATGCCTTGGATCTGTTTTTGAAGGTGTCTGATTCCCAACTCACAATCTATTTTTATGCTGCGGATGCTGTATCTTTTTTTTTTTTTTTTTGCAACAGAAATGAAGAATGGTGCTCAGAAGATAATTTTATTTAAGAAAATGCAAAAAAAAAAAGGTTATGCCATTCTAGTGACAGAGAGGTGTTCCAAGTTACATAAAAAAAGAAAACATTACTAAAGCAACAAGGTGAGAGAAATGAGAGAGGCATATAGAATACAGAAACTGAGAAATACGGGGTAAAAACTGCAATATTACAACAACAGTCTTATAGAACGGTATCAAGAAAATGAAGCCCTGGGCAGATTATTTGCTGTGTCAGAAAAGAAGTGGTGCTCAGAAATAAAAAATAGAATAAAACCATGAAATATGGGCTTATGTAGTCTGGCTCTAACCCAGAACTACTTTTCAGTATTTCAGGTACTTGATCTTAACTTCTGGAACTGAGGGAAGGAAAATCTCTACAACGAATTCAAGTAACAAACTGAAAACGTAAACCAGAAAATGACATCCCATCTATCCAGAAGGACAATACTACACATTTATTAATACTTTGAAATAATCTCTCCCATGCTAAATAAGATTCACCAAAGAATCACGGGACTACCTTTTCCCTTCTTGAGCTCCAATTTCTTATTGGTACCAAGAGAATAAAAATATCTTTCTCAGCATCTTGCTATTATCCTGCTAGAGGAAGGCTTTTATTAAAAAAAGTATTTTGTGCAGTTCTGAAAGAATCAACCAATAATAATGCCAAAGATAAATGTACAACCTCCCACCAGGAATATACTGACCTCAAGATGACTGCAGAACAGCATATAAAAAGTGCACTTCACAGACACTTAAGCAAGACACTGCTTCTTGAGGACAACTACCAGAAATAAACACATAACCATCACATCAGTTAACACGCACAGAATCATTTTCAGGCACATGTAAAGGGCATATGCTGCCCAGCAATGTTCTAGGTACTCCTCAGAAGTCCCCCAGTTCCAGAGGACTAAGAGATACTTAAGACACTCTCTCATAGAAACAAAGCGTATTTTTCAGAAATCCAGAAGAGTCTCACTTTCTTGCCTTTATGAAATACAGGTCACTGTGTATCATCATCTGCACATGAGACTACAGGCCAACTCTATCCCCATTTCTGCCATGAGTAAAGGTAACATGAGATACTAAATCTTACTTACATCCACCTGAAGAAGAATTTAACAAAGACATTAGAGAACTAAGACCAGAGAAAAACAGGGAATCAGTATTTGCTGATTTGTGTCTTATTACAGAAAAGTAAAATTAGAATAGCAGACAGGTTTTAGAGTTCTCTTGCATATTTCAGTGAAGAGACTTACTGACTGCCCAGCAACTTACAGATTCTTTTTACAGACCTGGCACAGAGCTGTTTACATTATTTAAAGACAGGCATTACACAACCAAAAAGCAATGTCTGTCTTGCATTTTTGCATTGTCGTCTTTCCCCCCTCAAAAAAAAGAAAAGTACCAAAGAAGACTGATATGAAATACCCAGTGACATTTTTAGGTCAACACACTTTCATAGCGTTTGTATGATATTCTGATACAATGAAAATATTCAATCACTGCAAGTTTTTGAGATACCAGGAAGGCATGCTTTTCCAGAATGGCCAAATATAATGTGTTCAGTTACAATACATATCACAAAATATATGAGTATTTGATTCTCAGCATCTTTTTCAACAGTAGATGCTATCATATTATTGGAAATTACAAATCCCACTCGCCAAATAAACATGTCATACATGATTCTAAAAGTCTCCAGGTCTACAGTGCCTTCCTCCCTTCACTACCAGTACACTACATTTCAGGCAAAATATGCAAAAAAGAGGAAAATATATCCCTGTAGTCATCATGTTGCCATCATAAAGCTGATTACAGTGACGATTAGACTGAATGTGGAACATTACAAGGCATAGTATCGCAAGCTTTTTAAGTCAGTTGGCAACATAATACCAAATGCCACTCAGAAATCAGGCTTCAAGTGTTATCAACCCTGAAATGCATATGAAATTTTCTCATGGATTGAAAGTTTCTCTTAAAGATATAGTTTACAGTGCAGTGCATTGGGGCACAGACTCAGAGCTGTCAGTCAGGTCTCCTTATGTTTTTCTCACTTTTGTTGTGACTCTCAAAAAGCTACTGCAGATGAAAGTCCATATAAACTGCCTTCTTTCCAAATCTGTGCTTCCCTGCTGGGAACATACTCAGCAGACTTGGCTTACAGTACAGGATGTATATACTGGGCTTAATTGTGCCTAACAATCGTCTTGGCCAGCGGAAGGCATATTCAGATGGGAAATGTGTATGAACATCTGTTACGTTTCCCTACGCCTAATTTTAACCGTTCCTTCATGGAGGAAGGCATAAAAATCAAAGCATTCATTTCTGCAGTAGAAGGACCATGTATTCACTTCAGTCAATCCAACACAGTATGTCAGTTAACAATCGTACTCTGAGAATCCCGCAATGGATTCATTTCATTTCCTACAACAGCAGTGTTCAAAAGGCTCAAGTGTGTTTTAACAACTTATGTCTACATAACTAGTCACCACAGGAGCCAGTGAAGACAGTTTCCCAGTACACATTGACCAATGCTATAATGAAATCAATCCATCTATTTCTTTTCTTACAGAACGATTAGTGTTGAAAAATTTCTTTGAATAATCAACAATTTTAGGTAACCTTTAGAACTATTTAGAAGTAAATCCTTACACACAATATTTTCCTTACTTTTTATATTTAAGATTCTGAGTGAATAAACAACCATGGAACTACAGAGAGACATTTCTGCAACTGCAGACTTTTTTTTAAATGAGTTTTTTTTTTTTAAATGAGATATTGTGTATCTACATAGTAAAAAGTGAGATGGATACTTATGTCTTAAAGAGAACATGGAAGCCAGATGTTTAATTTTATGAGTTGATCACAGACAGTTTTAGATATTTTAAAGATTTCAAGTTATCTTTATTCTGGTTTTAGACATTATAAGGCCAAAAAGACAAAAAATAATATGGGTACACCCTTGTGTCTAGACACAAGGTTTTAAAAAAAGTAATAATCAAAAGCACAATTTATTCCTGTGTTCCAGAAGATGAGGGAGGTGCTCCAATTACACTTAATTTCCCTTAGTGAAAGGAAAGATTGTGCTGTCTTTTCCATGTTCATCTCAGAACAGACTCTTGCATGACTTGCCACAACAGAACACGCTAAACTGCTCATTCACCTTGTTCTATCTCATGACAACGTAGAAAAGATTGCTGCACTTCTGAAAGTAACATTCATTGGAATGGAGATCAGATAGCGAAACCATGCTCTGTGGCTTGAACCTGAATAGACAGCTTTCCAATATAGGACAGTTTTCAGGTACTGCAAACTTAGTACTAATTATTTATTACGAATGCTTAACAAAGTTTCAATTATTTAAGATACTGAGGACCAGACCTGCTCAGGTATGGTTCAGCCTCTATAGAATAAAACTTTCTTAAGACTCTGTTAAACTCTGAAAAACAATGGCTTTTTTGAGAATTTGTATTTTCTGTTTTGTAAACAAACAAACAGCATCTTCTTCCACCCTGTTTTTTGATGGCTCTAAATAGTACTTATGTCTTGGAATTTTTTTTTTAATAACTGAACTTAAACATTTTCATTCAAACAGGGCACTGAAATATAGTTGTAGAGCTTTACTTTCTCTCTGTACCTCAAATGTCAGCAAGATAAATCTTTTTTAAAAAATGTATTGAAATAGTGTTTTTCAGAAAAATTCCAAGTCAAAGAGAAAGAGAACCCAGCAAATGTGAGCTTATTTCATTAAAAGTGAGCTTTTCTGTATTTCTTGGATATTAAAATTTATCTCTAGTCTCTTTTCGCACAGACAAGATCAAATACATCAGAGAAAAGAAAAATATTAAAAAGCTGGTCAAGCAGTAAGCCCCCTCACCTAAAAATAAAATAAAACAAAACCCTGTACACAAAAAATACAGAGCCAACACTTAGAGAATAAGGAACCATTTTGCACAGGGGGGTATACAACTTCAAACTTTCTTTCAGATAACTGAGACAGGTTCCCATGTTAAGCACTCAATTCAACATCCAACTAAGCCTAATCACCTGAGTCACAGAGAAAAGTTACCCCTAGGTATTAAGGAAGGATTTATCAGGTTTACTAATTCACTAAAAGTCAGCATCACACTGAGGCTACTAGGGAAAAAAAAAATATTCATTTTGTATTATTATCTACAAGATCATTCGCAGATGCAGGAAGACCTGCTTTCCCTCACCTCTAGTCATCTTTTATTTCCCAACTAAATGTCATCTTTCTCGCTTTTGACCAACTATGTGGTTATATCTTTTAAAAACCCTGACAGTGAGGGAATTTTTTAACCTGTTCTTATCACTCTTCGGAATTCTCACCTATGTTCAGGTTCTGATTTAATATAATCGTAAGATTTTCTCTAGGATGGAAGCCAAGTAAAACATTTGGAAATTCCCTTTTTTCTCTTTGCTGCTCTCAAGTGTCAACATGATTTGTTCTCAAAGTATTTGAAACATGCTTGTATGCTGTACCACCGTCAGTAAAAAAGACGACAGCTGATGCATACCTGCACAGTTACTGGTAACCTTCAGAGAAATCTATGCATTTGCATTTTGGCAGCCATCCTCTTACCTGGGTTAGATATTTTGCAGCTTACATGTCTAAGATGGCTGGAGATGCATTTTACTCTATTTGCTAGATATTCAAATGTTTACAGAGAAAGCAAGGTGTAACAGACATTTATCAGAGTAAAACAATATATAACCAACCTACCATTTTCTCCTCCTTTACTTTTAAATTTTACTACTTAGCACACAGGAGGGCATTACATACTTTTGAAATAGTATGGCAAAGTAAGGACACAGACATACCAAAAAGTGTGCTTCTAGCTCTACAAGATGAAAAAGCACAGGAGTAATGATCATTTCACAAGATTTTTAAGCTGTCAGAATTAAAAAAAAAAAAAAAAAATCAGCATAGTTCAGATCAGTCCACTGTTTTATGAGTATTTTTAGCTTTATCCTAACAACAAATAAGTTGCTTTTACTTAAGGATACTTTCCAATAACGTTTGAATAACACTTCCTTGAAATGCACAATTTGTTTTTTTTTAATTCAAAGGCCTCAAACAAAACCTTAGAAGGCAGAATATGAACCATTCTGACTCTTGAATATAGGCAAGAAACTCTTACTTTTTTCTCATCTTGAGCAGCAATAAAACAATATGTAGATAAAAAAAATAAAGACATTCTTTACTGACTTAATAAAGCCATCAGAGTTAAGGAGGATTAAGTCATCCTCCAAGGTATCTAGCTCATGTATCTCTGGCCACCAGAGGAAAAGAAGGAACAAGGGTATCGGAATTTAACATAATGCACAATAATCTGAATCTAATGAAACACAAGTGGAAACTGACACAGAAAATTCACCTGGATCAAATTCCTATTATCTATTTACAGAGTTCATGACCTGTCACAACACTGAAAAAAAAACAACCCAAATTTTTCAAATTATCTGTGAAATCTTTTCCTGCTCGTAAACCTAAGACAGCTGTGATATCTAGCTGGCAAATAGTCAGCCAGGTGAGATTCCATCACTCTCACCTAGTAATGGAACAGTTCAACTGCAATCCCCAATTACTTCAGCTGAAAATATTTACAATTCAAATTATGATGTCCTCACCATATATTTTCCACAACTCGGTCTATTGAAGTAGACATTTCAGATGTTTTTACAACACCCTCTTTGAAACAAAGGCCGAGAAAAGTTACCTGCATACCTCAGCTAAAAAAAAAAAAAAAGCAGGCAAAACAGACCAAATAAAACAAAAGATGTATTTTAACTGGGTTTCTAACTTTAGCTCATGTAACACAAGATAACTTATCAGAAGGTAAATAGGTAAAATATTCAAGCCAAGTCCATAAAAATAATTCCTCTATATTTAAATATACAAACATATTTTGTTATCAGTTGTGTATCATTCTACTGAAAGCAATAGACCTTCAAAGTTGTATCTCCTGGCATAATCTGGCCATTGGAACTTTTATTACTGATGATTATGCATGAGTCAGAAAACAAAAACAAACAAAAAAAAACCAGCTCAAATTTCAGATCCTTAGAATAGCCCTAGCAGCTTGCTGGCTTCTAGTCAGGGAAACCAAATTAAATAATCAGCCTTTGCAGAGAATCCAAATCTTAAAAGTTTTGTCTTATTTAGCAGATGAACAAATAAATACAACCTGTTCTAATGAAACTTATTTTGTATGTAGAAACTATTCTGTTCATAACAAACTCAAATATCCTTTTATTCATTCCACTTAAAAAACACTGCAGAAGCTGCAGCCATGAAGGCCCAGATGCACCCAGTTTCTTGCCATACTAAAACACTCCATTGAAGTGCATTATCCAACACACATGCTAGTAACCATAATTACGTATCATAGTGTATAAAATTTACTGATACTGATATTGCAGGCAAAAGCGGGACAGGAAAAAATTCTGTGTCTTTTGGGTGTCAGAGGAAATCTTTTGCTTTTTTGCTGAGCTCAGGAAGAAGCCCTGACTATAGCACAACATTGAGCTGAGAGAGTATGAGGTAATGTAGTATTGCCTGACTCATTCAAATTATGTTACGCATTGATTTCTGAAATAAAAGCTAGCAAGACAAAATTATGCAGATGGAATGAGAGAATAACCACTTGTTTCTTAGTTGAACTATTTCCATAAGCTATCCTTCTCACTAAAAAAGTCTTTTTGGTCAATGGGAAAGACATTCTGTGTGCCTGTCCCTCCCTCTCCTGCTTGCAGATTCACTCACCAGGTATTTTAGGATAGCCGCACTTATCAACAAGAAATAAAGTCAGGTTAAAACAAAATAAACTCTTGCAGTAGCAATAACAAAATACCTTCAAGTTGTCTGTAGCCTCTTGAGCAAATGACATGTTTCACAGAGAATGCATGTTGGCTACATTGCTTGATCCATGTATCAAAGTGAAAAAAAAAAAAATCTGAAGTTGTATTATCAGAGGTTTAAACATTGGTCACTGAAAATTTTTGCTAACAAGGTAATACAGACCACATCCATCACTATCACCACCACCTTACATGTCCTATTACAAGCACTTTTGATACACAAGGATGAAAAACTTTGTAACTCTTCGATTGAGAGGGAGAAGAAATTTTAGGTATACTGTCTCAAAACCAGAACAAAATAGGCACTCAGATGAAAAGTGATTGCAGTAGTAAAACATGTTAGTCCTCCACTCACAAAGCGCTGGGAGTACAATACTAGTAATAGGAGACCCTTATCATTTGCAAAGACAGAACAACACCATCAAGCCAGAATAAATGTGCATCTAAGGTAAATCATGTACTTACTGCATTTCAAATAGGCAATTCAGCCAATGTAAAGAGAAATTATGCACTGCATTCCACTAGATCGTAATCTAAAAATGACCGAAACAACTATATACCACTTCAGGCAACATGGGAAAAACTAAAACCTCTCATAATTTCTATTTCAAATGCATTATTCAAATAAAAGCTACTAAATTACCAAAGTCTTTTTCATGTAAAATAACACAACATTTACCAAAACTGGACTGCCAGAAAGCAAGTGTGATTTTCCAGGTAGTGTAGCACACTAGCATCTACAAGTATTCTGAATGTATTCACTGCTAGCACTTCTCAATACAGCACTAAACCAAGGATTTTACAGACTGCCAAAGATGGCACTGTGAAGTCTGCACCACCACTTTTCACAGCATATGCTAAGCAATTCTCTCAGCCCTAAAATAAAATGCAACTGTCTCCAGATTACCACTTTTCCTGTTGTCAGGCAAACGCACTAGTTAACTATCTATGGAAAATCAGATGGACAGATATAATCGAAATACCTTAAGAATAATTTAAGCTTAAGACTGATGTACTTAAAAGTACGGTAATTCCAAATTTATTAAAATAGTTAATCAGTAGCCATCTATTTCCTACTTCTACCCTCCTTTACCACCACATAAATAAGTAAATAAAAGCAGAAGAAAAAAAATGTTTGAGCCTCACTGGATGAAGTCTTTAGCAATAAACATAACCTTAAACCCTCAGAACTCTTACTGCTAAAATAAAAGCATATTTTAAAAAATACTGACCATATTCAGAAAAAAACACCACCTTTTTAATTTTAAAGCAGTGCATTTTGTATGAAATGGAACTGTCTTTCTATTTAGAATTTTCCAGCAGTTTACTGAAAAGACTAAGTAATTTCAACTTTACTAATTTTTATAATAATGCATATGAACGCCTCTCTCTCTGCTAAATGGAAATTGAGCCACCTAAACCAGCCATGTAATAAATAATTTAGCATCCACCACTAAAATGTCATATACTGCTAGTGTTTCTAAAACATTTTATCATAATCCTAACATTCCACGCATCCAGAGCAACTGCAAAGATTTTATATACCTGAACTACTCAATGCCACGAAAAGATGAAGCTAATATGGAGACATTTAACTTACTCTTCTACTAAACATACTCTTTTATGAATTGCAAAATAGTTTTCTTGATGCTGTGCTTTGTAATTTTAATGATGAACAGAACTTGGTTTCGCATGTTTATTCTGAGAACATGCAAGATGGTACAGTAGCACACAGCCACACCTCCTGACAGCAGAGCAATGGTCCCACACCCTGGCCAGTGCAGATGGATCTCTCTCATGTGACACCCTGCTGAGTTCACTGCTTAGCTGGACGTCAGGGTTCCCCCATGGGAATCAAATGGCAAAATCGGGATACGAACCGAGGGCAGGATAAGAAGTCTCTTAATGGATCACCACTTAATCCTCTTATGGCATATTTTTTTATTTCACCTGCCAGGAGAAAAAGCATGATAGTTTTGATATAAGGTGGGCCTTGCTGTCCACAGCATATGCAGTTGCTGGATTGCAGTTCCTGTGTTGGTCACAGTGTAATTGTGACAGCCTGTGAAGCCGCCACTACATCTTTTGTGCCAAGTCAGAAAACATCTCTCCACCCACATGAGGCATAATGCTATTTATGCATCATTTGTACTTTCATGTGATTTTTCCCTCCTACAGTTTCACCCAAGAGGAAGAAGCGAGAGGAAAAGATATTTTATTTTCCTCATTAAAAATGTGCTAAGAAATCACAGGCAATAATAATACCATCATTCTAATCAGTTTTTTTTAAAGGTATATTTATTCATTGTAAAATTAAGTTTGCAAATATATTTAACATAATTCGATATATTTTTACGTATCTGTAAGTCTGAACAACTACCTTCTCTCTCTCCAAGAACATATGCATTCCATTTTTCATCATCTCAAACATATGACCTCAGTAAGAGGAATACAAATCTTCTTAATAGAATAATGCATGCAATTGGGAAAATACACATGGCTGTTCATCTGAAGTGTTTCCAGAGATGTATCCACAGTATCTGCCCTCTTTTGTTTGTCCTAAGTTTCACACATTCCAGTGCTCTCTAACAAGAGGGTGTGCCAAAAGCAAGCAGAGGATGTAGGATAGAGTTTAATGATGAATTTAGGAGAAGAGGCTGGAAAAGGCTGCATATATACAGCATGAAGTATAAATAATATACAGCGCTTGAAGGTGCAGAACCCCTGAAGACTAACAGTCCTCTACAGTGATCTGAGCTCTCTCTTGCTCAACCATACAACACAAAACATGAAAAAAACCCCAAAATAGTCCCCCAAATCTCTATGCAACACTCTACACTCTTTTCATAGGCGATCTTGGTGTAAATCCAGTTGGAAATCATGGGGAATCCCTAATCAGAAATAAATATACTTTCTGTAGAGATCCATGCAAATAAATAAATTGTAATCTTATAAGCATCTAAAATGTTAAAACGGTATTTGAAAATTCAGGGTTGTGTCTCTCAACCTGCAAGCCAGTAAAAAGATTTGCACAATCAGTTTATCAAAGCATATTTTTGAAGAAAGTTTCCATTACAGTTCTGAACATTATGTAATTACTGATTAGAAGAGGATGACATAAATATGCCTGTCAAGTGTCCTTTGCATTATTTTGATTTGGATACTTTACTTACGTTTACTCTAAGAGACAAGCAATAAGCATTCTGGTATAAAAAGCTGATTGCAGATACTGCAAATGCAGATAAAAACTTGAGTGAGAAAGTGGTTAAAACATTTAATGTTCTAGTTCACCCACTAAGACAGTAACTCAAACATTTGTTTTGTTTCCAAAATGCAATTTTCAGGTATGGCACTAGAGTAAGGGAGAGAAGAGGGAAGACTAGAGAAGTATCCAGAAGAACAACATTTTTCAATTGTACCTGTAAACATACATATTTTTTTGTAGGACAATTCTTATTGCTTGACTATTGTAGACCTATGCTAATGGAGTAGCATAGACCTGGATATATCTTTCTAAGGAAAGAAATAAAATAAAAAAATTTTGAAATAAGGCATCCCAAATTTTCAAAGGGCCCTTTCTTCTAATCTATCTGTTTGGATAATGTGTCCAGAGTGGCATTTTGTAATGACAGCAACTTTCCAACAAATCAATAGTTATTTAATTCCCAACAAGCTCTCGAGTCCATTAAACCTGATTACATTCACCCATTTCAGTTGGGTGCAGTTATTTTTCCTACACCAGCACTTAATCTATAACAGGAACTTATGAGAACTTTCAAAAGCAATTTCAACATCAATCAGCATAGAGTGAAAGGCACGATTTGCTTGTAATTATTTATTGGACAGGATGGCACAGGGTCTGACTGAGCTCTAGCGTCCGACCTTCGTCCCCAAATTCTAATGGATGTGAACGCCTGCTTGATGTGTTCAAATGTGCCACTGTGTCTCACCGCATAACAAAAAAAAACAAACAAACAAACAAAAAATTGCATCAGCTTGCATGTCCCAGATGACACAGCTTTTCAATACCTGATAATGGCCACTGTGCAATGCTATATTTTTATTTTAGACATATGTGTCTGATAGTAAGTCTAAAGTGAAGAACACAACTCTCAGTCTTTGATTACCAATTAATGAATGGACCTATATGGAAAAAAAACACCTGTTCCATGCTGTGATTGTCCCTCTACACCAGCTAACTGTTGTAGTAAAGAAGCATAAAGAAAATTTGCCTCTCCTCCACAGTTAATTTGACTGATCATTAGCATGACACAGAAATGCCATAATACACTTGTGTGTCTCTCGACCCTGCTAATGCATAACATCTAAACTACTGCCATTTATAAGTTACATTGTTTTTTTCATTTTGTCAATGCTTGGAAACATTACTGGAATTCTTTCTTAAGGTCTTATAATACTGTAAACAACAGAATACATTTTGCTTAGTGTCTATATGATCTATTCAAAATCCGAAGTCTAACAGCAGAAAAAAGTAGTAGGATTTTTTGATAAAAATAAAACAAAATCAAAACCAGACAATACAACAACAATTAAATCTAGTGACTGCCAGTTAACTTCTAAAATACAGAACTCTCACCCTGAAGCAAGATCTTACACTTTCAGGGCTCAAAAGAATTAATATGATGTGCATAAGTATCCTGAGAAGGTGATATATTTCTATACACACAAAAACACAAACCCTTTTTTCATTCAGTGTGACACATAACATATGAATTAATGCATATTTAATACTAGTCATATTTGCTGTGCTAAAACACTTAACCTAAACACATCACTGTAAGTTACTTTGTCTTATGACCTTCCGTGGGAATGCTGACTCCCTCAGAAACCTAGAATGGATAGCAAATCCTCTGCCCTGTGGTCAACCTCGTGAAGCAAAGGCATGAATGTTAAACAGCAGACAAATCAATACAAGCAAATATAGCTCAACTACACCATTTATTCAGCCATGAGAGATGTCAATACACAGATTAGGGTGATCCATCTTTTTGATTTCCTACTATCTTCTCACTGACTACATGAGAGCTTTTGCCTGTATTAAAAGTGTTTGCTTTCTCAACCATAAAAATTCCAATTATTACTCTAAGTGCACTAGAGTTAAGTTGCTTGTTGGAAGCGGCCTTGCATTACCTGAACAAGTCCAGCGAAGTATGGTGCTGCCGGCAGAATCATTGGCACTCCATACGGATGTAGCAAAACTCCTTGAGACGACAACATGGTTTAAGTGATAGTATTACTCCCACTAAAGCTAAACACATCAATTGAAAGTTAGGGGAAAATCTATATACCAACTTCTTCCAAACTCAGAGCTAGAACCAAACAACTTCTGTCAGGGGCAAAGCCCACATCAGCTGTAAAAAAAAGAAAAAAATTGACGTCAGCAACTCTTAATGTTAAAATTTTCTTCAGAGACAACAGACAGAGACAACAGCTGCAAACCTAACTCTACCAAAAAAGGAAGGTGCTATTTTGGAACCAGCTTAAGGAACATGACTAATCAACTACCCTTTATCAGTTCAGATTTTGAAGTACTATACTCAGACAGATCAAATTCTGTACAGATCTACTGATTACAATTCATTTTCCTATCAGTTCTGGCATATACATGACAACAGTTACTATTAGAAGCCATTTAAAAATAAACAGGTTTATCATGATTGCATAAATAAATGTTTCCCTGTACTAATAAGCTGTTAAACAATATTCATGTGAGTTTAAACTTAAGTCTGTCATATTTGACACATATTCTGTTTTGAGTCATTATACTTTTCTTGTTTATTTGAAATATTTGAGCTAACTAATGTAAGCTAACTACTTCTATTAGTATAAACTGTATTTTAATGGCTTTTCTAACCTTTCACAGCTATACTTAGCTTTAAGCTTCACATCATAGCTTTTTTTAAAAGAACTGATTTGACCTTTAGAGTGTTTCATATCCGTAAACTTACACTCTTAGTGTAAGAGACAAAAGAGTGAAATTTAGGTTGGTTTCCCCCCTAAACAAAACAGAGTTGCTTTTTAATGTACTACTAGCAAGACATTCTCAGAGCTAATCATTTTTACTTTAGAGAAAACAAACTTAGTCATTAACAGCTGTTTCATGTGCAATGTATCTTCTATTGCAGATATGACTAATGACAAGAATTACAATTGAGCAAGTTTTTTTTTAATTCAATAAAGAATTAGTTAGGTGCTTAAAACTTCATGTTACAAATTAAAAAAAAAAACCCAAAACCTCTCCTACCATCTTTGAATAACCAAGGTGCTTCACATCGCTAATTTCAGCTACTTGATTTTGTTGCATAATTACTTTTCCAGATAACTAATTGCAGACAAGATTTGATGTGATACTCAATTATTTAATGTCACATTTTGACCATCGTGAAAGGTTTGCAGTAATTGGTTCTCATGGATCCAGGCAGCTGTGTTGCATGATTCAGAAATCTACCTTAGCAGCTGCACATTGGCCCTCGTTACTCTCAGCCTTACACCATTTCTAACTTTAGATGTTGAATTGTGACCCTCTGCGATGCTCTTTTGCAAGACTGCCAATGAGGACAGCAATTGTCACGTGGTGAAGTGATGTTTACCTAGTTCCATCTCCTGCTATAGAATTGCCTCACTTTTCTGGTGGGGATAATGCTGTTCAAACTGGTTACCTGACAATGCTCAGCTATTAATCATATTTCTTGCTCTTTTCTTATTAAGGAACAGAACCCTGCCGTTTAATTATTAAGCACACAGGCTGACACACAGTGGATTTTGCCAAAAGATTTTCATAAACTCCAATACAAAACCACTTATTAACTGTCATACAGAAATATATAATGTATATATGAGAAAGCGAGCTGCTATTAGAAATCATTTTAAAGTAATCAATTTCTAAAGAAAATGTTCATTTGATCTATTACCTTATTTGTTTGGTCTAACAGAGTGAGCTGCATTTGAAGAGAAACAAGATTTCTTTCACCTAGGAATGGAGATTATAAAATGGATTCTGAAAGCTTTAGTCAAATGACTCCAGTGGGACAACTGACATAAATAAGGATTGTTAAATTGCTCTGTAAAATACCTAGTTGTTTTTTTCCTGCTTCAGCATATATATATATATATATATATATATATATATATATGATAAGATGTTAGAAAACCTAAAGGGCAAGTTGATTTGTACAGGGAAGCACAGGCTCAAGGGCAGCTTTTCTGTGATGTGTTTTGGGACAGTTTTTGCTTAACGTTTTCATTAATTATTTTGGCACAAAGCAACAAGCTGATGAAATTTCCTGATGACATAAAGTTGGAAGGTACTGTCAAGTATAAGAATATTATATAGAAAGAATTGCTCAACCTTACCAACTGCATTAATAGAAATGGGATGAAATTCAGTAATACGAAATGTAAGGTCATGCTTCTGCTACTAACAGAAACTTCAGTTCTAAACTCAGGAGGAAGAAAAGCAGGACCTCATTGCACCTGTTTAAGGACTTTGAGCTGCTAGTGTCATGCAAATATGAAAAGGCAAATTATCAGTATTTCCTAATTAATTTTATTTCTCAGTTAATTTCTTAGAGGTACTTCCAATAGGATACAGTTCTTTTCATCCACATTAAGAAAAAGGTTAAATTCAACTACAATAGCTGTAAAGAAAGTCTTTTTTTTGTGTTGTTCAGGGGAATGTAGCAACTATGATGTAATAGGAAGCTAAGAAAGTTTGATTTTTTAATCCTAGAAAAATGATCTGTGAACAGGGAAGAAAACAGTAGCAGGAAGAGACTGGTTAAGCTAAGGACAATCCTGACACACTAAAAATCAAGGAAAAACTAGTTATAAATAAATTTAGGCTGAAAATATTCTTTCAAGTTATTTCTAAAAAGTATTTTTGCATTGTCAAAGTGAGGGTCTAGAACAGCCTTCCAAATCCTGTAAAGAAAAAGGATAACTTATAAAATAAAATTATATGATGCCAATAGTAGTGTTAGTCTGAACTCAGCAACTTACAGCAGGACCCTTCCAGTTCTTTGCAAGCAGTATAAACATTCAAGAATAATGAAAATATCAAATGTCTAAGAAGCATTTATATTTACTACATTGCAGATTGTAATATATAAAAATAAACTTTCAAAATAAACTGTAGTTACCTGTTTTAATGAAATGATGCTTTGCTTGCCTCACTATAACAACATGCTTCTAAATGTATAGCTGTATGGCACTCCAAATCCAAGCTCTGACTTTCTGGTTGGGCTCTTTGGTGATGTCCCATGTGTGCACCAGCTACCTAAGTTCGCACAAACCTCTGTGAATCAAAACCACAGAAGTACAATACAGCTTTACTCGCATTTCCGCCCCGTGCCAAATTCTGAACTTACGCCAATGCAACTATATCAGCTTCACCAATTTATACCAACATATTTATTCTCCCTCCCAGCCATACAAAGAGGAACTTTGTCTTAAGGTTTGTAGTTCACTGCTAGTTAGCATTAAATGGTCCCTCCTTTTCTGCAAGAATCTATTGAATACATGAAATTTGACCATAAAGAGTGCTGGGGACTCGGAGAATGAGCCAGAAGAGTATTAAGTATGTTAATAATTCTGCTTCACTTTAGCAGGACCTCTAGCATGATTAAGGTTAAGCATGAGCCTAAATGTTTTTGGTAGGACAAAGCCAGAATGGTCAGTACTATGCACATCAATCACCTGTCTGAAGCCACTGATGGTGACAGTACTTACTTCTTGCCTACTCCAGGATTCTTACTCCCCGCAAAAAATTAACTGTGTGGATGGAAAAGGAGAAATCATCTATTTTAAACAATTATATAGCTTTTACTTCCATTACATTCTAGAAAAGTATAATGCTGTTCGAAAAAAATGACATGCTAAGCCATTTTCAGTATGCTAATGGAGGGCATGTTTCTTTCAGCTGTTTCCAAACACTTTTGGCTTGTTGATTGTTTTTTTTGTTTGGGTTTTTTTTTAATTAAAAATTTTCAAGGATTTTCTGAAACTGAAAATTTATTTTAAAAAATGAAAGGAGAAAAGAACAAGAAAATAGATGAACACTAGTTTTATATATAAAATATATGCACGCAAATAAAACATACAATGTCATTTGTTTCATTTCTGCAGAATTTTGCTAAAAGGCAGGTATCATTTATGAAAATGAATCTGCAGTTTTAAAAACTAGCAGCAATATAAGAATTTAGTCACATTGGACTGAAAACTCCCAGGTGATACTACCTGCATCATAGTTAAGAAGCTCATATAACACACACCTTTTCTAAACTTGTTAACTAAAGACTATTTTTGCACCAGTAACACAATGCATTTTTTAAATTGATTAATATAAGAGACTATAATTATTCTACCCAGAAATTGACTGAACAATCAAACTTCCAAAATCTAACAGAGTATTCCTGTTATAAACTTGCCTCTGAGAAAGAAGCTGGTTTTAAAGGTGAACAGCATAGGTTAAGCAAGCTAAGGTAGCAGTAGAAGGTCACAAAATACATCAGTGTTTCAGGCCCAGGAGTCTAATGCTATCATCTTACTTTTTAGCACAGAACTGAAGCTACTGACAGGAGTGCCCTAATAGTGATTTCACTGTGGACTTGCTAAGAAGTCATTTGCGATGGGAAGGAAATGGAGACTGCTGTACAGTATGGATGCACACAGAAAGAAATAAAGACAGAAGTATGCCTGAAAACAGGGCTACACATTCAGGCAGAACAAGAAAAATGAAAATTATGCAAGAAGGGCCAAAGTTTTGATCCCACCTGCACATAATACCTAAATGGCACGTGAGACAATGACCAAAATAGTCACCCAGGCAAAAGCAGATGCCTAGCTTTGCTACGGTTCAAGGTAAAAAAGACTTTAGTAACCTCCCTGGAGCCACATTGCCTGGAAAAGGCAAATCCCTGCAATGCAGTCATCAGTCAATCAACAAGGTATACTCTAATCAGATCCTGATAGAAGTAATCTATTTAGCCTATCTTTCTGCCAAATCATTTATTCTTCTTAATGCCTATATCTAGTTCAAAAATACCAGAAACAATGTTTCTTACAAATGCTATACAACACCAAAAAATTTCACAGAATCACTAGGTTCGAAAGGACCTTCAAGATCATCAAGTCCAACCATTAATCCAGCACCACCATGTCCCCCTAAACCATGTCCTGAAGCGCCACATCCACACGTTTTTTGAACACTTCCAGAGATGGCGACTCCACCACCTCCCTGGGCAGCCTGTTCCAATGCCTGACCACTCTCTCAGTGAAGAAATTTTTCCTAATATCCAATCTAAACCTCCCCTGGCGCAACTTGAGGCCATTTCCTCTTGTCCTATCGCTGGTTACTTGGGAGAAGAGGCCAACACCCTCGTTGCCACAACCCCCTTTCAGGTAGTTCCAGAGAGCGATAAGGTCTCCCCTCAGCCTCCTCTTCTCCAGACTAAACAACCCCAGTTCCCTCAGACGCTCCTCATCAGACTTGTGCTCCAGACCCCTCACCAGCTTCGTTGCCCTTCTCTGGACATACTCCAGCACCTCAACATCCTTCTTTTAGTGAGGGGCCCAAAACTGAACACAGGATTCAAGGTGCGGCCTCACCAGTGCCGAGTACAGGGACACAATCACTTCCCTACTCCTGCTGGCCACACTATTCCTGATACAGGCCAGGACGCTGTCGGCCTTCTTGGCCACCTGGGCACACTGCCGGCTCATGTTCAGCCGGCTGTCAACCAGCACCCCCAGGTCCCTTTCCGCCAGGCTGCTCTCTAGCCACTCCTCCCCAAGCCTCTAGCGTTGCGTGGGGTTGTTGTGAGCCAAGTGCAGGACCCTGCACTTGGCCTTATTAAACCTCATACAGTTGGCCTCTGCCCATCGATCCAGCCTGCCCAGATCCCTCTGCAGAGCCCTCCTACCCTCCAGCAGATCAACACTCCCACCCAACTTGGTGTCATCTGCAAACTTACTGAGGGAGCACTCGATTCCCTCATCCAGATCATCTATAAAGATATTGAACAAGACCGGCCCCAGAACCGAGCCCTGGGGAACACCGCTTGTGACCGGCCGCCAGCCAGATTTAACGCCGTTCACCACAACTCTCTGGGCTCGGCCGTCCAGCCAGTTCCTCACCCAGCGAAGAGTAAACCTGTCTAAGCCACGAGCTGCCAGTTTCTCCAGGAGAATGCTGTGGGAGACGCTGTCAAAGGCTTTACTAAAGTCCAGGTAGACAACGTCCACAGCCTTTCCCTCATCCACTAGGCGGGTCACCTGGTCATAGAAGGAGATCAGGTTGGTCAAGCAGGACCTGCCTTTCATGAATCCGTGCTGGCTGGGCCTGATCCCTTGGTTGTCCTGCACATGCCCTGTGAGCACTCTCAAGACCAACCGCTCCATAATCTTCCCCGGTACAGAGGTCAGGCTGACAGGCCTGTAGTTCCCGGGATCCTCCTTCCGGCCTTTCTTGTAGACGGGCGTCACATTGGCAAGCCTCCAGTCTTCTGGGACCTCCCCTGTTAACCAGGACTGCTGATAAATGATGGAGAGTGGCTTGGCAAGCTCTTCTGCCAGCTCCCTCAGTACTCTCGGGTGGATCCCATCAGGCCCCATAGACTTGTGGGTGTCCAGGTGGTTTAACATGTCCTTGACTGCTTCCTCCTGAATTATGAATTTCAAGTAACTTCTACTTCCTTCCAACATTGGCCTAACTTCCCCATCTCACAGATCATAAATAATTCAGGTACCACTTTAGCACCCTCTTTATAACTTATGCTATTTCATATTTGATTCCTTTAAGTTCTGCAAGCCTCCTGGCTTTTGGCCACCCTTCCTATTCTCCAAATGCTCTCCATTTTCTCTTTAAGATTTCTCAGTGGTAAAGAAAAACACAGAACTGAGAGGATAAAGTAGTTTCCAAG
This sequence comes from Phaethon aethereus, assembly GCF_964289735.1. Lineage (NCBI taxonomy): Eukaryota > Metazoa > Chordata > Aves > Phaethontiformes > Phaethontidae > Phaethon > Phaethon aethereus. The sequence goes on from NC_138591.1 coordinate 14,834,608, forward strand.
TCTCTTGGTAGTTTCCATCATCCACAGCAACTTTAGATTATTGTCCTTAAAATAGTATTGCCACATCAGTACCATTCATGCTCCAAAAGAGAAGGTGAGCCACCATTGATTAGTATTGCCCCAGATAAGTAGACCCAGACATTAAATGAAATATTGGTAGATAGAAAAAGGTGTCCTGCATGTCTTCTCCCACCTTCCCAACTACGGCGGCTGACACTTTTATACCTGCCACACTTGTCTTACAAAGACTATTTCCCCTTTTTGGTTTGACTAACTCTAGACTTTCTTTTTTGTTGTCAGTACTGTGCACTGATTCACCTGCTGCCCTAGTATCTCACTGGCTAAAGAATGGCCTGTTTATTTTGAGTTTCTTTTGGAATGCTCCCACAAAGATCACTTCTCCTTTCCCTCCTTGCATTGCCCCACAACACATCCTTTTACTACCTCAGCAACTATACAGTACTTGTCATTACCTTTCAAGGCTCACTTCAGCCTATTCCTACCCAGCTACTGCTGTGAACCACCGCAAGATTAATTTCTTCTTCATATTGCCTTGAATATGACACTCCTTCACCTTCTAACCACACTCAGGATGGCATAATGCCTTCTCCTATAACTTCCTGATACCAGGTAAAAACTTCCTATAAATATTTATGAACATTCTCTTTCAGCCCATAAAACCTCCTCGTGCCAGAATGCCAACAAAAAAATGCTGACTGGGGGATGAACTGACTGCTGAGTAGCATGATGACCAATATCTCTGCTCCTCTGCAAGTCAGCTCTACCTCTGTAAGCATCTTAGACTGTAAATTCCTTCTGAAGAGAACTGTGTCTGGTACAAGGAGATCACCACCTATGACAGTAATATGAAAGAATACACACGCTCAAAAGGTATACAGCTACTTAAGCTTCACTTTTTCAGGAATGTGTGAAGGCATTTTTACATAAATGGCTTGCTCTCTTCTACATCCTCAGAAATCTTCAGTTCCTGCTCAGATTAGATTGCTAGAGATACATATTTGTCCCCTGATAGCAGATACAATGATTTAGCCTTCAGTGAGTCACAAAACACAGTCACTTACACAGGCGATAAATATATGCCAGAAAGGAAGCAGGTTAAAAAGTGGAGTTAAGGGATGCCTCTGTGGCTGGACTTCCCTTTGGCTACCACAGAAATGTAGGGACCTGTCATCAACCATACATATCATGGCACAAAACCGGAGAACAAACTGAATCACTACTCCCTGAAAAAACAGATAGCTATAGGTGCTTTTTGACTTATCTGTGTTTTCATATGAATTAGAAAGATTCTGAATCACAACCAGATTTGTCTTTTTGTGCATGCATTCACGTCAAAATTAAAGCAGGATGAATCTGGGAGCTTCAGTTATTTAATGCGCTGGACACTGAATTAGGAAGAAGGATTAACATTAGACTACGCAAGAAGTCACACAGAAAATTATCTTCTAAAGCAAAAATGGTGCAGCACACATGGTGATGCAAGCCACTTGCAGGGCAGTTACTTCAATTAACAGCTCTGTAGGCCCTCTATGTGGGGCCTGTTTATGAAGGGTGTTTCTCTGTCTCCTATTGTCCTGGATCACTCAGAAAAGTTAGCTGCAGAACTGGAAAAAAAATACTATTGCTTTAACTAACAAGAGTTGATTTTGACATGTGTACATCACTACTTATTCACAACACCAAAGATGTGTTGCAAAGGCCTTCACTATGTTCCTTATGTCTTAATGAGCACTGCATTGTTTTCCTTTCCTTGCAGAGTTCCATACTGGCTTTTATTAAATAATTCCTATTGGCTGGATAGTGTACCAAATCAGTTGTATTTTCACTGTTGGCTTCTTTGAGAACAGACTCTTTCTCATCTCCAGGCTAGTTCAAATATCTTTCACTGCTCTGCTCTTGAGTTTATCTGCCATTTCTTAAAAAGTTGAGATAAGCCTCCAATCTATGTGAAGTTAAGCAGTTTTGAAAATTTTGTATGAAACGTAGAACAGGCACTTTCAAGATCCCATGCTTGTTTGACATCATGCAATTACATAGCCAAACTACTGAAAAAGACATACAACCTCCTATGGCATAAGTAATAAACAGTATCACATACATCTTTATTTAAAAAAATGTCAGGCTTATATATATGTATTTCACAAAATATGTATTACTATCATACTTTCATATATATTCCTTAATCTCATTCATTTATTTTTCTCTTTTGTATGCTGGATACAAGATGCCCAAGAAATATGTATTTTTGCATGCATGTTGTCAACAGGTAGGAGCAGTCTGTTAGCCTGCCCTTCGGCCCATTCATTTGCAAATACAGACCAGCAGCAACCAATGTATTTTTCATTGCAAACCAGGAACGGACTGACTTCTAATCAATATCCACTCTTAATGAATCCTACTGATATACCCAAGCAATGCCATGACAGATTATCAACCACTCCACACAGGATTTTTGCCCATACTTGAGCACAGAATCAGTCTCAGTCAGTATCAGTTCATAGCCATCATCTTGTTGACACCAACATGCATAAAACAGGATCTCAGGAATATAACAGTGTATTCTAGAACAGACAAGCCACCTGCCTGTCACTGTAATCTGTCAGGCTTTGGTTCTGTGGAGATGATAGCCACATATTTTTATTGCCAAATCTGGTCAAATAGACTTCTCTTTATTGCTGTAGTCAGCCTACTCTGGCTACTGTATCACAGGAAGCTACGACTTCTTCTTGACCCCAGTTAGCACATTCACTATTCATCAAAGTACAGTTTTCATTTGCTTCCCTTGGGAACAGCCAAATATCACTGGGAGGATCTTTCAATACAACTTCACCTTCTTAATACACATGGGATTTGCTGGTAAGTAACAGCTATTCATTCCCCTGAGTAAAGTTCATATTAATAGGACTGCACAGTGAATCATGAGATGGTATTAAATCATGCCTCCTGCCTGTATAAATACATCATTCAAGCACCTGACTACGCCAAGTGCAATGGTCTGACAGCAGAAACCATCACAGGGTAGATATCGTGAGCGAGCAGGGTGCCTTGGAGAAATAACCTATGCAAACCCCAAAATAATAAAGACCCTACAGGTCTTTAAACGGATCAGAGGGAATTTGTGTTCAGAACTGACAAGTTTCATATTCTCCAGAGATAAAATATCAAGACTCAAAGGCGTTAGATGTAGTGCAAGCTGTAATGCAGCTTTGTTCAAGACCTCGGCAATAGTTTTTAAGCACTGAAGTTTAGCCAGGAACTACAAGCTAGGAACATCTGAGGCAGGCAGGATTTGGCCAAAAGCATTAGAAAGCACAGTTGATATGATGTTTGCCTTCAAATCTGAACACCACAAAGTTTAGCAAGCTTTTTCAACTTTATTACTACTTTATGTCTGAAGACAATTCAGTCTCCTAGGTATCTCAGCGCAACTGTTTGGAGACACACTTAATCCCATGTCGAGCAATTCAGCCACCACTGCTAAACTCAGCCTGATGTCTTAGAGGTAGCTGCTGCGCAAGGCGTATCCAGCCAACAGATTACATAGCACAGGAGCACCTGCCTTTCCCTCAAATCTTCTTCTACCCATAGTCTAAGGCTCTGTGACTGAGGCCAGGTCAATGTGAGTGGAAATGGTCTAGTACACTCTGCAGGCACCTTCACATAAACAGCTAGTACACAGGAAAACTACTTTGAAAGAATGAAGTTCCCTGGATTAAGCTTCAACAAAACTTCCTGGTAATACAGTAAATAGATCTCACCTTAAAGAATCAAATCATGTGTTTTCTTCCCCTTCTCCAAGACCTCTTAGACAATATTCTACTTACTCATTATACATTCCAGTCCTAAGTAACTATTCTACCAAACAAGTGATTTTCTTATGCAAATCCACAGGAACAGTGGTTCCTGAATTCATGTGAATACTTGATTTCTAATATTATCTCTCACAACAACCTCCTCAGGACAATGTAAACTTATGGGGATTGTGCTACTGATGAGAATAAGCAGAATAGGAAAGAATAAGCACTGAAGAACAGAAAATCATAACACTGTTGTATCAACGCCAGATAGCAAGAGCCTCTCCTGTCATCCACTTTTTACTTTTGGTTAATTCCATTTTATGTTAGAAGGGAATAAAGAAAGGATGGCCTTTTTAATTCCACGTCCACTTAGCTTCTAATCAACCTTTGCCAGTGCCCTTAGAGCACCCCAGCAAAGGATTGGTGTCAATTTCTGCAGAGAAGGAAGACAACAGAAGATTATTTCTTTTTTTATTGAAATCAGTACTTTAGCTGACTTGAGCTGCTATTAAGGTTATCAGTTGGATACGAGTAAGGTTTTATTGCTGTAAGATATAAGACAGACAGTAAGCAGTCTCCTTCTAAGATCTGAGATGAGCCCAATTCTCCTGCAGAGGATCAGACACCAAAAAATGAACTCAAACTTTTTGATTTGAGATCATCTTACCTTTTGTCAGGATTCTTCAATAGTCATCTGTCCCTAACCAGAAGGAATGCAACCCATGATACTGTTTAGTGAAAAAGTAACACACCAAAATGCATGTTACTGAACACCAGGAACAAATTAAAATAAGAAATATAATATTCCACTACGAGTTTTGACTTGTGTTGCTCAACAAACATGCATTGCCCTGAAAGTTCATATCCTGTTGCTCTCACAGACATAACTTTTGCACATCTAGGTTATAAACACTATTATTGGAACATCTCTCTGGTATTACAATGACAGAAAAGTGCTTCTGCTTCTACAGAACTGCCAGATTTCAGGATAATTAATGAGTCAACTGGGAATAGTGAATTCTTATAGAAATTATTTTCAAAAGTTTTTATCATTCCCTCAATTTTTTTCTTAATGACAGGTCTCCCTCACATCCTGCTTCCTTACATGCTTGTGTAATCTAGTACTACTGTAATAAGCAATGAAAGTTGACAATCATTGTTGTCTACTGATCTATCCGGCCATTTGTGGTACTGGTAAAAGAGTTAAATTTCCTGAATTCTTGTCCTCTACTGTTCAGCCCTGATTAGCTCTTTAAGATCATACAAACAAAACGCTTAACAGTTTTGTGCTCCATATTCCTAATAACTCGTGAAGCTATGCAAATAACCAGTGTCCATCACTACCACAGATCAGACGCTGCCTCAGCTTCCTTCATAAATCTGTGAAAATAACTTTCCCTTAGAGTTTCTATAAAGCAGTTTCAAAGTTCATTTTCTGCTCAAAGTGGGCACACACCACTTGTAAAATTTTAGTGCAAATAAACACTTAAAACTATTCCCAAGCAAAACAGCCAAGAATATGCTAATGAGAGAAAAAACACATAAACTGTACAATGCATTAATTTTACAGAAAAGCCAAGGATAACATCCTTAGTGGAAGTCAATAAACCATGTTGATCCACCCCAGCAGAAATTCAGATCCTGGTTTTCTCTCCTGTTACAATCCATCTCTGCATTGCATACCAGAAAAAAGCCCATGAATGCTCCATTCCCATGCATGCATTTGGAGACACCTGCATGGTTGGTTTGGTTGTATACACACACATTTTGTTTATAACAAGCAATTCCTAAGAGACACAAACTACCAAACCATTTAACAATTAACGTCATAGAAAAAAACCCAAACAAAACCACAGTCCCTTCCCCTCCCACCCCGCAGAGGGGTCCTGGAAACACCTTGAAGACAAAGTTCCCTACAAACAGCATTGCCCTGGCATTCCTTCATTTGTTAGGAAACTGTATTTAGAAGTTCCTGTTTGAGTTTCCGTATGTCACATGTTTGTGGCCAAATCTATTGAGGAACATTTACGGACACTTGAAAGAACAGATGTGAAATCCCTTTTTTTCATTCACATCTTTTGCTGCTGATGCACACGGATAGGCGAGAGAGAGATTATAAAGTATTTCTAACAACCCCTTGCACAAAAAAGTGCAGTATTTTCACTGTACACTAAAAACTGAATGCCATTTTGCAACAAGACATTTAAACAAGCACTTGGAACATCAGTCCTACATGAGTTATAACGCATACTTTTCTGAGTAACTATGCTTATGTTATGTTTTTTTCCTTGAGTTCAGTTCTTTATGTATATACAAGGGGTAGTTTAGTTCATGTTAAAATTATATTGAACAACTTTATTTCAATGGGAAACCTGGGTACATAAAACAACCACATTACATTAACATCATTTCAAAGGCCTCAAATGTACATATGCAAGAAACAGCTACAAGAAAATACTACAATCTGATGTTTGTCCTTAAACATTTTTAATAGGTAAGTTTTTGCAATGATAAACACTACAGGAGGCCTAATTTTAGGATTTGTGCATCATTAGTCTCTGGAAAATTTTCTTCTACATTTTATTTTTGAGGCAAAAACAATCACAGGCTGTGCAGCTGGAACTTTTCAGTGATTTACCTTAATCTATCCAGAGAGAGTATAATGGACATCGGTGTTACACAAGAAACTTAAAACAGTTGACAGGTACATTAAAACAGAACAAAAAAATTCAAAACAGATAATGAAACAAGCACTCTTCCAACAGTAAATCCATTTGTGGAAAAGTCAAGTTCTACACTGTTGTCTCCCCGTTTGTACAGTATAAATTCTCTTGGCAGGGGACTACAGGGGGTTGTTCTGCCCTAAGTAAGATCTGTGAGAGTAAAAGCAGTTTGAGTATTGCCCTCCCCAACTGATGCTCTGGCAAGAGTGTAAACTTTTACCCCAAAATAGTTCAAGTTAATTAATACTACTTCTGTAATCAGTAAGAGATCATCATCAGCTGTTACAGTAATAAATGAAAGTTAATACACATTTCTAATTTTTGTATTAGTGTTCACAACTCAAGAGCAGTATTTAAATATAAAATGTATGGCAAAATCAATTTAGTAGTGGCAAAAATCAACTTAACCCATATGTTATAAACTAGAAATTCACCATTAAATAAAAACTGCCTGAGATCATCACATATTTTTTAATGGAGTAGCATTTATTCAACCAAAATAAAAGGTTATTGTGCAAATACTAGACAACTAATTACATAATGTACCTTTACAAAATTACATAATATGGGTGCAGCTTGTTTCCCTGTTTTCTGTTTGAAAAATAGATTGTTTAATAACCCATCAAAGCTATCTGTAAACCAAGGAAACAATAGAGCAGATGTTGACTGTTGTCTTATGCCTCACAGACATAATTAAATACAATGAAACACTCATGCACCCAAATAATAGAGGACAAACAAATACAAAAATGGTACTCTATAATCATAAACCTCATTTACAGGGCACCTGCCTTATATTAATCTGTGATATTTAAACCAGTGATGAAAATGGAAAAGAAGGTATTTCTCTGCCTTCGGACTACAGAAGAGACTACAAACAAAAAATTCCTCTCAGTAGTAAGTAGTTTTAACTTCTGCAATACTGTTTCCACATGGTTGACTTTCATAAAGCTAGGAGGGAACGATTTTTGTCGTAACAAAGCCAGGACAGGGCAGTCACATTTTCTGTAAGCAAAAAGTATATGAATCCACGACTCTGAAAGATTCAAATAGACTAAAATCACTGCACCTGCTCTAACACACAAATTCCTAAGATCCCCCTGGAAAGTCAGATTCCCTTTAACTGCAAAACACATTCCCTGTAATTATTTTCTAACTCTCCCTTTTGTAAAACAGCCATGGAAAGTAAAGATTAGATTCCCTAAGTATCAAACCAGGTGGTTATTTTCCTGTAGAGTGTCCCATAATATTGTTTAATACTCTATTTCACATGAAAATTTGAGAGCTTTTTTTAAAACCATCCTTCTGTATCTTCATTTCTATAACAAAATGTAGATATAGCTTTCCTTTAGTAATATCAATCCACGACTTGAAAAGAATCATTATGTGAACTAATATAAAATTAAGTACTCAATCCTGCAGTTGCTACTAGGAAACAAAGTTTGCAGATAAGAAAGGAACTTTGAAAATTAACACTCAGATTTACCGCAAAAGAACATGGAAGTGTATTTTTGCTAATAAAAAAAAAAATCTATTTTAAAATGAGAAGTGCTTTAATAAGTGTTATTAATTTTTTAGTGTAGATGAAGAAAAAAAGATCGCTTTGTTTACTGCAAACATATTTTGCCTTTACATTTTATTTAGTTATGTCTAAGAACAAGACAGAATACAATGTGATCTGTACCTCTTTATGTTAATAAAACCATGCTAGCCTCTCTCCATAGACAACACCATAAAGCATAAATACCAAATGGAAAACAAATGGAAGTATAATGCCACTGTGAAGCAAACCAATCAACCCTAAAACAGCTGAGATAGATCTCATCCAGTAGTTCATTCATTCTTTATAGGAAAGAAATGAAAATATTCCTAGGTGAATCAGATTAACAAGAAGCAAAAAAAACCCACCCTCAGCAGCTCTGAAAGGTTGTAAAGCACTAAATTCCTTTGATTTATGAAGGCAGCATCCACTGCATTGAGCAAAACAACTCAGCATGCCAAGACCCTTTTCCCTGAAATTCCTTTATTAACACTACCTGGCTCTGCCAGTGAACAAAAGCAGTGGTGCGGTGTGTATAAATCATTAATACTATGCTGTGCAATGGCTGAATTTCCTGTGTGAGCTGGAAAGTCTTCCTGCACAACAGGGATTTTGGGGTTGGAACTGGCTGCTATGAAATGTACTTCATCATTCTCCATGTTTGACGCTTCCCAATAGCTTTGTACTTTTGCTTTCCTTTTTGTCCCCCAAGCCCAGAAACTGCAATAGAAATTTATTGCATTTTATGTCTGCAAAAAAAGGAAGAGAAAAGAAGGAAAGAAGCAAGGAAGCCCATCTAGAAGTAGAATCCCTTTCCCTTCATTTAATGCCAGGTTGTGTTCAAACAAAATCCTCTACCAATGAATAAATTTTGAGGTTTTTAAGTGTTTAGTTTACCACTTTAAACTGAAAAAGAAACAAAAAAACAACTACTGAAAGTGGGGTTGCTCTTAATTAAAAAAAAATGTAAAAAAAATCAACTATTACTGAAAAGGTGACTCCCCCCCAAACTAAGTAATATTCCATTGGAGCATGTATTTTATTATTTTTTAAGCAAGCAGAAAGGGTGGCAATATCTCGGCACAAGGAACTTAGCTGTATCACTGGTTTTACTTTAGGTGTACCAAAAACCTTTCCACAGAGCAACAGGCAATTTTGTGGGGATGTGCTAAGCGTGGTATTCTAAGTGGAGCTGGAAAAGATGGCAGCAACAGGAAAAATAAACCAAAAGCCTTTCAATTGCAATTTCTGCACACTCTATTTTTGCAGTGACACACACTGAACTTGGATAGGGAGCATCAAAACTACTTATCTTGCCTCTGAAGTACATGCAGTACAACAACAACAAAGAAGTTGAATGTTTTTTCAAACTTTGAAATGAAATAGCAGTTAGTCTTTATAAAACATTCTGCACTAAAATATTCCTTTGGGGGCTAGACTTAGAAAAACTGAAGAGTATGACAGAGAGAGAAATGCTGAAAAAGCAGTCTCAAACCATATGCCACCCATCAGGAAAAATGACACACATTATATAGGTAACTAAGGATGCAATCAGTCTTTCAGCTAGGCCAGAGCATGATTCCAAATGTATCAAGCATCAGCACCACCGACAAACGAATTTATTGCCATCTGAACAGTAAATATTTAAGACAGTTGGAATGCAGTTTTACAAAAGTGAACAAGCTAAAGTCAGAATAGGGAAACATTCCAGTGTGCCATTTTACACTTATGCAGCCATCCAGCAGACTAAAGATTACAAGAATAAGCCTGCAATGCATGCAGAAGTCCCTTTGCATTACACAATAATGACATTCTGAACGGAAGTAAATGAAGCCCCTGCAGTGCTATTCTGTCAGCTTTTGAAAGTAAATAACTTCGCTTCTGACAAGAGAGAGACATTTTTTTCCTCCTCCTGCCATAGAGCATTAATTGAGCTTTGCAGCCATGTAATGTCCCAGAGATAGGACTAATACAGGACAAGGAAAAAATCTTAGGAAAGGAGGGGACACTCATTGAATATATGGGCTGCCAGACTTCTTTTCACCCACAAATTTTCACACTAGCTCTGTTTTAACAAGATCTTATTCTCTGACAGAACTTCTAACAGGTTTTTTGTCTCAACCTGTAATGTAGAAAGTACTTGTAATGTGTGAAGTATATACACACTTCTCAAATATATATGAGATGATACTATTATACTTACGAACACTTACAAAAAAGGCATAATCAAGATCTTACAGATAGGAGGACCAACAATTTTTGGTGTGTTTTGATATAAAGGGTCAAAAGGTAAATTTAACAAATGGTCTAAGATGAAAGCACTTTCATTCTTATTCATGAGCATCTGAGCATCTTAACTATTTCAATTCTGAAGTACCATGCACTTTCCTTACGTATCTGGGGAAAAAAATAAAAATCAGTGACTCACTGCAAACAAAAAATAATTCACTAACGCTTCAGTTCTTACTACAGTACCTAATTTTGATTCTGCATATGTTCAACACAAGAAAGAGCAGGATCTCTCCACAGCTGGAGCCTGCTATACTGCAAAAGACCAAAGGCCCAACTACAACAAGTCAGGATACTATAGGCATTAGATATGCTATTTTCTCTAATTAAATTCACTGGGCTGCTACACTAACAGAGTAGGAGGGGAAGCAAAATGTAAAAGAAGTCAATGGCACTGCAGTAGGCAACACAGAGGTAAACGAGCAGTGCTAGCAAAGAAATGACAAGAGTTCCTCAGGAGAGCTCTTGTACTACACATCACACTTTAAAACTGATAAATCAATCGCACATACACCTTTAAAAAGCAGGAAAGCTTGAAGGATTCTTAGAGGGTGTTGACTTCTCCTTTCCACTAACATTACTTTAACTCTATAAAGCAAGGTGATAAATTCTAGTGTCACAATTTTCATCACTTTCATTTATACTACCTATTAAATGCCTCAAAAATATTTTAAACATTATTATAGTATTTATTTAACAGTTCAGAAATACACACATTGAAAAACAATAACTTCATTGTCTAGTATTGCACGGTTACTGGTCAAAAAACCTAAATAAACTGAATGAAATATCTACTAGTTGACCTGAAAAAAAAACCTGCTTAAATAACCAACGCACACTTTCCTTGGCATAAAATACCATACGACATATTTTTTCAGAAAATAACCATCCATATACATATTTAGCAAATATCAATGAATAGCGACAACTTACAAATAGCTCACAACAGAAAAGTCCAGCCACCACTTTTCAGCAGAAATGTTTTCAAATGTTTGAAGAGCCCAGTTATAAAAACAATGATTCTAAGCCAAAAATATTCACCTGCTTCTGCCACATGGAAGCTCCTTTGCAACTGCTCTTGCTTTTGTATTCCAAAGCAGCAACTAACCTTCTTACTAACCTTCTTAACTGATTCTGGTTGGTTGGGGGGTATGGCAGGGGGTGTGTGTGTGTTTGGGGGATTTTTTTGTTTGGGGTTTTTTTTTTTTGTTTTGTTTTGTTTTTTAGTATTTAAAGCCGGAGTACTTAACTAAAGCACTTCCTCTCACTATTGTGAGAAAAGACTGACCTTGTTTGACAACGCTGTATTTAAAAGCCCTAAACTAGCTCTTATTCATAATGAGTACTGCTATGGCACTTGATCTCTAAGTCACTTCTCATTAGCCTCCGGAAAACAACAAAACAGATCTTGTGAGGCAAAAAGATATGTAAACATTTAAATTTATTTTGAAGCAGAGGTGGAGTCTCAAATAGCAGCTTCGAAGCTTATTGGTGAATACCAAATGATCTTATTTACACTAATTAAGATAAACAGCACATCAAGACATCATTCCTTAGTTCTGCATTAACAGTACTTCTGGATGCAAAAATTACACCCCCACCTTTTGAGGTCCGTTTCATATACTAAAATTCCCTAAGACTGCTACACTGCCCCCCTTAGGTGCAAATGCATCTGTTTGCAGCATGGCAATTCTTTTTTTGTTGTTGTTTTAACAGACTACTATAATTTATCTGACAAAGTACAGTTTTTTTACCCTACACATATGAATAAACAAGCACTATGTTTCTCTTGGGGCAGCGAAGCTGGTTAAATGAATCAGAAAACCCTGAAAAGATTGCCTACCCTCAGTCCATCAGCTACTGGACAATTATTCAAGGCCCAGCTGTAAGAAAAACAGATGGTGAATGAGCATTAGTAATGTGGACTTCTTTTCACTCATGCAGTCATAAGCAGAGGTTGTATGTTCTCACATGAAAATGCCATGAAATAGCAGACTGAGGAACAAAATTCTGCAAAGACTCCAATTTCTAAGCTACCAGATGCTTAAAATTTCATGAGCTAAAAGTCAGATTAACTGATTTTACAGGAGAGCCACAGAGTGAATGAGTACTATAAATGGACTAGGTAAAGAAAGGCAGTGTTCTCATGATAGGTTTAAACAGTGTCATCACAAAATGTCAGTTATTGAATTCAGCTAACATACCTGATCCTTTGAAGACTCACTAAAGTATAAAATGCAGAAGACATATACTTAGACCTATAACTGCACTGGTGGCATTCAGCAATTGATGTGCTTGTGCTCTATAAAAAAGGTAAACTGTATCCAGGAATTGTTCATCCATTTACACAATTTTAACACAAATATAATCTGTTCTAATCCGTATTCCATTCTTGACACTTTTGACTACATCAATTGAAAACGCTACCAAATAAATCAACATTGAATTAAGCCATGAAGAAAGAATGTGATAAAAAGTCTTTCGGACGCCTATATATCATCAGATCCAGAAGCATGACATAAGTAACTGAGTGGGGAATTCAGCTTTTCTCCATAGTCATAATGCTTAAGGCCCAAACAAAATTACACTAATTTACCATATAAGCACTAATGGGATAGCTGGGGTAGAGATGGAGGGCTTGTTGGTTTTTGTTTTGTTTTCATGGTGGATTCTTTTCATCATTGATACGAGAGCTGTACCATGAACTGCTTTCTTGTAAAAGACAGAAAAGGTTGGTATCGAAGTTTCAGCTCAATTGTTTTCGATCTGTGAATGTCCACTATGAGCAATTGCTCCATTTAAGAGGAATTACCCTTTGTACAAACCACTTCACTATTTAAAAAAAGCACATCCATCATCATTAAACAGAAAAAAAAAATTACCTATTTTAAAATAATGACAGCAGCACTGTACACTATGGCATGGAATATTATGTGATGTTTCAAAACAACGGTTGACTTTATTACTTTACTCAGAAAATACCAACTAAATAACCCTATGCCCAGGCAAATATATATCGTAGGGAAATACCAGTTAACAGAACTAAGCCTCCATTAATATATGCTAAATCCCAATTTACAGGCAGTCAAAATTTTGCAGCAAAAATTCACACTAGCATTTGATGTCAGCTTGTGGTCAGAAATTATTTCTTGCATTGATGTGTCATATTAAGGAGGGGAAGATAGATGTACTTAGCTGTTTCTAACACCATAAAATACTACCAAATGATAGGGTGCACTACAAATCAGAGTTCCCTTTTCCTGTGTCTTTAAATATTGACACTAGGTAAAATTCTAACCCAAATGCATCTACAGTTTTACCAGTTGTCCCTATCTTTATAACGATGCAGTAAAAACTTCCAAATCAAAACTTATTCTGTTTGTTGCTGCCACTGATACAGTCATTTTGGTTTTAATATTGTTTGAAAACTCTTTCTGAATGTCTAAAGCTAGAAGCATCTTAGTAAAGAGAACATCCAAATAATTTCAGACCATTTCAAATAGTTTAACCTGCTCAGAAGCATCCTTTTTGTTGGCATTTTCAAGCGAATATCTTATTGACAGTTAATCCATAACGTGAACTAGGCCTCTGTACTTTATTTATTTTCAACTTCATTTTCAACAGTTAAGCTTTAGCTGTTTTTAGGTAAAGCATCCTGCATGCACAAACTGTTTTAAACAAGATTCAGTTCCTCACTTAGCTCTTAAAACATTCTGTAAGTGCATAATCTGGAATATATGCAAGCAAATACTTAAGTTTCTAACACTGGACAAAGTAGTAGAGCGCTTTGGTGGGTACACTATGGAAAACAATTTATCCATTTATACTAAACCAACTGACCAAGCAGTGTTTGTTTAGCAAATAAATAATGGCCAATATTAAATTCCTACCAAAACACAGATTTTCCCAAATTATTAATACAGCTCAACAGAAAACCACCATCGTTGTGGCTACATAAATATTTATTGACAGGAGGACTGATTTGCCCATCTTGAGAAGAACATAATGCCTTTTATAGCCTTTCAGGAAAGACATATATCCAATTACAAAACTCACATGTGACAGAATACCAGCATACTTAGCAGATACACACAAAAATAGAGAATAATTTTTTTCATAGATTGTAAATAGATAGTAAAGTTTGACAACTCTGAGAGAGCTCAGTTGTAGTACAGATATCTAAATTAATTCTAGTTGAGGTACAAGTGAGCAGCCCTGTCTGAAGTGCAATTTCTAGAGGAAAAAAATACTCGATAGGTTCACATAATGTCTACATACTGCTGGTCACAGGGTCTACAGGCAGGGGGGAATCATTAGTTATTAAGTTGCCAGGTAAAGATTTTATGTTACCAGTATTTAAGATCGATAGCCAACTTTATAGAGTGAGAAAAACATTTACAGTTTCACTGAAATAGTGATATTTGCATAGAAAACAGGTATTTTTGTAGGCTTGCTAGAAATTACCAGCCACAGGAGAAATAGAAAAAAGCCAAGTAGACTGACATGGTAAAAGTTTATTCATGTTTTTCAAAAATATAAAACAATCCTTATCCTTTCCCATTTAAAAACAGCACCATGTTACGTTAGCTTTGTAGGTAATGTCACCACAGGACTATCCTTCTGCCTGAATAATTCTGAGATAAAGTAAACATTGTTTCTAAAGAAATACTTAACCAAATACATGAAATAATAAATCATACCTGAATTAAGATGATAATTATCTGACTCTCTAGGAAACCAGAATAACTAAAATGCCAGCCAGCAATCAAAAGCAGCAACAAGCACAGAATTTTGAACCTGCTACAATTATAATCAGGAATTCAGATGACTCTTTAACTTCTACATTTTCATTAGTAGAGACAGGATGATTCTAAACTGACAATAGGATTAACCAGATGAGAAAGCCAACACTTAAAAAAATAAATAAGAAAAGATGTTTCAGTGTGGCAGTTAATCCACGTAAAGAGTTAAAAATTATCCGCCAGATACAGCACTTTGTAAAGTGCATTAGCAATCACTTCTCATCTTTCTCTCAAATGGAATAGATGGAATTGAATTCACTATTTTAAAGTAATCATTATTGTTGCACAGTTTCTTAAACCTTAAAGCAGTGCCATACTATAGATGTGTTTGCATAATGATACTGCAATAGCTCACACAGGAAGGCTATTATAGCACCTAACCTGGTCTTTATGTTATCCTTTATCAGCTACTTGTGTGGCTATGTTGACCTCTCACCTTAATTCACGTTTTTCCTTTCAAAAGTTGGACCTTTAACATACAAATTGTTGTTTGGCAAACTCAAAGGAACAAATCCAACAAAATACAGGAATACATTTTGAATACAACCAGTAAGGGCACAAGTCGCACTGGATCATTAAAGCTGATCTATAAATGCAATTTCCAAAATGTATCCAGAATACAGAACTACTAAGAACAAAGACTTTAATTATGACATGCAACGTATTTAAATATTAAATACAAATATTTATCTGATGCAAATTTTAATTGCAGACATATGAATCCCTCCCACGTGCATCTATCATCTAAGGCATATACAAGAATTTTTTATTATGCACTCCCATGTTTTAAGTCAGCAATGGTTTATACTCTATTATGGGCGGGGGGGGGGGGGGGGCTACAGAAGGGTTTATATCTTCCAAATACTTGAGTTCTGTTCTTTCAGCTCTAATCGAAAACAAATATTCTGAAATAAAAATAAGCTTTAAATCTATTTTATTTAATCTTTAGGAACAAAAAGAAATACTGTAAAACATCTTTCAGCCATTTGTAAATATAGAAATAAAGTTAGAGACTGTTTCATGGAAGTCAATATGCATATAAACTATTGTAGTGAAAGTTGGAAGAAATGCCCCTATTTGTTACAGTAGGCACAAGAATTCTTTTTCCCTGAAGTTTCATCAGAAAGTAACAGAATAAACAGGATTAATCATTTTTGCATGACAACATATTTCTGTCTTGGCTCTACGTACTTACTAGATGACTCTCTGTAACGGTGGACTCAGTTATAAAACAAAAAAGTAGAATACAATGATGATACCAAAATACTAGTTTAAAAAAATAATGTGTTATTACCCAGTTATTTATTTCCTGTTATAGCAGAGAGAGGGTACCAACTAGTAAATAATTTGGGGGGAGGGGGGAAATACTTAAAAGAAAACCTAGAAGCAAAATTATATTAAATCAATTAAAAAGAAAATCTTAAAAATGGACCAGAAATTAGTATAATTTTGCTGATATCAGAACATTTTGTAAAACCCATTCCAATATACTTCAGTGACAGAAGTATTGATTCTGCACAGATATAGCTTTATAAATTTTTTTTTTTTTTTTTTTTTTTTTGAGTGAACTAAAAATCAGCTTGATTTTAATCAGCAGCATGTTTCAACACAGACTTAAAATTCCTGGCTTCAAAGAAGGCTTCAACAAAATTGCCATTGGGCACATTTACATTAGAAGTATAATTTATGCCTGCAAGTGAATATAGAGCAGTCCTTTATGGATGAAACTCTGCTACAGTATCCACGAGAAATGCAAAGTACTGTGTTAAATATCTATAAACACGATCAGTAAAGACATTGCACACACACACAAAAAGATATGCAAAGGCTTAATGCTCTGTTAAAAATATTTTCTATTCACTCTCACCATTCTGAAGTGCAGGCACAACATTCACTCCACGCAGTGGGAGACATTTATACAGTCGATTCACAGAAAAAATACCTCCAAGATTACAAATCCCCCAAACGATGCTGACAAAGCAGGCACTATAGGAAAAGAAAAAGTTAAGCAAACTTACCTGCTGTAAGTACATAAAAGTCAAGGCACAGGAGAGCTGGGGACACATGCCCACATTAGGCAGTGCCACGCAGGTTGCACCCGTAAGGGGATGCTGCATGGTGTTGCTCTGAAGTCTACGTAGAACAAGTGAGGGGGCTTGCATGCAAGCACGTTTGCCCTATCTTGTCACTACGTTTTTTTCCTTTTGATTATTTAAGTAAGAAACAGTATTTCTTGAATGCTTTTTTCTCCCCCAGCACTAGAGCCCTACATTCATTTGTCAGCTAAGGCAACTTGGTAGATTTAAACTACGAATTTTTAACAGAGAGGAAAAAAAGAAGACACAGCCTGCAGCCTATTGATGAGCAAATGGAACTTCCTCAATGACAGAGAGAGCTGAAGCTTGTCTCACAACAGTAGCTGCTGACTAGTAGAGAGAGAGATTGACTCAGTGAGGCTCAGTCGGCTGGTGCTGATGCTGCACAGCTTCTCATTTGTCAAATGGGTCCTAGGGCAGGGTCTTTACCACTCACCAAAATTCAAATACTGCATTTTAAAAATCCCTGGAGAGGATAGGGAAGGAGAGAAAGTGAGCGCGCTGCATCACAGGCATCCATGAGATCTGGGCAATTAGTGTCATTGCCCAGCTGGGACTGAATGCCCGTTATGATTCTGCACGCACACATACACACTCACACTTTTTTTTTTTTCCCTCCCAGGACTCACACCTGACATAAAAAGGGCTTTCCCCCTCTAAGAACAAAAGTATGAAGCACAGAGTGGGGAAGGGAAAGAATCTTGGCTACTCAAGAGGATTCTGGCAAATATATAGTGCTATCAGTAAATGAGCTTTTTTGAATACAAATTAATTTTATATCTATGTTTCATTCACCATCTAGTTTCCCAGAGAAGCCTACAAAAGCATTACAGTGAAACTGTGAAATATCAGTGTAACCACTGCAGCAGAAGCACTAGGAATGAAACAAAATTCTATGGCATACCGTGTCTACGTTACTGGGGGGAGGGGAACAGGCTTGGATGAAGACAGTATCTTAAAACTGGCCTAAAACCCATCTCATCTAAAATTACAAATTTGTTTGACAGCTAGTCAGTCTATTATAAAGGACTGCCCTATCAGGTTACATGGAAAAATTACATTTGCAATTTTCAGAATTTATTGTTTACATTTTACTTTGAGAGTGATATCTCAAATTAGTATTCCATTCTTGCAGGCTTTTTCTTCCCCTTTATTTTATGGGGTAATAATTATTCATTAGTAGATCTAGTTAGTCTCTATGTAATAAAGTAGGATGTGACCTGCAAATCAAATAATTTATATTACAGCTTGTCCTTGAGGTCCTATATTACAGGGGTGTCTTTTTTTTTTCCTTAGGTACAACTCAAGTATAACAGAAGATACTACTATTTTTAATTAGAATTTGACAAATTAATTAAATATTAATTCTTCAGGGAACAAGGTCAAACCTCAAAAGCAACACCTGAGGTTTTAAAGGGGTTTCTTGTAAAAAGACCGCAGAAGATTTTAGAATTACCTATTTCACAGGATACCTAACTCCCACAAAAACACATCTTCTATCAAGAGTTTAATGTTAACAACAACAAATAAATAACCCACATACAAGAGAAGTCTATTTAATCAACCGTGTAACTCATTTGATGTTAAGATCTACCCTTAAAAACAAGTAATAGACCCTGCTTAACTTGACACAGATACAAAACATGTCACTGCAACTCAGGCGCTGCATTAAGAAAAAAAATTCCATTCTACATGTGCGCACACATACCTGCACCCACACAAGCTTCAGAGACTGATTTAGATCCACTAAGTCTTCCTCATGCAAACCAAAAATTTTCCAGCAGAATCAGTTATTACATAATTTTCTTTCTCAAAAGCAGTCAGTGCAACGAAACCAATACATTTAGAACTCGGCAATCAGCACCAAAACAATCATGCACAAACTTACAACATAGGGGTTGGTTTTGGCTTAGGAAACATCCATGCTTTTGCAGTTTATCATGGACAGACGTACTAGAACAGCCCAGATACAGAACAGCACAGATTATCACCAAAAAAACCCACGCAACCCCAAAACTAAACAAAAAAAAAAAGCCACACACCACAGAGCAAGAGAGAGCAAGAAGAAGGAGAAATTAACTCTCCCTATGCCCTTTCTCCTTTTTTCATCCTTTCTCTCTGCCTTAAGCAGTCTCCTGTTCTGACAGGAGTATGTCATGCTTTTCTTCTTCTTTTTTTTTTCCTAGCACAGAAAGGCTGTTATTCTGCAAGTGCCCTAAGCTGATGGAATTTTCCCTTCAGCTCATTTTCATATGAAATACCATAAATAATACATGCTACTTTAATAAGACCTTATCATCATGTTTAATGAAAAACAAATACGTTATGTAAGGAGGCAAATAATCAACTCATTCCACATTATGTCAAAATCAAAGGCAGCATGCTTCCTAGCCAAACAGTTTGGAACTATGTAAGTCTATCCAATTTCCCAAAGTGAAGTTCTGGAACATGGTGATGGTCAAGCAAAATTTCTTCTGTCTTTTGCACTATTTTACAACTAAAAGGACATCTATAAGACAGATTAAACACTTAAAAGCAGCATGTTGAACAATTTCAAAGTAAGAAAAATATGACCCACAAATACTATGAATACCTTACATTTATATATTTGTATTATTAAAACAGGAACATCAATATTTTAACTATCCAAATCGTCTGTACACAGAGAAACAATAGATAAACATACATAATTCAGTAGTGTAAGAGACCTGAAAAAGAAACAGAATTCTCTAGCCTTATATACAGCTACTTCAAGAGATGCAGGGGGAAGTCATTACCAATTTTCATCCCTTCCAAGAATAACTTGTCATTATGTCTACAGAGAAAAAAGGTAACAAAATATGTTTTATTTTTATAAAAATAAAATCGATATCTCTTCTTTAAAGCCATTTCCTTGTTTATACACACTCTTCTACCAAACCCAACCCATCAATCATAACCACATTCCAAGTTATGGCTATATATACAGTAAGTACCACCACAAATTTGCCAAATGTACATGAATGACTGTACACAATCTGACCTTCTATCCTCATGCGCAGTGACAGTATAGCTATAAACTACTATGCAATTTCACAGAACAGCATATGCCCCATCAATATCTCATCTACAAATTAATTTTTCCCTTATTCTACAAAAATCAATGTGTGCGCAACTGCAAAGCCCACTTCACCTACAGCATATGACATCTTCCAGTTGCCTCAGTGCTGCTCTGCTAGGTCAGTAACTGAACTCTGTTACCCCACACTCAGTTGTTGATATTATCAATTAGATATCAATTAACAACAACAACACATCTTTTTCAAAACAAAAGGAGGCTACCAATCTACACAACCCAATTCAGACTCTGTGGGAGTTCAATTAGAAATGTAGAAACAAAAAGTTCTTCCACAGTGATAATAGATCCATCTGAGGTACAATGCCTACTACACTACCATGAGAGGCAACACTCCCTTTTCCAACCTGTTTGGATTGTCAGCATCATGGTATATAGCACAGGCAGAGACCTTGCAGGTATGCACTCTCTCCCCACTCATATTCAATGAGACTGCCATTTAAAAAATACCAACAAAATGGTGATCAATATTGAATATGCAAATAAAAACATAAAAATCAAAGAACCTCTGAAACAAAGCAAGAACAACCAACAGCATTTCTCACACAGCTGACGTACATATACAAAAACACTCTTTCATTTACAATGCATTTTTTTATTTAGTATTACATGTTCCATTTAAAATCGTCTACTCAATTTGTTGTGATCTGGTAGTCAACTTCTACTTCTCAAAACTTAAGTTCAAATTTCACATTTATAAACATTCAACCTAGAAGAACCTTTTCTATTCTAGTCCTTTTCTATTTCTAATTCTAACCTTTAGAATTATCACAGCAGACTGCCTAATCAGTCAAACCTTTCCCATCAAATAAAAAAAAAATCTGAAATACATCACCTGCAAGACCACACACCATTTTACACTTCAAACTGGTCTCAGCAGTAGTCTACACTAACAAGTTTATACATATAGAAGGCATACAGTATTATAAAGACTGTATGCCTCCAGACATCAAGCATGTAAAAAAAAAAAATAATCACAACTGCATATTACATTATCCCTGTGAAGAATGTATTTTCTTCTCAACTTCATAAAATGGTTGATGTATAAAAATAATTCAGGTAGGTGGTACAGAAGCTAATAGTAGGGCAGTCCTTTCTCTAAATACTCCCTTTCTAACACCACATGAAAAAAATAGCACCCAGGACCAGGAAAAGCAGCATATTATGAGCTTAAAAACAGAATGTCTCATTAACATATTTTAACAAGTTACTAGCAATCATTAATATCTTTGCCTTTATTCTACATAGTATTCTATTTTCTTATATATGTTTATTATGTTTTTTAAAATAAGCTAGGGAAATATCACTGATATTTTAAAATAATTTGGTTTGTCAAAAAGACTAAGAGGTTTTCCTTCTATTCTTTTCAATTAATGGGTGACATATCCTTCCGGTGATATTTTCTTGCAATGAAAATCCCTATTTCTAATTTAAGGTTTCTGTTAAGATTGCTGTTCTTTACTAGGTCTTTGCACAAAGATCAAGACATTACAGAGGCTCGTGCTTACCTCAGGCAAATAAGAATCACTAATTTTCTGTCTCTATTAAGCACTCTTATGTCCATTGACTTCTCCAATATTTCATACCCAATGTCTACAAAGACTCTATAGTACAGTTAACCTCTTCAGCACTGCTTAAGACGTATTTAATAAGCATTCAACATTAACTATTTAGATTTTTCACAATGTAAGACACCAAGAGCCCTTGTTCCCATCAATGTGTTGGGGGAGGGAAAGGGTAGGGAAGGTAACTAACTAACTAAAAATGTTCAGCCCTTAGAGAATTAGAGGCACTTCCAAACAGAAGATGTATGTTCCTGGACAGGTCGTATTTTCCTGGCCTACAGTATCTAGATATTCCGTAGAAAGCAAGGGGACTGGGGGAGGATGGAGAGAAGACAGGCCTAACAACTTGATCCTGATTCAATTTTATGCGAATTTACACCAGTGTGTCTCTTCAAAAATCAGTAGACTTACTCGTGATTTTTCATTGTAGTAAGCAAGGTTAACATCCAAGCCTACGAGTCCTCTTTATCCCTCACACCCGAGACGCTGTTTCCACTCGAGGGTTTTCTTTTCCGGCGATCCTTGTACAGCTATACCAGGAACTCCATCTAGTGGAGAAGCAGCTTATATCAACCTTAGCTTAAACCAGTTACTCAAACACGATGAGCTGTACCCGATTTCTGGTGGTGTAACTGAATCTGCTAAGCAGTTTGCAGAGTAAATAAAAGGTAGAAAAAAGTATTTTATCTGGAGACTTGTGCCTCAAACATATGCCTACGCCTAACCACAATCACACACTGAAGGCACAGGATGAGGTTCCAAAGCACCTTAAATTACTTAGAGATTGCCATTGCCCTCACTGTCTTCCGTCGGCATGTTCCCATCCACTTTTTATGGTAGGATTGGCACAAATGACTCAATTGCCAGACAACTGGAAAGACAGTATGGCTGATAATTGAAGTAGCAAAAGCTTTCTGAAAGGACTCGTCACCAATGCCCCAAGCATCACTGCCAGAACAAAGAAGGACCGCACTATGCAGAGCAGGAAGCGATGAGTGCAGCAGCCCTGATCTAGGAAAGCTTAAGACATGTGCAACAACGCGGGGGGGGGGCGGGGAATGGGGGGGAGGGAAGAAGCTTTCTCGAAACTGTTACCTTCGGAGTACAGGCTCAAGAAGCAGTGAATTAGACAGAACCAAGAAGATGATACAGAAATTGGGGCAGCAAAATCTTCTGTCAGTCCCGCTCCCACCTCACCTAGCACAAAGGCAGTAAGGACACTTCAACGTTTCATTTTCAGAAGCACAGGGTGCTGTCCCGCACGATGCACTACTGTCACAACACCAAATCAACTTTTTCAAACAGACACACACAGAGATTTTTTTAAATCTGACACACTGGTACAAACCTGCTTCACAGAAGAATCACTTTAACAGAAGTGTCCAGCTATAAGAATTACTGTTTAGGTTATTTGCAATATTGTCATGTTAGCAAGAAGACATCAGTGTGTCACGTGTAGTCCTGCCCTATAATATTGTTTCAAAAATTCCAGATGAAAAGACATAACAATATTGCCCTTAGAAAATGAACTCAGAACTAAATTTTAAAACTTAGAATAAAAAAAGTCATGTAGAAAACTAATGAATATTAATCATAGAAAATTGTATACAACTTGTTAAGTAGCTTAAAGCTTCAGTATGTAGCATAGGAGGGCTACAAATGACTCAAAAAATAAAGGAAGTCTACAGTTTTACCTAAAGTGATGAAGCCTACCTTTGCCTGCTGCCACTTGTGGGTGGTTTGTTAAGTATCAGGAGAAAGAGAAAGCATCTGAACAGTAAGGACATACTATATACATTTCACCCAAATTTGTTTTGATACAAAATTTTGTTTTCTTATTTTATATAGACACAAGTCACTTGCTGTACTACAATCTCCATTTTGTTCACAATGAATACTTAAATTAAAATTTTCACACAAATTCATTAATCAAAAAAAGTTTGCCCCAATTTATTGCTCCTTCATTTGCACCACCTCATCTCACTCTTTGCTGCTGTTATGAAATCAGAAGGAAAGAATTTAACTTGGAGTGCGAAATAAGCAGCAGGAACATGTGAATTTAGAGCTTGTTTCCATGTGATAGTAAGAAAAGTTAAAACAAAACTAAACACACACTCCCCCCTGCCCCAAATGCAATTGTAAGTATACATAGTACAGCAGCATAAATACATCTTGCTGAAATTTTAGCTTTTTGTGAAAGATTAATCAATCTCTTAAAAAAAAAAAAAATAAAAAGAGTGTCAAGTCTCAGAAGGAGAATAAATGATAGATTAATTATACTGTTATGTATAGGTTGTATCTTTTCTCTGTAGGAATTAAATTAACTGGACATCACCACAGTTTCCTTCTACAATGAAACCATTTCTCCTTTCATTATTCTGTCTACAGCTGGATATCTCTCATATATTCTGCCTGAATCTAAATCCACCAAACTTAGTCCACAATGCAGCAGCTTACTTTAATGTATAGGAGCTAAATATTGTCATGCCTATGTATCAAACAAAAAAATCCTCCATTAACTGCTGCTGAATTTCTAAGACTTCACTTCCCCTATCCTTTGCCTACCGTTTATAGCCTGCCCAGTCCCCATGAGTATGTGATCCCTCCAGTGCAATGAACAGTACCTCCACAGCTCCCTTGAGGACTTGATAGGCTAAGTCAGTTTTAAATTTAGCTCAATGACTCTTCAAAAGCTAGCCCTTCATCTCTAATTCTTTCTCTTGGCTTTCGATCTGACTTTCAACTAAAGTATCCTAAAATTCTTATGGCCAAGTCCAAACGGTTCTAGGTAAACACTCATCTTCATCCAAAGAGAGAAAGATGCAGCTCGGGAGAATTAAAATGGAAGTTTTTGTAGCCTTGAGCTTCAGCTTATACTGAAGCACTACCAAGGCTTTCCAAAGTAGCCAGCTATACACTCCCCAAAAGACCATTCCAGCAGAAAGATATTGGATGCCATGACCCAACTTCACTCCGATGACAGAATCTATGAGGAGAAGGGTTGGTTCTTTTATTTTCTTTTTTTAACTTAAGAATTTTGGCTCTATATCACCCTTGCAGAATTACATACTTTAACATAAAGGCAGATTTACATATGAAACTGATTCAAAGCTGCCTATACAGGCCTAGTCATTAAGCTTTGAAACAGGGTCAGAAGTACTGTGTGAGAAAGTTCAATTTTATAAATTGAGTCAATATTTTGCCTCTTCTTTTCTCCAGTTTATTCTGTCTGCTGGTTTTGAAAGAAGTAGTTGCTTTTTTCTAACCATTTCCCCCCCTCCGAATCCTTCAGGGATCCCGTCCTATCCATACTACCTCTCCAATTGCTTCATTATTGTAACCTCTATCAGGACTGTTCATGAGTCCAGCATCAGCTCCCTCCTCTTTTCACTAATTGGCATTTTTTAATCTTTTCCTACTTCAATTGATAAGGTGTCACATTCAACAACTCTGGGTCTTCCTTTTCCTCAGCTAATAACTAGAGTCTGCAAATTCTTTCACGATATTCTCTAGATGTTGTTTGCTTTCATCAACACTAATCAACTCTCTTGTTATGGTGGCCATCTTTCAACTCTCCTACTTGTAATTCTTTCCTCTCTCATCTTTGTTTAGTCAATGAAATCCACACTGGTAATACTGAATTCACTCTTTTTTCCCCTCTGCTGCTTTTTGGCAGTATCACTACTTCTTTTGCTTTCTGCATAAAGTTCAAGTTTCTCATCCTCCAGGATTCAGACCATTCAAGACTTGGCATTAAAATCCACTCCTGTTGAACATTTACAAACGGATTTACTGACATTCCTTACGTTCTTTAAGATTCCCTCCATATTCTCTCTCACATATCTACAACCAGACTCCCCTATGCTCTACTCATGCATCAAACCACCTTTCACTTTGGATAGGACCTTCACCTCCTTCACGTCCTTTGAAACACAAACATTTCCAAGAAAGAGAGCTCAAAACAAAGAAGTCATGTTATATGTGCACAATATAGTGTACAAAATGTTATGCTCACATTTTGTATTGGAAATAGACTGGACACACTTAAGAGAACTCTGCATCTGCTGCTAAGCATGACTACAAGCATAACAAGCAGTAGTTGCACATTGTCCAACTTCCCTCTTACTCCCTAGAGTCTTTCAGTCATGATAGACACAAATATTCTTAGAAATAAAAAGAAAACATATACATTAAGCTTGCCTACATTCTAACTATGCTTATGCCAGTCTTAAAAGGTCTACTTTGTGTTGTTTGTCTTTAAATGAGAGGGTATTTGCCTCAAGTTACAAGTAACAAAACCTGAAAGAGGCAAATTCACATTTTTCCTTTTCACTTGATACTTACAAAGTTTCCCCTCCCTACGAACCCATTCATATTCATGTACTTTGGGGAAAAAAAGGTTTTAACAAAATTGACTCTGAAATGTTTTTACGCACATAAATAGCACTTTCTCATTGCTTTTCTTGAATTATATTAGCCCTATTGAAACTAATTCTACAGTTAAGACAGTGTGGGTGTATCTACTCCTTTAAGTTTTATAATTTGGCCATGATATTCAAAATAGTTTCAAGAGAAAACTTAGAAAAATCAAATTTTTAACACTAAAATAAAAAAATCACAAATATTTGAAATAAACCGTCACAGAAAAATGAAAATAAATTACTCTTAAAACGTAACTTATTTTTAGTAGCTCCGAATTGGTTTTGCAGTTTCTAACTTGTTTTTCCACAGTACCTCCAAAGACTCTCAGATTAAATCACAAATCTGAAAGACAATAGCCAAAGAGGTTAGTTTTTGGCTTAATTCTGACCATATAAAGCTTAAGAATGTATCCTCTCATAGCTTTTCTACTTTGTCAGGTACATGTATCTTGCTTTGTCATATCTCAATACAATATTTATACAGCATGATTTATGTTAACTATTTTTCATTAAAACTACATAGAATAGTACCACAAACCAAAACAAACACAGGAAAAAAAGATCTAAATTAGGGTTACAAACAACTGCTTCTATTTGAATACACTCTTTCTTGTAACCCTGAACGATACATGAAATTCAGCTACTCAAAAGCTCTAAAAGAGGTAGAGAATACATTGGGGGGCTCAGATAATACACATTTATAAAGTGCCTTGACATAAGGTGCTAAATGCATTCTCAAAAACAATATGAAAGCATACAAACTATTGTCTTACGGCTTGTAGCATTTCCCATTATAGTATGTAATTGTTCATATACACAGAGAAGGCATTTTGTCCTAACTTAAATGTCCAACCTAACATTTTCTAGCTTCATCTACCAAACCAAACTTCTCTGCTATGAAAGGCCTCTACATCTACGTGCCAAGAGCACAAAAGGAGCAGAAACGTTACTGTTATTAGGCCAGAGAGCTAAGTTAAAGCTAGCAGAGGTAACCTTGTGCCTTCTTCTCAGTGGTGCTGACAGAGCATAGATGTGTTTCCATAGTCTGGAGACAGGAGGCTAGTGATCTTCTCCAAAACACATGCTCAATTTCTTCTCAAACAAGGCACAAAAGAACACATCAAACAGATAACCTTATTAATTAGCAAATACTGTATTTAAATGAAGGGATGAGGAACTGACAAGCACAGACACTAACATGTTTTTGAAGTGGTCATTCAAAGGAATACAAAGCCAAGACTCTACAGATTACTCACTTTAAGTTATGCTACTATATCCACAAAGCGCATACATTGAATAAAAAGCACCATCCTATATACATGTGCATTATTACAGAGGTAAAGTTACAATTTAAAATTAACAAAATTAAAACTGCCAAATTTTTCACATCAGATACTAACATACCAGTTCTTCCTTATAACTAAACACAGCATAGTGCAAGTTCTAATGCTTCCATGCATTTGTATCAGCTCTGACCTGTACGGACTGCCTCTCAGAACGACTCCTTAGATCATTCTGCATGCCTGTTCAAACCTTTGGCCTCCCTCCTGAGCCTGCCATCACAGGTGCTAATTGTGATGAAGATACTTCTGCTGCAGGAGACTAATTGAGACTAGCTATGAATTTCATCCAGGCCACCAAACAGTCATCAGGTGCTAACGTCAGGTCTCAGTCAACATAAGCCAGGTGACCTACACACAAAGGGTTTCACATCTAATTACAAGTGTTTAGTGCCATCCAGTTACCTGAAAGTGAACTCTAAAGAGACAGACCATATGTAATGTATGACCATAAATAAAGACCATATGTGTATATAATAACCTCCCCGCTCCAGAGGTAATCTCAACCCTTATTAAGATGCAGCACATCTTTTACTGTATCAGCTATATTATTTGTGTAATAGATGCAGTTTTAGTATTGGATCTTGAATTTTCACTAGAAGACAATATTATTGGTACCAAATTGCATTCCCTAATACTGATAAGAAACTGCCGGGATGTAGGAATCTTACATGTCAATAAGAAGGTAAGGTATCAAGTGTTTGAACTATCTCCACTGCAATACAGAATAGGTAAGAACAAAATTAGATGCAAGGACTCACTAGTAATCTCCAGACATGGCAACTTCTAGATCTCACAGATAAACAAAACCGCAGAAAAACAAAAGCAAGACTAACTAAAATCAGCAGCTAGACTACAAATAACAAATAGTAAAAAATCTGTTTGTAACTTATGGTGAGCCAAACTCACTGAAACCAGTAGAAGTCTAAACACTCAGTGAATGCAGTCCTAGGCTCTCTGAACACAAAACACCTGCAGAGCTGCAGATAAGTTACAAGGATCATTTTTCTCAAGGACTTGGTGATCCTTTTCAAGTTCACACACATGAAAAAAATTCTCATTTATTAGTTTCTGCAATAAAGTATTATTAAAATAAGGGGCAATACCAGGCCTGGATAATCATTTACACCTGATTCACACCACCAATCCTCAGAAAATTTGTCTCAACACAAAGTCAAGGTGTGTTTTCATTTACTTCATCATTCTTACTTAAATATTTCAGAATCTATTGCTGAAAAGCCAACATGATTTTCAAGACTGAAATAATATGGAAAGAAACACATTTGGGGAAAAAAGCAAACTTTAACAATCTTATTTCCCTAAATCTTGCCAAAATAATTAAATTGCCATAAAGTAGACTTAGTAAAGGAACAAGACAGCCTTGCTGCATAATTCACCAACCATTTTAATCCTGTTTATGAGTATCAGGTTCGCTACAGAAATGCTTTTAAATGACGCTTAAGAAAAATGATGGCTAGTTAGGGATTTACAAGATGTATTAGTCACAGATTAAACAATAAACCAAAATCCACCCTATAGCCTCTGTAATTGCATATGATATTAATATAAAGAAAAACTACAGCCCTCCCCTGGATTCCTAAACAAACTGCAAATGCTAATACGTTACATAGAAAACTGATCTGACTTAATAGGTTGTCCCTAACATTTACCTTCATTGAAAAATATTGCACACAAATAAGTATTTGCTCAATTCTGAGATTGCTCTAGATCTCATTTATTCCATTCAAGCTAAAACCAAAAATCTGATCAACAAAATGGAGTTGTACACCCAGGGTTAGTCCTAATTACACCATAAACTTTGATTTTTTTTACAATTTTTACTTTTTTCATATGTACCCACCCCTAAATGTTTTTATATACCAACACATTCCCATATAAAGCATACTGACAAAAGTACATTACATACATTACTAAGACTGTGAACTAAATACTCAAAGCCTATGAAACACCAGAACTAAGTTTATCTGTGTAATGTGAATTCATACAGCCTGACATTTTATTACATGCATCTTTCCCCCACACACGTTGACTCTCTCTCAGTCAATGTTGAGTATGTAGAGTCGAAATAACATAGTACATCCCACTGGAATGACTTAATTACAAAATAAGAAATCTTTGGTTCCTCATCTTCATTCTTTTTTATTCTCTAGTCTAGCATTCATCCCTGCTCCAACAAAATCAGACACTTCTGTCCTCTACAAAGCTTCAATGTCAGCAGGAGGGAACTACAGACAGAACAGGCTCTTCTGTGCTCCACTGCCCTGCTCCAGTCTCTTTTCCTATCTCCTAGAAATGTTACTTGTAAGCATAATAAAGTTTCCCCATAAATACCCTCTATATACTTGGGAACCTTCTTAGACAATTTACACGTAATGAAACAAAAGCTGCTAAGTTAAAAAAGAAAAAAGGATAAAAGAGAGAGGAGAGAAAAAGAGAAAAAGAGAGAAAATGAGAGAGAAAATGAAAAAATAAAAAAAAAGAAAGAAGAGGAAAAAGGGGAAAAAAAAGCATCCTGATGCTTTTTTTAGCATACATATTAACCAGTATATTTTGCTCTATTAAAAAAAAATTATCTATTTATATAATCTTACTGTAGTTCAGAATAGAGGTGAGGTATTCAAATTGTATTGATTAACCACAAACCCAGATACTTAACCTGGACTGAAATAACTACTCTCTACAGGAACTCCGAGTTCAGATTACCCAACTAACTTCAAACGCAAATATGACACATTATCTATGTAATTAGAAGAAAACACCCAGGAACTGAGATGAAATTCATTTAAAATGTGTGCCCTGACACAGAATTCACAGCTGGAAAATACATTCATTTTCCTGTTTAAACAAATATTGCCTCTCACTAGGATAACTAAAAAGGAAAGCTGTATTGCATGACAAATATACATGTTTTGGCAGCATACATTGTCTCTGCCTGCATATATCACATTCATTACCACGGCTTAGGGAAGACAGAATGGGTTAGCTACACAGTTTAATGTGTTGATGTCTCTTTGTCCTTTTTCTCCCTGGATAAGATGAAAAATGATACGACTTTTTTCATTATTAATAATGAATGCCTTTCTTGTTGACAGTCCTTGCTGCCAAGTAAGAAGCCTTGAACTTTAGTCTTTGTGATGCAAGGTTTCTGTTCATATGGAAATCAACCAAAAGGATCACATAGGAGAAACTTAATACCCAGTTTCTAGAATGCCACTTGTTATATACCTTTTATAGTTATTTTAAAAAAAAAATCTCTCAGTATTGTTTTTCCAACATACATTTGGTACCATGATACATGGACTGGGGAAAGCATGATGTAATCCCCTATTGCACAGTACCAAAAAACACTCTTAGTGATTTCTAAAACATGCCACCGAAACAAAAGGTGATCTGAAGTGATTTTCCTCTGTATTATTATTCCTGGAAGTTACACAGCCCTGGCACTCTTAACAGTATGTAGAAATCCATCAAATTCCAGTTGTCAATTACTTTTGTGTTTGTGTGTGTATATATACACACACACACACACAATGTAATTGTGTGTATTAAAAAAAAGTTTATCCTGGAAGATACATACACACAGACATATGTATAATTATTATTCATTACCTAAAGTAAACAGCATGCAGTATTGTCAATATACTCTGTAATTCTCTTCTATTTTCTTAGTCTGAGCTTCTTATGGCTGGAATTTTATCTGGCATGAAAGAGTGTCTTGCTTTCCTTTCTCAGGTATCCTCTCCCCCTGAATATTTTACCTACTTCTAAAATCTTTTACACATCTCAAGGGTTAGCCTGGACTGATAGTAATTATAAAAGGTGAGTGATAGTCCCAGGTTTGTGCTTCCCCATCTCTTGATGATGTTGTTCATGCTCTAGGCCACAAACAGAAGGATGGCTAAAGTTCAGATCGAAGCTGCCATTCCAAGCCGAGAATACAACTAGGAAAAAAAGAACCCAAAAAGGAACAGTAGGGAACAAAATTAAATACAAAGTACTAAATTACAGGCAAACGAGTTCTCAGTCCCCACAAATAATATTTAAATTTTGATAGAAAACTCAAAGCTTCATATTACAGTGGAAAAAAAATTGGGGGGGGGGGGAGGGGGCGGGGCAGCACTCCGGACAGACAGTCTGAAAACTGCTTTCTTCACTGTGGATTTAAAAAATGAAATTGCGCAAACCTATTAGGTCAGTTTCCACACCTGCTGCAATGTAGACAGTTGTAGTTAGGGCTGGAGAGAGATAAGGTCAGTGACAAGAAGGAAAATGCGATTAAGTAATTCTCAGTATGATGCCAATTAAGACCTTTGGATTCCATTTCAAATGTAACTATCACGTTACCAAAATAATATAGTATAGGATGTATACTGTTTTGCTAATATGATATATAGATTCCTAATAGGAATTTCATACTTACAACTAAATTACAGATATGCCAACTATGATATATTCTTATGTGCATGTGGCACAGTATTTCTTACATTCTACAGCAATTTTTATCCCTTGACATACAAAAAGACTGAAGAAAAAAATAGTAAAAGATTCAAGCTGAATAACATGTCAGTGCTCGCAACTTGAGTTGATTTTGTACACTAAATCCCAAATGATTCTCTCTCATTAATACATTCTTATTGGGGAAGTGTTAAAAATCTTTAAAAAACTTGCAGAGGATATGAAATGACATTCAGTGAAACAATACAGCAGCAAGTGTACATGAACTTCGATTTGACTTAATATTAATACAGAAGATGTTGGAAAAGACACTACAAAAAAGATGTATCTCCAAAATACTATACCCCAAATGGTAGCTTGTCTGTGTGAAGCGAGTTATGCTGCCTTCATTGCGAAGGTGAATTTTGAAAAACAAAATTATAGTTTCTTTCCAAAAGTAAGTTATGAAATATTGATTCATGCGTCATGTTACTAAAGGCAAGGCCTTCTAACTCTTGGTAATGATTACGCAAATGAAAACAAAGATATGAGATACCAACTCAAAATAATCACACATAGAAGTCACAATTTTTAAGCTAATTTACTGTGACGCTGGAGGGACACAAGGAGCTGGAGAGAGCGCAAAATCCATCATTTATAACTTGCCTAAGATTTGTTTTTAAGGGACTCATTATAGACAAAAATATTATTTGTTCATTTCCTTTGCAGGCAGGTATCTGAAAGTATGTAAAGTAACAGCCAAGTCCACTTTCGCCCAACTGGAAGCAACAACCGGATAGTCACCTGGCCGCATCTCGTGTATGCAGGACTATACGTTCATCCAATGAGGATAATATAATAGACTCTTCTGCTGGTGGAATGTTGTGTTATTGATACTCGCATTCAGATTCACTGCAGAGAAATAGATCTGTTTGTCAATGACAGCTTTTGATTATTCTGCACGGAAATTGTAAGTAAAAAATGGCAGTTATCTCCAGTTACAAATTATCTCCAAAATGTGATATGCTTAAATTAAATATGTTATCTTACCCTTTGCTTTCATCTTAAAGCACTGCAAGGTTTTAACACACTGGAAAATACACTCGGAGATAATTTCTTCTTCCACTGAAATGCTGGCCCCTTGCAATTTCAGAAACTAAAACAGTAATTAGTCAGAAGCTCTGAAATTATGGAAAAAATACACCCTATTTTAAACAAATAGTTATGAAGAAAATTTTTTAATTATGCAAGCAGGACCTTGGCCAGTTTTACTGGGGATAATTACCTCTCAGAAAACATTCTAAGACAGAAACTGATTAGAAACTTGGAGCATTCTCCACAACCCAGTACCCACACACTCAACTCTCTTCCATGTCATGTATTTGCATAGAAGTGTTCCACCCACTAAATTCCTGAAAGAATTCCTCATGTTAACGAAAGCAAATTTTGAAGGAAAGCCTTCATTCCTCCAATTTCTCTATCCCATATACACTCAGTAATGAGAAAAAGGTTTTTCCAAAGCAAGATAACTGACTCCTCTACACAGAAATTACAAATTTGTTACAAATTTGCAGGTTGTTTTCAGATTTTGTTTAAATAAATACAATTTAGAAGCCAATTACCTTGATATCAATAGATCAGAGCAATGGATATGCTAATATTAGTAATCCAGTTGATAAAGGAAGAATTAATCATCAATTGCATGTAGCGTGCAGTATTTGTGCCAGAAGCCTACTACTCTGTTTCGTCGAGTCTATTTAAAGAAAAAACATCCTCATAAATCTTAGACTGAAACACAAGAAAAACCCTCAATCTTTACCTTTATTTATAAACAGGTGTGATATGCAGCTCAACTGAAAATAGTACAGTTTTAACTTGCAAGTGAATTAAGACTTACACAACGAAAACCAAAATGGTCAGTAATGTGCTTTCGGTGTGACTAAGGCATCTGGATAAAATTGAAAACTATAGGAGAACACTGAATCATTTTAAAAACATGCATGAACTTTAGAATGATGCTGTCATGAGATTATTTATATCCTAGACATACAATAGTGCGACATATTTTAGACCTTTCATGGCAAAACAAAAGCTTTACACATGTAAAATTAAGTATTTAGATGCTTTCATGCAGGATTTATTAGTGCATATTTTGCCCTGTGTCTATATTTTTCTGAATTCCAACTGTATTTTGGTCATTTTAGGTTTATATTATGTGGTATATTTCTTTCATTATATACTAACTGATGAAAAATCTGAATTCACGCAGAACTGGATATACCTGAGAAAAACGTATCCTCACAGGATCATTAAACTGAACAAAAACAAGACCCAAAGAAATGGAGTAGTAAAACACCAAAGCTCAGTTTTGTACTATTTAGACAAAAATGTCTTTACACACCTTTAATGCTTATCTGAATTAACCATGCTATAAACCACAATTAACCTATAGAACAGCCAATAGTAAAGAGGAAGTTATTTCACAGAGTAAGACATACACTCTTGCAAAATATTTTCTCAGTACTCTTCATTTATAAAGACATATAAACCTTCATCATAAAAATAAATGTGTATAAGAACAGATTTCCTTGTTTTCCAGACAAATTGTGTAAATTATACTATTTTAAGTGGTCTCAAAAAGTAATTTTAAATCATTACTTTTTTCTGTCATCACCAAAATTTGTTCTTTGATCTAACCGTAAAAACACACGCTACACCGTGCTTACCTCTTGCCTTACTCAGGGCAACGACTCTTTTTCTGGGTTTCTTATGGGTTTTTTTTTTCAGCATTAACCCTAAAATGCTGCTGTTAGCCATTACTGCATGTACCAAGCTACAAACATTTTTCATACCTCTTCAGCTTGAGAATTTCCACTTGCCCCTAATTTTTGTTCTCTTATTCTGCCAACTATTCTGAGTATAGCCATCAAATCTTTCTCACAGTAGCCTTTTTTGATTTGCTCCAGAGGAGCTAAACATACCAAGCATCCAAAATATCACAGAATAAACAAACAGCTCCAGCTCAAGTCTTCCTCCTATCATGCTGATCTCTGTACCAATTTAACAAAACCAACTTTACTTTATAGCTACATTTGCTAATGTAGTATAAACTTACACAGTTAACTATGATTTTATTTTTTTGTTCTACTTAAAGAGATTAAGCAAAATAAACAAACAAACCTGTAACCAAATAAACATCTACCTGCAAAGCCACACTGGTTTAAAAGCATATTTGTAAGTAAACAAATAAAAATGATATAGTAAGATCTGCATAACCAAGTAACAGGACTGATTCAACATACAGCACAAATCAGAGCAATTCTATATTGTTAGTACAGAACACTTCCAACCCATCACTTTTTCCCTGTAGTATCAAGGAGTTTCTGGCACTAAGGCAGAGGGGAATGGTGTTTGCTGGTAGCTGTCACACACCTCTTAGTATGACGTCATATGATGTTTAGGCATTTAAAAAGTTGTTGTTCTGTTCATGGGAAAAAGGTTTCAGATGACTAAGAATGAGGCAGTAAGTATGGAGGGAATAATGCATCCCCTAGGGACCTGTACCACATAGATTATAATATTGAAAACACTGGACTGTTTTCCTCATACTAGAATTCACAGAACTGCTCAAACAGAGGTCTTAATCGTCTGACATAAAAGAGACATTTCAATTCTAATTTTTGTGAAGTGGTAAATCATGCGCTCAAAATGTTCTAGTGAGCCAGAACTCAGTTTTTTGAGTAATATTCTAAAGTGTGATGATAAGGTAGATCAAAAAAGTGAAGTATAAACCCGACTAAGATAATAGACCACCACCTGCTACAGATACAGGTGTAAAAATGCACATAGATTGATTCAGTACATGTTTATTCAAGCACACAGAAATTAGTCTTTATTTATTCTTTGCGATAGAAGCAACAGAAAGAAAAGAGAGAGTCCGAAGCTACTTAAAACTTACCATCTCAAATCCTTTCAATACACACCAAACATTGTGTTTTGAGTTTGTTTGTTCAAATGTTAATATTCTCATAGCTAATTACATTTCAGGAGTCTCTTTTCTCCAATACAAAAGGTTACGTTTTCAAAAGTTTTTTCCCTCAGTAAGTTTGCAGATGACACCAAGCTGGGTGGGAGTGTTGATCTGCTGGAGGATAGGAGGACTCTGCAGAGGGATCTGGGCAGGCTGGATCGATGGGCAGAGGCCAACTGTATGAGGTTTAATAAGGCCAAGTGCAGGGTCCTGCACTTTGGCCACAACAACCCCACGCAACGCTACAGGCTTGGGGAGGAGTGGCTAGAGAGCAGCCCGGCGGAAAGGGACCTGGGGGTGCTGGTTGACAGCCGGCTGAATATGAGCCGGCAGTGTGCCCAGGTGGCCAAGAAGGCCAACAGCATCCTGGCCTATATCAGAAATAGCGTGGCCAGCAGGAGTAGGGAAGTGATTGTGCCCCTGTACTCGGCACTGGTGAGGCCGCACCCCAAATACCGTGTTCAGTTTTGGGCCCCTCACTACAAGAAGGATGTTGAGGTGCTGGAGTATGTCCAGAGAAGGGCAGCGAAGCTGGTGAGGGGTCTGGAGCACAAGTCTGATGAGGAGCAGCTGAGGGAACTGGGGTTGTTTAGTCTGAAGAAGAGGAGGCTGAGGGGAGACCTTATTGCTCTCTGGAACTACCTGAAAGGGGGTTGTGGCGACGAGGGTGTTGGCCTCTTCTCCCAAGTAACTAGTGATAGGACAAGAGGAAATGGCCTTATGTTGCGCCAGGGGAGGTTTAGATTGGATATTATAAAAATTTCTTCACTGAGAGAGTGGTCAGGCATTGGAACAGGCTGCCCAGGGAGGTGGTGGAGTCACCATCACTGGAAGTGTTCAAAAAACGTGTGGATGTGGCGCTTCAGGACATGGTTTAGGGGACATGGTGGCGCTGGATTAATGGTTGGACTTGATGATCTTGAAGGTCCTTTCCAACCTGGTGATTCTGTGATTCTGTGAAATTCTTTCTATACGTTAATTACATCTTCTGTATTTTAATACCTAGCTAGCTATGTGAAAATTACCTTACTAGCTTTTACAATAAATGCGAAATTCTTTACTTGAGAAACGACCCACATATAAAACCACTAACACAAACGCCGACAAGCAGTCTGACATCCAATCTGTTTCCAACCTACAGCCACGGAAATAGAGCACTGCAAATTGCAAAAAAAAAAAAAAATCACTAACATTTTCCCTAGTTTAAAGTACTTTTAAACTTTATGACTCAGAAGCTTTGCACCTGCTTGGTTCATCCTTCCTCCAACTCATTAACACCTATAATTAAAATGTAACCACCTAAAGTTTTTGTATTGGGGTTTTCAAAGAATAATAAGGCAACAGGCTGTCACTGAAATTCAAGGCACTGAAAGCTCACCTCTAGCAGCTATAACCGTAATGTGACTGTCAGTGACAATTGAGCCATACGAGTTATGTGTTGATTTCCTAGCAGACAGTAACAAAGAAAATCTTAGGATATTAAATATCTTGGATAAGAGAGAAATTAAAAGCAAAAGGAAAGAAAAAACATTTAAACAACATAGGTGGAGTTCAGCATGAATACCACAAAACACCAATGCCTATGATAGTTCAAAATCCAAAACATTTTTGTGATGTAGCATAAACAAAAAGTTTTAAAGAAACAGTAATAAGATGTTTGAATAATTTGTTCAGTGAACCACAAACTACAAAATACCAGGAAGAAAAACCTGAAAAATCTGACTTTATCTATTACTCAAAGCAATACAAAAACTACTGATGCTACTACTACTACAAATGCAAACAAAGTGATGAAGTCTGGTAATGAAGGTGATGAAAACAGTACACTGAGTAATGCCATGTCCTGCATCTGGGGAGGAACAAACCCCATGAACATGCGCAGGCTGGGGAACAACTGGCTGGAAAGCAACTTTATAGAAAAGGAAGACAAGGAGGACAAGGTGAACACAAGCCAGCAACATGTCCTTGCAGCAATCTAGGTCTCCAGCATCCTGGGTTGTGTTGGAAGAGGCCTGGTGAGCAGATCACAAGGGAGGTCATCTTTCCCCTTTAACTCGGCATCGGTGAGGCCACACTTGGAGTATTGTGTCCAGTTCTGTGCTCCCCAGTACAAGAGAGATGGACATGCTGGAGCAAGTTCAGCAAAGGGCCAGAAAGATCATTAAAGGAATGGAGCATCTTGTGTACAAGGAGAGGCCGAGACAACAGAGACTGTTTAGCTGTGAAGAGAGAAGGTGCAGGGAGATCTTACCAATGTGCATAAATACCTGATAGGAAAGAGGAAAGAAGATAGAGCCAGACACTTCTCACTGCTGTCCAGGCAAATTAGAAGAAGCAATGGGCAGAGTCTGACAAACAGGACATCCCATTTAAACATAAGAAAACCATTTTTATTGGGAGGAGGATCTATCAAACATTGGAACAGCGTTTTCACACAGGTTGTGGAGTGTCTGTTTTTGGAGATGCCCAGAACCTGGTCCCTATGTGCCTGCTTCTCGATTTAGCTGATCCTGCTTTGTGCAGATGGGGTGGATTCAACAATCTCCAGAGGTCCCTTCCAACCTCTGTCATTCTGTGATTCCATTTTATTAAAACTCTGAATCTTTCGCTGGGTGTTGGAATAACCAGCCACTTATCTTTGATAAATTACCAAACACATATCAAATTATTCAAGGCTCTGTGGTATGCTGCTTTCAAATCTTTCAAGAATTCAGTTGCAGCT
Source organism: Phaethon aethereus (assembly GCF_964289735.1). Classification (NCBI taxonomy): domain Eukaryota; kingdom Metazoa; phylum Chordata; class Aves; order Phaethontiformes; family Phaethontidae; genus Phaethon; species Phaethon aethereus. The sequence goes on from NC_138591.1 coordinate 14,873,524, forward strand.
ATTCCTCCTGAGAGTCAGAACCTGCACCTTCCTATGTTGTTATAACTTAACTAAAATATATATGAAAACATCAAGAAAAATTAAAAGGAAAAAGTATATTGAGTTTATGTGGCAAGGTTTTGGTAGTGAAGTCTGTGAAGCACTGAAGTGTAAAAAAGTGAAGTGAAAAAATTTTAGACTATCTTGTAATAAGGAGAAGAAAAAGCAATGAAGAAAGAATAAACTCAAATCTAATACTGCAAAGCTACAATATTTCAGTGATGACACACTTGGAATTTCAAATCCAAGTGATAAAGACTTTATTCTAAGGTAAGGCATCTGAAGATTTAACTCTCAAAGAACTATAAAGATCTATGCATATGGATCTCTTATGATAGAAAAACCTTAAATTGCACAGTGCCAATTCTATCATCCTGTCAAAATCTTTATAATTTATTAAAAATTTTAAAACTCCACTGCTGCTAAAATGTAAATGATAGTGATAACATCTCATTAGTTCTTGTCCTCAGCAATGATTACTCAACCTAAAAAAATGGACCTGAAGGTTTTAAATAAGAACTCAGAAGGCAATAATCCTCTTTTGTCCAGACCAACTCTAACCAGAACTTTGCACTTATTCATAATTCCTCATGCCATGACACTGGTATCTTCTTAACAGCTTTAGTATGTACTGAATGCATGAAGGACAGAAGATACTGAAACTTAAAATGGGGAAAAAATCCTTTCGTTCTAAGACAGATGATAGCTTCTGAAGTCTTTTCAACTTCCTCCTACCTACTGTGTTCCATTTCAGAATCCAGCACTATCCTACAAAGAAGGCGGCTTGCTCTGTCAATGGGGTAGCATATTGAATGAGTGTTCATCCAAAACCTTTATCATCTGCCTTAAATTAGGTCTTTGCAACCATGTTTGACAGCTGAATCATAAAAACAATCATCTGTGAGCTCTTTTAAGCTTTGAAAAGCAATATTTTAACTCTACAGTTCACCTCAAATTGTCCCTCTCTTTCTGATCAATATATCTTTAAAGAGTTTTCCCTGAATTAATTAGCACTTTCATTTCATATTTACTACTGTTGTATTTTCACTTTTAAAAAAAGGATTTTGATTGTTCACAAAATCTCTGTTCCCACAAATGTTTCCACAGGCTTGAAAACATAAGAACTGAAAATTATCAGAAGTCACAGTGTTTATCCCCCTACCCAATCCATACACACACAGACATTTGAATACGATAATACACCTTTTATACATATACAGCTAGCTACTAGCTAACCATAAAGGACTACCAGTTACTAGTTACAGTATACAGTTTGCAGTGGCCCCACGGTCACTGGAGGCCACTCAAATTATTGCATGCACTTTTTCTAGTAGTTTAGAATGGTTAGACCTACTAAGAAAAGTCTAACTACTGATAACATCGACAGAAATTATTCCTACAATTTAAAAAGAAGCAATCAAACAATATTAGATGCACATATAGATATATTAACCAGGTATAACAGAATGATATGAATATTCACATAAAAGAATTAAGTTTAAATTGGAAAAATTAAATTTGCCAAATGTTACTTCTTTGAACATGCTAGGAGGAATGTCATTGCAAAGAGTACACATCAAGAATTTGTTTGATTTACAGAAGAGTTCTGACTTAGGGAAAATTATGAAATTTCACTATTGAAAATACTAACATAAACACACACTGTAAGAGGTATGAAAGGTAAACATTTATTTCCATAATCTTATGTGTTGCTCTGGTTTTACTCTGCTCTGTATTCTTCTGCCTCCTTCCCTGGTCTCCCCCTTTTTCTATTCCATCCTGCCCAAATGTAGAGAGATACGCATTTTTATACATACTTACATGCATACAGAAATGCCTGTGTCTCTCTAAACTTGTTACTAATATGCCTGATACAAGTTAGCTGGTAACACTGCTATGAAGAGAGGTAAAGGGAAAAGAGGGAAACATGCTCTATACAGACCACAGAAATACCATGCTTGCCCAGCTTTTCTTCCTCTTTGGATGACAGGCTGAAGGCACACATGCCAGGCTGTGGAATTCATTTTCCAGTGATGGCATCTGGCTCTTTGGCACGCTCCACTGACATTTGTGTTGGCTTCTTTGCCGCTGCCTCTGGGTTTGTTAACGGGTTAAATTGATCATAGGATGTTGTCTGTTCCTGGATGCCACATTTCTTTTAACTCACCTTTGACTCTATTCAATTTCTGTCAGAATAAAGCTGATGTTGTCCTCCCGAAACCTTTGTACTTCAGCTGATATATGTAATGATGTAATTTAGGATAGTCCTGTTGTGCTAATGGATAATTTGGATAGGGAAAACCACTTCTTTGTATATTTTACACTTGAAAAGTGATGTCTGCCAGAACTACAAATATTTTATTCAAGGACACTGTTTTCTTCTGTGATCTTAAAAAAAGAACTAAAATGCTGAAAGTACCATTACAATGACAAAAAGGAAGCATTTTCAAAATTTGATTATATTGCATTATAATCCATTGTCTTGTGTTCAGAAAAATTATAGTATCCTTCTCTATATACTGCAGGAAATGTTGATGGAACATTTATATTTTAAAGTAACAAGTTGATAAACTGCTTTAACACATCACAAAAGGTAACTCCAATGGGTTTATCTCGCAACAACATGGTTTCTAGTTTAGAAATATCAGTTTATATGACAGTAATTACTAAAACAGATGGGCAAGAAGCCAAAAAGTGGCATCACATCAACAATGGGCTGAATGCAACTGGGAGCTGTAGAGCAAAAAGGAGCTATGCCAGATTGTGTGGCAGTTGAGAATCTTATTGGTGACCATTTGCTGCGCAATCTCAGACACATCTAAAAAAGTAGGCATTCCCCATTGATTTCATGCTAAAATGGTAAAGAAAAACACCTCTGTCTCAACTTGAACACAGCATGTGCTGACAAGTTCTTTCCTTTGATTACCCAGGATTTTCCTTCCTGCACTTCCTTGTTCCTATCTACCATTCATAAGACTGGCTTCACATTTTAGATCAATATTGTCAGATGTGACATTGGTGGCAGTCAAAACAACAACAGAGGTGTGCAGACAGAATTAACCAACAGATTCAAAATATTTCTAAAAGCCAGACACACACACCCCCCCCCCAACAAACCACATATTATTTATTCCCTTCAGGAAATGCATTTTAAAATATTGGCAAAATATTGATAACCAGCACTTTGCTAAATAAACAGAAATAAAAATTTAGACTCACAAGATATATGATCTCTAAAATGACTACAAAAATGCAAAGCAAAACGAAAAGTCCTTAACTGTATCATGTTCCCATCTGAGAGATTTTTGGGGTTTTTTCCAAGTAGTAGTTCACACAACTTTCATTTAAATCTTCCTGCTGACTAGTTAACCACTGTACATTTTAGAAGATGCATTTTTCTAATTATTATTGGAATTGGCCATCATTATGCAGAATACTAACAAGCTAGCCGAGTAGATTAAGATCAATATTCATATGAATTATTCTCTTACAATAATTAATAGCTTTCAATTGTTAAAACTAGTACAGTCACAACAAAGCATTATCTGAAGTCCAATCTGGTATCTAATTTTATTTAGATTATGAACAACTTTTAATAAAGAAATCCTTTGGCTATTAAAGGGTTGGCATTTCCTTCTGAGTCTCTAAACAGGATATTCAGGTGGGTAGCCTTGCAATTAATCTTAGCAGTTTATTTTCCAAAACATACTTGCCTATTGACTTCTACAGAAAAGTGCTCGTTCGCTCACTTGCTTACATTAATTATACATAGGAGATAAAGCCAAGGAAATCTGTGAGACACCAGAGACTCCATTAGTTTTCTGTGTAAATTCCAAATTTGTTTCAGGTAAACAGAACGAGGCATATTATTGACACTGGTAGGTTCCTGTCCAAACAGTCTCCTGATTACGCGTGCCAGTTAGTTGATATCACATCACCTTTGCAATTGTTACAGCAGTTCTTACAGACCCTACACCAACCTCACCAAGAGATTTCTGATGTTTTATCTGCCTTGCAGAATTTTGGAGGCAAGGAAGCAGCAGTACAACACTGTAAACTTCCCTCAGACTTTTCCATCTTAAACATTTTTGCCTGGTATTTATATGTGCTAAACTACATTTGGTTACCTTGGATTAACAACACTAGAAATAAGTGAAGAAGGTATGAAAAGGTTAGTGGTAGGGGAAAAAAAAAGAACACGGCAAAATGAGAAAAGCAAGTTAGTTACAATGCAGAATGATTTTGATTTACCTGTACTTCTTTACATTGACCTCTGACTGCAACTATATTTCCTCTTGCTTTTTTCCTTCACAACACCTAAAATGTTGTCCAGAGATGAACTAAACAATTATTGTGCACACCTCACTTTTGTCCCAGTTCCAACAAAATTTGATACCTCTCCAGAGTCCAGATTTTTCCTGAAGAAAGTGATCTAAAATTCTTACAACCCAGCAAACTTGTATGATATATTACACTGTTTGCGCAAATTAAAAAAATCTCTTCTACATGTGCCAATACACTCCATGCACAGGGTCCAGTGTTTATACTGCATAAATTGAAAGCAAGACTTCTTTTCAACATGGGTATGAGAGAAACAGCTGTAGGTAAGAACAGGAAAATCCTATTCTCACTTGAATCACAGCATGCAGATAAATATTCCAGTTTTTGTGTGCATGTGAACTTGGTACTGTTTCAGAGGACATAAATTTTGCCAATTAAAAAATATGTCAAAATAATAATTAAGTTGGACATGGATTTGGAAAGTAATTTGCATATATGTGTGTATACACACACACACACTTTTATGTATGTATGTATGTATGAAAAAAACCCCTTACATCAATCAGAAACTTTTTGGACATTGAAATAGTGAAGATCATGGTTTGCTGCCTTCAGTCGGTTAAAAGAAATTAAAATATCATTACAATGCAATAATTATCTTCAGCTGACAACATAAAGCTCATCAATACTGTGAATTGTCCATTATCTTAAAAAGGAAACATAAAATATAGCTCCACATATACAAAGAAAGGTATTTTTTATACATATAAAATTCTGTAAATATACAATTAATTCTGGTTAAATTTTGGGGAAAAGAAAGTTATATTCAATCTGTATTTTCTCTACTACTACCAATTCAGTCAAAAGAAGTACTTAAAAGGAGGAGGAAACTGAATATTTCAAGCAACTGCAAAATAAAAGTGGCAAAACAACTTTTGAACCTCTGGCTCGTAAAGGAGCTAGGTACACCCAGTACAAGATGGGAGACATCCATCATACTGGAAAAGGCAATTCTTACCTGAAGAAAAATTTGTGCTCAATAGTTTATCAATCATGATAATAGCTCACTCATTATTGAGGACCTGATAATCTCAAAGCAAAGGAAGCTGTCAAAACATCTCCTCTGTTATGAAATTACTCCAGTCTCCAACACCTGTTGAAAAAAACCTGTGTATACAGCTAGAAGATACTACCTTATGAGACTAGCTCTTTTCTCTTAAGGTGACCTGCCATCAGTGTAAGTGCAACAAACTCACTGCAACTGTTAGTAGGTAAGCTCATAATATTGTCCTTCTCTGCTATTGGCTCTGTTTTGGGGCCTGGTGCATGACAATCACGTTATGTGCTTGAAATAAACAAGTCTCTTTTCAAATACGTTGCTTTCTCCTAAGAAGAAAGCATGTCAGATGAGATAAAAGGCCACTACTGCATACACACTCTTGCAACTGAAACCCAAAAGTAACTTCCTTCCACTTGTGGGGGAAGATGCAGCAGGGTTGGTGATGCCACACCGACACCTGAAGAGCTGGCAATGTAATGCTGTCCTGTTCGACTTGATCATTATTTAGTTAAAGAATTTCTTTAAGGACAACGTAAAAGACTTATATTCGATTTTTTTCTAAAAGAATGTTTTAACTTTGGACCATCAACCTTGATGATGTCGCTTAATGTTTGAAAACAACACATGCAAAACTGTCAAAAGCTATGCATTATGCAGATCCCATGGTCACTATTAAAGATTAAATATGTATGAACTGGTGACAGAGCGCTGCACTACAAAATACAACAGGCTTGAAAATTCCAATTTCAGTGAAGCAAAGATTGTGGAAGCTCTTATTAATTCTGTGTGTTATGGAAACAATTTCTAATAAGGAACATTTCTGTCAAGAAACCGAAAAGTATTATATAAAACAAAAACTACAGTCACTGAATAGACAGAGAAATGCAGCTTCTCTACTTGAAGTATACTTGGTGGGACTTACTCCATGAGAATATATAAGTGAGAATGAGCCATTTTGAAAACCATTTCATAGCAAAAATACGTTAATATTAGTTATGGTAAATTATCTGGTTGATAGTTACTATAAGCCATAGCTTCACACTTAACTCAAGAATACTAAAACTCCTTAATGCAAACAGACCCAAAGCAAGAATGGTCTGAACCCAGACACAGGCAGCTTTTACCACCAGAAATAAAGGCAAGCAAAGGGGTTCTGCTAGAACTGCGTTGTTACAGTGTGGTCTTGCAGGGGGAAAGGCAAAAATCACAGACAACCTGCAAGAGGAGGAGACAAGGAATCACCAAAAAGAAAAGTCCATCATAGAAATTTTATCCCTGGGAAAAGGTAAAGAGAGGGTCATGGGCTGAGGGTTGCCTTTAAGGAGCTGCTATCTGTGAACAAAGTAATTATCCTTTGATAATTTTTGCTTCCTCTTGTTTTCATCAAAATATGATTTTGTACCTTTTCTGTTAATAAACAGGAGAGCGTCAAAGAAGCAAATGTCTCTATTTTCAATTTATCTCCTAATGAAAGAAAAACGCAACCACTTGAGAAATTTTGGATGACCATTCAAGATTAAAAAAACATCAGGAAGATTATTAAAGAACAAACAATTTTTTTGTTTATTAATCTGGGATGAAGCATCAATTTAGAGAAGGCAAAGCAGATAGGGCATGTCATCTTATAAAAAGACAGTAATTATTCTTTTAAAAGGAGGCATGTTTTAAGTACCTAGCCTTTTAAAGGGAATTAAAACTTCTCTGAGGTATGAAGAAAATGTATTTGATTTATAGGCACTTGGTGCAGTTCAAGGCATTCTATGACAGCAGGATCTACTTGTGGCACCTAATCCTTATAAAGGATCTATCTTTCTTGATTTCCATTCTCAGTATCTATCTATATTGTGGACTTCCATAATCTCCCTTTTTTTTTTTCCTCCTTTATGTTCTGCTATCCCTCTCTCTTCTCCTTGCTATATTGACTTTTTCCAATTCTGAAATTCTTTCAATGACACATTTGTCTCTTCTTGCCTTTAGACTTGTTAGTTACATCAATGGATCCTATATCCTACAGTCCCACTGACAACTGTGAATCAAGCAAGCACATTCCCTAAATATGTCACCATTCGTAAATGTTTCTGTATGAACTAAGATGCAAAATATCACATGACAATACCTATGTATATTTTCCTGCTTCAGAACCACAACTTGTACCACTGGACTCTTCAGTGCATAGCTCCAATTGCATTGTGAAGCATAAACTTACCTAAGATACAAGCAATTTATTAAATATAATTATCCACAATAAAGGCCCAAGAAATGCCTTTATCAGCAACTTTACCTTTGGATTCTGGTGCTTACAAATGGAGGAATGTTAACTCAGCTATCTTCTGCACCCACAGAGCTGTTGAAAGTGTACTTCCGAAACGATACATAAGCAATTTAAAAAAAGTGTTACAACTTCATTTTTAGTGCATTAATATAATCAAGTGGTTGAGAACGTGCAGCAAACCCAGATATCCTATCATTCAATATGGAATGCAGACGTTCTTAAAGGTCAATGTATGTCTCCTAAGATGTCTGAAAAGAGGGGAAGGAGGAAATGAAACAGACTGGTGTTAAGAACAACATTAAAGAAATGGTGTCTGTTTAGATCATTCACCTTTTCTCCACAAAAATAATTGTTACATGCTAAACAATGTGACAGTCCCAACTGTAAAGCAACTTATCATGAAAAAAACCATACAGAAAAGATTTTGCTTGTTTTGTTTTGGTTGGTTGGTTGGTTGCAATTTAAACTGGTCACTTGGCTTTCTCTTTTTTAATTCTGAAGTCCTCTTTATTCTGCTTCTCCTGTTCTCTTTCTATGAACTTGGATAAATGTATAAGTAAAGTATAGTACTGATTAAGTTTATTAACTCTTAGTAATGATATTAATAGGCATCACTGTCTTATAAAAAAATCTACCTGGCTAATTACAACCTGTAAAAACATACATGCTATTTTATTAACAGTTGAAGAAATACTATTCTGCTGAAAGCCATCACTACTCTGGTTTTGCCCAAAAGCCGCCAAGAAAACCAGAAACAAGGCAATTATTTGCATGTAATCCTCGTAAGAAGGCAATAATCTAAATGGAATATCCACTGTTTAATATATAAAAAGTTATTAAAATATTAAAATGTAATTAAAGTTAAAATATTTAAATGTACTCACTGGGTATTTATAACACAGTTCACAAATGTAATGTATGCAAATGACTGGCTTTTTATTTATTTATAACTAAGTATCTTAGCACACACCAATGTCATCTAAAAATAGATTAAAACAACATAAATTAATGTTGGTACAATAATTTTATCCATCAGCTCGACACAACTTTTAATTCATAGTACTAATAAAAGGCACTAGAAATAACTTATATATTGTTCACCTGTAAACAATTATATTTAAATAAAGTGCATATGTTTTCATCCATTCGATTCAGCACATACATTTATGGACTTATGTGAACAGTAGGATTAAATGTTTACATTTCTAATCATTTTATGTATTTGAAATGGGTTTACACAACACCTAAAATGAAGGATCTTAGGATGAGTAATACTGTAGTACTTCAGAGCACATGCAATATGATCACAATGTTAGACGGGCTAACCTCAGTGGAATAAAGTCTATCAACAAACAAGTGTTTTACTGACTCGTGATTCATTTAATAATACCTGTAAATGTGACTCCAGTAAAGCTCCAATATCTTGCACGCAACCAGAAATGCAAAGAGACATTTTCAAAAGCCAGGGCAAATGCTATGGATGACTTTCCCTGGCTTTCACTAGGCACTGCCATTAGAGTGCTTTAGCTTCCATTAAGTTGTCACTTCCCTGTGCTGCCAGCTTTTCAAGGGGGACAATTCGTTCTGACAGAACCACGGCCTGTCACATGCACTAACAGTTCAGTAGAAATGAACAGGAAAACCCTCAAAGCTGATGGATTTATTAGTGATTGGAGTTGGCATATATATTGCTTATATGTACAAAGCTAGGTAATTAATAAGCTCTAACCTGTCCACCTGACGTACCTCATATTTATTTTCAGAAACTTAATTCATGGCATAAAAATGTAAAACACACAAAGATGTTCTTTCATTGGATTTTAAACTTTGCAATTGCTTAATTAGCCCTTGTTGATTATTACAGTTTTGTAACAACAACATCTAGTTCATACATATTTTTAATACATAAGAATTTTCATAGTGCCTAAGAGAAAAGGCTCATCTAGTCCAGGATTGTAGTAGCACACACTTAGGGAACGATTGTAAGAAATGCCATGTGGAGCACAGCACTTGTCCTCAAAATATAATCCTGCAGTCAGTGGCCTCTGAGCCTCCTGAGCTAGAATTTGTATACAGATCACTGTAGATATCACACGGACCACTGCTTGATCCATCCTGTTTGAGCCCAAATAAATTGTAAGTTACGCAATTATGGTCCATGTGAAAAAAAAAAGTACTTCGGTTTGCTAATATGGAACTTGCTGACTGACAATATCACTAATTCTTGTACTGCGAATACATTCCATCTTCTCTGAAGCATTGCTGATGGTATAGGCCTCTCTTTTCACTTAGCTGTCATTATTTCAAGCTTAAGAATCCTAATCTATTTCAGCTTTTATCCAACAGAAGCTATTTTGTATTTCTTGTCACATTCTTAGTACCTTCTCTGTTTTTACCTATTGGATATATGGGTGGCCAGAAACATACTTGCTATACAAGACATGAATGCATGAAGGATTTCAGCATTAAAGATCTCCACATCATCCTAGTTTTCTGACACAGAAATGACGATCATCAGTCTTTAACATGCCCATTGTACATTAAGCTTTAGTGACAAGAGTTAATGAGTTATTAATTATATTTTATCTTTGGCCAGTTTCAACAAAGGAACTTGTTGTACTTCAACAACGTATAACCTGAAAACAAACAAATTAATTAATATTCTGTCTCTTTACAAATAGGGAAAAATGAAGAAATAGCGCAAATGGTTTTCTGAAGCAGAAGTCAAAGATACAATTATACATCCTTGTAAGGATATAGAATCCTCACAAAAACAAGCCAATAAAGTATTTTCCTCTTATAAATCCTTATGAAGGATTTTTTTTGTCCTTTCTATCTCTCTCCTGCTACATTGATGCTCATCTCCCCTGCTGGAACTCGGTGGTTGCCACTGTGGTTTACAGTTATTCTACTGGGCTGCAGAAGGCAGCAGTAGGGCCACAGAAAGAGTGGCAGAAAGGCAGAAAGAGAGAACATGATGTCAAAAGAGAAGAATCAGAATATTCTGACACTTGGGAAAGAAGAGACACTGGTAGCGGTAACAACAGCCAGAGTGGAGACAGAGTTACAGCCAGCTGGCTGAGAAGAAAGGATGACAGCCCGTAGATTAGCTGAGAACAGCCAGGAAGTCTTGAACACCACCACAACAGAGACTTGGCCCATCATTAGGGACAGAACAGAATCCATTAAATGTTTTGAAGGACATAAGCAGGACAATTGTTAAGGGGAGAAAAATAAAGTAACTAAAATTTAGAGGGCAGAGGAGGAGAAGATACTTTAATAATTCATGGGAGGTTAAGATAAAAACCTAGGTTAGAAAAAGATTAGACAATATAAAGATATGTAAGGTAAATACACAAGAATGACTAGAGGTAGGTATATAAGAGTCTAAAGGAAAAACAAATTAAGAGATAGCTGAAATTAAGAGCAAAGCTGAGGTAGTAAAAGGATGGAAAATGAAAAAAAATTACAATGTTGATTATAAGTTTGAAAGGAGGCTGACTACTTAATGGCAAATTGAAACATAAATAAAAATTACTGAAAGAAAAAAAAAATTCAGAAATGCATCCTCCTCACTAGACAAGTGATTAGGTAGTAGAAATTCAGTCTTCCAGCAGCTGAAGACTCAAGATTTAGTAAGAAATCTTAGGGGAGTGGGGGTGAGGTGTCTGTGGCGGTAATATTTTTTCATTACCATTCTTATTTTCTAAAAAAATAAATTTCCGAAGTTCAACATTATTTTTGAGTCTTACAATACTCTGACATTTATTATGACTTTTAACCGTCCTTTTGGAAATAGAAGTTAACTACTCAGCAGTACACGTTTTTTAACATATAGTAGAAGGATTTCACCACAATCAAAATAAATTGTCTATAGCTGTGCTTGCATACTAATATTCTTAGTTGTACAATTATTGGATGTCTCTGGTATCACCTTTAACGTATCAAGTGAAGGAATGTGTAACACTGTTCTGGAGATTACTTTAACAGCAGACATGACCATTTAGGTTGTCAATTATTGAGCAAGTCTAGCATAATCTTTATTGGCTTCCAATAATTACTTTTAGCTTTACCATGTTTTGCTTCCCTAATCACAATTTTAAGAATTATTTTAAGATTTATTTAAGATGCCAAGGTGCAGACGCTCATACATCACCAATCTTGGTGATTTGTTTGTATACATCATGAATTGATAAGCTGTATCTGACCTAATACTTGACCTTGGGCTAAAATAAAATTGTACAAACTGATTATTGTCAAAATTCAAATTATTTAGAATGGACAGAAAGTGAAGGAGATGTTTTATTTTATGACAGATGAAGGTAGCTGGTGCCAATGAACACTCAAAATTGTATTTCTGTTATTACATGTACATTCTGACCCATTATTAACCAAATGGTGCAGGCTCTGAGTCAGGCCTTCTAACTTCCAATGCCCATTATTTTTTCCCCAATCAAAAGTCATTACAGGCTTGGATTTTTGTACATTTTGAAAACTCAATCTTATTAATAAGGTTTTATGTCAATTCTGTTTAATGAAAATATTTTTTAAAAAGAGTTTTAACCTGAACTGCTCTAAATTTTCTGTACATGTGTCAAGATAAACAGAATACTTCACCTATATCACAGAGAAACTTCACCCGTTTACTTCCCTGTTATTGTTAATATTAGGACTTCTCAGAGAGTTGGAAAAAAGGAAGGTTGAGTGATGTTTTATGTTGCTAGGTCGTTGGGCTATTGAGAACCAGCATCAGAGAACAATTAGTCAAGTTTTCACTATGAGTAAATACTAAGTACAGAAATATTCAGTTGAAAAAAATGAATTCTGACAAACTTGGTAGAGTAACAAGTAGTAAACTTTCTTTTTTTTAATATTTGTTCTAAAGTGCTTGTTATATTCTTTAACATGCCTAATAGTTGCATTGAAAATAAAATTTATTTATTAACAAACACTATTTCCATTCCTTGACAGGCTTCCGGCCCCCCTTCCCCCAAGACCCCCCCCAACTTTCACCTAAGCTCATCAATTACTCTTAACACTCTAAATAGTTGGCAATGTTTATACAACATCCTTTCAGAGTTATTCAGCTCTATCTTGCAGCTCATTAAAAGGATCTCTATTTATTTGCTGTGTGTTACAGTTCTTAACTTTGGCACAACACTCAAAAAGGAAGCCAATTTTACTTTTCCCTGTGGTGTTAATTGGTAGAGCATGCTGCCTGCCTCTTCATTAATTATGTCAATGTGTATGAAACTTTCATTTTCATGGCCGTGTATTAACAAAGCTTTGCAATGAGGCTGACAAAAAGCCAGCATACTTCAGTTTATAAAAAGTAGGTGATGAAGGCTAGCAATAGCTAGAATATAATATTTATTTCAAAAAGCAGCTTTTTTCCTCCTTACTCCTTTCAGATACCATCTAAAGCAAACACTTACTGACATAAACAAGATCAACTTTCCTGTTGAAAGTAAATAAATCTCCATACAACACAGATAACGGACCCAGAAACAGTCTCTTCACAGGACACAAAGAATGAGAGAAGGACCTCTAGTCCAGCTGAAATGGTTTTGCTTCTAAGACCACTTTCAGATAATTTACTGATTTCATCCCAACAAGTGTATAGAAATCACTCACTGTTTGATAGCTCCCTAAGCACTTTATTTTTGTCTAAACACAAAATTACCACTACCGCAACAAAGCCAGATACCATCCGCATGAAATTCTTCTAGATGCCTTCAGCCTGTTTCTGTTTACTAACTACAAAGGTTGGTAAAAGAGTGACACCTAGTTTTTCTTCCTCCTTTTTTTTTCCCTAAATTTAAAAAAAAAAAAAAAAAAAAAAATCGCAGATCTCAATGACTTCAGATACAGCACGCAGATTTTAACCACTGGAGAGACTGCCTGGAAGATGGAGACTTAAGTAACAAATAAGGTATATGACAACCCACTTCTTTCTGGAAATTTTGAAATCACAGAATCACAGAATCACTAAGGTTGGAAAGGACCTTCAAGATCATCAAGTCCAACCATTAATCCAGCGCCACCATGTCCCCTAAACCATGTCTTGAAGCGCCACATCCACACGTTTTTTGAACACTTCCAGAGATGGCGACTCCACCACCTCCCTGGGCAGCCTGTTCCAATGCCTGACCACCCTCTCGGTGAAGAAATTTTTCCTAATATCCAATCTAAACCTCCCCTGGCTCAACTTGAGGCCATTTCCTCTTGTCCTATCGCTGGTTACTTGGGAGAAGAGACCAACACCCTCGTCGCCACAACCCCCTTTCAGGTAGCTGTAGACAGTGATAAGGTCTCCCTCAGCCTCCTTTTCTCCAGACTGAACACCCCCAGTTCCCCTCGCCACTCCTCATCAGACTTGTGCTCCAGACCCCTCACCAGCTTCGTTGCCCTTCTCTGGACACGCTCCAGCACCTCAGCATCCTTCTTGTAGTGAAGGGCCCAAAACTGAACACAGTATTCGAGGTGTGGCCTCACCAGTGCCGAGTACAGGGGCACAATCACTTCCCTACTCCTGCTGGCCACACTATTCCTGATACAGGCCAGGACGCTGTTGGCCTTCTTGGCCACCTGGGCACACTGCCGGCTCATATTCAGCCGGCTGTCATCCAGCACCCTAAGTTAAGCACAATTCCCTATTTTGAGAGATGTAAAGCATTACAAACTATAAATGAAATACTTTAAGAAGTTCCCATCTTACAGTATTGGAATTACATCTTAGAGTGTTGGAAATCACAACTAGAGAGGCTTTCAAGTTGCCACTGAGGCTGTAAGTGCTACAGATAAGTCACACACATGGGTGCTTTTTTCTCACCCCAGACCTCCTCTGACTGATAAAAAGATTCACATTGCTAATACCTGTATTTGAAGGATTAAAAAACCAACCAACCAAACAAAAAAAACCAACAGAAAAAACCCCACAATCAATGGAAATTATATTCCAGTCTCTGATGTAGCCCCTTTCCTTCTATCCTTCTTTCCCCATAAATTATTTGGGATATCCTTAACCTAGTTCTTTGCAGTGAGACCAAGTAATAAAAAGAGAAAAATGTACTGAAAAGTATCTCCTACAGTAGGATTAAAACCTAAAACAACAAACAAAAAAGAAATTTATCTGTACATTGAAAGCATTCATCCTTCAGATAATTCTAGCCAAGGCAATAACAAGGATGGGGTGAGAGGGACATTCACTCTAGGGGAGCATACGCCTTATGGAGAGTGCACAAAACTGGAACAAATATGCCTATTCCCTGTGAAATGCTCTTGCCACCAATGAGAAAAGGTAACTGCTTGTCAGAAGATCTACCATCCAGTGAGACAGGTGAGGAAGAACTGCAGGTGCCAAATAGTCTTGTCTGTTTAACTCTGAATCCAGACATCCTGTTGAGCCTTAGAACATCTCTCTTTTGCCAGTTTTCTTTCTACTTTCCCCCTCTACTTTCACAGTATCTATTGTATTAGTATGTTATTTCTCTTTAGGCTAGAAGTTTGCTAGTACACAGACTGCATTTTCTTGTGCATCTACACGGCCCAACAATTGGACCACTAGGACACTCCCAAACCACAATATAATACTACTTTCAATAAATAATTTCTTTATGTACCTCTTTCCATACTCAAGTCTCCTCAGAAATACTACATAACATGAAACAAAACCAGTGTTTGCTTGTATGAATGAAATAGTGTAGCCTAGCAGAACTAACAGATTAAGTCTGCTTGTACTTATGATTTCTTATTCTCCATTTTCTCCTTCCTTACCTATTTGATGTCTCCACCTTTCCTTCTTGTAACAGCACTCTCCTAGCATCACTAACTCCCTGCTGTCATTGCCTTCTCCTTGCTCAATTTCTCTAAAATCTTTTGCTCCCCTTTCTCCTCTTCCACCAAGTTTTAACTGACTTCTCCCATACCCATAAACTCTCGTGAACTCAAACCCATTCCTGGCTTCAATTCTCTAAGTCAGTCATCTCAGGATCCTCCTTCTCTTCTCACTTGGACTCAAGGCACCACTCTTAGACTCCTGCTCAGTGCTCCACATCTGCTTATATCCCTCCCATTATTTGACAGATGCTTCATCACTGTACCGGTCTGTGTTCTCCTCTGTTCCCAACAACCCAATGTCTCTAGGCATTTCTTCTTCCCTTTCTGTTTGGTTGTTAAGTCCCCCTCCTTTGTAAGTTCCAAAGTCATTTCTAAACACCATGTTTCTTTGCTCTTACTGCCATAAAGCCTACACTGAAAATTTATGTTTATTCAAGTCTTATAATTTCTTGCTCCCAGTCAGTTTGGAAAAGCTATGACAAGGATGCATCATGAAACATTTTTTACACTATTACTCCTTTACTTCTTCACCAGGAAGTAAATTTGCAAAGACACACAGAAATTAAACTTGGACTACAGGAACACAATTGAACAGCCACATCTACTATTCCCTAACTGAAACAAGATTTAGGAATGAAAGAAATACTCTGAGAAAATTTGTACCCTAACTGCATTTGTTCCATAGAAAAGTGGTACCTGACTGCAGCAATATCATTTTAGGGACACGTTTTCAAAATAGGTCTTAAAATGAGGCACTTGCTCCTCTTTCTCCCTAGAAGTAGTTGACGTATCAAGAGTGTTATCATACAGTGTTAGCTATTCCTGCTGAATTTCCTGTGCAGTTCTCATTTGTTGTTTCTGTATAAAATACTGACTTTGAATTAAGAAATGGGGCTGTACTATTTCTTGGAAATTGGACTACATTGATATTAACTAGGAAGTGTAAAAAATACTATATGGAAGTTTTAGAAGAATTGCATACCTTATGAAAAGTATGTGTAAGGGAGAGCAGGGAAGCTTTGAAAAATAGATTTATGGTCATTTTGGCCAGAATTCATCAAAACTGAAAGCTTATATACCAAAGGTAGCTGATGGATAATTTTTTTCTATTCCATATGGATAATTTCTTCTCTGTCACATAGATAAAATGTTCTTTGTCAGCAGCTGCACTTCCCTGTCAGATTTTATACTTCAGTGAAGAATGTTTTATGTTCAGCAGCTGGCACGTAAGTATTCTTATACTGTACTGCATTTCTACACTTTTCAGTTCTACAGGATTAGACTTTGTTTCTTCATGTTCTATCCCAACTTAAACCAAACAAAAACATCCTAAAAGAAAAAAGGAACTCAATACAGCTTACCTATTCCCACATACATCAGCCTTATCATTTTTTTCAATGACATATAATTACACCAAACATCCACCACTGTATACTCCAGAGCTTGTAAGACCAAAATTATAATTTGATTTCACGAGTAATACAAAATATAAGATATTTCTGAATCAACTCTTGTTCAAAATAGAGCACATGCTTTGGGAAAAACAAAACCCTAAAATTCTCAGAAAGGCAGAAGTAACTCTCCAGGAAGTTGCATCAATGCTTAATTTCTCTCAGTGCCAAAATACTGTAACCTTAACTTGTCTAGTTTTTATTTCTGGGTAATGGGTGTTGTTACACTTTCATTGGTTCAACTGAAGTAACCTCTGTTATCACTGTTAAGTTCCTTGGTAAATATGTATCAATGGGAACGAATCACTATTTATCAACTCTGGTCAAGTCAATCTAACCGCTTTCTTTTCTTTAAATCATATAATATCTCTACATCTTTCACTGTCAAGTACATTTCCCAACCTACTAAAGAGTCTACCTAAGCCTAAAAGATTTTAGCTTCTAAAAAAATCTCTTAGATTTTAGAAGCTAAAATCTACATACTGTCCCATATGACAACTGGGCACACTACCCAACAGAAGTTATGCAGTCCGAATAAAACAACTCTATCTAATAAGTCAGTTGCTTACACATCCAAGAACTGCGTTATCTCTTCAGGACCACATTACTTGGAACTCATATTCCAATGCTGTATTTAAATGGTAAAAGTCCCTACTGATGGTCTGTATTCTTTTTTGCTACATATATGATTTTAAATGATAATTTTTAAAACCAAATTACTTGCTTGCAGACATCAAGTGATTCAGTTTGTTAAGACTCAGACACTTCTCCAATACTTCCCCTTCTCTGCTCTTTTTATCATCTACAACTTTCAGTCTGTGATACTATGTTTTTATCTTGCTCAGTGACAAAAAATGTTGCACATACTAACCCAATTCTGTGGTTCAACACTGGACTGTGGGCAGTAGGTACACAGACACCACACTTCTCAGTCCTAGAACAGAGCCAGAGTTACTATTAGCTGTGGTACTGTACAGAGTGGAAAGGATTCAAAGCTAGTTCATATTCATCGTGTTAGCAAGCAGCGGACTGGAAACAAAGTTAGCACATAACTGGGGGCTGGAATCAAAGTCAGCACGTAACTGCAGATCTATCTGGTCACCAAGGCTGAGTGAAAGCAAAGCATGCAGTCATTCAGATTAATGTAATTCATGCACAAGATGCCTAAGCAATCTTCCTCCCAACTCAGATATAAAAAAGTTTAAACAGTGATATATATCCTGTTCAATATATGTGAAAGAAAAATGCTACTGTACATCAGCACTATGAAAGGAATATCTACTGCATTTGAATTATTGTGCTAAGATTACACATTTCAATTTGGACAGATCACCTCTCTCTATCTTTTTACATCTACTCCCGTTTTCCTTCCAAATGATGTCTTCAATGGCACGCAACTGGGATGCATCTGGCACTGTTTGTTAAGTCCCTGCAGGTCTAAAAGCCTAGAGCTATACCCTGTATTTGGACACATGCGCACTAAGTTGTGCCTGTTTGTACTGTGCCATATCCCCTCCTCAACCATGATTATGAAATTTTATTTCCAACTTGGAGGGAAAGAGAACAAGGTGCTCTGGATTTGAGGAATGAGCCAACAGGAAGTGCTAAATGAATAAAGACCGACCACAAGTGTGCCCTGGGGACTAAATGGCTCATGCCTGTGACACACTGTTTCCAAGTTGGAATTCTGATTCTGGTTCCAAGAACTCATATATCTCCTTGATTCAATCATTATTAATAAATTAATATACTGTATTAAATAACCAGAACTCTACATAAGCTTTTTACCTTTTAGTTTCTAAATTGAAAGAAACATGTAATAAAGCAAATAATTGCTACTGTATTTGAAAAAAGATTGCTTCAAGTTATTCTTATTTATTCCAAAAATGTCTTAGCAATAGACAAAATAAAACACTTTCTCAAGAGCATTTAAAAAAAAAAAAATCACAAGTCCTCAATGTCTGTGAGCTAGGTAAGCAACTAACAGAGAAATACAACTGATCTAGACAGACCATTTGGTTGCCCCTCCCATTCCTCAATGCCTTTCTCTACCCTAGATGCCAGGATGAGCTATACCTACAACTTTTGTCTCAACTGTTTCCGTAAACAGTTAGCACTAGAGATTTCACCACCTTTCTAAGTAAATTTGTCAGTTTTCAGTTGCTCTTCCATTAGAAAGTTTTTCCTGCTGCTGAACCTAAATTGACATTGCAGCAAAGCAAGCCTACTGCACAGTGAATACAGAGAAAAAGTTGATTACTTTCTTATTTGCAGCTGCTTTTTATATATGTGAGGACTATTATCAAGTCCTTGCCCAGGCATCTCATCCCCAGCTTCCCCCTGTAGCTCACATTTTCCAGAGTTCTGGTGCTTCATATTGCTCTCCTAAGTACTTCCACCCATTAAGCCACTTTCTTCTTGAAGCATCGTTCACAGAATATTGCCTTGCAGCTGAAGCTTTACAAATGACGCATTTTTCAAGAGTACAGTTTCACAGGCGTTACTGATGTTTATTCTGTTTTTATATAAACTATGGCACGTGTATGCCTTTTTTGCAATAGCATGGTATCTTTAGTATGTTCAATTACTGATTTACTAGAAGCTAAAATCACTGTACTGCAAATTCCTTACGTATGCAATCATTATGCATTTGTATTTTCATAGCTGAATATTTTTAAGTGTAGACCTTTCAATTCGCCCTATATAAGTTGCATTCTGCTCAGTCTCCAACTCATCAAGGTCTTTTTTAATTCTAAAGGTATGCTTGCTGGTCCTTTCAGAGTGATGTTCTCAGGGAATTTTTAAAATATATTTTGTATTTCATCCTTCATGTCAATAATTAAAATAGTAGTAGTCCTAAAACAGTATTTTGCAAAATTGTTCCCAAAACAGTCATCCATTTTGACAGAAAGCTATTTATAACTACTCCTGGAGTATGGCAATTTGTTGTGGTTTGTTATGTTTTTTTTTTAAACAAGATGTTTTATATTTATGTACAATAGACTTATCCAAGGTATATTTCTGAGGAGGGAACACCACACTTGCTTATTGGACCTTGCAAGGCAGAATCTTGCTACTGAAGTACCTCTACACTGACTTTTAAAGGCAGATCTAAGCCTATTGTGCCAAACTCCAAAACAGACCCAAAATGGAAAGCAGACTAGCATAGTGCTATATTTGATCTAATATGTCCTCCTGTCAGAATGGAGAGAAGGAACTGCAAAAAACAGTTACGCATGTCTTTCACAGTATACTTCAAAATCAGACTTGGAGGATGAAGGTGGGGGGCTGTGCCTATCCCATTAAGCTCATTTTTACCACAGAATGCTTGCTTAATGCTTTTCTCAAGAGACAGTAATGAGCTAACTGCATTAGCCCTTCTTAGCTGTCAATAGTTATCATAGGTATGTTTGGCCAAGTACTGGATTAAAAAAAAAAAAAAAATTAAGAAAAACCCCACAACTGAAACATATATCCTAAGTCAAAAAAGAAGGGGGAAGCTTTACCCTCTCTGAGTGAGGTGAAAGAAAGGCCCATAATTTGACAAAACAGTATCTACACCTCCAAAGAACTGAAGTACTCTTTGATTTAATGGTAGATGCAACCAAATTATATCCTGAGTAATTAAAGACTAGTTTTATGAAGAAAGATTGAACCCACAAAGGACTCCCAAAAGAAAGTATAGGCAAGCTGGTATGCTGCAACAGAACATATTGGCACTGAAATGAACAACATGAGATGCAAGGAAGGTAAGAAAACAAAAACTACAGCACGATGCAACAGAGAAGTATTTACACACAGCTGAATATAAGGAGGCTTCCATGCCACCACAGAAGCTGGCTAGCCAGGTTGAGGGTCAGCTTCTACAGAGGACAGAAGAAATGTATTTTGAATTGAGAAAACAATCAGGCAAGATTATAAATAGTCCCATCAGATAAGAATAAAATTTCAGGATTTTTTCTGCTCTAAGGAACAGGTTTTATACATGTATCTGTAGGTTAATGTTCTTGATACTGCGCCTTTTTCTTCCCAAAAAAGAGACTCAATTGTCACAGTAAAAACTGATTCTTCCTTACATCTTGAACTGTTAGGTACAGTGCTTTGGGCTAAATCAAGACAGTTGTATGCCTTGCGGGATGTTAAGACATTAAAGAGTAAATGTGTCTAAAAAGCAGTTGAACATACCATGTCGATGTATTTTCACATGCTACATAGAGAAATGTAATTTTCTATTATTATTTTGTATTCTCTCTAACTTCACATAACATTTCCTGGCCACTCTAGATGATGTTATAATTAAAAATGCTATGTTTTCCCCACTTTGGGCAAAATTCCAATTCACAGTGATTGGAATGGGTCACTTTGATACAATGAAAATTGCTTCCTAAACCTCAAGGTGCTTTTCCGTAAATTACATTTTTTTAAAATGCAGAAACAAAAATAAATACATCCAATCTTAATGCTTCATTGAAAAGATTAACTCTTACTGTTCAATAAAAGTATGCACTGCAGTGTCCTTTTGAAATAAAGTTAATGTGAGAAAAATGCAAAGTACAGTTGCTCAAGTTGGGAAAGCCAGTCATTGCAAAATTCCAAATCCATACTGTTAATGATAAAACAAAAAGGAAAAAAACAATCATTCATTATTATACACCAATCACAGCTTAAGACAAATTCTGTATTTCCCTACATGTGTAAAAATTGTTTCCTGAGAATCCTCCATCTAAGACCAAGAAAGGTGATGTTGAAAGGTGCGGTTTAAAGTCTGTTTCTCCAATTTCCGAAAGTCTTGCAAGTTTTAGATCTATGAGCTAGTTGTAGGGCAATCCCTCATGTATTACCCTTGTGTAGGGAAATAGTAGGGACAAAGCAATTAAATCAGCAAAGAGTAACTATGAGAAAAACCAGCTGAGTGACCAAGAAGCAGCAAAACTGCACACGGTTAAAAAATACTTGGTGGGTATGCAGAAGACTCAGTTTAGCATAGTAAGGCTAAAGCATCGTTTTGGGTTTTTTTATAGGTAGACAGATAGATGGATAGGTAGACAGACAGATAAGAGGAAAAGACAATGAAGAAGCTAAAAAAAAAAAAATTATAAGCTTCTTGCGTATTAGTAGAAAATGTCATTAAGATTGATGGGGTCATCTAAGACACTGTTATCAGCTGTGCTTAAGCACATACACATCTGCATGGTATTTCCATAAAGCCTCTGAAATAACAGGGATGAAGGATGAGATTATGATGAGCCACAAAGGGCTAAATTGGCTCCAAAAGGCCATCAAACTGTGTGAACTATCAATGAAACCATGCAATAGCAAGAAGAAATGAATTAGTATTACCCGTCAAGATGATTTCTCCAAACGCTCTAATCTGAATTTCCGTTTCTTCCTGATAAGTGTATTATTAAAGTTTGTAAGTCCTGACTTGCAAAAACAGTTCTGCTTTTCACTCAGTGTATCCTGCTGTATTGAAGTGTACTACTGAGAGTTTTCTAACACAGTTGCTTTCTGTCAGGAGCCTTGGAATTCAGTGATTGAAAAGTATACAGGAAATGTGGTGAGCAGGTGTTTGTCACTCTCAGCAAATCCTTGCTCTGTGGCAGACATGATTTGGAGATCACCTTCGAAAGCTTATCTAAGTGAGAAATAAGAGAGCATTCACATCGCTTCATCTCAAATACAATATGATCAGTAACAAAGTATGTTAACAAAGTATGATTGACAGAGAGATGTTCCATTCACAGCTTTTTAGGTAAGCCCTTTTTACCACTGCCCTCCCAAAATATAAGCTATTGTAAACACATTTATTTTCAGTCACTCAAAACAAGAAAGTCCCAGTGTATAGATGTTTAAGTTCAGCTTTAAATACAAATGGGTAGTAGAATCATTACTTCACTAAATGAATAAAAAAGCTGAAGCAAATTTAACCTATCTGCCACACAGTATTTTGAAAGGATAAAGTGAAACAACTTCAACAATTGCTATTTAAAGCATTACTAGCAACTTTACTTTTAACAAATTTGACTCTTAAGAATGGATTAACTCTTTTCCAGGAATACCATTGTATTAGCACAGAACTGTAAATACACAGCATGGTGTATTACCTTGAAGGGAGGAGAAATTAATATTTTCTACAACCTACTAAATACTTTATTGAGTACAAAAGGTCCACACACTTAAAACACTCCATTACAATCTCAGAAAAATCTTCACTTAACAGAAAACGTTCTGATGTCAAGCCACAGCCACCACCATTTAAAAATGTTACCATGACAACCAGTAGCAACTTTGGGTAGTGCAATGCGCAACTCAGACCCAGTGTTTAGTGCTCTGCTCATCTACTGCAAAAAATTATTTTTCACAGAAATCCTAGAAACCTGGGAATATTTCTAACCAAGCCCCTCAAACTGAAGTTAATGCCCAAGAAGTGTCAGAAATTACTGTGCATTGACCTGCTGCTTCAGTCCATGTTACTTGGCTTTGCAGGCACACGTTACACTACTTGCCAGTGAGCAACTGGATCTGGATTTCTGGAGCTCTTAATGGAGGTCCACTGTGTAATCTCTAACTAGTTTTCATTAACATCAGAACTACTGAATATACACATTTAATTTATTCTGTTTCAGGCGTATTCTTTTTTTCTTCAAAGCATGAAATCTCAATTCAGATTCTGCTCTCAGGTTACAGTAGGCATCTTTGCTTTCATAGGTCGTATCAATATTGGTCTCTAAACATAACTGAATATATTCAAGACTAATGCAATAATCTGTAACAGAGTAACTTGCTTGAGAATGTTTTGACTATGAAAAATAAAATGTTCAGTTTAAAAACTGTATCCTTCAGGGCAAAAATAACAAAAAAAGTTCCAATTATAAAGAATTATACTATGTTCTTCACATTTAAGGAGAGACTGAATAACAACATATAAATGTTAGAATTAGCTTAAAATAATTATCTATTCTGTTAACTGTACTACAAACACAAATGCATACCTTTTGGGAAATCACGGTGGTACACATTATAAATCTCAGTTGAGAAGTACTTCATTGTTCAGAAACAGTTATTATGATTTTTTTTTTACTGATAAAGCATAGCAATATATTACTTTTTTACAGAGCTTCCTTTGTAGACCTCTTACACATAATTTCAAGGGGAGGGTTGAGGAGTTTCCTATAAAATAACTGATTTATGGGGATGTCCTCCAAATAATCTATGGGAAGCCATCCTAATGGCTACAGTTTTCAAGGAGACAAGCAAGTAAGGTGAAAATCCTTAAACCTTTATGCAAGTACTGTAGAGAGCACCAACTTCCATTTGGAAACAGGATCCCTTACATATTGTGTAGTACTTTGGTCTATTGTCAAGACATATCACTCACCATTTTTAACAAATTGCTATCAGATTCCTTAAATGACAGAACAGGAAAACCTTTAAATGCTCAGTGAATCCTGAATTATTAAAGATAAAAGGATACTTTGGTATATTTATTATCATATTGAAGGAAATCATCATCACTGATGCCTGGATTAAGCTCTTATCTTTTTAAACGGCTCCTTCAATGCTGAGGTAAACTTGCATTGCTACAACCCTCCCAAAATTAGGTTGTTTTGGAGGTTTTTACTACTTTTTGATGTAATTAAATGTAATTCCACTGTGCAGCACATTTTCCTTGGATAAAAGAATGAAGAAAGTTGTATTTAAATGAAAGATACAGGTTAGACTCCACAAATACATAATTTCTTCTTTAAATGATTTTGGTTTAGAATTATTTTCTATTTCCTGTAATTAAGTTATTCCTGCTGAAAATACTAGGAAAAAAGAGCATATTAAAACACGCACTTACAAAGGTGAGAAATTAACAAAATATCAATGGTCATTTTACAGGAAAAAAACTGGGAGACAATTTTATTTAGCCAGTGGTCACCCCTGTAGTTCCATCAACTTAAATGCCCTTCCATGTAATTATTCTTGTGAGCAAGACATGATACAAATTATTCAATTCTTCAGTTACGCCTCATGACTACGTGGCATATTTTGCTGACACTGTACATTGCCAATCTTCTATGCTAAAAAAATTATCAAGAAAAGTTCAAAGATCACATAATCTAGTGAAATGCACAGAATGAAATTCACAGTGATTTATATGTGTTAGTATGAACAGTAACTGTGTACCTAATTTTTAAATAACACTCTTATAAACCCCGTGGCAAAGAACTAATTCTTCTGATGCCTTTTCTATGTTACCTTGTTGATTACTAAATCTTGTTGTTCCTTGAAAACTTATCAGCTAACTAATCCTTAGCCTTCTGCAGTCACCTCAGCCATCTTCCAATGTGACTGTGAAGTCTGCTTTCATTATAGCTTAGTTTTTACAATGTGGATAGCCATATGTTTATATGCAAGGGCATTAAATAGTAATAGTAAATATTAATAGTAAATAACAGTTAACTGAGGCAGATGGTTTAATTTAAGAAGCACATTTTCCCCTCCTTTGCCCCACACACTCAAGTTCAATGCAGTGACAGTTCCTTTAACCCTTTTATCAACTTTATGAAAAAGGCACAAAATGCATTTAAGTGTAGTAAGGTAAGAGCAACAGCCCAGACAAGAGACTTAGCAGTTTCCTTAAGTTCTGTTAGACATTGTTCCTTGGTTATAAGGATTCTGCCTGTTTTGTACCATCATGCCATTATGAAAGCTGGTCTTCATAGCTATGCAACAAATCAGAACGAGCACCTGTTTTATGGCACTGCGGTCCATATCCCCATGAACAAAACACCACCTCACCATACCTGGTAGCTATGTCCTGCCTGTCATCTGCCATCTCTAGAAGCATGCCATCACCTGAGAGGCTCTACTATTTGGCTTAGGCCAAAAGCACGCCACATTGCATGGTAAGAATTAAGCAACACGCATGACTCTTTGGTCTGTTTCACTATCTTTTTACTAGTCTTGGTGCAATCCGTCTTACTTCCCTTTCCTTAATCAACTGTACAAAGAACAGAAGGGGGTTTTGGGCTGGTTTTTATGAAGCTACTACACAGTAACTTATACTTCAACCAGATTGTATGGTTCAGCGTATTTGTCTGGTGTATTCTGGTTCACTATATATTGTCTTATATAGCTCCCAGACAAAACAATTCCCTAGAGAAATATATAGGAAGGGGTTTGGATTTGGCAGGATCTATCAGGTCTACTAATTTGCTAGGTAGGTCTATGAACGCAGATAGACTGGAAAGCCAAAAACTACAGGCAACCCAAAGAACTACTCGATGAATGTGAATGCAACGTGAAACAATACATTTAAGGGAAGAAGGGGGGGGAACCACAACAAAAAACAAAACTCTCAAAACATAATTTGAAATTATATTCTTCAAAGGCAGAGTCTAAGACAAGGTCTTCTGCTTAAGTTTTCTGCTTTAAGTGAAAGGACTTTTGCAAAACAGGTACCAGCCTTATTTTGATAAAACCTGAAAACTACTTTCATAAAGTCTGGAAAACTCAGTACTGTACTTCCAAACTTATCTTTAAAAAAGAATGAAAAAATATGAAGAAAATTCATACTCAGACTGAGTTAAGGTGAAAAGTCTCTTACTTGCATCCTGTCTAATTTTGTACCACAGTAGCAAGTACAATGCTGGAATTGTCTTTTAGCAGATACACTAGGAAAAGCAACATAATCTCCAGAGAAAAGCCCACTGGGATTTTACAAAGTTCAGATTTTTATTATGTTTCTCTCAACTGCTTCTACATCCACCAAGGTTCCGAGGTGGGAGTCACAAACAGATCACAATGACAGCAGAGGTTCTCTATGTGATGTTCTGTAAAGTTTCTTTAGTGGTGAAAGAAACCAGGATCAAAGAAAGGTCTGCCTTTTTTCACACTACTAAAAACTTTTTTTTTTTGTAAATGGTAAGGCATTTAAATAGTTAGAAGGCTGTAAGAATCCACCTCCTTGGCAGCTACAAATTCTTTCTGATGAGAAAGATGAGGCATCAGAAAATCTGCCTGGTAAATCATGCAGAGTTTCCAAATAAGCTCTCCTGTCCCATGGATTTTTTTCTGCAGGAGATGATGATCAGGCTGTATGTTACTACGACAGATCTGTTTTTTCGTAACTGGAACACATATAGCTCCTACATTTATATTTCCTCAAAACAGGGCAATTCTTAATAAAAAACAAAAACAAGTTTAACACCTACATCCTACAAAAATCATGACCAGGGCACTGTCCCCGAAAGCAGCTCTATGTTCAATTACTTTTGTAAATACATCCCCTTTTATTATTTTTAGGTTTTAAAAGACAACTAAATACTGCATTTAATAGTAAGCATGTGCCCTACTGAATGGAACACAAACTATAATGATATGCCTAACTTAAAAGCAAATCTAATCTACTTGGTTATTAAATTTAAATGTGTTTAAGGCTGATACCATTTGAAAATGATGTGTAAAATAACAGCTTCCATGGCTATAAATGTCAAGTCTAAAAATTATATGCAATATAACATACAAAATAAATGCTGCTTCATCTTTACATTTCAGTGTGATCAATTCATTAAATGAGGTATTACAAGCTATGAGAAAATTTTACAACTCCTGAGACATAATTCGTCACAGTGTATTACAATGCAGCAAGGAAATACTTTAGAGGTTTTGTCATCAATGGATTAAAATTCTTATTAGAAAGAAGGCGGAGGAAAGTAGCTTTCTGATGTACCATGACCAAAATTACTCATCACAGCATATATTAAACACCTACGTGATCCTTTTTCATGACACAGTCTCTGTATAAAATGCTTTTTTTTTTTTTCTTCTTTGTAAATAAAACAGGGAAAAGATAGGTAATGTATTTTATTGGGCTGAGGTGTAAAGTGAAGACTCTTTTCAGGACACCAAGCTTCCCTACCACACCAAACCCAAATATTCTCTGGTGGTCTGGGGTTTGTTTGTTTTACTTCCTTTTTTCTTTTTAACTGCAATTTAGGGATGGTCTTTTCCACTTGCTGTGTTTTCCAGAAATAACAAGACAAAAATTTTTTCACCACTATTTAGAAAGAAGCTAAGAGCCAAGATGCCAAGAAATACAGTATGTGTATCCCCCTTCCCAGTCCCCACCAAAAAGCCTCTGAACATTTTATCCAGACAGTGTAGCACAACTTCCTAGAAAGCTGGAAAACCTGGAAATCTTGCAGCTATGCAACTCAGTATTCCAGGAAATATTCACAAAAGCTAACATCAGCTTAGGGAAGCTGCTCATTTTAGCCTTCTCAGTAATTAGTTGAGAGATCCCACAGGACATGACTCAGATCATCTAATTTAGACCCTTACTCTGAATTGCCTCCTGAAGGCGCATCTCTCTTCTGATTATCGAGGGAGTGTCAAGAGTCTATGTTTTATGAACATTACCTGCACTTTTCTCCAACCTTCATTTTTCCAGTAAGTCTGTTTCCAAATGAGAGACCATTAACATGCTTTGATGCAGTATTGTTAGGTACTAGCCCATTGAATTAATTTTCTTAGTCAGTTGAAGTTTGAAGAACTTATAAAATTGTCATGATCTTGGAGATCACTGAAAAAATCCTGTTTCAGCTGAAGTGAATGCTTGCTACGAGTAAATAAAAATAAGCTATACATTGATGGCTCTTAATTATTTCACCCAAGGCCTGCCTCTTGCCCTGTCACTTTTCCAATCTGCTAAACATTTAATACATTTGTCTTTCTCTGACATATAATTTTTATATCATGTAACAGAAAAATACACATTACCCCAGATGTTCTCAAGGTGCAATAAAATCTGGTAATACTTTTGCAGGCCAGCATGTAGCCATGAA
Organism: Phaethon aethereus; assembly: GCF_964289735.1. Taxonomy (NCBI): domain Eukaryota; kingdom Metazoa; phylum Chordata; class Aves; order Phaethontiformes; family Phaethontidae; genus Phaethon; species Phaethon aethereus. The sequence continues at coordinate 14,902,300 of NC_138591.1, forward strand.
TTTCTGCTCCCACAAAACCGTGCATATAACCAGGGGCATTATTAGGTGGCTGTATCTTTCTAGGCACTCAGAGCAAGATAACCCTAATCTAGTCTTATCACTTGCACACAAAAGCATTGGATCCAATAGGCTTCCATGTAATCCATCTCTGTCAACTGCATTAAGGAAATTACCTGTCAGAAATATCATGGACAAGATTCTGTGATTAAATGCAAACTTAGAAAATGCTCAAGGGTATAGTAAAAGAAGCTGCATAAAACTGCTTTCAGTTTAGTTTTCCTTATGTTAACGCTGTGTCCACAAGCATTTGAACAACATAAAGAATCAAGTAATTTATCAGCCAAGTATTGCATTGCCAAAGGAAACAAAACAGATTTTTAAATTTGTCATAATTCTATGAAGCTGCCTTTTTTTATTAAGACAGTAAGACTTAAAAAAATAAAAGTAAAAAAAAAGTCTTTCAAGATCTCTGAAAAACCAAAAGGTACATCTGGTTCTTTTTTCTTTTTTTTTTTTTCTTTCTTCCCCCAGCATAGGAAATTGCTATTGCTGATGGAGTATAGAAATGTTTAAACCTTCAGATTTACAATCCTAATACTAATTTTTTTTCCTTTATAGCACTTTGTCTCTGTGAACTTTACTATTTAAGGATTATTTGTAACAAGTCTGCAGAGCTAACAGCACAGTCCTACACCTTGGGTTATGCGGGTCCAATCTCCTTCTCCATCAATAACTCACATCTTTAGGCATCTTTATATAAAATGGGTAGAGCAATCAGACATGCGTGATTTGAACATAAATGCACTACTAACTGTGAATATCCTATCTCTGTATTAAAGAAGGAAATATGTTCATGTTCTGTCATGTACATCTACATGTAAACAGTGCTGAAGATAAAGTGTTCACTGAAGATTCCTCTACTCTAAAATACCCAATGTACTCATGTAGGAAATGGAGGTTTTTCTAAGCAGTGGTATCTATTCAGCTGGATGGAAGTTTCCAAGCAGAAGGTCCTATGCCCAGTCAGCAACATTAAGGAGGACAAACAAGCTGGAAGCAAAGGGAGAAAAGAGAAAACATTCAAAGTTCAAGAACCTCTCCTTGTAAATCTGGAAATGCATTTCCTCCTTCAGAAGAAATTTCACTGAGAAATGATTGGATCTATCTCACAAGTGATGCACCTAAATCCAGCCAGCTGTAATTGAGAAGACAACAGCAAGCAGTAGGTTAGAGCCTGGCAGAGTTTGTTCATTAAGACTCCCTACAGTGCACCAAATATGTGATGAGTATTTATAGTGAAGCTGAAGATTTAGATATGGTGGTTACATACCTATACAGCTGTCTCTGTACTACCAGAATTTTGAAACTACACAATAGAAGGGCTCATACATGGGAAGTTTGACTCAAGAAATGCAGATTCATTTAATTATGGAAGGGGACAGAAGTGATAGACCAGCAGCCTCAGAAAACTATCATTAACATGCTAATCATAAGACAGATAACTTCTGATTAAGATGAATAGCTGAAACTCTACAAATGCCATCTGGGATGTACTCTGTCAACTATTTTCACTTCAGGCACCATAAAGTATCATATTTAAAAGACGAGGGTGGTGGTGAGGGGGAAGTTGTATCACTTTAATATGAAGCAATACCACTACAAAGATTTCTTTCCATGACAGGAGAGAGAATAAATGGACATACAAAATGGATGTCCCTTTTCTCATCTTTGTGCAAGGTCAACCTGGAGTTCCACTGAAATTCTCAAACCAGCAGAAGAGCTGCAGTTGCTTCTACTAAAGCAGGCAGACAATGGAAAAACCAGCTTACAAGCAGAAGACTGCAAGATGCAGCTCATCCTTTGTGAAGATGGGACTAAAAAGCCAGCTAAAGAGCATGAACTTCTGAACAGTAAATAAAAAAAAAAAAGTTAATGCATTTGCTTGGCTAAAAGGCCTATAGTGGAATTTACAGTTACTTTTAATCTCAGTTAATAGAACTAGTAATAAGACTCAAACAGTGAATACAAAAATTCTTAAAAATTGTTCTGACAACCTCATTTGCTGTTTTTATACAACGGTCATTGAACAAATGCAGCTGATAAAGTCAGGGAATCATTGTTTTCACACAACATTTACAGCTCAGAATACATCAGCAGAAGCCAAAATCACAAACAAAACAATGTTGAACCTTGCACATTAATTATGCATCAGATGAAAGAAACAGTCATAAAAAAATAAAAGCAGACCTATGCTCCATGTGGCACTTTTATTAGTTAGTTTATCACCTACCATACGTGCTGCCAAGGAAACTTATAATGGGCTACCACTGCTAACTACAGAAGATGACTACGAATTATTATTTGTATTCTTATTAACCAAGTTAGTAAACTCAACATAACTGGGCCATGATCATAGGGAATGAAGCTCTGTGTTCAACAAGCATACTGTACAGAACAGAAAGAACAGAAATACACCAGTACTGTTAAAACAGGGACAAAATACAGTATAACTACAAATTTAATCTTAAAAGCACATATTGACTAATGGAGAGTATACCCAAAGTGAGCTGGATAACAATTGTTTCCCAGCAGGCCATTTCTAAGATTGTGTCTTGGAATAACTCTCAGATTAATAAATTCAATATTGTTTCCCTTTTATTGGAAAGCCAATTCCATTAAACACCCTGTATTACTTCAGTAACAGAACACATATTTGCAAATGAATATAAAGACACAATATCAGGTACCTTAAATTCTGGAATTCAGAATGGAAGCACTCTGTAATCTCTGTTCTCGGTAAGTACCGATTCCATAACAGTAGCCTAAGTAAAAATCTTCATGCTTATGCAGAGTTAGACTAGTTTTAAATAAGTCCTTTAAGAAAAGAGGTTGACAAAAAGGCTGCTTTCTCATACAGATTTCATTCAAAGGTTATTCTGCTTAGCAATCAATGCCCAGTCAGTCTACCAATTACATCCTTCTAGACCTTCTGGATAAAGAACAATACATGTTCTGGTCTACCATTATCTATCAGTATAATTTTCTTTCAATTGTTGTATTTATTTCTACTTTATCCTGCTTGTTATCATGGACCGAAACTGGTATTCCAGAATGAATCGCACCACCCGTTTGATGTACAGCCTCTCATACATACACAGACTACATCAGGTGGTCTGTGTGCTAAAACAGTCCTTCACAGAAGAGTCTTACAAAAAGATTAATGAGCCAGTACAGTAACAATGACTGTTATCACCACCTAGAATCATCACCACCAAGCATCATCAACTTTATGCAAAAAAAAAAAAAAAAAGAGTTCGAACTTTAGTGACTCAACAAATGTAATAAAATGAAAGAACTGAGCAGCAGAGGTAAAAATTCCAGGAGTTCCTGATTCCCAGCTACTCATACTCAGTCCTCCAGACAACATTCTCTCTCTATGCCTCCAGAGCTGTGTTACTACATCAGACAGAGGTTAAGGCAAAGAGATGGGAGATAGGTTTTTTTAAAAAAAAAAGCCAGAAAACGTTTTTTTGACTAGTCTTCCATCAATATAACAAAAGCAGAGTCCTTTCTAGCCCATTTGAAAAAGATGGACTTGAAGGGAGTTATGGCATGGTGTTTTTCCTAGATTAAACCATCACAATTGCCAATAGGAACGCTTCATGGGAAATGTACCTTCTTTCACTGAAGTTCAAAACTACAGGTAAACCACTACTTCATATTTAATGGCTACATGCTCGTATTTAAAGCAACTGACTCAACAATACTTATGCTAAAAACCTGTTCTTACTCTGTTTTCACACCACACACTCCATCTTAGTATCCAAGAACTGCTTGGTAGAGCATTAAGCAGTAATGACAAACATCTGTCATCCTTGTTTTCCTATCCACACTTCACCTTTGTCCTCAATAAAAATTGAGCATATAAAGCAGTCAAACTTGGGCAGGCCGTGTGGAGAACCTCAGGGAAATATGCTATCAGCAGAATCCTTCTGTAGACCTTGCATTGTGTAATACACATGAAAAATAACTGTATCACTAGAACTGTTAAATAACCATACTGGATTTGCAAAACAAGGTGTATTTTCCCCATCTCACTGAGAGCTTGTAGCTTTTTGGAAATTAGCATACACCTGCTTTAAGGTATTCTGCATAAAATATTACAAGATGTATTTTATATAAGCAGATAATTCCTTTTTGTAAGGTATAAAGTCAAAATGGACTGCATTTTACATGATTCAGTGAACAAACTGGCATTCGCAGCTTATGGAATAACTAAGCACCTCTTTCTTAGTCAATTCTGCCACCTAGCTCATCTTGAGAAAGAAACCTATTACTGAAAAGCAATTTTCATATTATTTAGAATTCAAATTCACAAATAACCCACCTAAATCACTTCATTAAACACAGGTAACATGGCATATTAAAAAGAAGAGTCATTTACACCACAGGTATTATAAGAAAGTTGCTGTGCACAGAAAACCTGTCACTTATAAATGAACTTTAATTCTGATTGATTCAACATAGAGCAAACCATTTTGCTTCATTTAATCCCTTAACCACAGTTAAATGTTTTAAAATATTCCAAGGGATTTTAATTTTCAGATTTGAAAGAAAATGTCCTTTATCCACTCTAAACCAAAATGTGTAATACTGCTTCTTGGATACTATTTTAATTTCTTAACCAAATATAAAGCTATTTCTTTCCTCGTCAATGCCTTTTAAGAGAACAAAATTTCTGCTGGCATAGACTTTCAAATCCAAGTACAACCCAGCATGCCATTTCATAAGCAAGTATTGTCATATATTAAATACATATCTGCATTTTTAAACAAGCACATCAAATTATGCCATAGGAAACTTGTCATGACAATTTGAACAACTGCACATTTTTAATATATTTTATATATTAATATATTTTTAAAAACTGAGCTGAAAATAGGCAGGCTTGATTTTAAGTTCTCTGAGCAACTATGTTGAAAAATAAGGGTGGCAAGTAAATCTCAAAACCATAATGCTGCCAGCAGAAAAACTGATTTTTTTTTAAAAGTAATGAATTCTGACATACATAAGGAATACACACCTAAGTATCTTAGAGATGCCTGAATATCTCCAATACGCAGTAGTATTTTAATCAGGAGATGCCAGATTACTGCTTAGGAAGGGTTTGTGATGAGATCTTAGTAATACATATATTTGAAACAAGCTGCAGAGTTCATCTTTGAGTCTTCTGTGCTCTTGGATTTTTTTAATTCTTGTGTGAAGAACCTGATGCTTGGCCTTACTTATCTGGCCCTGGTCACATGTTATGCATTAACATCACAAAAAGATAAACAGCTGTCATTATCTTTGATGCTTTTGTATTTGTGTTGTGGCTAGTATAATAGTGCCTTGCTGATAGTAATGTTAAGTAATTTGCTGGAAAATACTAACTCTCTCACAGTGTCGACGTTTTCTTTAATATGCAGGTTAAATTTGGAGGTAAGTATTTTCAGATTACCTTTCCAAGGAATTACAGAGGTGAATGTATGGATTCCTGCTAGAGGGGAAAGAAAAATCAAAATTGCCCAGTATTATTCTTTTATCTTAGAACCTCAAAATACTTTACAAAACCTGCAAACTACACTACAAAGAAATCATCTTACTCGAAATTATAAGAGATCTAATGAATAAGAAGTGACCTGAGACTTACAGCACTAATGAAGATATACTCCCTGATCCGACTCCAAACTTAGATTTTTACAAACAGTATTACGTCCAAGTGTATGGCAAACATATATCACATATTAACAAGGATCACTAACGTTAATACTTCTAAGAATACTGTTCTTTATTTTCAGAAGTAGTTAAAGAATAGTAATGGTAAACACACACATACTAAGTAAAATACTATTTCTATCATCTCTTTTTCCAAACTCCACCATTCAACTTTAAGAATTAATATAGAGAACATTTATTATACAGAAGCAAAACTCCATGGAAGCTCCTTGGAGAATAGCAAGAATACGAAGTTTGACACATTAAAGTGAGGTAGAAGTAAGGATTTCCAAAACCCATTTTCTCCCTCATTAGAGAAGTAACGCCCTCCTCCTTCCTACATTCTCTTCACTTCCCAGCGCTCTTTAAAAAGAGAAAGTTGGGAATGGAATCCAGTTGCAGCAGATACAGCTTTTTTGTGTGTGTACAGAAATGCTGTATCATTTTCATTCTTTCATCGGGAGATGCAAGGAAAACTGTAACACTTCCTACGTCTTTTTTCAATGTACATTTCTGTATATTGCCCCTGCAACATTTTCTGTCCTCCTGCAGTATTTTCCAGTCCTGAATCTGACACATCCTTTTTGGTTTTGCTTTTATTCCCTCCTTGCTTTTTTTCTCATCCTGCCTATCCTTTCCCCTCCTCCTTCCAAGTGCCATATTACTGTTCTCCTTTAGTCTACACCTTTCTCTACTCATTCCATCTCTTCTTTATTCTCCTGCCATCCAGAGATGGATTATTTTAAATGCTCCCTCAACCTTTGCTGCTTTCCAGACAGGCTGACAAGAAACCTGGAGACTTAGATCTAAATCTGCTTCATAGCTTTCTGAATATGATGCTGATACGGATGGAGCAGAAGGAAAGTTGAAAATATGTGACAGCACTGTTGTTGTCAGAGATCCTTAACAAACAGACATATGGAACCAGGCTCCTGTAAGTTTTACAAATTCAGCAGGGCAGTGTTTTGGAGCTGTGGCCATCGCGCAACTTCCTCCTTTAAGCTCCAATCCCCTTAGCACCTGACCTCTAAGCTCTCAACTAATTGCTTCCAAATACACCACTCAAACACCAGGCTTGTTTTATTTTGAAATTAATCATGACACTCTTCTTTACAGAGCAGTAAAAAAAAGTTGCTTTGTTTTGAGAAGAATAAAGGACTCATTATTTTATTAATTTATTCTGTTTTTTCTTGCTTGGCCAGCGAGGGAGAGGTGTCTGGTTTAATTTTAGAACCTGAAAGTAGCTCTGCTCAGAGAAACATCCATAGTTTGTGAAATGGGATGAACTACAAGAAGCAGTAGCATAACTATTATAATGACAGAAACACATTTTCCTGCAGTAAGTTAAATGTTCAGCTTGCTGCTGCTTAGTCCATTGTTCAAGTTAAACATCATGCTTATTCCTCTGCGATAATAGTAAAAAGCAGCAAAACAAACTGCCTATCAGGGAAAAAAATAAGAGAGGAGGGGAGAGAGAGAGGAGAGAGAGAGAGAGAATTTCAGTTGGAAGGAACCTACAACCATCATCAGTCCAACTGACTGACCAACTCAGGGCTAACCAAAAGTTAAAGCATGGTATTATGGGCATTGTCTTAAATCCATAATGTAGCAGAGGCACTTTTGGACACTGTTCTAGTTCTTATCATCTTTTATACTAATTACTCAATCCAAACGTTACCCTAAAACAGTATCAAAGAGAAAAATGAAGGTTTAATTTCATTTTAAAGGAATTCAATGCGGACATGGTCAAGGTTCTAAAACAAGACCGAGTAAAAAAGAGTAAAAAAAATTAAATCACTACATCATTACTGAAATGACATAAGAAATTTCAAGTATTCGTAATGAAGCTTTTCTGTATCTTAATATTGACATTGCATTTTCCCTGAACATTAATGCATCTCACTATATCAAAAATCTAGTCAGAAGTAATTTTCAGTTTGTAGGCACAAACTGAGTTTCTCTCCCAAATACTTTTATAAATAAGCCCCAAGATTCTATTTCTGAAAGTACACATACAGGATATTATTATTACTGTTTCAACAATGTACAACACTAATAACTCTACTGAACTTTCTGTACATAAAAAAGAGATTTTTCAAAACCACTAAAATGCAAAGGTATCAAATAAATCTACATAGTAGCGATATAAGAAAACACCTACAATCAATAATAGATCTGTATGTACACATACATATATCTAAATAGAAATTTTGTCTCACATTACATATACACTGTCTGCCTACCTAGTGCATGTAATAAACAAAGGGCAGAGCATTTTTCCCTAGTTTTTAAAAGCTTAGTTCACAGAAAATTTTGTGTCAGTTTGTACACATAGAAATTTGAGCACTGTTTGTAAGATTTAGAATAAAACCTAGTCTCCTATTCATCGTGAGAGGAAGAACACAGTCAATAGTGTGTGCATACGAAACAATCAGTTTGAGTTGTCATTTGAGCTCTGAAGAAAAACACATTTTCCCAGATAAGGTAGAAATATAAATTTTATACATACACCTCCCGCCCCAACCCCCTCTGCCTCTCATTAGATTTTTACCTTCAGCCAAGCAAGTGTATATCCACAATATTCCAAGCCTTCCAATCAAACCTAGAGGGCTCATTTAGCAGAGCTGAACTCTCTGAAGAACAGAGCACTGAAGTTGTACGATAGATACACACAAGTTACAGTAAATGTCAGTGCCATTGGGAAAACCTGCCTACCCTGCTATGCTGTTGAAACAAGTAAGCCTTCACAATTTCACCACCAAAACCCAAAAAAATTCAGCTTTGGAAACGACGGGACCTATTAACCTACTTAAATAAAAGTCATCTCCTTTCTTCCAAGGCAATCACAAAAAAGCAGCATAGCTTTAATATGGGAAGACCAAGATGATGATCTATCTACTCACATTGACAGCAATGAAATTTCAACAGGGCTTATTCCTCAAACACCACTGCTTTCAGCTTTGTTCAGGGAAGTACTCTGCAGAAAATGCAGCTCATGGCTTTCTTGTTCTGACAAATCAGAAAAAATCTGTATACCTAATTCCAGAAAAAAACCCAAAACCGTTTCTGCATTTCATCTTTTAAATTGATTTTTCACGCAGAATAACGGGAGAACCTGTTTGATAAAACGGTTGTTAAAAATTTAAGAGCGTATAGCTACATGGGTGTTGCAGGGCACTACAACATTCTCCTTGGGCTTCTGGAAGGCACAGAAAATTGCTGTGCCTTTCAAGCATAGTACTATAAAGACTGTATACAATCAAGTAGTTTCTAATTACTGATGCAGCACTATAACAAATTGATCCAACACCTACAGGGCAGAATAACTCATTCAATTGGCGGTCACAGGTACAAAATCTAAGGGAGATTTTCCAGCATCTTATAATTGTCCGTTACTAGCTGAAACAACTAGCCCAAGTTTCCCCCTTTGCATTATGAAACATTCAAACAGGTGGCTGAGATTTACCACATTTTTCCAATTGCTTTGAAAAGGAAAAAAAACAATGAAATGTCAGAACACAAAGCAAAGCACCAAAAAGCTCAGTTACTAGAGTAATTTTGATGCATTGTTTTTTCTTCTATCTGGCATACATACATACATAGAGGGTAATATTTCTGCGATATATAAACAAATATGTATCTACAGAGTTTTAACATGAGAGTTGTTCTTTTTAAGCCAAGAAATCAGGCATAGGGATAGCACAAAAAGTGTAACTCATAAGTACTGGCATATGCAAAGTACTTACTTGCAAAATTAAGACTTAAATTTTAGGATGTGGAAGACTTAACAATTTTTTTTCAATAAATATCTGTAAATTCCTACATCCATGTATGCCTGGAGCATACTGCTATATTTAGAAAAAAAAATGTTAAATTATCCTCTGCAGAACTCATTTTTGCCTTACTCAGGCACAATCTATACCAGTCTTGGCTTTCCAATTTTCTTCTGACAAAACTCCCTTTTTTCCCTTCAGACTCACTGTATCAGTAGTGAGCTCTTCCCACACCGTTATACTGGCCACATAATCAGTATACATACACAATATACAATGCCATCTGTATTCATATGGACCAATTCCTTCTACCAAATTCGCTGGTGTAAAGCAAGAACGATATTCAAAGAAACCGAGGGACCTCTGAGAGCCAGCTCTTAGACACAGCTGCAGCCAGACTGTGTTAACTCAGAGCTACAGGTGCAAGGAATGTTCTATGCGTTCCTGGACCCCAAAGTAGTCATTTTAGCTACATTTTTTAGGAATTCAGGTGCAGAGCTGCACCAAAACTTTGGCAAATGTGGACAAAACCCAAATACTCACAAGGCCTACTGTTTGACAAAGTCACACGTTTGATGCACTGTGACAAAAGCCAACCTCTCTTTCAAGTTACTATTCCAAAGCATATGAAATATGAGTATTTCCTAAAATGACTATGACACATTTTACTGGAGGCAGAACGGTATTTTCCCGGGAGAGAGAGAGAGGGAGAAAGAGTGGGCCGACATTTACCTCAGCGTGGATACAGCTGTCAGGAGCAGGCGACCCAGGGGCGCGCACGTGCCTCACAGCAGCTGCCGCAGAACTTTCTGGAAGAGGATGGGTGAGGCGTTCCCGCCAGGCGGCGCCGCTCGCGCAGGCGCCTCAGCAGGCCGGGCGCCTCAGGAGTTCGGGCCGCTCCTCTGTTCGCGTTCCCGCCGAAGCTGAGGAGCCCGTCGTAGTGCAGTCAGCTTTCGGGTAGGTGGTTAATAATTTTTGTATTTCATCCTTTTTACCCTGCAGTTGTGAATTTTCCCTGTTTAAGGTACTATCGCATTTTATTTTCAGCAAAATATTTCAGAGGTGAGAGTCCTTGTGTCTCTGGGTTTGCTCGTTTTGTGAAAAAACAAAGTAATTCCCTTTCACGTTCTATCACGGTTCCTTTCCAAGATGAAGTAGTTAGGACTGAAGTATTTAATATTCTTGAGGTATTGGTATAGAACATGAGACACTGTTATGTTACTTTCTGCTTTAGAGAGTGAAGGAAATGGATCTCCCGTTGTTCTGTCCCCTACTTACAGTTCATGCAAGCTGTGAAAATATAGAAGAGCGTGGCTGCTGTTGTCTTGAATAATGGGGTAGAAAAAGGTCTAAGCTTAAGGAGAAATATGAGATAGGACGTTTTGAATGCTACCAAATTTCACTTTAAATTTAATCTCTTCCAGTGGTCTTTCACTGAGATAAGAGTGTTAAAGGAGCTTTTAGATGAGTCTACCTTTCAAAGAACATAAATATCCGTGCTTAAATATGCGTGTTTAAAAGAACAAAAAAAAGTATTTAAGGAAGCTTAGCACTGTATATGACTAAGTGTGAGTATGGATTCATCACACAACTATTTGTTCTAAATAGAAAGATGTTTCTGAAGGTACATATCCTTAATAGAAAAACATACTTTTACACGGTAAATTTTTGTTGTTACTGTAGATCGGATGTGCTACATCAATGGTAAGATGGAGAATTCTTTTGATCCAACTCCCCTAAATTTCCCCCTGATCTCCGTTTGGCACAAGTGCTGTGAATCCCTGCGATTTGGGTTCATTCACATTTAGCACGATTTTACCATCCATAACAAAAATGCAATGTACAAGGACTCCGAAAGAAAATGCCATCTAACAGTTCGTATAAAACTTCTTTTGATTCCATAGCAATATCATATTATAATGACATTGTGCATGGGACAGAACCTTCTATTTACTCTAAATTCATTTGCAAACTGAAATCGTACCTTGTACTACAGATGTTTTCAGTGATAGAGTTTGTCCTGTGAATGTATTTAATGAAAGAGCATGTGGTCCAGCTTCCCATTTCTGGAGCCCAGTCCTTTTCAGAGCAAACTGCCGCATTGTGCATATGCATGAGGAAAAGCTTTTCAAAGTACAAGACTACTGGTGAGAAGATGATTGGATGAGTTTCCTTCCATTAACCTACACTGGTGAGAATAATACTGCCCATGTCATTTCAGTTATATACTCTTAATGACACTGAAGCATCTGAATATTTAGTGTATAATCAATGATGATAATACTGAATGCAAGGACTTGCTTTGAATGTGTCTATATTTAGAACAGCATTGCAGCTAGGTATAAACAGGTTGTATCACTGGATGACCTAATGCACCCATAGTTTGCCAGAACAATACACCTTGTGGTTCTAGCATAAACACAGTTTGTATTTTTCAACTATGAACTAAATGACTAGACACCTAGATTTCTCTGCTGTCTCTAAAAGGTCAAGACATTTTGACTTTGAAGAAAAGATGTTTGTATGTTAAAACATGTTAATATGCATTTTATTTTGGGGGATTAGTGACTTTCACTGGAGTGCTAGCAGGCTCTTTTTCTTCTGGTACAGTTTTAAATTACAGATCACATTTATTATTGTGAGAAATTCTGAAATACTGGCTCCACATATATTTATAAATGTATATCACCTAGTGTCTATGTGACTTTCGGTATATGTGTTTTTCTTGTTAAACGTAGTTGCTTGCTGTTCAAATTATCTTTCCACAATAGTAGGTATTTTATATATTTATTAGCACTCACCAGCATAGCTGGAGTAAATATGGAATGCATTTTGGAACCATGAACCTGATTCTTGAATCTATTCTTAATTTTTCATGAGTGAGTTGGATATCATGGTGCGTTTTAGAAATGAACTAGTGTTAGGTGTAAAAGCTGTGCATATCAGCAGTACAAGATCAGATTCCTTTATCTTTCTGCCTTACCTCTTTTTTTACAATACTCTTCTTCGTGGCTTCATTGGTGTTTGGGAAATCACCTACAGATACTGGCAAGACAGAATATTTTAGATTATGGCTAATTATTAAGTAGCATTGCTCTCCCTGAGAAGTTCAGTGACTTAGCGTTCAAGGTTAATGACTCCTGGTCTTGTGACCAAATCAGATTCCCTCCCTCTTTGCCCTTAAGATTCTGGAAGGCAGATTATTTGAAATGGATTAAATGGGTTGATATGGCAGGATGTAGAATCTGTTTATGTTTGATAGCTTGTATTTTTAATGTTAAGCATATACCTGCACCACTACTTTCCATAAATCTTTCCAGACCAACACAGGAGAATGATGTTCTTAAGTATTTCTGAAGATCGTGCTATTTTTGCTAGTAAGCATCAATGTACTTAGAATAAGAGAGATAGTGTAGTTCTATAATGCAGTTGATTGGCTAGTAACTAATTGTTAATTTTAAGCTTACTAGCTTGATGTTAAAAATATATGACAATAAAGGTTTAATGATGAAATAAAGAAGATGCCCTTTTTGATCTGAAAACTCCCTGTATAGCAAGTTCATAGTACCAGAAGTAGGCAGCATTTCTCAGAGCTGCTGAAGTTTCTTCATCTGGTCAGTCTGCTAATAAAAACTGAGGGATGATACCTTTCAGAAACACACTGCCGGACATAAGGACATATAGCACATAAGCAGTTGTACTAGGTTTTATCAAAGGTCTGTTTGACCCAAGATTCTGTCTCCAGAGTTGTCTGAAGGTTGGAAAGGGAAATAAGGCAATCATGCAATGGTACTTCCCTGCTATGCACTTTTACCTCCACCAAACTGTGTCAAGCACTTCTGCTTACACAACCCATTATGAATTTATTTTCAATGTTCATCAAATTGATTTTGAACTATGTAAGCTTTTGACATCGACAATACTCTATGACAGTGAATTAGACAGTTAAAATACGCCGTGTGCCTTTTTTAATTACATGAACTTTTGTTACTGTAAGCTAAAAACCTTGTCTCCTATCTCCCAAAACTTGACCTGTAGGCTATTCTGCATGGCATATTAAAGAGGAGACATCTCAAAACAAGTGTAAGACAGAAAGATAGCAAAAAGGTCTCTAGATTACTGTTTTGGAATCCAGTGGCTATACCTTGAAAAGAACGAGCATTGCTCATAATTTTGAAAGGCTACATAAAGGCTTCTGTCCTCAGGAACAGATTCTTAGCTTTGGATCGACTGCAGACATTAAGGGCTCCTAATTCATCTTTAAGCTACAGAGGCAGAATTTGAGCCATCCCATATGCATATTGTTATTAAACACAGCTGACAGTGTTTATCACATGATTTTGTGTTCTGAGCAATGTAGTTCTAATTATGCATTGTTCAATGAATGTAACTCTGGGTTTTGCACATGAAAGCCAGAAATTTAGACACTAATATGTAGATGTAGACAAATGAATACAGCTATTCCATTATTGCAGTGATGTGATCGCTCAGTTCAACAACCCAATGCTACTAAGTTACTCGGTCCAAATACAGCACAAGTCAGTAAGTCAAAAGAATTATTTCCATTATATTGCTTCAATTATACTGCCAGCGAGCACAACTTTTCTCCACATGGCTATATTGTGCATGCTGTAGCAACCTCGCACATATATCTATAAATAGGGTAATAGATAGGAATGATGAAAATAAGATAATGTTTCTACAGCGTTCCCACTTCAAAAGTCTCTTGCTGCTTCTTTACAATAGCTCATCAGTGAGCATTTAATGACTTCGGTGTGTGTTTAATTTCCCTTCTTCTTAGTTAACCTTGTGATACTGTTATGTGTATTCATGTGGTCATAGCATTAGTTTGGTTACTGACTTATATGTGATAAAGATTTTACTGGACTTTTTTTCTGACATCGTTATGAGGTCATTTTTTACAATGCTGGTTACAGTGAAAATCTAGAAACTGGAATCAATACAAAATTGCTGCTTCTTAAGTCTTGATGACTTTGAAACTTTTATAAAAGAACAAAATACCCTGGCCAAAAGTAAAGACCCAATTCTTATACCTGAATTGGTTTGAAGAAAAAAAAATTAAAAACCTACAGGCAGTAGATTAAAAACCCAGGAACTGCAGATCTTAATTTCCATTTAAAACATGAGTTACCGTGTTCAGTGGAAAAAGATAATTCTGTAAGGCAAGCATATGAGTTGAATACCATGTTATATTTTCTAGCATTCTCAGAATGCTCTTTATTTTCAAACTCTTCTTTTATTCACATTTTTATGTATTTATCCACATTGTTGGTCCGTTGACATAACTATTAACTGTTGATATGTTTTTGAACTATATGCACCACTGTTTCATGCAAGATAAAAAACTGCTCTAAAAATGCACATTAATTACGAGAGGGAAATTTAGTAATCTTTTATCTGACAAATAATTAAATCTAGCTAGCAGTATGCATTTTACAAATAGATTATCTTTACCTCAAAGCTTGCTTGCTCTGTAGTCTAATAAATAAAGAATCTGAGTAACATGAATGACCTGGAGTGGCTCCCACTATCTAAAAGGTCTGTAGACAGGCTTTGTTAGATTTAACGGCAGTTGTTATATCACAGAATCACAGAATCACTAGGTTGGAAAGGACCTTTAAGATCATCAAGTCCAACCATTAATCCAGAACCACCATGTCCCCTAAACCATGTCCTGAAGCGCCACATCCACACGTTTTTTGAACGCTTCCAGGGATGGCGACTCCACCACCTCCCTGGGCAGCCTGTTCCAATGCCTGACCACCCTCTCAGTGAAGAAATTTTTCCTAATATCCAATCTAAACCTCCCCTGGCGCAACTTGAGGCCATTTCCTCTCGTCCTATCACTAGTTACTTGGGAGAAGAGACCAACACCCTCATCGCCACAACCCCCTTTCAGGTAGTTCCAGAGAGCGATAAGGTCTCCCCTCAGCCTCCTCTTCTCCAGACTAAACAACCCCAGTTCCCTCAGCCGCTCCTCATAAGACATGTGCTCCAGACCCCTCACCAGCTTCGTTGCCCTTCTCTGGACACGCTCCAGCACCTCAACGTCCTTCTTGTAGTGAGGGGCCCAAAACTGAACACAGTATTCAAGGTGCGGCCTCACCAGTGCCGAGTACAGGGGCACAATCACTTCCCTAAAGTTATAGCCACTTTTATCTCCAGTTTTGTGCCAAAGCTGTTACTGAAGTGTACCACCTCTACTGTGGGCTGGGGCAGAACTGAACATGACCTGGTCTCTGCTGGACCAGACTAATGGCTTCACATATTAAATTCAACAGCCATAATTTCTGTTCAAGCTAATATGCCAGATTGTGAACGTTAGTAGCTAATGAGCAAGCCTATGTCCTTTTTTGTCACCTTTAGTAGTAACCTCTTGCGCTGGGAAGGCAGGCAGCAGAAGCAATAATCTCTTTGGCCCAGCATATTAACTTGTATTACTAAACATCCAGCAAACAATAGCCCTGCGGCTGAAAATTCGAGTTTCACTTATCTGGCCTTTTGTCAGTGTAAGTCTGGATTTCTGAATGATTTCAAAAGAAAAAACCAGCAGCAGCTTAACATAATACAGGATACATGTGTCATCTTTAACCAGTATTTGCCACAAACTGATGAAAACACAATTTTTTACTTGCTAATTAAAATTCAGTAGCCTTCACATCATTCAGTAAATTGTTTGAGACCAAGCCAGAGGTTACAGACACCTACTCTGTTATCCGCAAGTGAATTAAAAATTATGAATGTTGCTTTAAATTTGAATGCAATGTATTCAGTACATAGCCACACTCTGGCACGAAGTATCCTAGAACTGCATGGCTCATGCTACTACAAGCAACTTTTAAAAACTACTGACCCTGCTTTCTCATGGATCTGTAATAGTGAGGGAAATAATAGTAGGTAAATTACCTAGTGGTAAATCCTTAGTCTTAAGAAAGTAAGAACAAACCTTTATCATTTAAACTGTAAGACATCTGCATCATGATTACAACAGTAACATTGGGTTATTTTATTATTGTTTTTTTTAAGTTGCATATGGAGTCATCCTTTGAGAAAGATGCTAGAGAAGAAATGCCATATTATTCAATCTGTTTACCAGGTGCTTTTGACAGCCCATGGTATATGAGTTTTACTGCTTCACCTGTGGAATGAGGCAGTTTCTGTAGCTATACTGAGTTGCTTTTTGTTTGGGTATGAATGTGTAAATCTACCAGCAGCAAGGCTTCATATTTAGTACGTTTTGCCAGGGACAAAAGAAGGAAAAAAAAAGAAGTCTAAACCATAATTTATTATTGAATTAATATCAAACCCTCCAAATTTAGGAGCATGTGAAAAGGTCACTGTTCACAGACATCAAAATAAACTAAACCTGGGATTTACTTAAATTCTGTATGTCAGTAGCTTATGGTTGCGTTAATGTTACCCTGAATTATAGTAGCTTTAAAATCCTACTGAAGAAAGTATAGACGTCTGTCTGAATAGAGGAAGTCACAGTCACTGCATACTTAAATTTAAGTATTTAATTTACTTAATTGTAATCAAGTTCAGTGAGTATGGGTTCCAGTACTTACCTGGAGAAAATTGATGCTCCAAAGCAAGAATATTGTACTGATAGATAACTACAGAAGACAATAAACAAAGGTAAGCATAGAGAAAGAAAAACAATAAAAAACACTGATAAATTTGCTGCATTAATCTGGAATTATCTGTTTAAATGTTTCCTTTCCTGTAGATGACAACACAAATTTTATGAAAAGTTTTCATCATCCAGATCAAACAAGAATGTGAGCCAAACATTTGAGGGGGACAAAGTAGTTCCCTTTTTTTTCAGTTTGTGTATATATTCCAAACTTTTGGAATAAACTGTACAAGTATCAAAACTTATCATAGAAGTAGATTAAATTCATCCTAGACTTCCACTGTGAATGGCTCTGCAGGCAGTGACTTGTGAAAGATTGACGTCCTAAGGCTGTCAGTGCTAAGGATATACTCTTCACACAGTACATCCTGTTATACGGTCATGTGGATGTTCTGTATACAGTACATCTAGAGAGGGCAGTGGCTAAAGCAGCCATGAATTTTTAGGGGTTTGACAACCTGTAATTCAACTGAATAGTACAGTGTTATGCTTATTTTTACCCCACAAGATAAATGTTATAGGAAATAAGCTTAACAAATTCCAGGAGCCTAAATATGATTTTTAGTGCTGCAGAGGTTGTTTCAGCAGAAATAGTGACTAAAACTGAGAAAGTATGCTGAGAAAAGTACAGAACAACATCACAGCCTTTCATCTCAAGTCAATGGTCTACCTTGTTTCTGCATCCTCCTCTTGTCTTAAAGTAGCCAAACAGTTGAACAGTACAGGGTTTTTTCACTCTTCTTTTCCCCAGCATAGAGTACATTAAAAAGCATATAACAACTGATTTTTTTTTCACTAACAAGTGAATAAATGAAACCAAATCTCAGAGGTTACTCCTGAAAATTTTCAGCAGTCCTCCCAGAGCACAGCAGTTGCATTCATAATAGTATTACAGTATATAGGAAAGACTAGGTCCTAGATTTTTGTACAAGTGTAAAATATCTAAGAATGCTATGGAGCTAATGCTGTAGCTCTTGGAAGCTGCAGGCCAATAGCAGCCCTCTGAGATGCTTCCCCTGGGCTGTCTTGCGAATGAATGTATTCAGCATTACTCACACCACAGACCAGCTGGCTCCCCAAAAGCTGACAAAAGAAGATATTTCAATTAAGTCTGTGAATTAGTGGTCTTCCTATGTCTTCTCTTGATGAACTTGAAACTATACCCACTTATGTAACAAGTAAACAAAAAATCAGAAGTTACTCTCCTCTAAAGTATTTCTCCCTGTTGCTTTCAGTTGCAGAACAATGACAAGTTCCTTACTCATATCTCATTCTTCCTACTAACACATTTTATATAATGAGTTCTCTTTTGTCCTAGTTACTTCTGTAATATGTACTAATTTTTAAATACAGTATCAGTGCCTTGACTAGGGTCACATACTATATACCACAGCTGTCAAAATCGGTGAAATGTTTCTGTTTGCCATCCTTTGCAGAAAAAAAGAATTGTTTTGGGTTTTAGGGGGGAGGGGGGGGATTTCCTTTGCTAATCCCAAAGAGCAGATTTGGTTAAACTGTAGAGAAGATTAGGTGATGAAGTAAACATTCTGAAAAAGGTTTGGAACCTTCAGAAGAGTTTTACTGGCACATCTCCAGTGAGTTTATCAGGAAATGGTGCTCATCAGCCTCTCTGAGCAAGGGGATAAACAGGTGACAAACCCCCAAAAAAGTGACTAAGGCAGAATGTAGGTGAAAGAAATACAAAAAAGGTGGCTTTTTGTTGTGTTAAAGAAAATGCATCCATCATGAAAGAAGAAGAATGGAGTAAAATGATTGCTGTATGGGTGTTAATTGCCATCCCGATTGAAGGTATTCCCTAAAATGCTAAAAGTGCTTAAGCTGTGCTCCTCAGCCAACCTTAGGGAATGGGCAGCTGACCTCAGAAAGCACAATTGCATGCACAGGTGCATGAACAACAGTGTCTAAGGCATTTGTTACATTTAATGTTAATATTATAAGACTCCTGCCTGCCTGCTGGAAGGATGGACCCAGGGCAGAAATGTTTGAAGACAGGTAGTGCCTGGGGTTGAAGTCATTTCACTTGCTGATTATTTCATTGATAGTATTTTTCCTCTTGAACAAAATTTCAAACAATTCAGCCCTGACACGTTTTTAAAAATGCAATGATGGAGGCAACCATTGCTGTCAGTGTGTGTCCTTCCCTTGCCCACCTGTCATGATGATCACATGAACACAAACTTCCAAGAACTAATAAAAATAACAAGTATCTTTAATTGTTGTGGAAGGAAACAATTTTTCTGACCCATGAACAGATACCACATTTCTATTGCCTGTTGATGTCAGTCTCCTTTTTGTGAAAGTAGGGAGGCTGATTTTTTTTTTTGTTTTCAAGAGACAAAAAACCAGTATGTCTTTTAAGTGTGTGTGTGTATATATATATAAAAACTATATGTGTACACACACAAAAACATCTCCCTGATCATATATCTATATATACCTATCATACTTGATCACGTTTTCTAGTAAGATTTCTCCTGCTTTTGTAGCTCTGTATATCATAGTTGATTTAGGTAGTTTTCAGTACAGCCCTGGAACTCTGTTGCATGAAAGAGGCCCTGATTAATGTCTTCCCTAATGTAGTTTTGTTTGATGCGTAGTAGGAAGAGTTGTCAGGTTGGGACTTGGTGATGTATTGATAACTGGAGATGTCCAGGCTTACAATGTACTCATTATGGGGGCAAATGGAATACTTTTTGCCAATTCTTTCCCCCCTTTTTTTTTTTGTTTCTTTCCTTTTCTTTAGTTTCTTAAAATTATATCCAGGTAATTTCATGTTCAGAATCGCTGGTCCTATACGTTTATATATTTATAAAATATAGATATTTTATTTCTAGTTTATAAAGGAACTATCAAACTGGACCAAGCCCGTGATTTATGGTTCATCTGGTACTACCTCATTACTTCAGCAACAATCTTTATTTGGAGTTCCTTAGAAATGTGTGAGAAACCCTTTACCTTTCCTACAAGGGAATAAAAAAAAAAAAGAGAAAAAGAAAGTGCACTGTTGAGTGTTTTGGAATATTAGTATTAATGTAATTGTAATTCAGGTCATTTTACTTAGGGCTCTTTTGACACGAGATGTAAATGTTCAGTTTGTTTTCAAATGTTGCTACTTTGACTTCAGTGAATCTTTCTGCTTTTCACAAAATGTCATGCCCACTGTGAGACAGCCCATTGCCACTAAGTAGAAACGCTATTAGAAAGACAACCCAAATGACCTTATTAATATTATGCTAATAAACTAGTGCATTTCTCACAAATCTATGTTTTTAAAGTAACCAAGGCTAAAGCAGCACCCATAAAATGAGGACAAATGAAAGACTTCAGATGGTGAGAAAATACTCTGCATTAGCTAGGAAATGTCTGTTGGTTCAAACTACAATAATCAAAGTAATAGCACTGCCTTTCAAAGCAATTTAATTGTAAATATCCAGTAATCCTGAAGAAAATCTCAGTTTCTGAAAAGGTAGGCACAAGTCCATCCTATTTGAAATTACTAACAATGTCATTATAATTCAATTAGAAAAACTTGCTTTACCATTTGTGGAAATGTAATTTACTGGACATTCTTCAGAAAGCCTTCAGCAGTATGCAGATTCTTTAAGCTAGTATGCCCCCCCCCAAATACAAAGTAACTGTCAACTGTGAACTTTCGTCTGAAGTCTTTCAATGTTATCTAGAAACAAAAATGAAGAGATCAGACCTCCCAGATTTTCATAAAAACAGAGCCCTGACAAATACACAGGCAGCAGAAGTATTGATGTTTATTGTGCATCTGCTGTACAATAACCCTTACAACAAGCTGACTTTGAAATGCCTGAGAAATAAACTTGTGAGCGTAGAGTGGCCCTCTTCACAGCCTGGTGGAAGTATCTGGACAAATAGCCAAATTCCTCCTTTACCAGGAAGACATATTTACTATGCAGAAAAATATGTTGTGTCTAGTGAAATTAGAAGACATGCTAGAAACTGCATTTAATTACTAAAGTTGAAAATTAGATAGTACCTTCTTGTATCTAAAAGCTGAAGGAACATTTGTTTAAGATGACTTCCTAAAAAGAAGGAATTACTACTACTGTTTCAAAAATTGGGTATGAAAATAGTGCTTTCTGTAGCCCCACTGCATCTCCTTGTGTTCAAAACCTTTAAACTGACTGATGACCTAATTGGCATGCAGTGAAAAGGTAATACTCACTGAGTTTTTCTAGCTTTGAAAATGGAGGTAACAGCTAACATGCTCCTTATCATGTTTATAAGTGCAGAATTGCTGAGGCCTCAAACAGATGGATTTTCTTGTATCTAGTACCATATATGGTCCTTAGAGAAAACATAGACAGACATCGGGATGTAGAGGTGTCCTGGTAGACCTCTACAGTGGTGACCTGACTGGAGGCTTCTCAGTAGGATGCTGTCCAACTAAGGTTCTGTTCTCAGAAAATAATCCGGTGCAATTGTAAGGCACTGTCACATCAAGTATCCATGCTACAAGCCAAAATTTTAGTCTTGTATATAGATATTTAAATCTGTATCATTATCATTAAAAAATTAATGGAAAATAATTGATCTTTTAAGGCTGCATTGACCTAAAAGAAAATGAGTAAAAATGCTCTAAGCATAGACATGGAAATGCTACTGTTTTCCTTTTAAAACTACAAATCAACAAACTTCAGTTACCTCCTAGGTTTCAGGAGAAAAACAGGTGTATTTTCTTCATACCTCGTTTTATTTTTTTTTCTCGCTATTTACCATAAATGAATGATGCTTTCCCATTAACAGCTACTTGATTATCCATCAGACACAAAGGTAACTATGTACTATTTGCCCAGTGAAAGATACTAGGAAAGTAGTTCAGTAAATA
Organism: Phaethon aethereus; assembly: GCF_964289735.1. Classification (NCBI taxonomy): domain Eukaryota; kingdom Metazoa; phylum Chordata; class Aves; order Phaethontiformes; family Phaethontidae; genus Phaethon; species Phaethon aethereus. Next base: position 14,924,366 of record NC_138591.1, read on the forward strand.
CAAGGATACATAAAAAAGGTGCTGCATTTTTTTTATTGAGTGTAGCTCTAAATCAAAGTCTCTTACAAATGTAAATAATTTCATTATCTTTAATTCTAAAATGAAAGAATACATTATGCATTACTATTGAGATGAACAGCTATGCATTCTAGGGTTCAGTGAAATTGCTAGTTCGGTAAATCAGTATTCATCCACAAATAATAAAGAAAACTTATTAAGCTTGGCACAGTTAGGTTGGAAAAGAAATACCTGTCTGTCCTTAAGGAAGGGTTAAAGAAAATGTTTAGCTAATCACAACCAATTTTCAGGACTTGCACACAGAGATTATTAGGAATAAAAAGCTAAAACAACTAAGAGAGTTAAAAAGTCTAAGTTCTTGTAATTTGGTTGAATGTAGGTGACCGATAATACAGAACAAAAATACAGCCTTCCTTTTACTCAGTTTTGAAATACCTGCAAAGGGCAACCTAAAATTGAAAAATGGAGTAAGTGCAATGAGGCCTTTAGAATAATCATGTGTTGTTAATTGAAGAATGTTAATCATGTCATGTTATGAGGAAGACAGGGTTAAATTGGTAAAATTTCAATTCACTTAGGCCTTATCTCTTGTTGGAATGAACTAGATGATTAATCCTTAATATTCTTCAGGGATACAGAGAACATCAGCAATTAAATTAAAAACTACAAAGTTTATGCTCAGAGATTCAAAAATGAAGGACAGAAACACTTTAATTTTTCACAAGTTGTTACCTTAATTATCTTCTTATTGCTTCTGTCTCTTCTCTCTCATTACAAAAACACACCCCTTAGTATTCATGGATCCCTTTAATTTGCAGTAGCTTGGCAACTATGTAAGGAATGTCATCTGAGCTGCAAAAGTCATAAATCTTACTTTGTGCATGCTCATTGAAAATAAATTGTTCTGCTATACCTAGTCCCTGTGTTCGAACTGCAAAGTGCTGACAAATTTCTGTTTCCTTACAGTCAGTATTGTCCATCAAATTGTGATGGCAGAAAAGGAAGGCTTGCTTAGCACATAAAATGAAGGAAAGTTTCTTTTATTAAAACATAAAAGAAAGATCTCTAAGTCAACCTAATAGTTATTACGTCAAGTTCTACTGGCAATAGGAGGATATAGGGATATGTTTCTTAAGAAGCTTTCTAATTCTACAGTCATGAAAATAAGGATGTTGTTCCAGACCATTCATGAAAATTATATACCGGTAAGAAATTAGACTGACATTTAAATGGAAGTTCTTCGATTAGAAAAGAAAACAATAGGTAAAATGGAGGACTTATTTGGATTCTTTCTTAAGAGTTGCATTTGAAGTCTTACAGAACACATAGATAGAATCTTGTTATCAATACCAGACTGCATCATATATTGAATGATTTCAAATGTAATTGCTGTGAAAGTAAGTGCTCGCACAAGTTGAATGCAAAAATCCATGCTTGTGAAACATAGGGACTTGACATTGTTATCACTAGGCATGCTTTCAAAATTACCAAAGTTTTAAAGTAAAATGCCATATCCCTGAAGGGTACCCTTACAATAAATTATTAAGGAAACTCTATTGATCTTCACCTAAATGGCAAAATCTCAATAAAACTCATCTGGACCTTTGCTGAAGCTAGAAAATGTATTACACCCCCCTACTGACCACAGTTTTTATTATCGCTATTGTGTTTGCAGGGCAGTCAATTTTATACAGCATAACAAACTGCCAAGTACTAAAGTGATTTCCTCTATTACTGAGGTCCATGTATTAAATTTAGTGAGGCACAATATCAAACTTCAAATATTGCAGGGTTTATAATTGAATGCGGCTGAGCCTAATGTGATCAACCTGACAAATATACTGACATATTAAGTAGCAGATCATTTATTCATATTTGGAACTGGTTTTGTTTTTCTATTCAGCTGTATAGTTTTAGATTAGGCACAATGTTTCAAAATGTGACTCTTACTGTGAAGTCCAAAGGCACTGTAGAATATGTATTTCATATTCTTATTACGCACTGTAGATCAGAGAAATATGCCTCAATAGCCTGTTATCACATATAAATACATGTAAATTAATAAATTACTTTGCATAATACAGGTTTAGGCTGCAAATACTTTTAACTCTTTTGAATGATCAGTGGTAAGCATTTCAAGTACTTTGTGTTACAGTCAAAAAGCTTAAATTTAGAGATAAAGTTTTATTTTGTGCTTCCCTCCCCCCCCGCCCCGATCATTCATTTCCCTCCAGTCTAAAATACTCCAAAACAGTGGATTTCTGAATTTGCAGATGCTATTTGAAATCTAGTTCTTACTGAAATGTGCCTGTTTTTAATGTATACCATGTTGTCCTGGAAGAATTGATGTATCCTGAATAATTCAATCAACAATTTAAAATACTTGTTGCTAATACTTAATGAAGTATTCTTAAGTAATTGATTGCTTACATCCATGCTAATAAAGCTTTCTATAATTTTTTTTCTTCAATAAATAACAAATATTTCCAATAACAAGCTGAGAAGAAACACCCAGTGTTTTGCTTACCTGAAATAATCCAAATGATCTTCCTCTGGGGTGAAAGCTGAAGCTACAAGGCTTTGAGGAAAGAGAAATTCTGCATTGATATGGTACTTTAGGGAATGGCAGTTTCTACTTTTTGGGAGTGGATCCTGAGACCTTTTCTAAATGACTTTGCATCCTGACAGTTCTGCAGTTTTTTACTTCTGTGGTCTAATTGTGCAACTATTAAACTGTAACACTTGCCATTCAAAATAGCTCACAGTGGATCTCTAGGCAGAACTATCTATCCTCGTGCAAAAACTCCAGGAATATTTCCTATAACTTTCTTTCTGGAAATATCAATCTTTAATGTGCAGTACACCCCTGTTTGGGAAGATTGAAGGATAATGCCATTGATAGATTTGGGTAACATTCCAAATGTAAAGGAAAATCTCCAAATGAAAGGAAAGACTTCCCTTCCCCCTTGGCCCTGCCAATTTTAACTTTTTGTTTTTTTTTTTTTTTTTTTTTAAAATGATAAATCATACAACTTAGTTGAGTTCTCTAGGAAGGGCCTGATAGGCTGCAGTCTTTCACTTTGGATATTTCATTGGTGCAGATATCTTTGCCCTAACAACCATATTGGATACTATACTGTCCAAATCAGTCATTAAACCATTTAGCTAGATGCTTTATAGTGTCAAAATGGCTTGTATACCTGTCTCATGGGAGACAGCAGGACAAAAATACTGCTGCTTTGCACTTTGACTGGAGTTAGAAAGCCTAATTCAGGCCCTGAATTTTTGTGCTTGCTTTTTTCCCCCACATACTTTCCCCTCAATCCTTCTTAGAAACTTACTGCAACACTAGCTGGCTGTAAGCAAACAAATGAGTGAATGCTGAAAAACAAGCATTAAATATTTGAACTTGGAAGTACTGTGCTTTTGGAGTTAGACCACTGGTGCTTTAGTTGTAAGCCCTTTCCTTGAAAGATAAACCATTTAACGTAAACTGGTAGTCAAACATCTCAATCTCATACACTGCCAGAGTTCTACCTTGTCACTGAAAAGCGATCAGCTATTATTTTGCGAATTGCATTGAAAAATGCTCTTGGCTTTCAGAGACTCCTCACATATACTCACTCCCCACTGACTACTTGGGCCATGTAGGTCCCTGAACTGACTCTATGGAAGTTCCTTTTGTCTTCTGCAATCTTACTGTAAATTGAACTCCTCTCATTCAAAACCAACATTTACCTGTTAATAAGCCTGTCTATTGAGTTCCACTGTGGAAGTTCCACGAGTAGCGAGGAACAACACTCTTCATAGTTCTATGAGTAGAGGTAATGGCACTAATTCCTTAATTCCTGAAATGTTAATTAGCTTGTAAGTCTGACACTTGGCAATGAAATATTATTTTCATGGAGTACTACATGTAATTTAGGAATTACAATAGTGAATCTAGATGTATTACTGAATATAAAAATCGTTATTCTAAGCTGTGTTCTATTATACAAGGGAAAACCACAATACATTATTACAAAGAACTCCCTTGTTCATCGTCTGAGTAGTATCAATTTTGAACACTTTGCATTTTGAACTTTGGAAGAGCTGTCTCTATTACTTGCAAGAGCTCTTTGAAATATATAAGAAATTCCACAGACTTCATATGCTTTAATTCCAAACTGTAATTACATTACAATACATTTAATTTAGATTTGTCAAGGATGTAACAAATTTAAAATCATTTTTCCCCATTTGTGACCTGAGCTTCTCAGGAAGGAGTTTGGTGTCCTGACAAAGAAACTGGATATGAATACCAAAATAATAGAATCATCACATTGAACTGGAAACACTGAGGAGACCTCTGGGAAACTGAAAAGCGTGTGAATAATCACTTAGCAGAATCTTAAAATCTGAAAAGAAAATGACTACGAGAAGGATGGAAGAATTGGTTTGCTAGATAATAAAGTAAATATTCTGTGCATATTTTTATCCGTAAAAGGGACACTATGTTTTGATAGTAAACTTGATGGATCAATCCTTTCATCAGTTCATTCTTTTCTTTTCCCAATGGTCAAGGAAGATTTTTTTTTTTTCCTAATTCTCCTGTTACCTGCAAGATTGCACAAGATTATGTTCTTTGTTTCTCACTTTTTGAAGCAATATTTGGGTGATGGGATTTTGGATTCCCTTTCATCAGGATCAGTATGCAGTTCAGCCCTGCAGACTCTGTATATTCTAGGTTTTCTCCTTATCAGGGAGGACATGAGGGAAACATGCTTGTGAGATGGAATCATAGATTCCAAGACTTAAATGACTTCTGTAATGCAAGAGTGTTTTTGCCAAGAGAGTTTCTGGCAAACAGACAGTATTTCACATTGTTCCTGAGTTCTCTAGAAGCCACCATAATAGCCTGTAATGATCTTTCTAGTAGTCAGACTTCCTGTTAACTACATGTACCTTCACTGTCACTGTTCCAGTATTGCAACACTGAAGACCATTAACAGACTTCTGATGATTCACAGTGAGCTTCTTGAACAGGATGGACATCTGTAAGGAGCAACACAGTCACTGTGTTCAGTAATCGTTTTCAGACATTGTTCAGAGGGTTAAAATCTCAGCATTCCTTAGAATTTTCTTAGCTGAGTGATGTCTGTGCTTCACCCAGTACTGACAACCTGTAGTAATAGTCCTAGAGGTAGTAGTATGTTACTTAAAACTCCAGGATTATTTAGGTGGTTTAGTATCGGCTTTTATATTAGGTATTGGCAATATTCTCTACAAACACAGAAGATTTGCAACCTAGAATAAAAAGAATACCCTTATAGAAACTTGCAATTTTGAAGGGACAAGGTCATGGTGTTTTGAGTGTCTGGATTGGCAGTCCTGCTAGCCCAGTGATGCCGCTTGGGAACGTTCTTGTTGCTACTTTCTGGAATTACTTTGAAAAACTGCACATGTCCTGACTAGATTCATGATACTTGCCGTACAAACTCATTTTTCCTTCTCCAAGTTCAGAGAATTAAAGGATTAATTAAAGTCTAACACACACAAAAAAAATATTATCTTAAATCTAATTTAACTTGATTTTACTTTTAGATTTCCTTTTTCTGCTTGCATTTCTTTCTAACAGCATTTTAAAGCATGGCAAAGTGTCTCTGGAAAACCACGGCAACCCTCAAAATCAACAAACAAGTTTCAATTATCAACAAGCTTTCATACTTAATAGCTTGGAATACTAGACAATTAAGGGAATCAGAACAAAGAGAGAGACAGGTGTTTTAGAAACCTTAATTGGGTGCTCCTCTCTGTGCTGTATAAATGGAAATTGAGGTAGAATGTGATGATCAGATGATCGCTGGTCACATACCTAGTGTACTTTTTAAACACAAGAATTCAGAGTGCAACTCCTTGTTGTGCAAGTTGACCATTCTCCAGTGTGAGATACCAAGAATAGAATGTCAACAATAGAATGGGAAAGTATTTTTAAAATTGTCTCTTGAATCATTTATGGCATACAACATTTATTGAGACATGTCACAGCATGAATTTAATCCTAGAGGCAGATTATATTAGAAATAACTGGTTTTTGCATAAGTAAGAGAAGACAGCTTGCACAGGCAGCCAACCATGAGGTCCTTATCTGAGTTCAGTCCAGCCTAAAGATTCTTGGATATGACATGTCACAGGCCATGCTCCCCAGAAGGTGTTGGAGCTGCTGTCCCCACCAGGGCAGAGGCTTTGACTCAGAGACTTGTTGGATGGTGGATGCAGCCCTCCAAGTCCCAGGATGCAAGGACTGCCTCAGGTGTCCCCCTGAGGCCAGGAGCGATGGTGGACTTCAGGAGCCTGAGAAGAGAGAGCAAGGTAAAAAACATCCTGGACTTCAGGAAAGCAGACTTTGGCCTCTTCCAAAGAAGAAGGATCTGCTTGGAAGAGTTCCACTGGAATAGGCCCTGGAGGGAGGAGGGTGCCCAAGAAAGCTGGTTCAAGAATTAACCTCTTCCAAGCTGAAGTGTGGTCCATCCCAGTGATCAGGGAGTAATGCAAAAATGCCAAGAAGCCTTTATGGATGAGCAAGTAGCTCCTGGAAAAACTCAAAACATAAAAAGGAGCTATGAAGAAGGGGATGAGCAGGGACAGGAGACCTGGGAATAATACAGAGGCACTCTCCAGGCATGCAGAGATAGGGTTAGGAAAGCCAAAGCCCACCTGGAGTTGAATCTGGCAAGGGATGTCAAAGGCCACAAGAAGTTGCTGCAAGTGCCGAAGTGGCAAAAGGAAAACTAGGGAAAGTGTGGACCCACAGCTGAATGGGGCAGGGCCCCGGTGACACAGGACGCCGAGAAGGCTGAGGTGCTGAATGCCGCCTTCACTAGTAAGACCAGTCTTCAGGAATCCAAGGCCCTGGAAGCTGCAGGGAGATTCTGGAGCAAGGAAGACACACCCTTGGTGGAAGAGGATCAGGTCAGAGAATGCTTAAGCAAACTGGACACAGGTGAGTCCGTGGGCCCTTATGGGATGCAGTCGCGCATGCTGAGGGAGCGAGCTGGTGTCATTGCAAGGCCATTCTTGACCATCTTTGAACAATGGTGGCAGGTGGGAGAGGTGCCTGGAGACTGGAGGGAAGCAAATGTGACTTCTGCCTTCAGAAAGGGCAAGAAGGAGGACCCAGGGAACTGCAGGCTGGTCAGCCTCGCCTGGATCCCTGGGAAGGTGATGGGGCAACTAATGACAGGCACCGTTTGCAGGTACGCAGACCAAGAAGGTGAATGGGAGTAGTGGGCAGGGATTTGCCAAAAGGGTTCCCAGTCATGCCTCATTAACCTCCAGTCACGGTGAACCAGCCTGATGACTTTCTATAATGAAAGGACTAGCTTGGTAGATGAGGGAAGAGCTGTAAATATTGCCTACCTCGACTTCAGGAAGGTCTTCAACACTGTCTCCCATCAGATCCTCACAGAGAAGCTAATGCAGTATGTGCTGGCTGAGCAGACAGGTGGATTGAAATCTGGCTGAATGACTGGCCCCAGAGGGTGGTGATCAGTGGCATGTAGTCTAGTTGGAGGCCAGTAATTTGCAGTGTACCGCAGCAGTGGTGCAAAGGTAACCACTCACCATCCCTCCAAAAGTAGACCAGCTGGTCTCCAAGCCCCAAGCAACAGCTACTTACCCCCAAAAACACCTCCCCATAGCTTTTATTGCTGAACATAAAACACACCTTGGGTCTGTTCGGGGTGACTGTGTCCAGGTTTTGTCCCCTCACAGCCTCTTGCCCAGCTCCAGCCTAGTTGCTGGGGGTGAGGCAGAGTGGGGAAAAAGAAAGCCTTGATGCTGTGCTAGCAGTGTTCAGCAGTAACCAAAATAGGGGTGTTATGTGCACTGTTCTAGTCTCAAATCTAAAACACAGCACCATATGGCTTCTCAGAAGAAAATTAACTCCATCACAGCTAGACCCAGTACAGGTATTTAGTTTTTTTAGCTGAAATGCTTCCTGAGCAGAGGCAAAAGAGATTTAAAGAAATCAACAATATGCTTCCTCCAATGTGATTTCCAAATGGGGTGTCCAAGAGACAGCCCCTCCTATGTAATGAAAGTATCCTTTGCCCAACAAACTCTGTCTGTTTAGGGTTAGCTACATGTTTGTTTGGAATAATCGGAAATTCACAGTGAGTGAGTGATCAGTAGTGAAAACAACATACCTGATCGTACTAGAATATGACTTAGTAAGATGAAGAAATCATTCTTCTCGCTCAGGTCTATACTAACCACTCCTTGGCTGTTCATATGGTCCAGTAATTTCTCCAATGTATAATCATAATTCAGGGATAAGCTATTGAGCAAAATAGCTATAATTCCTGTAGTTGCCCCAACTAAATTGCAACAAACTTTACTGTTTAGAGACTATTCGGTCAAAGAGGAACTCATCTGACAATTAATACCGTGATGGTGTTCACATGAAACAGATTAGAGTTATTACCGCATATAAAATCTATTTAGTGGCGAGATTCCCATACAGCAAATTGTATACCAAACAACTCCTCCCATGACTATCAAGATGAACTATATAATCTCTCCATGAATCATTTATTAACTCCCTCCTTTTCTCCTTACTGCTACTTCTGATGATGTGTTTTCAGATACCCTTCAAGCCACTCAATAACTAACAATAACAGAGTCAATAGTGTGGTACATAGTCATTCTACAGACCTGTCTTGATGTTGGAAATGGTGTTTTTGAATTGAACTAAGTGTAACATGATTGAAAGGACTGGTTAAAATACATACTAGAATATGTAAAGCTGTGTACTCTGACTTTTCTACAGGGGAACTTGAGCTAAAATATTTAGCCAGCTACTTAATTTGCATCTTAGGAAAAAAGAAACAAGACTGCTTGGTCATATTTAGCTTATTTGACTGTGACAACATTAAATTTGTCCTCTGAGAAGACACATCTCCGATGTAAATTAGTCATTTCACTTAAAAGATGACTGAAGTAGTCCTATTACTTCAGTAGTGTTTGCAAAAAAACCATTCAGTGTATAAAAGGCTGCTGCAGAACATGAGTACATATTCATTGCTCCATGGCCACTGCAGTCACTCTTCAAATTGGTTGCAAGTTACTCTTCAAATTGATTACATCAACTAGAACCTCAAAAAAAAGAACAGACCTTTGAGTAAAAGTTTGAATCTTGAATAAAAGTAATTATAATTATTTGGTCTGATAATCTAAATTTGGCTTTTAGATTTGGAAAAGTCACTTCTGAATCAAATCACATCTTGCCAAACATAGCTCTGGTCCTCAATTCCATAACAATGGATGCTCTGCAAAAGCTCCAAGTGTGGCACCTACAGATGCAACATTTCTTTTGCCTGTTGTTTTTATGTTAGTTTGGAAAGTAGAGATGCACTTAACTTTAACTGCAGCCACTAATTAGCCATTTCACTGGAATTTCAATAGAAATATTTTGTTCAACATTCTGAAAGCCAAAACAAACAAGATAAAGGATAGCGTTTCATTCATTGCTACAAACATTCTTAACTAAAGGAAGTTTAAATTGTTATAATGATTACACTACTCAAAACATGAAATGGACAATATTTAACTGAAAGAAAGACTGAAGTCAAAGTATTTTGTACTGATTTTCCAGATAACTAATACTGCCACGAATCAAAGTCTCAGTGGGAAAGGAAGACAAACTTTCCAAAGAACACGCAGCAGTTTTAAAAGCAGAGACCCCAAGCTTAAAATTTTATCAAGTATGCACATTATGCTGTATGTCAAGCACAGACCTATCCAAAAACTAATGTTTGTAATAAACATGCATGAATCAACTGGAATACATACATTCTAATTTGAGCAATCTTTTTGACATTAGACCATGTTTTCTAATCTCAAAACATTTCTGGTTGGGCAGTTTTCATTTTTGTAAAATGAGAGGTGATACTTCATTTTTAGGTAAAGGTTAAGTTCCCAAACTTTATAAAATGCACTCCTCCAAAATAAACCGTTGCATGCTGGTGCCTAACATTAGAGAAGAATGTTCACAGAGTTGAAAATGAATGGTTTGTGCATTTCAAGGTGACAAGTACAATGTCAGACACAATCAATTGATCACTGCATAATTATTCTTGCAAATGATCCATATCCATGGTGCAAACCTTAAGGGGAATTTAATGAAGCAGTAAGCACATCAATAATAAGATCTACTTCAGTCTCTGTTAAATCTCACGATTCATAAATACATTGTCACATTTTATTTTTCCTTGAATTCCTGTAATTACATTTGAAGAGAAGCTAACTGAAAAGTAAAATTCAAATATATATCAGCTTTTCCTCTATAAAAGGAGTATTTCACTGTATTATATATACACATCACAAAAATTAAATTTACAAAACACTACTTACTTATCAAATAAAAGGCCAAGATAGTCAACAAAGACAAACACAGAACAATCTCTGAAGAAAACTTGAAATGTCAATAATGGAACTAACATGTTTAGCTGACTGACTGACTTACTTAAAATCTGTACTGGGTGTAGGTGGCAAGGGGTTGGTAGTTAGGGGACGGCCTCTGTGGGAGAGGGATGGGGACTGCCCCATGCCAGACACAGCTCGTTCCAGACAGCTTGGCAGTGAACCCACCACAGGCCACAGCCAAGCCCATCAGCCAGTTTGGTGATGCAGCTGTGAAAACATACATGAAGAAAGAGCCAAGGTCAGAGAAGGAGGAGGTGCTCCCTGGCAGAGCAAGCACACCCGTGAAGGGACTGCAGCCCAGGGAGGAGCCCACGCTGGAGCATAGGAATCTTGTCTGCAATCCCTCCGTGCCACCCCTTGCCTCACTGGAGAAAGCGAGTTTAACTTGTGATAACGAGAGGTTGTCACACCATGGCAGGAAGTGAGTGAGCACATTGGGTGGGAGTTTGGCTGCTAGCTAGGGCTAACCCATGGCACAATTACAATTCTGGAGAGGAAAGAATAGCTAATGTATTATATCTGTATGTGGAAAGCAGTCAGTTCTGCAGATCTGTGGACCTTCCAATTTTCTGATTGCAGTAAGAACAGGTGTATTTCTGTTCTACGCTATGGGAAGGATCTAAACCCAGCTTCATCTGTTTGGCAAGGAAGGAATATCCCTTGGGAGCAGAAGGGAAAGAGGAAGCCAATACGGAGAGACAGAAAAAGATGATCTTATGAAGATGTGAACAGATATCTAGACTTCCATTACTAAATATCCCCTTTTGTTGATTAAACCGTGAGACAGTCAAACTAGTTGTACATTGTAAATCAAGTCTAATGGGATTTGCACATACAAGTGAGAAACTGGAAGCAAAGTCTTGTCTTAGGGACTCTCACAATCTTGTTCAGCTTCCTCAACAGGCATACTTCACTGGAATAAATATCCAAAAGCAACCAGTCAAGAAATTAATCTCAAGGCAAACAAGGTTTTTAAACTGCCCTGAGTCTTCAAGACTTGCTCATCCTTCCAGTTTACCAAGACCATTGAAACAGTAGCTAAGATGCTACAATTGTAGATGTAGTAGCATACAAACTCCCCAGATTGCCACAGAAATAGTATTTAGAAAGGATTTCCACTAAGAGATAACCATAAGAGGACAGTAGGAGAACTCTAGCCTGCTCACACAGCCACATTTCACACAGTCTTTGTTCAATTCCTTCCTCATGTAAACATCCCCAGGCTGATAAAAAGACATTCACACAGTTCATTCAAAACTGTGATGGAAACCAATTTAAGAGGAACAAGAGGAAGGCAAGGTTAATTGGACAAATATAACTTCTGGCTAAAGTAAGAGGGGGAAATAGGTTTAGTAATTAAATTAAGAGTATATAATGCAACTTCAGAAAAGAACAGAGTGAGTCTATCATGCAGCTTTACACAAAATGCAAAAATTCTACTGAAAGAATTAATACGTATATTCTTAGCGTCCTACTTAATTTCATCACACATTAGCATGCACTTAACGCGTACGTGTGTGTGTGTCTCTAAAGGGATGCTTATTATTGTTACAAACCTGAACTGCCTTTCTTGCTTCCCACCATTATGCAGCACTGGATACAATACTGATTTTGTTCTTTTGTTGCGCTATACAAATAATAGAACGTTGATTTACAAAATAAGGCATCAGGTCAAAAAAAAACATTCAAGACTGAATGTATTGCATGAACAAATGTTGCTGTCAAGTATTCTAAATTGAAATTACCTTTCTCTTCTATTTAATTTCTCTTCTTCACATTAAAAAGATGATTTTGCAGAATCTTTCTATGCTTTGCATGTGATTGATTGTGATTTTTAGCTACTGTTATTCCAAAATAAATTATTATACATATGATTTTTAAACCAACTTACGTGTATATACCAGCAGATACAAAAAGATAACCTACTAGGAATTGTCTTAGATTCTACCTTAACTAATTGTAATCCAGTTCTCATTCAACATCTCTATCAGTCCTTTCATTTCAGCCATCAAGATTGCAGATTTATAAACTGTATTACTTAATTCTTCAGGTTTATTGAGTCAGATAGCCTTGAAGATCCTTAGCATTCATATCAGCATGCTCTATTATGAAATCATTTTGTATTTTTCTGTGTTAATAATAAAAGGTACATATTTATTCAATGTCAGCGGTCAGGCAGTCAGATACAGAGTGTGAAGCTACATGTTTTATTCAAAGTCCCACTGGAAAGCAGCACGAGGATCATTTTGACTCGGAAGGTACCTGCAGCTTTTCAGCTAATATGTGTGATTTTTCTTAACTAAAAGGATCTAAATATTTTGATTACTCAGTAACTTTATGCAACAAAATCTATACTGCTGAAGTCTTCCACTGGCAGTATTTTCAACCTACTCATTTAGTCTTTCAGTGTAGTTCATACGGTATCTCAACTGTCTGTAGCTCCTTAAGCACAGTGAGTAGCATGTTTTTGTCTTAGTCTGTGACATTACTGGGAAGCCCTATTTAAGAGGCAAGTATGTTGCTTAATGTACACAATGTCAATGCTGCAAAATACTTAGTAAGTAGAGTTCCTCAAAAAATGAGAGATCTGTATTGCCCAAAGGATATTCTAGCTCCTTAGTCCAATTTTAAAAATACTAAGATTTTGTTTCTTTATTTTGTCTTTTTAGTAATTTCCACATCTGTTTAGGGTTCTCATTTCCTTCAGATAAAAAGCCTTTCTTCACTTACAAACATGTCCTGTAGCACTTCATACACAAAGAGCGCAGGCTAGGTTTGAAATGACACGCTTCCCTAATTCAGGAGAAAGGCATACTATATGCCTGCAGATATTAGGTAGTGCATAAGAACCAGTAAGACTTCTGTTCAGCTGAATGAAATACCATCTCCCTTTGAATATGTGAACTGACACAGTGTATTAAGATGTCTCGAAACAGGAAAAGCTTACTGACAAAAGCATCAGAAATGCTACCGTAAAAGAGTTTAAACTCATAAATATTTATCCAGATAAAATTTCTGATGGTCTTTCTGTTGCTCCCTGCTCCTCCAGTCCTCTCCTCGAATATTCATCTGAGGTATGTTTTGCTAATACAGGCAAGTACAACACACAGTTCTCTCTATTGGACTTGGAATCTTTATTCTTCAGAGTTTTCAAAACAATGTTCTATTGCCAGAAGAAATTAGCTTGTTGCTACTGCATATACATTTTTTTCAATTTGTTTCTCTATATCTGCTTTACTCCAGTTTTGGGCAAAAACAAGCTTTATTTGCTGACATGCTTTCTGCCTTACTCGATCAAGTATTATTCTGAAGCTGCCACTGAAAATCTTTGCTAAATATATACAAAATTTCTGAAAACACATTACCTATTTTTAAAAAGAACAGCAAACTGGCAGCAATGAAGCACATCTCTGATTAAACAGACATTATTTAGATGTTTATAAAATATATAAAATTTTCTAATGGTATATTAAGGTAATTTTAGTTCAGCATTTTCATAGCATATAATAAAAGATGGCAAACCAATAATTTGTCTATTTTAAAATGCATTTACCAATTATTTTGTTCCAGTTTTTCTTACAACAATATGTAATTGCATATGACACTAACTCTTTTATGAGATGCAGTAACTTTATCTTCTGACTCAGAATATGTAAGTTGAACATGAGGTCTTAGGAGAACTCAAAATAGTCCAGTCTGAACTACCAAATGGAAAACAAGCGATCAGTGAACTGTTTGCTTGGGAAACAAGCAGTTGCTTGCACTGTCCAGTAAACAAACTATGCTGCTTTTTCAAAATATGAAAAAAATTAGGAGAAACACTATACAGAAGGAGCATGTTTGGAAAAGTGTGGATTCCATGAGAGATTTTGAGCAGTCTCAGCTTTAAACCATCAACATTCATTTTACCTACTGATAGTTATGCTTGTATTTCCAAGGAAAGCAAAGGTCAGCATCTTTACAGCCTTCTAACTGAAAAAAATTCACTCACTTATTACATTCTGTAAAAATCGCAACATCTTTGGGGCGGCACGTTGCACTGTAAAATGTGCAGTGATCAAGAACACTTTGCATCATGACTGCAACAATCTTGTGTTGGAGAGAAAGGTGTATTATACTGCAGCAGGATCAGGATATAAAAGGGGCTTTGAAGTTTCAGAGGATATATGTCCTTTTGACTTCAGGATGTAGCTGCTGTCCCTAAATCAGTAATACTTGAAAGCCCTCAAAGTTTATTGGTCAATATGAAATTGGGTATCTATGAAGTCTGATTTCTACAGCACAGGTGTCTGTACATAGAAGTACCAGACTAAAAAAAGTTGTTCTTTTCTAGGTGAGGAGGAGAGTATAAGCATCATTAAATTGCCTGGGCTGTCAACAAATACAGATTTCCTTTGACAGGGTTAACAGTACTAGTATCTTTCTTTCTGATATCTTGAAATAAGTATTTAGAAACAACTAGTCAAGACTGTTCCATTCAACAGACTGAATTACTGCATTCCTGCAGAATGTTTTGATTTAGTTACCTGAACATGTTCACAGTTTGCTTGCTGTAAAAGGAACTTGACATCATCATCATAATTTAGAAAACACCACCGCTGTTACAGTATACTAGTTCTAAGACATTCTAAAATGAGAAGAAACTGCAATTTTCTTTGCCTTTGTAAATATTGCAAAGTATTTCTACATTATACATGGAAATAAACAACAGGCACTGCCACATAAAGGAGTGAATAATATGAAAATATCTCTACCAATGAAAGGAAATAAATTTATTTTACACCTTGTAAAAAATGGAAGACTACATTTTCACATAAGTTGGCTACTTTAAATTTTAATAATATTACTGAGGAGCTTTTATATAATTATATAAAATATTGATATGGTGCCAGGAGAAAGCATTTCAAATGCTGCTGTGAGTTTATACATTGCACATGCATATGTTGAAAGCCTCTTGTTTACATACTGCACCTTTTACATGCAGATACGTACACACGTGCGCTTAATGTACACAGTTTAAAAATAATACAATTTTAGAAATTAGTTTTCTATGACTACAACTTATTTTTCTTTCCAGAACAAAAGAAAGTAATAATGTTCTGCTATAAAAAACAGAAGTTCATTCTCTGCTTCTTCCTACTAATCTTATTTTGAGATTTTATTCAAATCATTTAGACTAGGAAAGTTAAATTAAAAATGGGAAGAATGCTTATTACCTAGGTGTAGTAATGCCAAAAAAGAGACAGGCATTCTCCTGTTTAATGAATTCTGCTAATAATAATAAAAAAATAGAGACACATAATAAAATGTAAGTAAAAAAGGACAGAACAAAAATGGAAGGAATAGTCTTTTAAATGTCAAGTATTGATTACAGGAAGCTTTGGAAACCAGGAAGTGGTACCAGCAGAAAATGCTTATTACTGTATTTTTTGCTTAAAGCATATATATATAAAAAAAAGGAATAACCAGAAAAGTTCATACAATATAAAATACAACACACTGAAGAGAACAGAAATCTGCATAGCTACCTGTAAGAAAGTGTGTTTCATTAAGTTTTCCAGTTAACAAAGATTCTTGGGGGGGGGAAGTCCCCATCCTTCAAATCTTTTGACCTAGTGCCACAAAGAAATAGAATAGTACATGGCCTTTCACCTTACTGTGCATCTCAGAAAAAGTCTCTCTTGAATGAACTTAACTACAACAGCAGAACACAGGAGTGTTGAATGAAAAGTAGACTACTGCAGTTAAGTGATCTGATTTATAAATAATCTAAACATAGAATGAAATTAATCCTAGCATTATCAAAATTACAGCTTCAATAAAGAATCACAGTAAGGGTTAAAAAGAAGCAGCAATCGGGGTTGCTGTTACATGCACAGATACTTGCTTGTGAAAACTAAAGTGACTTGTACTACAGAACACACACACACAAAAAAACCCACAAAATCATAAGGCTCAGCGATTGGTCAACTCCTGAAATGACAGCACAGGTCAAAGAACTGAAATAAGAAACTTAAAAGTCTGCAATACAGTGCCTTTTGCACAGACGATAAAAGTTAGTACAATACATTGGAGGGTCAGCAGAAATTAGAAGGAGCCATAAAGAGAGATTTACAGCATGAACTACAAGCAATTTAGAAGAGCAGTAGTGATTTACTGATAATATCTCTTAAGTCTTAAATGTTGTTCTTATGCAGCCTGTTTTGCAGAGGTGTCCCAGATTAGGTGCAAGCCTGTCTATTTTTACATACATTTAAGTTAAATAAATAAATAGATCATCAAATGAGATTAGTTTAAAATATTTCCCCAGAAGATATACAGGCTTTGAAGAGGAAACAGAAATGCTTTTTAATTATGGATATTGATTCACTGATTTATTTGTGGGTTTTTTGGGTTTTGTTTCTTTTAAAAAAAATGTTTTGTATCTAAACCTGCATGAATTAACAGGTTAATATTTTCACTAATTCACAAAATATATGTCACAGCACAACATTATTTTTAAGGTGAGCATATTTTGCTGCAAAGAATCTGAACAACGCTGAATATAAAAAACACAGGAATAAGTACATTTTATATGTATCTTTGGTTGTCAATTGCCATAAACTTTCAAAAGCCAAGAAAGACTGTGACAACTAATATAAACATAACTAGGTCAAGTAACACAAATGAGAAGTTTTAATCACATTAGGATTGTTTCATTTCTTACACAGAAAGCAATTTCTGAACAGCCACAAGTGATGCAGCATTCGTTTTATGACTGAAACACACAGTGAATCTTACAGATACAGTTGTAGCATTTTCTAAGGCAATGAAAAGAAATCAGTGCACTGTGCCACATCCTGCAAACCCTGAAAATAAATTGCAGCTTAATGTTAATGAACCGGTTTGTTTAAGCTACCGCTGGAAATGCAAGCACATGTACTGTACACTAGCTACGTTAAGCTATCCTGCAGTATACACACCTTTACATATCAGAAAACATGCTGTAACTTATAGGCTAAAATCTACAGTCCCAAAGTCAATTTATTAATAAAAGACTGACATGGAGAGAGACACTACCTACCCACAAGTACATCATCATCTCGAAAGAAATCAAGGGCTCTGTCAGCAAACAGGAGTCTCCTTATTTCACCAAGTGTGTCTGGAAGAAAAACTGAAAACAGTGGGTAGAAAATCTTGCCTTTTTCTGTCAAGTCCTCACAGTTCTCTTCTTATACAAGGTTTTTTTGTTTGTTTGTTTATGAGAATAGCATTCGTTCAGTGGCTCTTTCTGCGTGTGAAGTGACTTGCTTCAGGCTGTCTTTTCTTCCCTTTTTCTCCCTAACTCAGTCTGTCCTTTCTTTACTGTCAAGCTTGCTTAGGTAACAATTCTTGGTGTATCTGTTTAATGAGCAGGTCCGTGCACTAAAGGCAGCCAACTACATTGGAGAGAAAGCAAAAAAAAAGAAAAAAATAGTAATAATAAATAAATAAATAAATGGGAATATACCGCTTCCTGATTGTTATTACGGGATCTACAGACGCCCCCACTGTAAGAATTTATAGGAGGATTTCTAAGTTGTCTTGGGAGGGGCAAGGGGGGGAATCATCAGAGAATAGCAGGTGACTCAAGTGGCACTCAAGCCATTTACCTCTTCTTGCTAAGGGACCCAGTACACAAATCCTGCATTTGAGAAACTTTTAAACTCAGAGGAAAGCTCCTACAGAAAAGAAAGGAACATGTACTGCACCCTGCTTCTCCTTTATCTCTTTAAATGTACTTCAGATAAAAGCCGCATCCAGTCAGGTCAAGGCCTTTCCCAATCTTATTACTCTAACACAAGAGCGTTCAACATACTTTTCTACAGCCATCTACTGACTTCATGGTGTTATTGCTGCTGCTGTTAGCACTGCTAGGAGATAACTGCCAATATGAGGATCAGGGAAATAAAAACAGTAAATCAGATGATACTAAAATTGTTTGTGCAAATTTGATTTATTTTTGGCAGGTTTGCTTTTTTTCTTGCTATAATACCTATTTTAGAACTGAAATTGGAAGTAAGTGTGATCTTTATATTTAACAAAGACAAATACAGAGAACTAGATTTGATAGTCTTTTGTTGTTAAGTTGAAGGTACTTTAAGCAAATGAATGAGTATGCAAGGGACTGGGGGTTTTTTGATTGCAGCTTGGACTTTTATCATTTGCTACAAGGAAGCATTTTTAACTCATTTAACCTGTCTCATTGTAATGCACAATATATTTAGTAAATTGATCAACAGCAACCTCAGGTGAGAAGCAATTTTACAGTGTAAAGCCTTGGTCATTTTTAGGGTGTATTATTTGTCTTGAAAATCATTCCTGACCTTACGAACTGGCAGCATATTGTGCTGTTACCATAATATGCTTTAGGTGTTGATGTAGAAAGCTACACAGTCTGTATACGAAGTGCAGCAACTACTGTAGTATATACATAATGATTATAAATTAGTGAATAAATAAAAATAAGTAGTATAAAAATGGCCACGGGAATGAGATTAAAAAGAACTTTTGTCTTATTTTTGTGTTTGATTACTTATTCATTATCTTTGGTCGTGGACTGTGCACTTCTTCAGACAAAAAACTGTCGTTCTTTTAACTAAAGACTCCAGTCAATTTACATATTCAGCATAACCGTACAAGGTAAAATGTCACCTAAATAATTAAAATGCATTAACTAAATTGCATAATCATTCACTGCACCAGGGCAGGTGGCAAATGGATAGGCACCTGCTGAAACAGGCTATAACAAGGAGACATAATAGCAAAGCAGGACTGGGTGGAGCAAACTAAAATGCATACTGTTAAACAAACAGTAATCAGGAGAAACTTAAAGACTCCTCCCACTGGGATGAATTAAAAATAACTGCTATTCCACTAACATTTCAAAGCTGATTTAACATAGAAAAATGAAACAAAAATTCATGTGACAATTCTAAGATTTATACAGAGAAGTTTATACAGATAAACAGATACATACATACACACAGAGCTATTTAAGTTTGATCCACTAAATACTATGTCCAAGTAAAAGGTTGTTGCCTGTTTTACTAAAAACAGAAGAGAAAGATTTAATGTACTAATTACTAAAGTGATAACTTTTACAGTAATATGCAAGGACAATATAATTTTAAATAAGTTTAGTACAATTTCATAAAGTAAAGCCACTTACTTCACAAAGGTAGTCTTCAAAAGGAAAGCAACAGCATTTTGTTTACAGTTTTGGGTTTAAATCATTGGTCAGTTTAACCACCAACATTCAGCAATCTAACAGGCCTAACCTGATCACTTTTAAGCTGTACACTTTCACCTCATTTGGTCTATTGTATAGTGCACTGTGTTCTTCTGTATTCAATTACACTATAATAAACTTGAAATATCACGTTAGAATGAATTAGATTATACTGGTTAAGCTGAAAATACGTTTTCTGATAATGTATCTGTGCATCTGCCAGCCAGCATTTCCTTCTGATCTGTGCATCTCAACTGAACACATAAGGCTTTAGAATTTTCAAAGACTAGTCAAAGATTTTATTAATATGATAAAAGACTGTGCACAGCTATTGCCTATAAATCACTTTTATATCAAAATTTTCCTGTTTCTGAGCATAGGCAGCATATAAAACTTCAGTGAATTGTGTCCCAAGGCTCTCAACTAATCCTTCTGTATTCTAAATTCTGTTCATTATTAAATTGGTTACTCAATCAATTTTTCGTATCTTACTCCTTCAAACAAGTGGAACATTTTCTAATGCTGCTACACAAAACCATTAATTTGAAGTGTTTTATTTTTAGTACAGCTATTATAAAACGCTTTGTTCATTAGATCATCTCTGGTTTCTGCACAGGTAGAAAAATATGGATAAAAAGATTGAATACAAAGGTATATTACTGTTTTTTGCACCTATGACTAAAGTTTAAACCAAATCCTGTTTGCTAAGGTCAGTTCTTACATGTCTGAGATTTGCAAGCAGTGTCAAAAAGAGTAAATAGAAGGTACTGACCACAAACATTTTAACAACGGCTGGTCCAAGAGAGCTGACATTAGGTTCAGGTCATAGGCTACTGAAATCAGTGAGAATCTTGCTATTCTTTTAAAGAACAGGCAACCAAACTCTGTTCCAAATATGAGTATATGCTGATTGCTGTGAAATGATGGCCCATTTCCTCTGATACTACCAAAGATGTTCATGTGGGGCTTTTTCTGTAGGGGCATTGACCAGTATTTTAGCTTCAGAGCATGGCATTTCCGTACCAGCTCATACCACAGCCTTAAGTCTTATAATCAATCAGAATATCGAGTATTTTGCCTATGGAATCACAAGGGATTGGCAAGATATTAATGGTAGATTAAAAATAGTTGATAGCAGGGAAAAAAAAATAAATTGTGTAACCATAATGAATCAAGATTAGTTATATGATCAGCACATTCTTATTGGCACCCAAACAACTCAGATTTTAAAAAAACAAGCTCTAGGTTCTAGGAGTTCCATTACCTTACTAAAGGGGCACAACTGATGGACTTATCTTGGCATATTTATTAATGACACAGAAGGTTGGAAATAGCCTCAATATTGCTGCTTACTGCATTGGAAGATAAGAAAATGCAGACTTAAGTTTCTTGTCTTGCAGGGTATATAAGATTCCTCAGAATTGCAAGAATATTAAAGTATTCTTGGCGCCAAGTGGTACAACCCCTATTTTGCTAGGTGTTATATAAACATATAAAAAGATAACAAAGTCATATAATTGACTCACCAATTGCAATGACAAAACTTTTATTGACTTTAATGAGTCCATGTTTTCAACTAAAGTCTCTGTACTTCAGAGTTTAAACCAGAGGGGAAGGTCTTAATAATATTTTTTTAAAAAGCTTAATAAAGGAGGGAGCGAATGTGATGGTAATGATTATGCTGACATTACTGGTGATGAACTTTTTTTACTGAGGCTTCTCCACCAGGAACAGATACCAACCAGGCACGTGATACGTGAGCTGCAACAACACTAAAGTCTCACATAATTTACACTGAGTACTAAAAAAGAATTTGAAACATTTAGAGAGCTAGAAATATTTGTGTTTGTGCTTAATTTCCACACCTTACAGCCTCATCTGTCATGGCTATTGATGAAATTAAAAACTGCAAATGTTTAGGAGGTATGGTAACAAAACAAGCCCTTACTCTGATCTTAATTCACTGCAGTTTTAAGGCATTTGTTGTTGCTGTTGCTGGTTTTAAGGGGTTTGTTGTTGCTGTTACTGGTTTTTTGGCTTTTGCTTTTGGAATTTCAGCACAACTGTAGAAAGAGTAATTCAAGTGCAGCTTCTGAACTGTAGTTCAGTTGGCTTATAAACGTTTCTGTGTTTTCAGCACACATACTTTTTTTTCCATTTTCAATTAAATTCCATTACTTTAGCACTTCAGTTACTTTTGATGACAGAAATTAGTTTCTGTGTTCATTTGCTGTATAGCGAGGTCAGAATATTGTCCTCAGGAAAACCTGAGGAGCAATCAGCCAACAATTCGGTCATTAGATATCACCACAATTTAAAATATTGAGTCAGAATTTCTTTATGACTGTCTCATGAATGGTGTTTATCGTACAGTCCAAGAAGTGACCCGCAGGGTGGAGACAGATGGGATCTTTGTCTAATCCTAGACCTCGTGACACCTGCATGGGATTTACAGAATTCATAGCTTGCCTTAGAACCAGGAATATGAAACTTGTTTTCACTTTTCTTAGCATAGCACGGTGATAAGAAAAAATGTGAGGGGTCTGACCTTTTGTCACGTAACAATACACACTTCATTTGTGCCGTTGCTTATTTCTCCCAATGGTCAACATTCTATCCTGACAAGACTCTTAGGGTGACTAGTAGACTATGATTAAGCCAGATTATTAGCGAGCATTGTTAGACTGGTAACAGCTCAATCGCTTGTCCATAATTTCAATGACAGGTACTATACTGTTGCTGCTTCTCCACAGCTTTTAGTAAAAACAGACTCAGACAATTGTTCTGACAAGGAAAATCCTAGCAGCCATAGGAGAACCTCACGTACTCTCTCCTGTTTTTAAGATGTCATAGCTGGGCTCCAGCTTCAGTGCTGATAAGGGAGGGTGTCACTATGGGGTTATAATGTATTTGACTTTATTTAGAATAAGGTCTGTGAAGAAAAAAAAACAAAACAGCTTACAAAATCCTTTCCCAGTGAATTGACACTGGGATCAGAATTTACTGGCTATTAGAAAACATTGTTTTAACTAAATTTCCTGAAATGTTAGTATGTTTCTCCCATTTTCTTCTCCTAAATAATGCCCAGGTGTTTTTGCAAATCTTCATCTTGATTTTAGAAATTACACTTATGCAGATAACGAAAAGCAACAAATCTATTTCAGCATGTAATAATTCACACTTGAACAAAGCAAGTTGGATATCAAATACTGAGTACTGGTAACAAGTGGCTCTCAATCCATCTATTCCTTGAGAATTTATATTGATTGAATAAAATGGAATGAATTAATTAACTCAGGATACTCTTGAACTCAAAATTAAAATAACGCCATCAGAAAAATTATCTCCAGGCAAACGTTCGCTTAACTCTAGTCAACATCTTCTTTCCACTGCTCATAAGATCTTTGATTCAAGAGAACACAAAGACGACTTACAGTCTTATAACTACCATGCATTTTGTTAAATCCAGTACAGGGTATTTCTGTTTTCACAGTAGGACACATAATTATATTCTCCTTAGGACAGGCTAATCTCAAACCAACTATTGCAAACTATTATCTGTTTAATTAAATACAGGAAGATTTCTTTTCAAGATACTACACTCAAATTTGCTTTGGATAAAGATCTTTTACCCAGTAGTAGAGCCAACTAATACCATTCCTCAGTTAACATTAGCCAACAGCCTTCTGTTTGCAGAAGCATAAATGAGCTCACATCCATTGATGCAGGGACCTGATAGGGCGGGGAGGGACAACACACAGATAAATAAATAACATTTGCCTTGCACAATAAATTAACACAAAGTTATGTCCATGACTACTTTATTTTTAAGTAATTACAACTTTCCTAAGGTAAGGTTTTGTTTTAAAGAAGGGAGTGGAGGTTAACATTTGATAATCATCACTAATACAATAAGAGGTTGCTGTTACCAATGACTTAAGGACTATTTCCCTGTAATTCTCAGTTTATGAGTTTATAAATGGCTTTGTTATTTAGTGCAGGCTCCTTAAATCCTGAAGTCTTTATGCACTGGATGATAACAAATGGATCAGTTTTATCACTTATAATAGTTCAGTAAATCATGACACAGTCTACCTTTCAGGAAAGCCATCATATAGAACTTATCACAGCAAACCTATCAGTTGTTATTTCTGACAAAACAAATTCATGCTCTGTCTTCTTGTCATGCTTGCTTTTCAGCAAGGTGAGGATGGTCTCGCAACTGGGGGTTCGTTTTTGTATGCCATGTCATGACTTAAGAGTGTAAAAACCTATGTGCACAACTGCTAGAGTACTTTGTACACAAGTAGGCACTGTGTTTAATAAGCAGGGAACTCCTCTGTGTGATTCCTGGCAGATGCGTTACATAATGAGTTCTCCAATCAGGTACACAGCCAAAGTGATAGTCTGGCAGAGGCACAGGTCTGGCAAATAAGTGGCTTCAGAATATTCTTTTGGTATTCCGTTTGAAATTTGTATTCCTCATTCTCAAGGAAATCGGAGGCTGCTCAAGGAGCTTTAATGGCACCATCACATTGAGAAAAGGAAGCTGTGATGCTGCTCTTTAATAAATCAATGCCTCTTTGGCTGCCTTCCAGACCACAAAACCACTTTGGGCGTCTTTGCCTGCCTTTCATTTTGTGTCTTGTAGGACTCTCTCCATCATCTTTATGTCTACATATATTCTCCATAGCCCTTTCTTTTTTTTCACTTCTACCTTGAGACTCGCTGAACATTCCCCTTTAATAGGTCTCAGACCATGTTTTCCCAGAAACCCTTGACATTTACTGGAACCCATTTGTGTATTAATGACAAATAAGTAGTGAGACAATAGTTAAGACTGCATCAGTATTTTCTTAATATGTGCAATGTGTTATATGTACATGTATGTCCAAATGGTTCTGATTTTCAGAACAGATATCAAACTATTTTGAGACCATGTCGAATATATTGGGAAACTTCTGCCCATCAGTCTGAACTATGTGAGGGAACCCAGGGAATGTCAGGAGACAAAATGAGTGGTAGAGTGCTTGTTGGGAGTCTGGTAGAGGGAATGTCTTCCTGTCATCTCGGAGCATAGTGTATCTGTGAATGGATCTGCATGCAGTTATCCATGGTCTGTTCTTGTTCACACTGAATGCTTAAAAGTACAAAGACTCATCTCTAGATTCAGAATGTCTTTAAACAGGACATAGTTGTTTTGAAGAACACATATTTCTAAGAGAAAGTTAAGTGCAACATGCAACTACCTGTAAAGAAGTGTTTGTATTTACAGTAGTACTGCATAGTTAAGAAGCTGTAAATCCATGCTGCAGGTAAATGCACATAGCATTTCTCCAAGGAGCCCACTGAGACAACAGACTTCTGCATTGCTTCCTCCACAGTGGTAGCACATGGTAAGTAGGTCACTATACACCCTCCACCATCCTCATAGTAGGAATGATTATTTTTCCCCAGGTCTTAAAAATTTTGGGAGTACGCACCTTATTGCCAGAGGTCAAATTTAGAATACTTTTGCCTGCATGTATCAGGCGTTACAAAACAGGTCAGTCCTCTGATTCTGTACCCACTTGCCCAGCCACCAAAAAGCCAATAAACTAGCCAATAAGCAAACCAACTTGTGCAAAGTTCAATCCACCCCCACTGCCTTCTGGTACTATTAGCAATTCCTTCAGCAAAGCGAAGTTGGATTCCCTGACCGTGCTTTCTCACAATTACAAAGTTCACTTATCATACAATTAGCCTCTTTCGTCTGAAATGAAAGTACTCACTGTATTTGATCCTTGAGGTCCCTTTCAACCTGGTGTTCTACGATTCTATTGTCTACTTACATTAGCTGACCAGTCTTTCAGTTATTAATTTGACTGTACATTAGAGATGTCATGCTTACCTCAGACACTCTCCATTAGGAGGGATCCAGCCTGTACACTAAATATTTAATTTGTGTTCTGAGATGCTCTGAGTCTATGTATTTTCTATTTTCCTAAGGGGTTCATGGTTCACATCAGTTGGATACTTCTCTCCCAGCAAGAAAATGCAAAGTTAACTATTTCCAACAGCAAATGCACATGTACCGACACTGAAACAAAACAAAACAAGTTACACCCTATTCTGAATACATGAAATTCTGGAAATAAAATCTCAGTCTCAAATCCAAGGGTAGATTCTTCTGGTAGCATAGACTGGAAATACTCACTTTTTGAGCACACGTGAAACCTGACATTAACTTTTTCCCTCAAGAGGGAAATTCTCCAGTAGCATTGCAAGGAGTGATTGTTCTTCACTTCACAGTATCATCGGTCATCATAGATAAATCACTACCATGGTGGCAACATTCTGATGCAGCCCAGGATTACTCTACAGCTCTGAAACACTCCCCATGACAAAAGGTTGTTGATACTTTGAGTCGGTCTAAAAGAAAGGATTTGCAAGTGGCACAGCAAACATCTGCTGCTTTTGTCTTCAAAGAAAACTGTGCACCTAAGAAGAAGGAGCAGTGTCTCTGTGACTGCAACTTTGGGTAACAATTATCATTGTCACTTTCCTCTGGAACTACATTAGTCTCAGTTGGGCTCCACACACAGAGTAAATTGCAAAATGCTGATCAAAGGCATCACAGTCTCTTAACAGCTTTCCACTTTAGCAAGACCTTGCTAAACCACAGTATCTTTGCAAAGTAATCACTACAAATGATATTAAAGCATTTCAAAAGGTACTTTTATTTTTTGACATCTGAAATTTAACGTAACAACGTGGAAAAACTGCAAAGAACGTTGAGAAATGTGTACCCTGCTTCTATTTAGCTAACGTATCCAAAGTACATGTTACATCCAGAGCAAAGTGGTAACTAGCAAGGCTTGTTTTCTATTATGACCTGCACTTCAAACAAGGCAATTCTAAGTGAGCAGGGCTCATGAATGCAATTCTTTCCAGGCAGAGAGACTCCCAGACTGCAGTACCAGATTGCATAAAAGCCCATATGGCTTCTCAGTGGTGATATTTTGCATTGTTCCCCTCTGAGCATTAAACTCGGATGCTCTCTGTACAGTGAGTCTCCACATTAGCTAAATGTTCTGAATTAAAGTCTTCCATGATTATGGATATTGAAACATGCAAGCTAGGGAGCATGAACACCTAACTAAACATATGCTAAAATTTTCTTAGCCTAAGATACATCTTCTAAGACTATTTCTATGTTACATTTAAATTCCAATACTGTTTACATTCTTTACACAAACTGGCAAAGGAACAAACGTGCAGTCCCTGTGCCTCCAGCAATAACCTTAAGCAGGCAAAAGGCCGAGCCATACAGCTGAGTGCTCCATATAACGTGCTGTTGGAGGTGCAGAGCAACACATCAATACTGTGCTTTAGTTTCAGCAAAAGAGCAAAACAAACAATGCAGGAACGTGGCAAGCATTTGTGTGGAATTTAGTTTAGAAAAATATGCAGGAACGTAAATCTGCTTTTGCTTTTTACTATAATAATGTCAAAGCTGTTTGTTTCAACTGAGTTTTCTCCACATTATATCTTCATACTAATTGTAGTATCATTACAGTTGCTTAAGTAAATAACTTCAGCATTTTCCACTGCTTTAAAAAAAAAAAACAAACAACCAAAAGCTTACATGATTCTGAATCAAATGTGGAAATACTGTCTCATTGAACATTTCGAAAAATAAAGGTTTTTTTTCTTTCAACCTTTTCTAAAGGTTGGACCAGATGATCTTTTGAGGTCTCCGCCAACCTGGGCTGTTCTGTGACACACTAGTTCTTCAGATTGGGAATGACAACATCCTGGGGAATATCCAAATAGTGTACAGAACAGAAATTTAATTCTGTTTTCAGACTAGTTGTACTTATAATGATTCCAGCTGACAGTTCCTAGACAATCTTCTGGGAGAATTATTAATACCGAAGAGGCTTTCTCCTCACAGCTGGCAGTGGGACTCTATCCTGGTGAGATCTTTAACACCCCTGACTATACTCAACATATATCTTTGCTCTTCTGAATAAGAATACTCAGAAGAGAGGTGTGTGTGAACCACTTAGCTGTAATTTTTACAATGCTGTCTTCTATGCATACATTTGTTTATTAAAAATTGTTTAAAATTCTCAAATATTTTTATTGGAACTTGACTAACTACAGCACTCATGTCACTGACGTAACTTTTGAAATAAGTAGTTACAGAAGTATTGATAAGATATCCAGAAACTTTTTTGCTTTTACAATTTCAGCCATTAGTTATATATTTAAAATGTATCTCAGTCTACATCACTGTGTTGTTATGGTACGTTACTGAGGGTTTTTTTGCAAGGGACTAAAAAGAACCCCGTTGACTGATTTTATTAAGGTTTTCAGATGCCTCTGTTACCATTGGCCTGTGGCTTTGATGGAGGAGCTTTTTTTCATAACAAGTTTCTTATTCCCCACTATTAATGGAGGCTCTGGAAAGAAACTTGTTTGCACTTCACCCTTCTCCCCAAAAGTTCTACAAGGTTCCATTTTTCTCTCCCCAGTCCTTCAAGACTGTAGCAGCTGAAGAAGACTATTTAGTGCTATCAGGAGCACAAAGCAGTAGCTGGCAGGTAGTGAAGTTCTAGCAAATGCAATGAAGAATTTATCGCAGGAATACTTTAGTAGAATTTATTTATGATGATTTTTATCAGCCTTTTGAACTGACTGCTGTTCACTGATTCGTGAACACTAGGGCCATTTCATGTCACCTCTGGTTTCATCTACATAAATCATTTCTGGTCTATATAGTAATTTTCCAGTATTCCTAGTAAAGTGAGAAATGAAAAAAAAAAACCAAAACAACCCAGCAACCACAGATAAGCTTTAAGTTTAAGATTTCAGAAGAAATGTGGTGGGATGGGTTTATTAAGTTAAGGTCAAGTGGGTTATTTTTGGCAATCTTTATAGGTTTTGCTTCTCTATGCTAAAAAGAGCACGTGTTTATTGTAGAAAGTTAAAAACCATCAGAAAACTTCTGTGAATACAAATACAAGGCAGTGCTATTCATATCATCATATAAATAAGAAAGTCCTCTAAAAATGGTAAAAGTCTTTCTGATAGTTAAATGTAATCCTAATACTAGCATGTATTATTTAGGATAAGTCTCTAATACCTTTTCAAAATAACAAATTGGTGAAAAAAATATTTTTTAATTATTTTGGGTCAGTTAGAGTTATCAGAATTTTAATGAACTGAATAGAGTATGGAAGCTATTATTTTTTTCCAGCCATTAGATCTGAAAACTATAGTAAGCGTTGCTTACTATTTTCAAAACAGAAAGGTTGGCATGACTTTGTCAGCACACCGAAAGTGCTCTGTTGAGATGTTAATATGTGAAAAAATTGTAAAGTTTGGATACATACAAATTCAGAAAAGTTTCATTATATCTTAGTCACTGATGAACATTCAAAATATTCTACTGTCTCTCGCTGTAAAATAGACCATCTAGATACAAGATTATCATAACTGAAAGAAAACTCCACAATCCCATCCTGGACTCCACATTTCCATCTGAGCTTATGACTAGGAAGATGACCAGCACCCAAGACCTGGACATTTCAAGGGCTCAAGGTAAATTAAGTTGGTAAGTGAATTTAGAATCTTTCCTAGATTTACAGGTGGCTGGTTTTTTAAAATATTTTTAAAGGTGAAGGAAGTAAAAGTAGTATATAATTAGAGTAACATTCCTTAGCTGCATTTTAGATGGCTACTTTTCAGGCAAACAACAGAAAATGTACTTTTCATTATTTTCAAGTTAAATGGTAACTACAGTTAGGTTTTAAAAGTGCATTTTAGTGGAAGCAGGACTGTAGACCAAGTATAAGATACCTTTGAGTTGTGAGCCTAGCAAATGAGCCAAACTCAAAAAAAATACACTTTTTCAAAGGCATCATTACAGAACATGCTGTCAGGTTTTTACTTGGGCACTCTGGCAATATCACATGAAAATTCCTGGGAGTATTCATTACAAAAAATGGAAATGCCAGTTACAGTATCAAGAAAAAAAGAACCGGGGGGGGGGGGGGGGGGCGGGGAGCAGACACGGACACACGACAACGACACAGTGAGGGGTGGAGGGTGTGAGAGCTAAATGACCAAATGTCTGGATTTTTTTTTTCCAGCACCTGCAGCTTTTAGATGCAATTGTATATGCACAAAAATGTGTGCCTGGAATTATTAGTAAGCAGAAGTGTTTACAATACCTTCATACTAAGTAGCAAACAAAGGATTAGTTACCTACATTACATAAATGAAGGCATACAGTTGTGATTGCCATCATCTGATCATGAAATAATTGTGGGAATAAAAGAGAAGATTAATGCAATCTACCTTAAAATTCCCAGGCCATTGTGTTAAGTAAAAAGTACACCAGAAATCAAGGATGCATGTGAACCATAAACTATTTGGGGCAAAGGCAGTATCTTACTCTTTGCTTGTAAAGTGCCTGTAATTTATGGTGCTATATAAGTGATTTTTAACAACGATGAAAACAGTTGTAGAAAGCAGTAGTTAAGAGAATGGGGAAAAAAAGGAGAAATGAGTTGATAGCATATGAAGTAATCTATACCATGTAGGGAAAACCAACCAAAGAAAATTACTAAATCAAGGTAATAAAACTGTTAATTATGTGCTCTTTGGAGAGCAGCTGCTATCAAGTAGGAAAGCGACCTTGAGATGAAGGCCACTTCTTTGACTTTCAGTATTGTACTCACAGAGGTCTTAAGAATCCAAAGGAAGAGACAACTACTGTATGAAAGAGCAATGCTATAAATTGCCCCAGTGAACCTGTGAGTAGAGAGTATATCTGTATTTTTGCCTGTTACCTATGGAATAACAGTCTACATGCCCTTTGGTTACATCTTTAGAATACATCTATAGCCACCCCTTTACGTAAGGACTTAAATTTCCAATATTAGTGGAGCATGAAAAATGCCTGTGATACGATGTACTTGGTTTTTACACATTTTTATATTCCTCCCCCTGTCTAAGCCATACTGTCTTTAAAGATAACAGGAATGATCAAATCTTCAAAATAGGCAACAGCAAACGGATATGGGGGGAAAAAATATTCCTAAGTCAAGGTCAGCTTCTCCTAGGGGTGAGAAACAACAAAGGTGTTACAAACTAGAGAAATGTTTTTACCTTTCTCAATTTCCTGGTTTATAAAATGGATCAAATATGCTACAAATATAAAAATACCCACTTACACTATTTCTTCTTCTCTCTCAATTAATTTGTCCCCCACTCTGTACTGATATTGATGATTGCCCCAATCCAGGTGCAGGACCTTGCACTTGGCTTTGTTGAACTTCATGAGGTTCACCTGGCCCCACTCCTCAAGCCTGTCCAGGTCCCTCCGGATGGCATCCCTTCCCTCTAGAGTATTGACAGCACCACTTAGCTTGGTGTTGTCCACAAACTTGCCGAGGGTACACTCGATCCCGCTATGTCATTGATAAAGGTATTAAATAGTTTTGGTCCCAGGAGAGACCTACCCCTTTCATCATGATCTCATCATGATCTTTTAGTACCTGCCAACTGTTTTGGTTTTATTCTTTTTTCTCTTGGAAGACTGTGGCATTTAAAACACAAGATCTCTCCCAAACACATATACAATACACAGAGCAAGGGAGTTACCCTACCTCAGTGACAGAGACTGGGGATATCAGAATGGTGTTTTGCAGGGATTTCATGACCAGTTCCTGAGAGCTGTTATTTCTGCTACAAGTTTTTGTGTTATATAATATCTTTTTATCTGGGTAGTCCACATGTATTGATGTAATTGTAATCTATCGCTCTGTTAACTGCCAGCATAACTGGACAAACTTTTCCATACTTGGTACAGATGATGAAATACATTCAAAAAAAATCCATCTGCTCTGTATTTTTGGGGAGATTATCAAGGTTCTATAACTAAGCAGTAGGACTGACTTTCTCTCCAGGTACAGCTAGCATATACTTTCTCTATTTTCATTCATACTTACACTTCACATATGTACATTCCTATTTTCCATAGCTATTACATGGGGTTTTGTAAATTTCACTTACATATTAAAAAGATAATTTATAGTAGGAATTTGTTGAAAATAGTAACTTAGAAATAATGTCTCAACATGCATATGTCTGTTTACTTTCCTATAAGTATTTAAACCCCATTTAAATGAACAGGACAAATAAAGAGGTAAAATAAATCCCTAATGTAAGTAACAGTGACATATTATGGCCCGCTTCTTTTTTTAAATAACTTTTTCCAAAGCTAGGTAGCTGTTTCTCAATACGGCAAAGAGGTGGGATTCTGAGCAATTCATAGTTCTCCTTTCAGCACAGCAGTGTGTTGTGGGAGTTTATTTCAGTCTAAAAACCAGAAGATGCAATTCAGGCTTTGATGTTTAACTATACCAGTTTCCAAACTGATGAGGCACCTGCAGTGGTTATGCTGTCCAGGACTGCGCTTCATTAGGATACCTTAGGAACGCACCAAACAGATACATGTAGCAGAGACGTTGCTTTGGTGATCTTACTGTCCCAACAGCTTCTGCAAACACAGTGAAAAGTGTGAACCTGTTGGCTAATACAGTTGCTGCAGGGCTTTCTGAAAAGGAGAAAAATCAGTAGAACTAAAGGTATTTTTTTAAATACGGTACTTATCTTCATTTGTCTTCCAACAAGAATAGCAGCTCCCTGCTTGAGCCCAAAACTTCAAGATGGCTCAAAACTCATGTCAGCTTGATAAAACATGATTTTTGTTTGTTTACCGTAGCTTATTTTGATTTCTCTATCCTGCTGCCTGGAAATTATATGCAGTAGCTTGGGATTCTGTACTGAGAAAACCATTTCTGTCGAACACACAGAAAGATTTGGCTTTTTCAGGGTAACTTGGGAGTTTGCTGCAGAATAGAACAGAACGCAATTACTGTCCAGGTTCTCTTACTCAAGAGGCTAAGAACAACTATACACTTCCTCTAAAATCCTGGTCTATCTGAAGCTAAGATTTCACCCTTTTTATCAACAGCATGGTGTACATGCTCTGTCACATGTCAGCTACAAGCCTGTAGGACTGGATGCTTAAACTGTATTTTTTATGTATCTATATGTAATAGAGATATGTGTGTTTGTATGTACATATTAATATTGATGCGTGCGCCTGCATTTTTGTTTAGAATAAACTTGTGTCTCCTTATAACTTTGCTCCTTTGAAAAAAATTGGCAGCTACATTTAAAAAAGCGTAATTAAACGTTTTAGTAGAGAAGTAAACCTGACCAGTTTAAACAAGTAAGGTTTAGAAAGAGTTTACAGAACATAAAAAGACCATTACCATCAATACTAGAACATGATGTCCATATTATAATCAATATTCCTTCATTCTCTCTACTTTAGACAATACTGGTTCAAGGAGTTAATGTGGCCAAATGAATACAGATCTTTATAATACTACCTATTTGGACTGTTGATGTAAATTTTTTTTCCCGGTTATTAATACCCTCATGCAATGCCTGTCTTGTTCCCTTTAAAAATCTAGCTGCTTAGTCAGTTATTTGACATATGAGTTATTTGATAAAAATGAGAATAGAAATCCACCATGCATAAGGACGAAAGAATATGTTAAAAATCCAGCCCATCTACCTGCAACTGAAAAGCTTTTTCAGGTTTTTCACTTGACCCTAGTGAAAAAAATAACACAGCACAAGCCAAGAGCACTGCTCAGCCAAAACCACACAACGCCCCACCCAAGCCAGAAAGGCTTGGGGAAACACCCTGGGAAAAATCTGCTGTTCTGAGTGCAGAAGCTGTTCCCAAATACAGTGACAATCCTGTAGTGTGTATTGCTAATGTGTTTGTAACAGGAAGAAGAGAGCATCAGGGTATTGCATTAATCTGGAGTACTGGTTCAACAGCCTTTATACTATTGAAATCTATTTCCTTCTAGCCATTCAGAAGTTTGCCACTTCCTGAACTTTGATTACATTTAGTGAACTGCCTCACGAACCAAATCCCTATCCTTAACTGTCTGTATACAAACATGATGTTAAATAGACATCGAGTAGCTGCCAAATTCCATATACTGTGCTGCAGCTCTAGACAGAATCTGTCATGCTAAATGGACAGGTAGTTACTAAAAATACTGCTTCAGCCTCACCAAATACTGCTGTAACTCTTCAGTTTCATCAGTTACGAAGCACCATACTGGGAAAATATTTGACTGCAAAAAACAAAGTTTAATTCAAAAGGAAGTGTCAGCTGAACAACAGAAAATTCTCTGCCTACTGCTCTCAGAAAGAGATGCCAAGACATCAGGAAGGGAATGGAAAGTTTTCCAAATGGCATTTCATCAGCAGCAGAGACAAGGGAAATACCTAAAGGCTCCTTTACTATTCGCAAAAGAATTTAAAGAAACCAGAGGTGACTGACACCATCACTATTCAACAAAGGGAAGTGCTGCAAACATTATCCTCTTGATCTGTCCTGGTGACGGCTGGGATAGAGTTAATTTTCTTTCTAGTAGCTGGTATACTGCTGTGTTTTGGATTTAATATGAGAATAACCTTGATAGCACACTGATGTTTTAGGTGTTGCTAATTAGCATTTATACTAAGTCGAAGACTTTTCAGCTTCCCATGCTCTGACGGTGAGAAGGTGCACGGGAGGCTGGGAGGGAGCATGGCCAGGACAGCTTGGCCAGCCTGGCCAAAGGGATATTCCATACTGTATGACGTCACGCCCAGTATATCAACGGGGAGTTGGCAGAGGGGTGGTGACTGCAGCTCAGGAACTGGGGGGTCATCAGTCAGCAAGTGGTGAACAATTGTATCGTGCATCACTTAATCTGTATATTCTTTTATCATTATTATTTTCTCTTCCCTTGCTTTCCTATTAACTGTCTTTATCTCAACACAGGAAGTTTTTTTTTTTTTCCTTCTTGATTCTGCCCCCATCCCTCTGGGGGTGGGGGAGGCGTGAGGGAGCGGCTGCGTGGCGCTATGTTGCTGGCTGGGGTTAATGCACGACAGGTCAAAGGAGCGTATTACTAGCAGTTAGCATTTTAAGAGGATAACAGCATCCTCACGGTGAGAGGCTATGTCACTTTAAACATGAACCATACCAGTTTTCATTACCTAGCCACTGTTACTCTGTTAATAATCACCATGGTTATTAAGCAACAAATTGGAGGCCAGTGTTACCTTAAGGAAGTTACTACACTTAGGAGGTCTCCTAACGTATACCAGAACTGCCAGTAGGACTGAAACTGATTTTACCACATTTCTTTTGTTGCCTTTGTTTGCATGTATTAATTTCAATTTAAATGAAATCACATCCCTACAATTAGCTCCTCTCCCCAAAAGTTTGGTGGACTATTTACAATCCTTTTATTCTTCTTTAGATCTTAGTTCCAATAATTTTTTTCCAAACTATGTTGTGAGAATTACTCTTTATGGAACCACTGGGAATGTAGTTTTTAAGATGGTGAGTGAGATTACTCTGATTTCATTCCATGTCTATGTGTAATACAGACCAGGATCCAAAAATACAATTCCTTCTTATCTCACCTACCCGTATCTTCACCTTACACCTACATGAATGATGACACATATAGCTTACTGCAAGAATAACTACAGAAATTAAAGAAGGATCATTTAAAGCCACTTGTCTAGCATGTCAGAGGAATTCACGTAGGTTATGCTGCATAAAAAAAGGATGAGTAGTAAACACATGTTGGATTGATCCAACTCTACCAGTATATCTTAGCTTTTCTCCTTTTAACCCTTTTTCCTTTAAGAGATGGGTGTATAATAATAGATAATTCCAGATTACTCTTCCAGTCAAAATGAGATTTTCAGAAGGAAAAGAAAAACAGTGAAATTTTTATTAACAGCCAGAACTACCTGCCTGGTTTTGCAGAAATGCTGTGAATTACTATGTTGCTTTCTAGTAACAAGACAAGACATTACTGACTTACAAAACAAGCTTATATACCCTTCCTCTTCCCCAGTCCAGTGTGGGAAAAAGTAGAGACTGAAAGCACCAGTTCTTTGGCCAGCCAGCACATAAGTTCTGCTGTGTCGCCATAGTAAATTATTTCGGAAAATGCTGAAAACATCTACTTCACAAATCACTTCCACTCTGATTCTCTTCCTCTCTCCAGTTGTTTTATTTTTTTTTCCCCTCAGCTCAAACTGATTAAAAAATTAGCATCTGCCACTGAATCACAATTTACCTCCTCAGGGCATCAGACGAACATTGTACACAAAAATTATCAGCAGATTATTCTCACATCACTGGACAAAGCTAATACCACAATGATGAGCTTCAAAAATTTTCCTTAAAAAGTTTCCAAAAGTACTCATCTACACAGCTAAGCACCTTACAACCTGATGAATTAATGCACTGAACAAAGACTTAAAGAAAGCTAAATATTGCAGCATTATGGTTGCTTAAAACTTTTGCTGGATATAAATGCATTTGCTTTTGTTTTCCCTCTACCCAGCATAACTTTAATACATTTCTGGCTGCATGTCACATCTTATTTCATTAACCGTATAAAAAAGACAAGACAAATACAATGATACTGAACACAAAACTTCCTTTTGTCTCCTTGAAAATTAGAGTACTGTAAAAAAATATAAGTTGATATTAAATACAAGATGATAGTAAGATCCTGCCCTTCCCATATTTCAGACCAGAGAAGGAACTCTGGCTGCATATAATGCATCTTGATAATAAGTGCATGCGAAAGGAGCTGTTAATTAGAGCAACAACTAGGTCACTTAAAATTTCAGATCAAGGAAGTTAATCACACCATTTACCATTAGACCTCATTGGTATTCACAGGAACATTTATAAAGCCTCCTCACATTAGAGTTTAAAATTGCTCTATGCCCACCTTAGAGAGCTCATCAAGGATTGCTGCATAAGGACCAAAAGCATTAGCTTATATAGCAGAACTCATGCATGTAAATACAGATACAAAAGTTCACTTGAAACAATGTGGAGTTGATAATGCTAATAAATAGCTAATGCTATTTATAACTAAATAGTTTCTTAGTTGAAAGGAAGATTTGGTAAAGCTTGGTAAGGTTTTAGTGAGCCTGTAAATTTAAATAATGTCCTTAGGCTATGGTAAAAAAAAAAAAAAATCCCAGATTAAAGTCAAAGCAGTAAGGAAGGTTCAGTGGAAGCAGTAGACAGACTTCTGAGGCTGTTACTACACTGTTCTATACCTTTATGTGCTACAGCTTTTTTCTACCTAGGGCTGGTATCCCGATTTTCTTCACAATCTTAAATGACCTGTATCACTCATGTTTCAAAGTCTGTTTTTCAGCCCCAAATATGAAAATTGTTTTTAAATGATTTTGAGCAAGCTGTGAGTTCTGTGTGTTTACAGGTCATTTATAATGCATCAGAATGACAATTACATTAAGCTCCACACAGCGACTCATAAAACAGCAAGTGGCAGTAGGAAAAAGTCAGAGAAGAGGATACGGTGTATCTGTCCAAGAAGAGATTTATAAATCAGGACTGGAGAACACAAAACAGCATGAGGAGGACTAAACAGTATCATTATTTTCTTTAAAGGAAATCCGGACAAAGAGCAGTGTGTGGCTGGAGCTAGAGAGCACGATACTGATGAGCCAACTTCCCTGCGAAGACACATCGGTTTTTTAGTAGAACTTGATTTAAATGAAGCCAGATTAGAAAGGAAAACACAAATTACAGAAATATGAAAACAATTACTATTCAAGCAGCACATGGTAGTAAAAACTTTAAAACACAGCATTAATGCTTTGTGATTTTTTTTTTTAAATCAGATGGAAATATACCAAAGTCAGCTTGTATTATATATCCAAATAGGAAAAAGCCAAAAACAAACGAGCTGTGGTAGAGATAAAATTGCCATAGCTTTCTGTATGAATTCTCATTTAAGTAATTCAGGTATACACATTAATGTCTAGCTGGTAACGGTACCAGGTTGGCAAGGCAAGTAAGTTACCAACTTGTGGTCACTGGTCATTTTCAAAGCTTGAGCAGAAAAGGGTTAAAATACAGACTTGCTTAATTCTTAGAATTGTCATTCGTTGTAAATATAATATAGAATGTCCAGAGGCTACAATATGAATAAGAGTTTCATTACTCTATTTAGGACTTGTAGGCTGAGGAATGACTAGGGAATCAAAAAAGGGGCATGGCAGACACACTGTCATCTTAGACTTAGCAAGGAAGGTGGGAGATAATACGTCTTTTTTACTATATTTTCATCATATTTTCAGGTGATCTAAGGATAATCTAGTTTTAACTCAGTTGAACAAACACAAATGGATGTTTGCATTTTATTGTTTAAATCCTGTTCTTTTGTTACGTTTTACGTCTTTCAGTTGAGATGAAACAGTATTTTGTTGTGAAGAGACTGCTTCACATCCAGGTATTCATGGTGGGTCACAAACCCCAAAAGAAAATCTTGCAGGCCTGAAAACTCTAACTCAGCTAATTAAACACCTCTCTAACAGCACTGCTCAGTGTCAGGGAGCCAACCCAAAAGTGACAGAATGGTCAAGTTACACCCTGAGAGTGCAGAACCTGGCAGTGGGTGCCTGTTCGCTGCATGACTAAACTATGACCAAAACATCTCCACACGGTATACTGAAAGTTCATTGTGACCTTCTGTCACAGCAGATGAGAAGTTGTAAACTCGAACAGATTCTGGGCACTGGTAAAGGTTTGGGTGCTTGAAGACCAGGTAGGGGAAAGGAACAGCTCTGCCCTGCTCGGGCACTCTAACTGTTGCTCTTGCCATACATGTGCGAGACTTCTGAGTGGCTAAACCTTTTGTGCTACAGCCACAAGCTCTAACTGTGGGGTGGTGTCCTGCTTGCATTGCATCCCAGCCTCAGGAACAGGGCTTACACTGGTAATTATATTCCATGTAACAGGAACAACACAGCAGTAGTGGAAGGAGATGGACCTAATCTTAGTAGGTTAGAGACATGTTTTTTTCCTAAGTTGTCACAAAAAGTCACATTTTGATGACAAAAGCATCATAAGCACTGAGCTCATTGTTAGATGCAAATGTGTAATAATGGAATAGAAAGATACATGAAAGTTCTACTGCGTCACATTTTATCCACTACTTAGAAAAACATATTTACTTGAAGAAAGTGCTGGCGGCCTCCTTCCATTATATTTCGTAACAATGTTTTTCTTTGTTCAAAGGAGAAAACTTAATAAAAACAATACAACCAAATTAAAACTCTCTTTGTTCTCATGGCTCTGCTACCTCCTGAAAAGATTGTCCTTCAGGTACTATAGCAGTATTTTAACTTTGACAGCTAGTCTGTTGAGACGTTACTGCTGATAAAACAAAGCTTTGTCACTCCAGCACAGTAGCAATGCAGTCACATACCAGCAAGAGAAGAATCAAGAACAGTATGTGATGCACCATTCTTGCATAACTTGTTATAAAGAAAAATGCTATTGCAAATATGGTAAAGACCAACTGAAGCATCTAAATATGTTGATGAAGTTAATCTAAAGAATGGATAAATGTTTAAGAACACTGCACAACTTCTTTTAAGGCTAGAGTATATCCTTTACACTTGCAAATCATGCAGGTACTGCTGATGCTTAGTAAACTGCAAGCAAAAAATGCTTTTTCTATTTCCAGTATATTTTTGTTTGCATAAAAACTTACATTTCCTTCAGGCCTGCCTCTCCCTCTCTACTAGCATATGGGATTTCAAGAAAATACCTATGATGTAGTATCAATAAATGTAGTTCTATTAAGCAACACATGGATGACCTGAAAGCTTTTTTTTTTTTTTGATTAATGAAAGCTCTTATGCCTTTCCAAACAAATACTAGAATCAATCAGTTGAACAAGGAAATACTTGTGATGAAAAAGCATCTGCAGAGATACGTAGCATATGTAGCCTTCAAAGGGAGCAGGGACTAAAACTTGTTTAAAACAGCATCAGTTTTATATAGGAAAAGGGGAAAACAAAGGTCAGCAACCTGGGTTCAGGAACTAGATCTTGTTTACAGATTGTACACAACCAATATGCACACTAAAATACTTGGACCTTTTCTGCCAGTTCCCTCACATTTGTAGGACTGATTTCTTTCTGAAAGCACACACAGTATATAAGAATCCAAAGGATAGTAGGGCCTTCTAGTTTGAAACAGCCTGGTAGTGGAGAAAGTCTGAGAGACGTAGTGACCTTTGCCACTACCACATCTTCACATAGTGCATAGGAAGAGCACACAGAGTGTCAAGAAAGCTCCCATAAAGAGGTAATTACTGACAAATCTCACTAGATTATGAAAGAAAAACCTGTATCTACTGTAACTGTTCTATATTGAGGTATGTACAATACTTACTAACAAGCAACAAGTGAGCTAAATATGTTCCCCTTAATATAAAAACCATCTGTCAGTAGCACAAACTAGATTCGGCTTGTATTTTATAGAAACAGAACATTTGGCATATCATTGCACTTACCCTTAGTTGTTCTCTTTCACAACTCATCTGTTGCTTTGAACTCTACAAGAGGAAAAAAGAAAAAAGAACAACTTTGAAAGCATAGCATTCTTGCCACAACAAAGCTGCTAGGTCTACATACCTTACACAAATAAATATTGGAAACACAGCCATGAGTCTAAATACAATATTGTGTCTAGATGGAATCATTACTGAAGAAAAGTATTATTTTTTGACTTCCTATTTTAAATTTACAAAGGTGAAAAGGAAATTAACACCAGAACCCGCCACAAGGCTGAAGTACAAAAGCATTTTTGAGATTTTAAAGATCTCGGTGGCAGTTCAGTTCAGGAAAAAGCGTTCCCCTTTTTCTGTTTTATCACAAGTCTGTGTTCTATTTCTTAATATCCCACTACTAAGATACTATAATATATTCACAGCACACCTTAGAAATAAAGAGATAGAAGCTTCAAGAAGTGATACAAAGCATTCCTATGACAACTTCCAGTTACACTATAAAAATAACTCTGAAGAAGACTTGATTCCAATGTGTATTTGTTTCCATACTGCTGTCTTTATGACAGAAACACTCTTACAGTGTGAGAGCTGGTTGCTGAGCAGGACCTCATTACCAAGTATAGCAGATGCGAGT
The DNA here is from genome assembly GCF_964289735.1 of Phaethon aethereus. Taxonomy (NCBI): domain Eukaryota; kingdom Metazoa; phylum Chordata; class Aves; order Phaethontiformes; family Phaethontidae; genus Phaethon; species Phaethon aethereus. The sequence goes on from NC_138591.1 coordinate 14,965,236, forward strand.
CATCAGTCAACGGCAGCAGCATTTGTGATGTCACCACTCTGCCAAAAGAAAGGGGCTCCTCTAGAAAGCGCTGAAGAAAATGAACAGTAGCACTGAAAAACCCAGTTCCTAGTTCGCTTTCTAGATGCTTGGTTTCTAACTCATTCCTGCCACCAGGACCTCCTGAACAAAACTGTAACAGCTTTGCTCAGGAAGGCACTCGGATGGTGATTTGTCCAACCTGTGGTGAGAGGTTTTTTGTTTGGTTGGTTTTTTTTTAAAATACTTTTAGAATCCTTAGCGATTATCACTAGCATTAAAAGTATAGTCACTGCCTTTTCTGTAATTAACGTACATGGCAAACAATTCACAAAACATGAAAAAGAAATCTGATGCAATGTTTTCTAGGGATATTTTCAGAGGTTCAGAGTACACTTTTCACTATTTTGCACTTACAAAAAGTTGAAACATGAACCAATACCCATTTGTATGAAATACTTTTGCTCTGTTGTGATGATGAAAACAGGACCTTCTCAGGCAAAGTCAGGTTACCTACATAAGAATAAAACTGCCAGGCCATTTTTCAACACAGAAAAACGAGTCCTAATAAATGAGTTACAAGCAAAACCTTCTATACATATAGCAGGAGTTTTACAACAAAGTCCCTGTACAAAAATACAAATCTAACAGCAACAAATGCTCTTCTGATACATTTCTTAAAGTTCTCTACCAGGGAAAAAAAGGTAAAGGAATTCAGCACAGGTCTATTCATTATCTTCTCCTAAAGAGTAAAATTAAGTACAGCTAACGTGACTTTCTCTTGCAGACTAGCGATTCCATTTTTCAAAGTTCACACCTTCACACCATTTATACATTAATATCATATTAATCTGCATTATAACTGTGTTTACATGAAATCTCAAGTTAATTTTAGATCCGAATCTGCACGAGATGCATCTATTCTTGTTCAAAAAAATATAAAAAAAAAAGTTTGAAGTGAGTTTGGACTTCTTTGTTTTGTTTGGGCTTTTTTACTATTATTATTTAGGTTTTTCTCTGTAAGTGTCCACACCAGAGCTTTTAAGTCCAATTTTCAGAAAAAAATATTAGTTGAAATGTAGTGAGTTTTACTTTTAGACAACAGTCCTACACACATGAAAACAAACAAGTTTAAAATCATAACCATCTAAAGTTACCCACTCTTTGACTGTTTGTAGGATATATTCTATATACATAGCAACACTACTATTACTTTACTCAGTTTTGTCCTGGGTGGTCGTTACACAAGACAGATATCACTATCTTTTTTTCATAGATAAATGGGCGCATAAAGAAGTGAAGAAAATAATTTGCTAAACTAATAGCACATGACCTCCAGTTAACAAATGGAACAACATCCTGAATGATTTGGCTTTATAATATTTCACTGGTCAGCATCTTTGGATAAGGCTGCCAGTCTTACATTCTGTAATTTGGTTCTGGATGTACCAGCTATTTTTATAGAAGAAATGTTCAGCCCCTACTATTAATTCCAGTATTTCTCAGGGTACTCTTCAGGCATTTAAAAAAAAAAAAAAAAAAGAAAACTGAACAAACAACAGGGTAATTAACTGAAGAAAACAAAGGGAAAAAAGGAGAACATAATAGAACATGCAGTACATTACAGAATGCTGGAATATTGTGATTACTTTTTATTTAATTCAACATAATTTTCTCAAACTTTCTTTTCCATCTCTTGTCAAATTTGACTGTTTTCTCCAGTCAGATGCCTAGAGAGCACAACTTTGCAACAGGGCTATTTTTCATAACTTGCCTGCAGAACACAGTAGAACTGTAATCTTTATAGGTATTAAGTACTACCGATACTTCAGTAGTAGTAGTAGTAATAATTTTTAAAGCTTCAGGGAAAAAACAAAAATGTAATCATGTAGAAAAGATGTTCAGCATAGAAATCAACAGGAGATAAGGGTTATTCAAAATACAACAATAATATAATTTGAAAAAAAAAGTAAAAAGCCCTAAAAATAATAGAAAATTAACAATGTAATTGTTATCAAAGAAACAAAACCCATAAGATTTACATTTGCTTTACTGCCATGGGATACGGAATTAGCTAATCCTTCCATCTCATCTGTATTGTGTTTATCCTCTGATTTTCTTACCTCTGTATTGCACAGCCATACATGTTTAGTCTCTCTGATAAAATTATGACATAAACAAGGCGAGATTTACAGTTCTTCCCATTTCATTCGCCATACCACATTGGTGGGCCTGGACATGCAGACTGCATGTTTAGGTAAACCATGAAGGTACTTTGTTTACTCCACAGCAGCTGCAAACTACTCTGGGGTTAGTTTAGGCTCTTTTTGAGAAGGTTGTGAAGCATCTTTTGGAAAGACTTTGAAAAATTTATATTTACTATTTTATTTCCAGTTAGATACGATAATACATTTGGATGGTACCTTTAACATCACCCTTCAAAAGAGTGTGTTGTCCTCTTCCCCATGGGATGAAACTTTTGGTTCTGACCTCACCTTCTTTCAGACAGAAAGGTGGCAAAGGTGGCTAAAGATAAGGAAATATATCTAGACAGGAACAGGCAGGAAGACCAGAATACTTCAGCCTGGAAGAGAGATGGCTTGGAGTAGGTGTCCATGAAATCGTAGCTAACATGGAAATGGAGAAGCTAGAACAATTGATTCTCCTCTCTTCCAAAAAAACAACTAGATGGCAACAAATGAAAATAATAGGCGGCCAGGTTCAGATCAAACTAAGTGAAAAGATGATTCTTCATACAATGCATAAAGGAGTAGGTACTGTGGATAAAAAAAATAAAAATCAAAGAAAAACTTATAGAAGACTTAAGTGCACAGACACCATCTTTGCCATTCAAAGTTCCTGGAAGCTGGAAGAAAACTCTGGAGGAGCTTGCTTTGTTCCCCTCTTCTGTAGGCACGCATAAAGATGGTATCCTGGACTTCCAGACCTTCAGTCTGACTTAGAACAGCTGGTTTCATGTTTGCTAATAATGTGAACATGCAAGCTTCCAAAAACACTGGGTGTTTGAAAACCAAAGGTAGTGGTGGGAAGGGGGGGCTTTCAGAATGGAAGAAAGGCAAAATTTTTAAAAAACAAACAAAAAAAGTGGGAGCAAGGGTTATAGGTATTGACTATTTAAGCAGATAATTAATTTTGCGTTTTAATTAGTCATCTATAAGGCTATCTGCTACTGTCATTTTAAACATAACATTGACAAATATCTAACATCACAGAGACCAGGACAGGAAATGTTATTTCAGATTGAGAAAAAGTGTTTACGAACAGTGGGAGAATACAACAGAGAGGCAAAGAGTGAATAAAAAGAAAGATGTACAAGTCAGGAGAGGGCAACTGTGTCTTAACACCCAACTGTTACACCACATCTGCCAGCAAAACACATAACAAAATTTATTTTAAAACAAACAGCTTTCATAAGAATGTGAAGGTTGTATTCTAAAATACATTTTGACTCAGTCTACCACCACATCCATTGTGTTCTGTTTACTGAAAGAAGGGAAGGAAGACAATGGGCGATATGCAGGACGCACCAATGGTGGCAATTTCCTTTGTTCAAAGGTCAGCAAATGGTTGATTCCAAACTGTGTGTTTTAGCTGTAATTACAAAATCCATTTCAGTGACAGCTTCCCTCAGAGGTGAGCTTCCATGTAGATAGCTCCCTCATCACCCTTCACATAAAAGCTGTCCAGAACAAAAGCAGCAAGGCTCAGTGATAATGTATTATAAAAGAATGAGATTAGAAAAAAACAACAAAAAAACCAACCCAGACCCCAAACTTACCTTAATGAAAAAATATTTTTCTAGTTTAAACAATGATGCCATCTATCTATTTATTAGTTCAAGTTTATTAAAATACATTTGGGAAAGGCGCGTTTGCGAACAAGTGCCTGTGCGGCAAACCAGTGCCAAATGTGCTCTCTCATATTGTTTTTTTTCCTATCTGTGCCAGTTTAAGAGAAACATCCTGGCAGTACTAAGCACTTAAGGGAAAACATAAATAATGCATTTACAATATGTAAACCTGTATAGATAAATGAGAAAAAGGAAAGCCATACCATATTTAATTAATGATCAAGAGACCTTAGAAGCAAATCTTGTGCACATCCTGCAATTTTAAATACAGTGCTTCTCAATACTACATTTACTTCGTTATGTCTCTGGATTAAACCATATGCAATGAACTGTTTATTTCTTTTAGTTCAAGACTGCATGAAGAACCTGGCCAATATGTTGATTGTCATTATGTCAAGCTCTCGCATATAAGATTTTAGTGGAAGAATGCCTGAAGTACTGATTCTCTTTAAAGGATTTCAATAAGGAAACATTTTTAAAGAATTTGAACAACAGTTCAGACTACATACCGGTTGTCTTATAAGACAGTAGTCTTATAAGACACTCATGCTGTCAGGCTCCATCATTTTAAACAAAAAAAAAGACCCCTTGGAAGAAAATGTAAAAGAAAACCCATTTTTGTTACAGTACAACATTCCCAAGTATTTGCTTTGCATTTACAAATTCAGAATACTTTCAGGATTGAAAAGATCATTTGAAATGGAGCACAGTCCCAGTGGTTGAAAATAGTGAGTCTTTTATATTCTATATATAGAATCTTTATATTCTAGCTATTTTACCTTAAACAAACATTTGTGGTAAATGGACTTAGCCTGTGTTCTGAAAAAGATGTGTATAAAGCCATCCCGTTTCCAGTGAGCAGTTGCACCGGAATCACTTGTCCATGATCATTTGTGCAGCTTAAGACACCTACTCCAACACTAGTTCCAAGAAAGGCCCTACAACATTTTTGTCTTTCTTCCACCTCAAAAAGGACAATGAGAATATGATTACCTGAATTGTAACAGTATGCCCGTTTTCATCAGGAAAGGATAGTTTACAGTCAGTACCTATATATGAACTGTGGCACATGAGTGTCAGATGCGAAAGACTTGGCACTGATCACAGTCACTGCGCTTTTACCAGAATGTAACTTCACAGTTACTAATTTCTTATTTATCTGATTGAGTTCTCCTATTTCTCCTCATTCATACATAGATAAAATAGCTGAAATAAAACCAGAGCGTACTCTGTCACAGCTGTGCTAGTTGTATTTCACTAGATATTATGAGACAGTCCGTACCATTTCATACCATTTGCAAAATCCATCTATCAGTGTTTTCTCTCCCTAGATACTCATCCGGCTGTAAAAGTCCTCCCTCGAAAATAAAATGCTTGGGTTTTTTCCTTGCCATGTTGCACAAAAATGCTATGCTACACAAGGAGATAACACCAGACAGCGGCGTATGGTGTATTTCATGTAGAAACAGTTGCTTTCCTTGCATCACTTTATTACATATTAGTTCTCATTATCTCATTGCCCCACAGAATTCAGAAGAAATGATGCCTCAAGTTACTTACTACGTGGAGAAAGTACGGGCTTGTACAGAAATACATGTATAATGTTGTTGTGGGTTGACCCAAAGCTGCTCTAGCACTCCCCTCCTCAGCTGGACAGGGGCAGTTGGCCTCATGGGCAAAACGGACTCAACTTAGGGAAAATTGATTTAATTTATTACCATTCAAATCAGAGGAGGATAATGAGAACTAAAAACTAAATCTCAAAACACCTTCCCTCCACCCTTCCCTTCTTCCTGGGCTCAACTTCACTCCTGATTTCTCTCCCTCCTTCCCCGCTGAGCGGCACAGGGGGACAGGGAATGGGGGTTGTGGTCAGTTCATCACATCTTGTCTCTGCCACTTCTTCCTCCTGAGGGGAGGACTCCTCACACTGTGACCGTGCTCCAGCCTGGGGTCCCTCCCATGGAAGACAGTCCTCATGGACTTCTCCAGTGTGACTCCTTCCCATGGGCTATAGTTCTGCACGAGCTGCTCCAGCCTGGGTCCCGCCACAGGGGCCGTCCTTCAGGAACAGGCTGCTCCAGCCTGGGTCCCCCACGGGTGCCGTCCTTCAGGAACAGGCTGCTCCAGCCCGGCCCCCGCGGGGTCCCAGGTCCTGCCAGCAAACCTGCTCCAGCCGGGGCTCCTCTCTATCCCCACGGGGCCACAGGCCCTGCCAAGAGCCAGCTCCAGCGTGGGCTGCCCACAGGGTCACGGCCTCCTTCAGGCATCCCCCTGCTCCGGCGTGGGGCCCTCCCCGGGTGCAGATCTGCTCCGCCGTGGAGCTCCATGGCTGCAGGGGCACAGCCGGCCTCCCCGGGGGCTTCCCCAGGGGCTCCCGGGGAACCTCTGCTCCGGCACCTGGAGCCCCTCCTGCCCCAGGCTGGGGGCTGCGGGGCTGTTCCTCTCACATACTCTCACTCCTCTCTCCAGCTGCAGTGCACAGGTTCTTCCGCCCCTCCACCCCATTACTCCAGAGGTGCTACCATTATCACTGATGGGCTCGGCCTCAGCCAGCAGCAGAAACATCTCGTAGCTAGCTGGCACTAGCTATGTTGGACACAAGGGAAGCTTCTGGCAGCTTCTCACAGAAGCCACCCCTGCAGCCCCCCCAGCCCCCGCTGCCAAAACCTTGTCAGGCAAACCCAATACAGTTGTGTATTGACTTAAAATGGCTTCTCAGTACTTCATGTGAAAACCCAAAACACAAATGAAGAAACAGTGTTCATCCCAAGAGCTCATAGTGCCACAGCATAGAGCCTGAGGTGCTCAAACACAGAAGACTCATGCAGTTACTGGTATTTTTAATAAACATATAGGATGATTTGAACTGGAAGTGGGGTTTTTAGAGCCTTTGATAGTGACTTGCAGCATCATCAAGAGGCTTTCAACAATAAAATGAAGAATATTTCTTCCTTGAGTAACTGGGACCATCCTCCTCCTCTTCTATGAGCTGCTTACAATTTTATCTTTTTTTTACATACGACTCCTGAAAGCCTCAAAATGTTGAAGAGAGTCTAATGAGATGATACAACACTGAAAACCTATAGATATTTTGTGTACATAGCATTACTAATTCTATGGGTCTATGTCTGTCTATGCATATGCAAATTTTTCCAGAACAGAGAGCCTTGGGCTTCTCTCGGCTAGGTATGTGTGTCTGCATGCACAGAATTTTAATTTAATGGGCTTTTATTACAACCATCAGTTATTGTGCTATAGCAGTAGCTAGAGGGACTGATTTATTCTCAAATGCCCTTAGCTTGGTATTGTATATCGACTAGCACTGCTGTCAAATATATTTGGGTGAAGAACTGTCTACAATTCTGTGTGTAATACTAAGCAGAGTTAAAGTTTCAAGTGTCACATACAAGTGGGTTTATTTCTACTGCAAGAAACAGGCAATTATTATGGCCCATTGAGCTCAGATTAAGCATTTCCATCAAAAAAAGAAAAAGAGCCTAGTGCTACAATCCCTGTAAAGCTGTAAATGCAAATGGGACCATCTCATCTTCCATAAAAAACAATCTATGGTTTTATAGGCACTTCTCCCTCTCCTTTTCTTCTTACCCTCAAATCAGCAAAATATTCCAAACAGGATAATTTTATTGAGACAAAAAAGCAGAAAATCTCAAAAAATAAAATAAAAACACTGCAAAAAACCTGATCTATCAAAACAGTTTGTAGGCAATTGTTTCCTTGTGTAAAATGGCTCCTCTAACGAGCTGAGAAACCAGAGAGTCCACTTTTTCACCTTTTCTTCGCTTCAGGCTAAGATAGGTTTTATCAGCAAGATTATCTATGCTGCTTGACCGACACTGTTCCCTGGCAAATAAATTTTTGGGGGTCTGGGTTTTGTTTTGAATTTTTGTTTTGTTTCAGATAGCCTTAGTTATAGGCCCAAAGATCACAGAGATACCTGTGTCACTGAATTTGCCTTTAGCTCCCTGAGTATATTCAAGGAAACTCGTGGTGCTGCAGCAGAGCCTGGAAGCTCTTAATTTTCTGACACCCCTTTTAAGTAGAAGACCTGCAAGGTGGCATGACACAGCCAGCACTGCAGCTTTTCCCGTGCTCCCACATAAGTAGTTCCCTGTTTCTTCATAAAAAGTTTAGGAACTGTGGGTCTCTGGTATGCCCTTGTGAAAAGTATCATGAAGACAAAAACTGGTTAATGTTTATTTTGCATCTACACTATGCGGCTAACCCTTGAACATCAAAGGCACTGGTGCATGTGTATTGGAAACTACTTTGCTGTATACTTTAATATAAACTAGGAAAAAGGTCTCTAAGAAAATATTTTTTGCAAGTACCATTCTAGAAAAACACTTGTGCGGTAAAGCCTCAAAATTAAATTCTGCATGCATGTTCTTGCATGCATATATTAAAATTCTGCATGGAACAATCCCATGAGAATGTTTATATTTAGTATTCAAATATAAGTTCCCTTTATGTATAAAAGACTAGCTATAGTGCATTTTATTTAATTTCCCTGCATACACACTAAGTATTATAAGGAGTAATCAGAAAGCAAAAGCACTGTACTAAAAAGAATAAATGGACACCGTGAAAAATGTAATTAAAAGTACTGTGATGTTAAAGCAAAAACCAGTGTAGAATTACAAGTATGTTATCTTAGAATGCAAACACTACCAGACCAAGCCTGGCGTATTGCACACATTACGCTGTTTACTGCGGCATATATCATTTTTCTTTCATAAGCATATTGTTATTACAAGCATTTACTCTTGTAAAATCTTGTAACTTTTGGAAAATGCATGTGAAGTCTCTTTCCTTAAAGTCTTTATCCAGAAAAAAAATTAATGCTGATAATGGCACAAATACCAATTAAGTGATAACCTATGAAGCTAGTATAAATATAGAATGAAGAAATCCGATACATTAATTAATATCTGAGTATCATGTACTGCTACCAGCTTTTGAAATTACTTTTAAGTGTCTTCCATAAAGTCTTCCAGAGCTTTATATAAGGACATTACATAAAGAAGGCAAAACACATGATATGCTGCACAGTAGATTTTCTGAAGTGAAAATAATTGATTCTATTTTACATAGAATAGTTTCTTGTATTTTGAACAGAAAATAAATACTAGAGACGTTACACTAACTGCAGATGACAACTCAGAAAGACACTCCAAGGAAGAGGAGAATGCCAGACTGACAATAAGGATATCGCTAGAGACAGGCATGGATTTTCAGACAATTACCAAAGCCAGTTATGTGACAAACTGCTACTATAGACATTGCCTGTGGGTTATCAGTAAACATCTGGAAGGCTACTTGCTGTGCTTGTGTTCTGATAAAAATAAGTCAAGTTCATTCAGTCACCAATGCTGACAAATTACAAAAAAAAACCCCCAAGCCCCAGCCTTTATCTGGCAGGTCCACATTGTTGGCTGAAGAGGCCATTATAGGAGGAACTGCTCTGAGCAACAAGATATTGCCAGGTCAGCAAGAAGCCAATGAACTGATCGATATCCAAACTTCGATTTGTCCCCTTCCTCAGAGTTACTCTTTTTCTAATAAAAAAAAATTACTCTACAGTGTGGTATGAAGTGAAAGAGAGTGTGTGTGTGTATATATATGTTTCTCCGTATATAATAGTTTAATTTATATGAAATGATCCAAAACATACTAAAGTGTCATTCTGCAGTATTAGCCTAATAAATCAATCATCAGTAAATTTATCTGGAAGAGTTCTTTTATTCATCTGCAGATGAAATACAAAATCCTTAGAATTTTTAACATTAACAGTTTAAGTTCTATAATTGTTTTTAACTGAGAGTCCATTAACAGTATCCTACTACAGTTGAATTTAGTTGGTTGGTCAAGCATTAGTATTCTTTCCCTTTTGTTTTGGAATTCGTTTCTTAAATAGGTAAGAACGGGGGCATGAGCAGGATTTGTGTGCAAATTTTAAACCTTGTTACTAGGAAATAACCTATGCCTATACAGTTACGTGTACTTTATATAGATATTCTCTTCAGAAAAATTTGATTGCAAAAAAAGGTGAGTACCATGAAGTAAACTCATTAAAAATGATAGTCTGGTTTTATGTATCATTCTACCTGAAGCTAGAAATTTTGGTGGATGGCTTCATTATTTGTGACGCATATATGTACTACTTCAGCTCTTGGTAGAGAATTGCAAGGACATAAAAGCAAGATGCAAATTCATCATTAGAATCCACACATACTTTCAATAGAAAATAGCCATCTAGGTGTCATTAGTGTCTTTTAAATTACCCCTTTCTGTTCTGTACAGGAAATGCAATTATAAGTTCCATGCTTACACACACACAAATCAAAACAAAGTGTACAAAACTTGTGCTAAACTTTCTAGTTTGTTTTATAATCAATCTTTTGAGGGAATCAGAGGTCTTTACTGCACTAATTTATCAAATTGTGGACCCCTCAGGTGATACTCTTTTCCTAAAGCATAGCAAAGACAGGGAGGAGTTATGCTTTTATGAGGTTTAGAGAGAGAATTTCCCATCTTATGCGTGATACCTAGTAAATATACCCAAAACCAGAAGTGTGTTTTGTTTTGGAATGAATTAATTAGATCCAGAGAGAAAAAAATGTGTACATCCACCACCAGGCTGTTCTTACTCTTATGGCATGAGCCTGACCTGGGCTCTGCGTTAGGATTCACCCCCCTCTCCGTTATGCAATTCCCCTGACCATTTCTGTAAGTGCAGGAAGAAACTGCAGGCAGATATTTAATGAGCTGTAAGACTAAACATGCCATAAGGAACTTTCTATGTAATTTTCTACAACTTGGATAATGTTACTGTAGGTTGTACAAGCAGGCAGAGTGTTTGGCTCCGAGCGCCACGGAACAATCACGTCTCAGCTGTTGATACTAGTACAACATGTAAAAATCCTTTTTTGTTTATGATTTGTACTGTAAATCTTGCATACCAAAGGCAGTACTTTACTCTTACGTGCAGCAGCAGAGTTGCAGAGGAACTCCACTGAAACAGATTATTTTAGATTTAGAGATGTAAAGAAGGGTAAAAGTTTTCTGGCAACCATTTGAAAAGTAACTCCGGTTCCTTGCACTTACAAAAATGATCATGGATTCACCGTGGTTCAGAGTACTCCAGAGATGTGGCAAGACAGTGCAAACGCTTCTCCTGCTTCCACCTAAAGATCATTATCACTTGCAGCAGTTTTCAAGTTGTCATGATGTCAGTAAGAAGTCATGGATTTCAGTTTGGACTTACGTGACCCTTAAGGGTCCCTTCCAACTCAAATGATTCCATGATTCTGAATAGTAACGTAAGCAAAATATGCAATGTTTTTTACTGTCTATTGTCTGCATTATGAAAGTAAGTTATCAATTAAGAGTTGATTACCTTTTAATATTCATTTAAAAGAAAAACATACCAAGATAATTGCAGTGCCAAACACAGCAGTAATGAGAACAAAATACAGCAGTAAATGAGACCAAAGCGAGCATGAATTACCTCGCAATACCATGGCTATATTTAGCCTCAGATGATGCCACGAACAGGACAGGGATTCAAACTGCGGTTTGCCAGGTTTCTTCTCGATGGGATAATACATGTATCTGCAGATTGTTCCAAATTATGAATTTTTCTAGGAGTCCTGAAGTTCTGCCTCCGAGACCTGCTCTGTGATTTGTGACCATTGCCTACCTGCTCCTCTGGGACAATGGCAGCCTGGTAAAGTCTGCACCCTTTACCCCGTGTCAGTAACCCCTCTGTTGCCACTCTCTCGCTCTGTTGGGGGAGCGTACGGCGTGACATCACATAGCAGTTATGGTGCTTCAAAGGAACCCTGGACCTGCGGTGTATGTTGGGCTCAACTATCCTATGCAAACCCAGGAATCCCATCTGGCAGTGGAGGAGAGCAGTGCTGCAGGTGCTCCCCCTCCCACCAGCATGGAGACCATGCACCTCGATACATCAGAAATACAGACGCTATTGTGCTAAAACAGCAATGTTGTGCCATAGCTGAATATGGCTGAACGCGTGCCAGTCTGTGGCTGATGAGAAGTGTCCCACAATAGGCACTCTGTAGAGGTATAATCTGCAAACTCTGTATTTATATTCACATACAGCTAAAGTAACTCTGAACACCCTTGCTCAGGTTAGGAACCGTCCCTTGAAGGAATTGTTTCCAAATAGTCAAAATTCTTTTCCTTCTTGGGGAGGTGTACGTTTTAGGCCTTGGAAATATTTAACTTACCTTCCCAATTCATCCATGGCTAGCAAGTGAAAAAGTGAGGGAGAACACCAAAGTTTCTTTGAGCCTTTGCAGCATTGGTATCCTGAGAGGAAAACGTTTTAATTCTGCACAGTAATTAAATCCAGCAACTACACAGGGAAAAGAAGGGCATAGTACCTTAATCTCCTCTCCTAAACGGCTTAACTAACTATAGAAGATGCAGTGCCTCGCATTCAATAACTACTCAGTGCTTTTACTTGTTCTAAGAATGCATTAAAAAGAATGTCAATAAACTTTAATTAGCAATATATTTTTAGTGGCAGTGCTACAGCTTGCTGCAATGAAACATTTCTCCCAAGAATTTCTAAAGCTTTCCTAAAGAAACCTTGACACTTAATAATGAAAGACATTTAGAAATTGTCATACAAGAGCATCCATTAGGGCAGTATATTATTCTCACTCAGAAGTGGTAAGGTTACCTTGAACAAGTAAGTCTCACTTAAAATGTTCTTTGCCTTTCTGTTAAGAATTTGAACAATCATTAGCAAAAATCAGGGGCAGCTGGCAAAGTTAAACATTTTATTTCACCTTTTAATGAGGCCACAGTAATGGCCTTACTGTCCTAAAAATAGAAGAGCAGAAGGAAACATTTAGACTTGTGTATGTGCGCACACATGCATGCATACCCATGTCCATTTTGCAAACTAAATGTCATGCTCTTCAATGACGTCCATGACAACAAGCTTGAAATTGTAGCTTCAAAATTCTATTGTATCTATACATTTTGAAATCGTTTTAATGACTCATTGCTTACAATCCTTATGCATGGAAGTGCTGCTCCCAACACCTCTAAAATAGACTTTGTGATGAGCTACCCTGAAGTGAACTAAATTGAGAAGGTTTCAGGTTACAATTTACAAGACTGAGAGAAATTTTTTAACATATAGATATACATGAAAGATCTAAGTATCATCTCTTTTTACAACAAATATAACCTCTTTTCTTCTTCGTACAGCTATATATATCTTCACTTTTCTGCCATATCTTAACCCAGATTGAAAGTCATCCAGGACAGAGTTCCATCTACAAGTTTTCTTACATACCTGTCTATCTATAGCTCTATATACAAGGGAGACCGAGAGGGAGAGACAGGGAAGCATCTCTCCTACCGGTATCTGTATCTACCTTTTCACTGCAGCAAAATATAAATCAGCTATATTTATAACTAATTTCAACATTATGTAATAATGTACATGACTAATTTAATCATTAGATGCACAATTCAAAGGGTACATTTCATCCTCATTTGCATGTAAGTAACGCTCACAGTGTGGGGGTACAGCTTGCGTATTCAGTACAGCACAGTCGTAGCCTCAAGCAGGTTGTCATTTAACTCACTATTTTTCATTCACTTTGTTTCCAATGTTTGTACCAATTATTTGCTGCTTTTACACCTGAACAGATTTTGTAGAACTTACTTTATTAAATTTTGCAGTGAGATGAATATGCAAAATTACTCAAAGTCATTTTGGCCTGCATATTATTTCTTTGTTTCTCCTCCCTTTTACTTGCAAATAGAAAAGCTATTTGCATATACTGCCAAGAAGCAAAGTAAAAGCAAAGCCCTGAGGTAAGTTCCACAACTGCAAGAGGATGCCGATTACCAAAGAGGTGTTGGGTTAAGTTGTTCAAACTGAAAACCACTCCCTTTTTAGCCAGTCTGTTATGATACTAACTAAAAAATACTTTAAACAGGAATAAACAAAGTATCACACAGAAATAATTTGGAGTTACTCAAAGCTCTGATGTATGCGGGCCTTGTGGGGAAATGAGAACAAGAAAATTTAAAAGAGAAGAAACAGCATTGTGATGTTCTGTGTGGTTAAATTGCATTAATCACCATCTAGTCCAGTGCACTCAAGATCCAAACTCATTACTTTTAAGCTGGGAAGTCTTCAGGTTTAGTAAATTTCCAAGCCTGGGCTTAGTTTTTCAGAAGAATTGACTTTTAGTGTTATGATGTAAAAGCCATTCTAGTCTGCTAACTACCCGCAACACTGAGATCAATTTGGAGAGTAAAACATCAATTACCTCACTTACCGAGACAGAATAAGCAGCAATTAAAAGGGTAAGGAATGCTGCTCTGCATTAGGTTACTTGTCTAGTTTTTCAGTATATCATAGCCATCATTTGATTTCTAAAAGTGTCTAGAGACTTGAAGTCAGGCCTTTTACATCTCTGTTATGCATATTCTGAGACAGGGTTGTCTCTTATTAGGAATTTTTATCTAAGTAATGTGCCTTAAACAAATGTTAAAAATAATAATTTATTTCCTTTGCAAAAAGATACTTTTGCTCAAAAATTCTTGCCTGGGCTCAATTATTCTGTAATGTTGATCACAGTCTAAACTATGGCATTTCTGATCTCTAATGCCCATCATTACATAGAGAAGTAAGTCTAGCAGGAACTAAGCACCTCATTAAAATACAGCCTTTGTCTTGCGTCTGCTGCATGGCATGGAGGTCTCTGAATTTCTCAAGTTTAGGAAGACCATAGGACAGTCCTGAAAGCCTAGTAACAGCCAGGCAGTGCAGAACACAGAAGGGAAAGAGCATGCCGCTTCCTAACACCAAGCAGTACAGATGACTGAAAAGAGGTGACATACAACAAGAGCTTCGGTCAAAATCTACAAAGGTTCAGAGGCAGCAAAAATGTTATTTAAGTGACCAAACAGGCAACTAAAAAGGTATTGTTGCATACCTAGTGCTAGGGTGATAAAGACATCTGTTCATTAGATTTGCCAGATCAACAACAATGGAAACTTCTGCAGATTGTTCAACTTAATTCCCAGACAGCTTTCTGTAAGCTCATTCCCCTCTCCTTCAGTCACTGAGACACTGATGGGGTAGGGCTTTGGGGAGCTGCTGAGCACCATTGCCAATGTATTAGAGCTGGAGACCCCAAGGCATGGTGATTCTGTGGCTTTAGAGCGAGCACAAGGTAAAGCTCCGTCCAGTTTTTCAGGGTTATTAAAAAAAAAATCACTGTCGTTCTAAAAGAAAAAAAAATCTGTGTTGAAACATCAGGATTTTCCATAAAACTGATTCTTTTCTTTTTCCTTTTCCACACTTTTGGCTCTCACTGTACCTCTGTCTGGTTCTTGATGAAGATAAATCCTTCTTGTAAAAAAGGGAAAACATCCTTCTAGAGTCTAACCTTAGCCACTCCGCACACTTATCAAGGTTATGGATGCGGATGAGCAAGAGAAGCATACTTCTTGCTCAGTGTATGCTTCGCATTCTAGTAAGCTTCAATAATTCATTAAAATGACCGTACAGCATTCTTTAGTAAATAAAGCCAGACTTAAAACACATCATGGAGATGTCTTGTTTTTTTCCAAAGCCTTTCACTTTGTTCCTGGAAACACTGTAATTCAGATGTGAACATTTATCAGCCTGGAGACCTGTGAATAAGAACACTGCAAAGAAGGAAAAAACCCACCCTACCAATCACCTTTCATCTGTCCAAGTCGGATATGTATAAATAGTGAGTATTGTTTTTACCTGAAGGGAATAAAAAAATACCTTGATCTTATGAACACAGTGATTTGCAGGCATCTATTAAACAGATTTTTTCAATTTCCTGCATATTTTTAATAGTTGTTCTCAGTTTGATTCCTAGAGCCGAATCTACTGAGTAAGCAATATTCTACCGTATTTTATAGTGTGCGTGTGGTTTGCATTCTGAGATTTGGGACAACATTGACTTTATTTCCTCTTAGTATTTTATAGTTATTAGACTGCAATAAATCAAGTCTGGATTTAAATATGCAAGCCAGGATGGAAAGCTACTGAATCTACAGTATGCCATCAATTTAGTTTATTTATGATTTTTTTCAATTTCTTTTTTACTATTACAGTTAGTGGGGAGATAACTGCATGCTTAGTTTATGTACCAGGTCCTCTGAAAAACGAAGGGAGGTTTTGCAGCACTGGAAACAGACATGCACTGCTGGTCTAGTCTCGGCCTCGCACCTTACCAGCTGTTTTTTTTTTTTTTTCTATTTAGAGAGAACAATGTTGCCACCATCTGTCTTTCTGGAAAAATAACAGACAGACAGACAGACAAAGATTTTCTCAAAGCAAGTCAAAAGCGTAAGCAAAATGCATGTGGGGGGGCACGCGGTGGAAATCCAAGTCCATAAGCAGCATAACGGAAAATGGATTGAGTGAAACATGACATAAACCAGGGAATGAGTTCTTCTGCATTTTAAATAACTTTGCTCTCATTATCTAAATATTCATCTCCATGAGAAGACAGACAGACAAACTGGCATTTCACAGTAGGTCAGTGAGAGTGGGCAAGGACGAGAGCCACTTTTGGTTTTATTTGATAGTTCTGAACTGATGATATAAGAAATATATCTATAATCTCTTCTCTCTGAGAAGAAAATAAGTTCATGCATTATCTGATCGTTAAAAAAAAATATTCTTAAAGGTTTCATACATTCTTGTTGTATGTGTTATGTTCCAGCTTCAGAAACGTGGAATGCCTGCAGCCCAGAGAACGGGAAAAGAACTATTCTTCATTACTAGGTTATATACAGTCACTTTCTGATGTCTGGAATTATTTTCTAACAATAAAAAAAACCCAAAAACTGCAGTCCGTTTTCACTGCATTTTACTCCTTGTGGTGCCCAAAAACCAAGTTTCAAAGACTATTTTTCCTCTTGGTTAGAAGCAATGAGGAACATATGAATAGTGCTTTGCCAGGCATGCTAGAAATTCCCCTTCCTACTTAGCTTAGGTAGTCAGCTCTTACTAAGCTAGAAAACCTCAACTTTGACCAGGATAACACAGATTAAATCTTCCTAAAAGTAATACATGTTTTCCCGAATGAAATGTTAGCATCGTGTCACTTCTGACAAGAACTAAACTGATTTTATGTGGAATAGAAAATACCATGTTCTAGTGGAGCTGGAATGCTACCACCTACCTAGTGGTAGGTGCCTGAAGTTTCATCTCTTCTCCCTTAATGAGCACTCTCAACCTGCACATTAAAAAGCAGTCGGCACATTTACAGCAATCGGCACTGCTGATGCATACTAGTGAACTAAATTTATGGGCTTACATGTTAGCTTACCTACATGCTTCAGAAGCCCACATCTGGGTCATTTGAGAAATGCCATGTGCATGACTTCAATTAGATGGAAAAGAGAAAACAGAACATTTAAAATATCAGTATATTATTGTTGACAATCCTGACGTGATTTCCCAGCATTTACTGTACAGATTTCAATAACCTGAAAGTTTGTCCCCTGTGACCACCAGTAAACTGTAGTCACATATATGTTATAATACAGTATTATCATACACAACACCAGTGAAAAAAAGATCCCTTAACCACCTCTATTCGGTTCTAAAGACATCCCACAATACGGAGTTTCTGTACTACTTATTCCCAAATATGTAACATAATGTACTGAGATTAAGAATCTGAGCCTAAGTCTCAACATGAGAGCAATTCTGCTGTTAAATGGCAAAATATTTGGACCACCAGTCAACAATCTGTCCCAGTGGTATCCAGATGTACATGCCACTTGGTCTAGACTGTAAAAGAAACAAGCAAGTTGTCAGCATAACTAAAGATCATTTTGATGACTTCTATTGCTCTGGAAATGTTAAAAAAACCCCTTTTCTTGCTTGCAAGAGTCTGTATATAAGAGAGAAACGTGACATATCACAGGAGGAGAAAAAAAAGAGGAAATATTCTGCTTTCCCTTTAATCCCCAGGTCATGCTGATTGATCCCAGCGGAGTCCCTCATTGCTAGACTATAGACTCTCTCAGTGAGCTCACCGATTTCTCTGTTTGGAGGATCTTGCCTCTGCTAATTATAGATGAAACAATACTTTGGGGGAGGGTAAAATTCCTCTCTCTTTTCCTGGGGAAAAGCATTAACACCACCTTTTCAAGTACTTGCAAGTCTGTGAGACCTTCTAGGGTCACTGTCTGTGTTGCAAGCTTTATTTCAAGAGCACAAGATAGAAATTATCAAAGGCAACGATACTGGATGGAAAGCAGAAGCAATAATATAGTGTCAGTGCAGTTTCATGGAATGACCAAATTCCCATGGAGGAAGCAGTCTCCAAGCATACATCTTCACCTCCCCAGTCTCACTTGCTATGCACCAAGTTTTAGCTGTATGTGAAAAATTAAAAAAAAACCAAAGCAAAACCAGCATGTAACACAGGCGTTAAGATACTGTGGTGGCAACTTCACAGGTGATTGGTGGCATCTAGCAACTTGAGAGACAACGCATTTAAAAAAAAGCATTGCTGTAGTCAGCTTGTTGGTTTAGGTCAATGTGTTTTGGCTATCCAGCACTACTTGAGTCTTAACAGAAAAGTGTCTTCATTTTCCTTAATGTTGAGGTGTTTTGACATTTTGCCTCAAATAATTGCAGTAGTCTAAAAGAGGGGGAAAATATCTGAACTCTGTCATTTAGACTTTACAGAATTACTCATCGCAGCTTGCAAGTCTACTGGGATTACTCAAAACTTGAAAAGAAACCAAATATTTCTATTCTAATGTTGCATGTACAGCTTTCCAGCAATTATAAAACACACTGCTCAGTACTTTAACATAGGCTGGCTTGAAATTAATTCTCCTGGAAAGAAGTAAGGTCTAGCACATCTCATTTACTGCTGGAACGTAACTTGAAAACAGTTTTCATGTATTAAAATAATTCCCTAGTGGCAAAAAGAAATGAACAAAGACTCAGGGAAGGCAAGGGTTTGTTCCACAGCAGTTATTTCCATAGCTGAGTTTGAAGTCTCCTTTTCTTTTATTATTACTTTTATGATGGGAGATGTAAAGCTAACTTAACACTTCATGCAATCAAAAATATGTTTAGAAAATATACACTGTACCATGCATCTCTCTCAGAAACAGATGCTATTAAAATCTAGTATGGTAGTATTACAGTCACAGCTTGGTGACCTTTTCTTATCTTTTGGTTATACTGCAGTATTTTTAAAGGGGAAAAAAAATCTGAAGAACATTAATTCTATTTTCTTTTTACAGAAAAACAAAAAGATACAGTCTAGTCGTTGCTGTCAGCTCACTTAAGCAGCCTGAAACCAATTTGGGGACTTATTAATTACTTATTAATCTAGTTTTTAATTAAATTTTTATATTGAAAACAAACACTTTGAAATATTTCTAAGCTTTAGGATGAATTATCTCCTCAAGTTCATCCCTGCATTCCCACTGTAACTATGCAAGGAATGCCGTTTCTTTTGTCCTTTTATTCCCCACAGGTGTAATCAACTTTAGAGGGGAAGAAGAAGAGCCCTGTGCAAATACTGGCTGATGGAGTTTCCCGACAATACTGAGAAAATTACACTGCATTGGAAAGGAAATAGAAGGTGTGAGCTGAAGTCTCAAAGTCTTGGCTTTTCTGCACTAGGGCATTAAACGAGACGGCTGGGCAATTGCTGATCACACACGCCTATCCTGCTTCTGGAGCCGACTGCTCCAGAATCAAAGATGCTTAAACAAGATGTGTAGAGCTCCTAATGTGTCACGGGAGTTGTAACCAGTATACACACAGGAGTGTGAATCTTTTTCTTTACTTGCTATTTGCTTAAATAATTGTTCCCGAGCTTCTCTGCCTCAGCAACTCCTTCAAAGAAAAAAAAGCACAGCAAAGTAGCAATTATTTTGTTCGTGAGAAAACCCCTAACTTTGCCTGTAGAAATGGTGCTGAGTTCTATTGAAGAGTCTCAAGAACTGTGTAGTGTCGAAACCTCAGTCCAATTTATACACAAATGTTTGTATCTGGAAAGTGGTAAATTTATATAGTTGAAACATAAAAATACCCATCCGGTACTGGAATTAAAGGCAAAACAGGATGATCTACAGATTGGTTTAGGTGCTTCCTCAGTGGTTCGGCAGCCATCCATTTACCTTTCTGTAATTGCTCAAACCCACACAGAAACAACAGTCCTTCCACTCCCTGAATGTTGAGCAGCTCAAAGACCAGTCATTCATCTTCCCACAAAAAACAGAACAAAACAAAACCCTAAAACCCAAAAAACCCCACCCAAAAAACCCAGAGAAACACTGCTGACAAGGGATAAGGTGAAATAAACAGGGTCAGGGCTCCACTGTTCCCTAAATGTTCCCTTTCAAATGCAGCAGAACGAACCATGCTCCCCAGCGGAGCCCATCATTTGGCCCCAGCACGTGCTCCATAAGCTGGAACCTCTGAGGGGCTCCTGCTTGGTCAGTGCAGGCTTGTAGCACCCCCCACACAAAGGTATGCCTTCAAAGAAAAAGGTCAAGCCAATGACAGTCGGGTCACAACGGCAACGGGTAGGCTTATAGGTAAACTTCATTATAAAAAGAATTACATACCATTATTAATGTGACAAACGCTATATTTTGGAGAGGATTCTGGCTGGTTGTTTTTAGAATAGGCAGATGACCTCTGGTTCCTAACTTTAGCTGCAGGTCTGGTTGTACTTACATTACTATCTTCTAAAAAGCCGTTCTTCTTCCCCCAAACGACATGTAACATTAAGCACAGTAAAATTAGTGACCACAGGAAAACATTTACAGAAGTTCACTAAATCCGAATTCTCTAGGGGTCTGTTAAGTATATTACTCCCATCAGGCCTTTAAGGCTGTATCAAGTCTAACTGATTTTTCGGCATGGGAAACTGGTGGCTCTCAACAGCATGTGGTCCTTTCTCCTGGTAGCCAACAAAGAGAGACCAGTTTATAAATTGTTAAAATGTTCACAAGTTAACTAGGTACCTTGCACACATATTAATATTCATGGTTTGCTTTGATTAAAATACGAAGTTTCACATTAATTTGAGGATTATCTTTTATAATGCAGACAAGTTGCAGTGTTTGAGTGCCACTTAACTTAGTGTTTAATCAGGAAAACTACCATGGCCCTGGCTGATTAGGCTGGCGCAACTGCTGCCTGCTCAATTTTTCCCCATAATTGCAGGATATACTTTATTGTGACAGGGGCCCGAACAGTGGAATTCCAATATGCTATACATCAGGTTCTCCATTATTGGATTAGCTAGATGTGGCATCATTACCGCTGCACTTTCATGCCGATCATTGATCGCATCGTTCTTTCTATTCCACAATTAATGCAAGTCAGCTGGATTGATCAATCTTCTGATGAGTTTGGGCCACAGTCAATATATTCTTATGGCTCTGTGCTACTGATCTGTATGTTTTATAGCTGTGCCTAAGGATTTGTCATTCTGGCTACAGATTTTCTTGGGGTTTTTTTTAGATACTTCTACTCCCACCTTGCTGCCTAAATCACAAAGTGTTTATGAATTACTCATGTCACATGGAAAAACGAGGGAGCAAGAAAGTCACTAAATTCATCACTGGAAAGATTTTTTTGTTTTTGTTTTTGTTTTTTAAGTCCCACTCTTGGTTGGCTCAGTAACAACCAGTCTTGATAGCTGAATTTTGCTCTTTAAAACACTGAGCTTCCAAGGAAATGCAGAGATTTCATAAGAGAGCAGCTGTTTTCATTCCTTGTTTAGACATGCCAGCATGTTAATGAAATGTGGAAATCTCTTAGTAACCTGATTTTTATAGGCTGCAACAACAGTGATTTTTCAAAAATCATTAGAAGCCTTATTCCTCTTCCAAAGGGTACATACATTTGCAGGAAAATCTGTCTCCACAATGGGAGGGAGAATGAAATGATGGGACACTGGGAGAAATAGTGAGCCACAGTACTTGCTTAATACCAGTCTTCTGTTACCCTGTGTCGCAAGCATAATTATCCACATTTGAAAATTTTCCCTACAAAAACAGTATTGAGTATTGAGTTACTGTCATTTTCTAATAGAACACAGCCTATACACAAG
Source organism: Phaethon aethereus (assembly GCF_964289735.1). Lineage (NCBI taxonomy): Eukaryota > Metazoa > Chordata > Aves > Phaethontiformes > Phaethontidae > Phaethon > Phaethon aethereus. Next base: position 14,987,295 of record NC_138591.1, read on the forward strand.
AGTACAATGCTCTACAACTTCTGATTTTTTTTTTTTTTTAAATAGATGTTTTTTCTCTGGCTACTACAGAATGTACCCAGATCTGTGGCTATATTTTCTCTTTATGTCCACCAAAAAAAAAATTTATGTGTGTTTTTGAAAAACAACCAAACAACCAAAACTTGAGAGGAGCAATGCTAATGCTAGTTCTAGAACTGTAACTTATTATAGTTCCATTTTCATTCATCTACATCCTAGCCCGATGTACATTATGAGAAGCCTCAATTAACAAAAGATGCCAAATTTAAATACAAGAAAATGAATGAACTGAAACTTGGACAAAGGGTAAAGAATTCTAATGAGTACATTCCGACTAGAGTTCGGACTTTCTGGACTGGTTTGCACAATACACAGAGAATGCCCTCATTAAATGAAGACTAACTGCTTTTCTTCATCACTCCATCTCGTCTAGTTGCCAGTGCCAGTACTGGTGACAATTACACTGTGATTTTTGTAAAATACCTTATTTTTTTTCTTGTGAATCCAAATCCACAGATAAAAAATACTGATAACTAATACCATTTAAATTTCTTCCAATTAGAAAAGCAAAACCACCCCTGAAACAGTTTTCTGAGACGCCCTGAAAATACCACCGATAAAAAAAGAAAAAGAAACACCCTATTTGACAGTTGTAAATGCTCTGTTAAATTAAAATGTGTTTATTCAAAACAAATAATGTGTTTCCTTAAACACACTGGCTTTGAAGAGAGCAGGCTTTTTAGATTATCCATACATAATTCAGTTCCACTACAAGTGGAACAATTTTCCATTACGTTTCTAGTAAATTTGGAGTATAAAAGACAGAGCTTGTGCCTTAAACTGGGATAATATAATAAAATATTGAACTGTTATATAGCTTTCAAAGATACTTTTAAGATCAGGGAGCAATCCTTTCCCACTGAAGTGTGGGTGCTTTTTCATCAGTGCCAATTCGACAAAGATCGCTGCCAGGAATCACTGTTTTTCTCCTTCGAGAATAACATGAACTGAGAAACATGCCCAATAACTTAAAGTCTAGTTAAGTCTTAAATTAGTTCATAAGTCTATATTTAGGCTGCCTGCATCTATGGCCTGGTTTTTAGAAATGCAAGCACAGCAAGTCTTAGCAAGTCACTCACAACTTTCAAATATCAGACCTTTAAATTTAGATGCCTAATTAGGGGTGCAAGATTTGAATGAACTCAAAATTTTAGCCTAGATGAGCATATATATTACATCACAGTTGTTTTGAAGCTGCTTTAAGGTATGACACGTAGATAGTTCATATTCAAGTGAAAAAAACCCTCGATGATTATCCATATAGTAATACATGGGGTGCTCACGGAGCAAAAAAATCCTATTTTATTTCCGTTACAAAGACTACAGTATTTATAGCTGCAAAGGGAAGCAAATCAGTATTTTATTTAAACCTATTACCAGGAGTTTTACGCTATACACAGGAAGTTGTGTTACTTTTCAGTTTCAGGAGACTGACAATAAAGACATTCCTAAAAATCAAGTAATAATGATGGTATGTCTGTAGAGAAGACTTTTTCACATCTCTGGTATATTGGCTTTAATTTATATTACATTTCACAGGAAATTGGAGAGCAATCCCAAATTTTGCAATTAGAAGATTAAAAATGAAATCTTTAATGTTGACTAAGAGCCCATTGCTAGAGGAAAACATCTCTGCTATAAAAAAGCACTACCTTTTAAAACTAAGGTGCTTTCTCCAAGTTTCTTACCCTTTATTTTTCATATCTTCAAGAGGGAATCGGCTGCTTTCTTTTTCTATATAATCACCAAATGACTTAGTCAATGCTGGGCAAAATTTATACCCAAACATTTTGGTTTTGACATTGGTGCAGCCTATTGTAGTCTCATTAGCCTTTCAAATAGAATCTTCTGGGTTTCTTAACTAATTCCTTTTGAAAGAAATAATAGGCTACACGTGCCTATTGGTACTGCATAGATCTCTTTACGTATTGGCATAGAGCAGCTAAACTTTCTTAAAAATCTCAGTCAGAACAGTAAGAGGCCAAACCCTCTTCGTAATGCAGACATGCAACTCACTGGTTTTAAGATGGTCTTTAAAAACAGAGTGTGAATACTAATGCGTGCGTCTTTCTCTTGCCTTCTGTATTTTTATGTATCACTTATGTAAATGTTGTTATATGTATGTTTTCAGGAATACAGCGGGAAAAAAAAACCCAAAATACTAAATTTTTGCTTAGCTGTGATTTATCATCTTTGTCATGCACTTGCCCGTTTAACATCATTGCAGTCTTTGAGAAATCAGTAAAGCAGTGGAGTGCAGCAGGAATTTCCATGGATGCGAATTCAAACGACCATTGCCAAGAAAACGTTGCACAGTTACAGAAACTGAAAATCTGTCCTCAATTACCGTATTTGTAAACAAAACTAGCAACAAACATTTCCTATAGCTATAAATATAGATTAACTATATGTTTTAGCTTTCAATTGTCTACAGAAATCATAAGAATACTGCAGGCGGAAGAATTTTCATTATCTTGTACCCCCCCAGCCTGATCTTGTGGGTTTTTTAGTCCTTGCACAGGCGAAATGCAGTCAGAATGCAGTCGGTGACACACACGCAGCTCAGACAATAGGATACACAGTCTCACCTTCTGTTTCTACCTCGCGAAATAAGCGTTTATCACTTTTTCAAAGGAAACGACTTCCAAGTAATTTACGAGGTAATACACATAAATGCTCCAAGCACGGGATAATACAGCTTTCAAATAATGCAGAGAAACTTATGTCTCTTAGGACTTCAAAGGTATTGCCAGGTTTTCTTTTGCAGAGGTATAGTATAAATACAATAAAATGCAGTAGAAAGCATTAAGTAATCTATACTTCCTTCTGAATTACAGATGTAATCAAAATGAGCAAGTACACACCATCAGTCTTCACCATGCTTGTGTTCCTACAGAATTTAAGCTGAAGCTCCAGCTTTTGTGTTCCCTGGGTTTTATGGTATCTCCGTTGTTTACCTAAGAGATTCTGAGTTTCATAACTTATCATAACACATCATAAAAAGGTTATAAACCCGGATGATCCTCTCGAAAGGCATAGATAAGTTTCCGTCAACAGCAGCACCATGAATAGTCTTGGATTCTAGCATAAATTTGTACTTCATTGCTTATGTTTCAAAACCATTTTTAATATTTACTTAACACCTTTCTAAAGGCAGAGCCAGTGTCATCAAATTAGAAAGCAGAATTCTGTTACAGAAGTCATAATCGTTACAGCTTAACCGAAACCTGCTAACGTAGGCTTTTCTTTCGTCTAATTTGGAGACAGAAGAGCACTTCCCTGTGGCTCACGGGTCCCGACAATACCCTTAGACCAATTCTCATGATTCCCTCATCATGGGCAGATACCATTTCAACAGATGTCAAGAGCAGCTAAGTGCACTTAGGCCTATTTGTTAAATTCCTAGGGGGAGGTAGATTGGCGAAATTCATCCTGTAATTAAACCGCATATTTCTTTCAAGCTGCCTTTTCCCTCTTCCCTTCGTAATCCCTCTGTCTCCCATCAAATCATTTAGGCACTTATTGGCTACAATCAATACGGTATGAGATACATTAATTTAGTCCCTAGGAGATTTGCTGGGAATAGGCGGTACTGCGCCGCAAGCGTTCCGAAATGTTCAGGCAAGCATGCTGTCAGCTGTAGCAACGTAGCACTTACAGGCAGCACAGGCAGATTTATGACAATTCCATACTGTGCGCCCACAGCTCTGGTCTGCAGCCAAACATACATAAATTGGATTGAGACGGGAAACACTAAATATGTTACCTAATGCACACAAATGCTAAATAGAGCAAATCAGTGTGAAGAGTTGGAACGGCTGGACAGAATCTGAACAATTAAGCTCAAGCTTTCCATATGTTCAAATACCCCTTGTGCCTCGCTGCGGAGAGCGAAATTGGGATTGGAAAGAAACATTAACGAGGGTTCTCATTTACAGATATGGGCTTCAAAGTAACATCCTTCACTTACATTTATATCTTGCCTTTTAACTTTTACATCCTCCTGTTACTGAATTGCTGGGATTTGTTTTTGTCTTCAGAGACGTAAGGCAGGATGAAGCCATCCATTTTTTGTAGAAAGAGGATACAAAAAGAATTCTGAAATTAGGCTATGCTTCATTTTTAAGGATATACTATTGCATATTTTTATTTATAAGCAAATATATAAAGCAAGTCCCTAACATCTAAGTATGAAACTGAGGACTTAGAAATGTCAACAAAAAACCCATATTAAATGCTCCATAAATCCTAAGCACAGAATGCATTGGGAAGCTATCGATACGTACACCAAACAGCATGTCATTTGCAATTAAAACTATGTTTGTAACAGTAACAGTAAGTAATACTGGTAGACACACAGATTACTAATGTGGTAGGCTAACTTGGGAAGCTAGGAAAAAAATATAACATCCAAGACTTAACTGGATTATTTTGTTGCAACTGCAAAAACATAATCTGTCAGACAAACAAAAGTTTTGTGTACTGTTGTATGCACTTAATTTTTAACATGTTAAACTAATTAGAAAGCCTTTTTCCTCCCTTTTTTAAAAAGAAGTCATTTATAGTTACCTGATTAACAAATTCCAATTTAGATTGTGTTGTACTGTCTGTTTGAGCGTGTTTCCTGTGAAAGCACGATGAAAACTGCTGCATCTGGGGTGTGCTTACAGTTTTTGCAGACACTGAGGAGGAGAGGAGTGCACCTGAGCAACTGCGGGCAGAAGGAGGTGAAATGATGAAGCCGTGGGAAAGAGTGAACAGACTCGGTAGCGCAGAGGTTTCAGATGTGCAGCAGACTGCCACGGCCCTGCCTCTGGATTAAATCTCATTAATTTAGATTCACAAAGATTTATTTCATGCATTTTGCTCCCACTCCTAATATACTTGCATGGTTTCATGTATTTAAGATTTGAAAGGACCGTTCCCTTTCCTTCCTTTTTTTATTTCTATTTTACATATTTTTTTGTTCAGTGGGTAAGAGCTATTGCTTTATTACCCAAATGGAGTGGGAAGGGCTGTTGTACTTCACAGGTTCTTCTGTGACCTGTAATATATATGATTAAGACAGTCACAGTGCACACAGGAATCTTTTCAACTGCCAAAAAAAAAAAAAAAGTTATAGGTACCAAGAGGTCATCATTCTGTACTGCAATGAAGCTAGTAAACTCCAGGAAAAAGAGAAGAGGAAAAAAAAAGCTTCAGGCATTTTATAAGGGATTTGCATTCCTTTAAAACACATTATTTCTCTTTGACTAAAGCTACTTCCTAGTTTACATTGGTAACATCAATTACCATTTCAGCACAAAGGAAAAAAGGAGAAAACAGAACCATTTATTTTATAACCAATAACCCTTCAAGTTTACAAGGTTAACTTGAAGGGAGAGTCGTCTGTCTAACTGGAGAAGAAAGTCTGAACCATTGCCATTTCTACTGGTGACTATTCCACTAACTTAAAACTATTTCCCAGAAATTCATTTTGGGCTTTGTAGCATTTCCTTTTCAGGAACTGCTTAACCAGATGATATTTATCTTTCAACTCCACAACTTCATAGAAGTCAGCTGCCTTCTCGACTCACCTTGTACCTGAGCTTTCTTAAAGCACAACCTGCAACCAAAGGGGCAGCTATGGATTATTCCAACTGAAACTCACTGGGGTTTTGGGTTCTTTCTGGCACTGTTTGCAAAGCATGATGTATTCCTCAGTCATCTCTTAAAACCAAACAATCTAATAGACATTACTCTCATAAATGCTCTCTACCGTCCCACTGGGATTGAGCAGGAGCATGGATTACACTCAGATGAATGGGAATCTTCAGAGCAATACAAACTAAAACATGTGAATGGACTTCTCTGTCCTCCTCCCACTTACGAGATGGTTTTTGGGGGGTAAGGAGGAAAGAAGTAACCTTCTGTTTAGGGGACCAATCTGTTGTTCCCTGGGTGAACTTGAATTTTTTTTTACTTGGGGACTTTGATTTCTTTCAGAACTAATTGAAAAAAGAGAATTATCTCAAAGCAGATTATATTTCCTCATTCAGATTGCTTGAATAAGTTTTTACTGGCATGAATACAGCATGTACACTCTAATATACAAGCAGCCTTCCGATTTCTCAAAAATATGGAGGAAAGAATTTAAAAAATCTCCTAAGAAAACCCGCTGAAAAAGGAATACAGTGCATACTTTCAACATAGAAATATACTGCTCTAACCTCGTGCCCCTGAGAGCTACGATTAAGCATTCTAGAAACTAAGAAATTAATAGGAAAAATATGTTATCACGCAGCAAATACCTTTATTATACTTTAATTCATTAGAAATATTTTGAAACTCTCCCCAGGGAAAAAGTAGAGTTTAAAATTGCTTACATCTTCCTTAAAAGCTGAAGTAAGCTTTTCCGTTTCCTCTTTAATAATCTTATTTTAAAAGTTTGCAAAAACTGCTGACTTTGCACTGCAAACAGATAATTATTCCAAACGTCTTTTCTTTCCTGGTATTTTTCTCGGTATACCTAATTGTTTTCTACCTTTTTTACATTTATGGATGCCATGAAGATTTGCAAACAGAAAAAAATCCAACATAAGAAAAAACACACTGGATACACCTGCTTAATGACGATAATTAGGTTACTACTAATTCCTATAGCTGTTACTGCAGGCTGGGCAGATAAATGACTAAGGCAGATAGCTTCAGATTAAAAATAATTAGTCTGAGTTTTTTAATATTACTTTTACAAAAACACCTTTATTGCATCAGCCTTTAGCGAGTTCTTTTGGGGGTTTTTTGTTGGGTTTTTTTTTTTCCTGTCAGGTAGCCATTTCATAATTACTGGGGTAGCAACTGAGATAACTCTTCCATCTAAAGGAAACTTCCACTTTCATATTTCTTCTCTTTGAACTGTTCCTAGTTTTAGATTTTACTGATTTGTAGGATGGCAAAGGAGGAGCAGGTATTCCCCTGAAAGCTCTCCTAGTCTCAAGTATTTGTGGTTTTGAAACTTCTGAGAACATTTTTGTGTTTATTATTTCCTGATAGAATTTTTCCCCCATTAAATTCTCAAGTCTTCCTGTGGACCCAAGTAAACATTTAGCATTTGCAACTGCCTGTTGCAAGAATGCCTACGTCTGTATATACAGTGTAGAAAGTATCACTGCTTTTGTTTTTTCTGAACCTGACACCTGCTAGTATCATTTGATGTTCTTTATTGGCAGTAGAAGCACCAAAGGAGAACAAAACAACAAAAAACCAACAGGCCCAAACCAATCTTAGTCCATCTTTTCCTTATCACCCATAACTTCATAGACCACTTTCGTATTTCCTAGAATTTTCTTCTTTTTCAGGTTGTTTCTGTTTCTACTCAGCTCACGTTCATGTGCTGGTTGGCAGCCGGCTGAACATGAGCCGGCAGTGTGCCCAGGTGGCCAAGAAGGCCAACAGCGTCCTGGCCTGTATCAGGAATAGTGTGGCCAGCAGGAGCAGGGAAGTGATCGTGCCCCTGTACTCGGCACTGGTGAGGCCGCAGCTTGAATCCTGTGTTCAGTTTTGGGCCCCTCACTACAAGAAGGATGTTGAGGTGCTGGAGCGTGTCCAGAGAAGGGCAACAAAGCTGGTGAGGGGTCTGGAGCACAAGTCTGATGAGGAGCGGCTGAGGGAACTGGGGTTGTTTAGTCTGGAGAAGAGGAGGCTGAGGGGAGACCTTATCGCTCTCTACAACTACCTGAAAGGGGGTTGTGGCGATGAGGGTGTTGGCCTCTTCTCCCAAGTAACCAGTGATAGGACGAGAGGAAATGGCCTCAAGTTGCGCCAGGGGAAGTTTAGATTGGATATTAGGAAAAATTTCTCCACTGAGAGGGTGGTCAGGCATTGGAACAGGCTGCCCAGGCAGGTGGTGGAGTCGCCATCACTGGAAGTGTTCAAAAAACATGTGGACGTGGCACTTTGGGACATGGTTTAGTGGGCATGGTGGTGTTGGGTTGGCGGTTGGAATTGACGATCTTAAAGGTCTTTTCCAACCTTAATGATTCTATGATTTTACACGTGAAGTTTGGTTTGCCTTTTTCTCATGCTTCAATTTAAACTTACTTACATTGAGTTCCATTGGTTTCTTGGTCCTATAAAGTCCTTGTGCAATTTTTAGGTGATCCTTATCTTCAATATTTTAAACAACTTAGTATCATCAGGAAGTCTTGTCACTAATGACCCCTCTTTCAATAAGAGCATTGAACTGCATGGGTCCCAGTAGAAAACCTTACACCACTGTGAACACTACCCACTGATTGTTTTCTCCTCTTCATATTTAACCATTATTTTTGTCTACGCAAGGACCTTCATCACAAGGCTGCATAGTTTCTTTATAGAGGCTTTCATGAGGGACTTCACCAAATGTCTTTTGGAAACCCAGGCAGGCTATATGAACATGGATCTTCCTTATTTACCATTTCAAGTGGCACTAATAAGCTTTGAGAGTCATAACCTTCCCCTTAAAATCATTCTGATCTTATCAGCTGTATGTCATATTTAGCAATGTTTTCATTAATCCTATTCTTTACTATACTTTCTACTAAAAATCAACAGCACAAAAAGGGTTGATATTGCAAGTAGGAAAGATGGAAATATTTCTGGAAGTAGAAATATTTAGCTGAACATGCCAACACAGAGGTTCTTTGGCTCGCATTTACTTGAAGCCTGTCATCTTCATTTTCTCATCCTTCTTCACCTTTTATTTGGGATAAAAATGATTAGCAGAAGCAGGGATGGCAGAAAAAGCACTAAAATATTTTTGCTTCTAGCAAGAGATGGCAAAGAGGCATGAGAAGATGCAGACGACAGGACGTATATTTGTATCTTCTGGGAAACCTGTCATTATTTTAGAATTAACCTGCTTTTGTCTCAATCCAGACCCTGCAGCACAAAAGAACGTTTGTCCTTTTGCTGTATACTTCATAGCTTATGATACGCAATATAGCATCTGTAAGACACTTAATAAGGTGTTTCTCAGTAAGAAGACATACAACATACAAGCAAAAGCAACTAACCAAAATCATATGGACAACTTGAATTCTAAGATCCTTGCCTTATCAATATTTTACTTAGCACCTTCATTTTTATTTTAATATGTTACTGCTACTGTGAAAGTTGCTCATTATAAGTGAGGACACTTATTCCCTAAAAATTATATGAAAAAGGCAGAAAGAAATGTCATAACACATCAAATACTTGCAGCTATTATTAACTTTCAGTCATTATTAGGCATAACTGTATTTCAGTAGGTTAGCATAAAGAGAAAGAAATTTTGTCTCAAACTAAGATAGGTGGTCAGAAAACTTAGTCAGAAAATAAGTAAATAATAAAAAACCCTTTAAAACACGAAAGATGCGATCAAGAAGACAGAAGTACTGAGGAATACTCTTCTGTGAACTCTTATTTTGTTTCAATTCAATTATCTTCTCCAACTATAATCAGGTGTAAAAATAACTTGCCTCTTTATAATAATCACATACTAACTCTGCGATTGGAATAGCCTGCAGGCTCAGATTTGGTTACACCTGCAGACTAAATTATTTTATAAGTATTATTAAAAGCAAATGAAGGAAAGCTAGGAGAATAAGATTAGCATTATATAAAGCAACACAGCTCTAGAATGCCTCCTTAGGAAAATTAATAGTTTTCTCTTTAAAACAAGCAAGTATGAAGTGACAAAAAATACATCTCAGACTAGTAAAGGCAACAGGTTTTGTGCTACTGTACATTTTTATTCTACCTTTTCATTCCATTATAGAAGTGAAAATATACTGCCTGCTTACTGTCTTTCTGTGAAAACTGTTCAGTCGTCGTTTCTAGACACTAGCTAGAAATCTTGGTGTAAGCTATGCTCAGCCTTACGTACAAGGCTGTCTCATACAATCATAGCTACTGTTATTTCCCCTATAATCATACAACCCAGATAATATGTCAGTTTTATATTTGGGAAAGGCAGAATTCAGTCTTAATTTCACCAAAATTAATGACTTAATATTTTGAACCTCATATTTATTTAGCGTATTTAGGTAAGGCCTTTCCCCACAAGGAGAAAGGATAAATCCTCATCCTTATTTAATGCAGCACACAGACAGACAGACACAGACTAGTTCGAAACTCTCTTGGTTGTATTTGTAGTGCAATGCAGTTCAAAGAGATACTTATCAGGGTTTTTAAATCATGGTTTGCTGCCTAGGCCATTAGCCCTGCTTAAAATGATCCCTGTTCCCCTTCTTTGTTATTTCAAGAAAGCCTGTTGCCTCTTTAAAAGACTTAAGTATCTTGTAATATTACCCCCTCCTTCTGCTTTTTGACATTATTTTCCTTTCTTCAGACTTCTCCATAGTCACACACTCTGCTCCCCCGGGGTTTCTCCCATCTTAAGAAAAAGATGAAAAACTCTGCTTGCTGCATTTGTGTGTTCCATAAGCTCTTTAAACTTGCTGAATGCAATGTTTATGATCACATCATGGAGTTTCCCTTCAACAGTTCCCATACTGTTCTCCCATGTGATCCATCTGTTTAAGGAAATGTGGATGGCAAAGCCTTCTAATGAATGTTTTCTAAGCCAAGGCTAAAAGCTAGTACTTCACATTCATACTCATCTAATCTGTAAACCACTTTCTATAACATCAGCCAGACAGCTGATCATAATTCCTCATGTAATTACCCTTTCTCATTATCTATGTCATCTTCTTGTCTACCATCAGCTTTTTTTAGGTGCTCTAAGAGGTGCCTGTCCTTGCTTTCCTGCTCTTTTTCCTACACATCTTTTCCTTGGCCATTTATCAAGACATATGATAAATACAATACGTCTACAAAGACATATTCGTATAACTCACAGGGTCATCTAATTTACATGTTTGAACTAAATCTTAACTTGCCTTTGTTGAATCTCCTCCTCATGAATATCTAACAATTCCTTCAAGTTGAAAACAAAACTTTATTTCTTCTGTTGCCTACTGGCTTCCAGGCCCTCCTTTTTCAGCCTTCCATAAATTTATCATCTTGAACTCCTGGCAAAACTTCCAGATTTTTTCTGTGTAACATTTCTAACACTTAGCACTTCACATCCATGCAGAGAACTTAAACTCTCACCTTGAACTTCATCACACCATTTGTACAAGTAACATTTTCTTCCACCTTGGCTGTTTTTCTCTACTCACAACCTTTTAGACTGCTGCTGCAAACATAATTTCATGAAATTGTTTAGACCGTTTCAGCCATGTTTTTACAACTTCCCTCTTTACCCCCTCAGAGAGTCCTACCTCTTTCCATGTGTCTCATGAACAGAAGTATTAGTTTCCCACCTTCAAATGGCTATTGCTTATTTCTAACATTTTCAGACATATGCTTTTTTGCTTTTCTTTCACATTGCCGATTACATTTGCTGCGCTGTTTCATTTTCCCCCTCCTCAATCCTTCTTTGCTTCGTTTTGCTGTGGTGGCTACCAAAGTGAAAGCTGGTACCCTAAATCGGAGATAGGTAGTATGATGCTTTACTTCCTTGTATTCCCTTCTTCCAAGTGTCTTCAAAATGAAACTCTTTCAGCAAAGATCATATTTTGATTTTGGACTTTTCAGCATGTATTTACAAGGGGTCTTTAAAGCCAAGGATACCTAGCCATGTGTTAAGAGTCATACGAATAAGCAAAGAACAGTAACAATAAACTACCAAACCATACAAGGAACATACACTCAAAAGTTAAACAACTAAAATTTAACATAATTGATTTTCATTAAGGTACTTTTCAGTTTTTGTGTAGGTTGGAAACCACAGCATTCATTACTCCTTCAAAAAGTGATACAGCATGTATCCCTAAAGTCACGGTGAAAGGTTATTATATCGCCAGAGGTGCCTAGTAAATGCTTTTTTTACATATAGAAAAAAATGCATTAATTGGCACTTCATCACCTATTTGTCTCTACTCCACCCTTTCCTGACATTTGCACCTTTTCTTTTTCCTTCCTATTTCCTATTCTTAAAATCTTGAAGTGATTTAGGCTCCCCCCTCCACAGCTGAAAACCTGTTACCAATTAATTTGCTTGCAATGCTGAGATTTTTGGGAAGGTGGGAGGGAAAGTGGAAAGGTGTTATACTCTACAATCTTAAAATGTTATAGTCATTTTGTTGTCACGTTGACTTTTACCCTTTCTGTAATGTATTGTGTCAGTCTCTGAATTATTGATTTTAATCAATCAGACCATGCAGTCCTACAATCAGTTGAAAGGTACAAGAGAAAAAAGGTAGCTCTTAATCATTATTAGTCCTTGGTTCAAAAGAACTCTGGTTTAACTTCTGATCCATATACCTCAGACAACGTAAAATCTATTTGAGTTTAAGCCTAATCAGTGGCTTGTCTGGTAATTAGGCAAAGAGTAAAATCACCTTGCTTACGATGACATAATGGTCAGAGATCACTAATATCCAAATTATACTTAAAAAGAGATCTTGTTGTGCTTACGTGTCTGAGCCCAGCTGCTGGAGGGATCCACCCTGTACATGTGTGACCTTCCACACTGTCCACCCAGACTGTGGAGCAGGATGAGGCCATTGGTGCTGTCTGTGATCTGTGTGGCTGACTGCGTATATACGTATGCGCGTAGTATGTGTGTGTGCCTGTTGGAATAAATCTTCAGCCTCACAGCTGACTGGACCCGGGGATATGGTGTGGCAACAGCCTCACCTCTGGGGTTGTTCGGTCTGGCACGTTATATTTTCCTTTAACAGTTTATATCAAATTTCATTTTAAAAACCAAATAATCAAATATATGAAAATAGAAATATGTGCAAAACATACATATAATACATAGGACATCCTACTTTTTACTCTTTTAAGCAAACACAATTACTTAATAAAAATTATTTTAAAAATCCCTTTTATTGTTACTATGCCTCCTACCTGAGCTGCTAAGTAACTCCTAACTTACGGAGCTAGCAATACATCGAATTCATCTGTTTCGGTACAAACATCACCTGTTACCCTTGCTTTAGAGAAGTGAAGCTATGGAACCGTATGAGCACACACAGTGTGCATGCCAGATTTATCAATGAGGGAGAGGGTTCTCCAACGAAATGGAACAGTGGCCCAGCTACGGAGAAACTTGGGGTGTATTGTGCTGCTGTGATTTTTCTTGTCTGACATGTCTATTCCAATACTCGAGCACAGAAAGCCTGATGTATGGAAAGAGCTTGTCAGCCAGGGCCTGATTCATGTAAAAGCCACCAGAATCACAAGGAAAAAAAATCAGTCTGTTTGGGCAGTAGTCCATTGATAGTAGTTGATCCCATTCAACAAAATGAAAGGGAGTTTAATTGTGGTGGTTTGATTTTTGCGTGATGTTAGTGCTAAACCTATTCCTTCCTCCTAAAAGCAAGATCTGTGGCGTTCCTGGGCTTAGGCATTTTGTTAGGCTTATTCAGGCTAGGACAGGAAGATTAAACAGTTTATATCTGATCTACTGACTCCTAGTAAAACTGCTCTTCATGACCTTTGAAAAGTCACAGTAACACGGGGAATCTCTCCCTGGAGCTGACATTAGGTTTATGGTAAAGGCTGGTTTGCTCTGAACAACAAAACTTGGTTTGTTAAGAAAAATTTAACTTTGGGGGCAAACTGGAACCCTAATAAAGTTGGTGGTAGTTTCTGTCATTAACTGAAGCATGTTAACAGCGTTATGTCCTAGGATTATTTGATTAAAAGAGCTGCTGTCAACTGCCTCCTGCCGCACACTTAGACTTTAACAGCAGCTGTTTCCTACAGTATCTTTACGAACATAAACTCATTTTATGACTAACAAAGGGAGGATTTTTTTAAAATGTGACTATATTATTGTAAAATCGTGCTAGTCTCAGATAGCCATGGAAATGTAATCCTACAGGCACACTACCACTTTCGTTTTTCTGTCACTGTGTACTACTCAGTTATGTTTCGTATCTTAAGGTATAACAAAAAGAAATGCGTGAAAACAGGGTTAAATACCTGCAGGATATAACTTTATAGCATTAACTCTGATTATAAACATAAAGGCCACTGATGCATTGTAACAGAATTTTCTTGTGACCCCCGTTAAGACTGTAAAATGTAAAGCTTCATACTGTGCTCACCGTGTTCGGTTAAAAGCAGAAAAAAAATAGCGTTGCATTTCCGCTACCATCAGCAGAACTGCCATCCTTTCTCACAGAGTTTTCTAATCCTTTCTGGCACCAGAGGCATTTGAACAGTTGGTGGCAAGAACTGAAACTGTGACGAAGGTAGTCTCGGTTCAGATTTACAGTCCTATCACTCACAAGCTGCCAATTCATTTTATGGCGTGTACTGTGAAAATTCATTATTTAATATAAGCCTAAAAATATCTATTGGTCCAGTACAATAGCTTGACTTTGAATTCAGAAAGAACAAGTAACACAGCATGTGGTGGCTTTCAGCTTGCAGTGAGGTAGCCCAGCACATACGTAGAACACCTTTTGTATGCTTCAATCAAGCATAGCATTTGTTCAGCCAACAAGTTGTTCTATCTCAATTTTTTCTATGTATTTTTATATGACTACATATGTATCAATCTAGGTACGCATGTATGTGTGTTAGCTGCTAAAAGAGTACAGCAATAAATGACTAGCCTTAGGTTAGAAATGGTTTCTCTTTCAAGTATTTTCAGCTCAAACTGTTAGGTATTTCAAAACTTTGCAGATACCAGATCTTAAAGTTCAGAATTAAAAGATATAAATTAATTTAAAAAAACCCAACACATTTTAACCCATCAGTTCTCAGCTAACGGACATCCCAACCACTCAAAACAGGTTAACTCACAAAACACCTTTTTTATTTTATGGCTAGATGACTTCAGGGAAAGAATACACCGTAGGGACTGCAGACCCCATAATCATGGCTGTGCCATGTGATACTGATGCAAAGTTAAGGCTACTACCTCGTCTCTCCCCTCCCCAGGACGGCTCGGTTAGCTTGTGCTCTTAAGAAAAGGCAATTTCTCTATTTTACAGACCTGTCACATGCTAAGACAATAACTGAGAAAAAATTAACTTACACTAAAAGAAAAATATCAAATGTTTCAAAGTATGTTTTCTACTTGTACCCAGCCCTGTTGATTCATGTTGCAGAATCAAACCTGCAATATGTCTGTACCTCTGAAAAATGCAATAAAGTGAGAAAGAGCCGGGCCATTCATTTTGGCCGCGCGCAACAGCAAGAGCGGTGGTTTTGGACCACCACCAAATCCACACCTTGATTTGCTGCTGATCCTCACGAAGCATAACCTCACCTGGGTTGGCCACACTCCTAACAGAGTTCTGCTTCAGAGAACAGCGACGCTTCAGTATCATTTTGCAGTTTGCAAAATGTCAAATAGCATCAATTGTGTAGTGAGACGAGTTGACTAATGACTGCATTTACAGCTGATGACTATGCTTTAAAGCTGCATTCTAATTTTTTTATTGTATTTTTATGTTACAAACTTATATACAATTTAGAACTTTGCAAGTATTTATCCTACTAAGAAAATTAAAACGTGCAAAATAAACCTCAGACAGGCTTATAAGTTCCTTAAGTTTTTCTTCTTTTTCCCCTTTATGTCTAATGCATTCTCTTTAATTCCTTACTTTTTATAGCAGCAGTTTGATATAATAAACCATAGTTTGTAAAAGCCATTAAGAGTAAGCTTGCTAGTAGCAATCCTGTTAAGTTACCTCACAAGTGATGTGCTGTAATGTTTTCACATCAACTTTCTTTAGCTTCTATGTTGTAGCATTCATAAATGTCTCAGATTCCAAAAGTTTAAAAGTATTTTGTTCAAATTATGAGCAACAGTTTCTTAATGGAGAATAGAAAGGCAGTAGCAATGTAAAAAAGTCAAGTTCAATTACGAAAGTATCTTTGGAAAAAAGTCAGTTAATGCTAGCAACATGTAACAACATTGATTAAAAGGCGAGTGGGAGCTCCTCATAGGGTGCAGAGGAGTAACTTTATAGTCTAGTGTGAGATTCTTCTCGCAGCTGAGAGTGAGAATCCTGAATCTCAGTTCTGTCAATTCACGTCTGTTAAGGTGAATTAACATTCCTTCATTCGCCCCGGCGTATGGCGTCCGCGCGGCGACAGCCTCCTGGGCCGCCCCTCTGGGCAGAGAGGGGTACTGGAATGCTTCTCCCTGGCAATCCCAAGGCCAAACTCAGGAGACTTCATTATGTTCATCCCAGTTACCGCATGCTTCAAGGTTTCAAATAACCATAACTCTAAAATGCTGAGAAGAAATATTCATCCAAAACCTGAATGCAGGATTTATGAGACGTATCAGGCAACATCTTATTTTTTTTCAACGTTCGTGTGCTTAATAGTCATATAGCTACTGTACATCTTACAGTACACTAAGTCAGGATTAAGTATGCTTAATAAAATGTTTAATTTATGGAATTATGACATTGCTCATTACAATGAGTGTCAAATGATTAATAAAATAGAATGGGAAATTTATCTTTGCCCAACCATCTTCTCAAAAATCCAGATGCAATAATCTCTTCCAAACATTTCAGCATTTCATAATTTTCAATCATATTACATACTAGCCTTCAATCTTACTAGTATTTCTCTTTCAATATGTTTCAGGATATATAATCTTCCATTTTCCTCCTGCATGGCAAGGATCCAATACTTCCAATTATTAATAAAACCACAGCATTAACTTCTTGTACACATTACTTCTCCACAAAGCCCCGTACTTCCTTTTATTTCTATACCAAATTTGAAATATTTTGATCCTTGCAGGTTTATCTTTCTTTCTTCATCACAGTCAAGGCTTTTAAAATGGAGCAATCTGATCGCCAGAGTTCCTAGCCAGGTAAAGGTAGTGTGTCTGCAAAGCTACAAAGTGCAAGACAATTATCCCAATAGCTTGCCTGTTCCCATAACCAAATACAAGTTTTGCACTTCAAGATCAAAAGAACCGGACACTATTAAAGCACCATCAGGCTTTCTAAGAAGGGAAAAGCGCCTCTTGCGAATGACAGTCACAATCCTGAAAACTGTAGCTTACTTGTAATGCAAAAAGAGCGAAGGTTGAGGTAAAACGCCTTTACTGCAGAGCACGGCAGGCCAAACCACACTCCGTTACGCTATAGCCTAGGAACACGATTACATACAATCAAGAAGGTATCTTCCTGTATTCTTGAAACGGCTCAAGTCTTAGGCTAATTTGTCAGCTTCAATTGCCTTTCCTGATTTAATACATCATGGCTGTAGCCACGTAGGTGCTCAGAGAGGACCCTACAAGTCAAAAATAGCAAGAGAAGGAAAGAGGAAGTTGCAATTCATGTTCTGTTCTCTTTTTCCATTTACAATTCTATCTCTTTAAAAATTCTGCCTGTCATCCTTCCCAGAAAGTAAGGTGACCTTTTGCCTGGAATGAGGCAACTTCCTTCTCTTTCTCTTTAACAACAACAACAAAAAATTAATCTATTTATGGTTTATGTCTTCTATTATATTCTTAGAGAAGAAGAATAGTTTAGTGATAACTCCACTCGTCAAACTCGGGAGACTTGCGTTCCCTTTGCAACCTTCAACAAGTCACTCATTTGCTGTACCTCATTTAATGAAAATGCAAATCAGAAGCAGTAAGCCTAACTAAAGGTATGGAGCCATTCTTATAAAAGGGAATACTGAACAGAAAATAATTGCTTTGCCTGAAAGAGCGATGAGAGAAGGGAGGTATGATAAAACTATTGAGTAGCATGGAGAAAGTAAGAAGACAATAACTGGTTCGTTTTTTCCTCCCCATCACGTTTTGTAGGATATGCTCCACTTGCCCTCAACTGTGCTTCTCTGCATTCTCTCCAGTGGGCCCACATCTTTCTTGAGCATGACACCCAGGCATGAATACTGATCTACATGATAGCTCTATCTCTGCTCAGTATGTCTCGACCACAGTTGACAATGCTTTTTTGCACAATGAAAAAACAATGTTTAGGCAATTGTGCAAAACTTTCTTTTTTTTTTTTAAATAAAATCCACAGTTGCCAGTTTTAATTCAGGCTTCACTACTCCAGGCTACACCACAGCATTTTCTAATTGCACGTTTTTCTTTTCATTTTTCCTTCCCCCCGTCCTGTAATAGTTTGAACTGATGACATGTCTTAAGGGGCTTGACATCTCTGTTCTGGAGGACTGGCAAGCGAGCAGCGTTCGCTCAATCTTCAGAAACAGCTTGGTAATTGCTCTCACTTCATTGCATCCATCTTGCAGCAATTCAGCACTCAAGGAGAGTTGTCTGAAGCCAACGCTTGCCTTCACGCAGTCCGATTCTAACACCGTGGTGTGGTCCTGATCCGGTCACCATTGCCCATCGAGGCACTGGTGGGCCACGTAACAGGTCGCCAGGGCAGGCACGGGCCTGCGCCGACCCCCGGGCTGCAGGACGGGCTCCCTGTCAGCAGGGAGCCCGCGGGCAGCTCCTGCGGGCAGCCACCTGCCTGGCCGTGCCTCTGCTGCCCAGTGCGGCAGAACCTCTCATGCAAACACCCTGTACAAATACAGTTGTTTTTAAGAAAGAAAATGAAACCATAGCTTGAATGACCAAAAAAAGGAGGAAACTCTCTCCACAGACAGGATCTGTGCAACACGTCGTGGGACCCCCATCCGGGGTCCATCCAAAACTACACAAATGTGGGGTTCTCGCCACGTGAAGGGACGTAAGATTTACTTACTATATCTATTCCTCTTTTTATTCTATCTTATTAGAACGGCCATTTTAGTAAGCCACTTGTGGTCAGGCCTTTCTTACTGCGATCCAGAAAGAACCCAGCACGGCCTCTCTCGCGCCGCGCCGCTGCGGAGCCGGAGCCAGCTGGACTGTAGATTAACATGTGCCGCAAGCCCTGAGGGGATTTTAAACACGCCGCTATGCACTGTTCTGCAGAACGGACACAAGTGTTTCTACTTCAACACCTTCTCATTGTGTTCATATTTAATTGACCGGTGAAGTAATTACTTCCTCCAGAAAGAAATCAATTTAGTTTCCTATATTTTCCTTACTTTCTTTTATTGCGGCCAATGCAATACAGATGGCCAATGTTGTTTCTAATTCTTCCTATTCAGTTCTTCAGCGCTACAGAAGAGGTATTCTCCATCCAAATTGCAGTTCCTGTGTCCCACGTTACATGCCCCTTCAGTTATTTGCGTTTCTGCTATCTACTTTTCCTTGTTATTGGAATAAGAAAACAAAATTTCTCCCATATTGGTTTCTGTACGGTATTAATAGCCTATTTCAAAAAGAAACATTTATAAAATTATAAAGCAGTACTGCATGCAAGCTTATCTTCTCACAAATATCACGCAATTCTTAGCGACGCGGTATTGTTTTTAATAAGTATGCTCCGTTCTTCGTCCATCTCTAGCAAGGCTGGAAATGTTTTTAGTGTCTCCAGGCCAAGTAATCTACAACAGGAAAATGCTGCAAAATTATTTTCGAACTCTAATGTTTTCACAAGGGCATACCTTACTATGTTTTATAAACCTACTTTATTTTATTACATGCATTTCATATAAAAACTATAAACTGGGGTTTATATTACTTTCAGCTTTTGACCATTCATCAGTTTTCCATGATAAAGCCACAGTGAAATCAATATCCTTGTAAAGCCAAGCTGTCAGAAGTTACTAGACTATTTCCAAAGGCAATTCCAATGAGACAGACTACCAGATGTTTTCAATATATTTTACACAAGATTGCATGATAATGTTAGTGGGACCGAAAGAAACAATACAACAGGTAGTGTTTTGGGGTTTGACATTTTAGATAGCAAGCCCAATTGATTTTTACAAGATACCTGGGACAAAAATGCCAGTTCTGGAAAATTTACACCAAAACACTCATCCACAAAACTTAAGACCAATTGTGTTGTCAAACAGCAAGAAAAGGAGGTAGCAACAATGAAACAAAATCAGCATAAAAGGGTTCGCTATACTTACATGTTTATATGAGTATGCCTGTATTCATATGCAAAACTGTGTATAAGACACATGTATAGGTGTACAGAAACATATGCACTTTACTATATTAATTTTACACTTCTGCTGATTTACCGGTTTTACGTATATAGAATACTGCCAATTATGATTAAAATTCCCCTTATAATTAATTCAAAATTTTATTAAATCCAGCTTTTATAACTTTAAATATAATAACGCCAGCCAAGCCAGGGCAAAGAATATGTCTAGTCATTAATTTTACTTGTATCATTTCTCATCGCTCAAAAAAATGGCAATAAAAGGATCCCTCCTCAGAAATCAGACTAGCCACGGCCATACTCATCTCCATAATAGCACAATTTCCAATTCACGCCTCATTTTCATTAATGTTTCTAGCCATAAATTTTTAAGCATATGATAAAAAATTTCTGAAGCGGCATAAAACTAACATGAAGAGGGAGTTCATTAGCATGTGACCCTAATTAGAAATTCCATATTAACTTCCCATTTCTACTTGTGCATATCCAAGAGCAGCAGGCCTAATATGCTGTGTATCAGTCTTACATTTGTTTTAAGAGCTCTCTTCTCCCCCTCACTCATTTTTATTTTTACACAATTTCTATGTTTCTCCTGCTACTGAATAAGTCAACAGATAACTGTATCACAGTAGCACCTTCTGCGTCACAAATTATCCCGGAGAACTGCAAGAAGCTACCAGCCCAATGCTTTATTAATGATATCGGATCATAAAAAGAAAGGGGAAATTGCTGACTCCAACTCTTTTCTAATGTTGGGTGATAAAAATGCTACTTCAGGATTCAGAAGGTTAAGTTCTAATGTGTATTTTGAATAGAGTATGCTGAAATAATTGCCTCATAAAGCAATGCATTGACCAGCCTGCTAATGGCTGTATAGTGCAAAACTCAGCAAAGAGTGCCAAGCTTACTGGAAAAAATGCTGTGGTACTACTTTTGTAGCTTTCCATATTAAGTTAACTTTACCTTTTTTAACTTTTTTTTTTAATCCTGCCAAAAGAGCACCCCCCTACCTAAAACATTACCGATTCCTTTTGACTATGTTAAGACCAAATTATTAAAGAAACCCAAAACAAACCAAAAGGCAAACATCCAAAGAAATCTGAACGCAACAGTAAGAAATCATAATCGCATTTCCCTTGTATGAGCTCAATTACTAATTTCTTCCTTTTTATTTTTCTGCTAGGTTCAGTTTAATATCAAGCCAGTAGCCAAACTAAACCCAAAGCAGTAATTACACATTAGAGTATGAGCTGATTTCTAGCTTATAAACTTTTCATTAACAAGAATCTATTTGATGGAGAAAAGCCTCCTTTATACCCAGCGCACACTCTAGGCCTCAAAACAGCGCAGCATTTCAGCTTCGGTTTAAATCTGTCCCTATTTATTGAAGTACCCAAGAGTAATCAGATAATCAAAAAACATCAACATACATGTAGAGTTACACGACACTCAACACAAGGTACCCAGAATTAAGAAAACACTATACTAACCCCCGGCTCAGGTACCACTCCAGCACTGGAACTAGGTTTATGCCAGCAAGGCCACGCGCCCCTGCTCCGAACCAGCTACCGCGTCCCTCCCCGCCTGCTTGGTGCTGCTTCCAAAGCGGGCCTCAGCCCCATCCCCTGCCCTCCTCACAGCAGGGCTCGGGGAAGTAAGGGCGCGACAACAACGCAGATGCACAGCACAAACGTCTACAACCGTATTGTATGGCCAAGAGTCAACGTGCTATTTTACAGTATGGCAGCAAAAGCGTATCAGATAGCAGGAGAAAAAAGAATGAAGACAAGTAAAAGTTAGATAATTATCAGTTGTAATTAGCATCATTCCAGAGATCTAAGTTGTCTTTATCCCTGGGTTTTGAAGGAAAAAAAAAAAAAAAGCACACATCTGTGTGCATCTACATTCCTCAAATAATGTCTTTCTCCAATGCCAATCTTATCACCAGTGAAGCTTCAAGCACACAACGATGATGTTTTCAGCTCCAAACTCCCCTGCAGCCATTCCACGCGGCTATGGCTTGAGAACGAACTGGTTTGAGTCACTGACGGAGCACGCTGTGCGTAATTCGTGAAGAGCAGACACCGTTCAACGCACGCCACAGCTGCGCAGCCGCCCCATTCGCGCGGGGAGGGCGCTGGCGTTCTCCCTCCAGCTTTACCTTGTTCACAGCTTTACTTTCAGAGAGGTCAACTGACGCTCGCATGTGAAAAGGGCTGTTAGTAGCGTAGCCGATACCCAAACTCCCAGACCTTACCTTTTAATGCCAAGAAACTGGGCAACGTTAGGAGAAGCTCTCAGTGTTGGAATTTACTACCCCACAAATGGCTAATAAAACCAGAATGGTAATTTTTATATTGATATAAAAAAAAAAAAGCCGTAACCCATACGTTTTTACTCTTTTTCCCTGAACTGCGTAGACGCACAAAGGTTTTGGTTTGGACTTTCTTTATGTTTGGTTGATCTGTTATGTACTTGAATTCAGGGATTTAGCAGTAATTTTAATTAGAGAAATGGTAGATGAAAACATAATATTGCCAAGTTCAGTGATAGAACTCCTTCTGGCTTCAAAGCTGTTTGTATTAACACTCAGATGCGATCTTTTATGATCATTTCTGATATGCTGATAACTACTATAAATATCTAAAAAATTACACGTCATATAAAATATACTTTGCCTCAGAGCTGGGATGCATTTGGGGTGGTATATATCTGATTCTGTGGTGCTCTGTGAAAATACCAACATAGATAATAGTAAAATGACTATCATAGCTGAACAAAAAATTGTTTAGGCTACATATGAGACAAAAAAATCCAAAACTAGAAAGTGTAATGAAGGATTTAACTGAATAATATACACATCAACACCTGTGTAGGGTGATAATCCTACAGCCAAGGTATTAGTTTTTAAAAAAACCCTTGGTTCTGTCTTGACAAATTGACAGATGTGTGATTTTAAGATACAAATCATTCATGAAAAAACCAGTGACATCCCTCTACGTTATAAAAACTAATGGATCAGAACACTGATTACTGGAAGAACAAATCAGCTTTTGAGATCTTAAGATGTCATAAACTAAGCATCACACACTGTGGATATGAGACATATTACCAGAACCATTTGATTGATTTATTGTTAGTTTTGCAATCAGTCCCTTCAACCCTTTTTTTTCAACCCATTATCACTTGTGCGCAAAAATATTAAAAGCCCTTTGAGTGCAGTGTATATCAATAATTTCATCTACTCTTAAAAGATTTATTACAAGTAGCAATTAAAGATTGAACTTTATTTTTAAATGTGCCCCTACATTTTCCCTTAACTAAACACAAACAGAATAAAAGCAAACCAGAACGGCCTTCCAGATTGCTGTCTTACATGAAAATTAACAGATAGATTTAAAATTCCTGAGTCATTTAAAGGGTAAAAGTGGAAATTATTTTCATTATTTCTACCCTTCTCCCCCTCCGCACACATACATACTTTTTTCCCCTGGGAAATAGTAAAAAAGAACTATTAGTTATTACTATAAGAAGTAGTCAAAATCCTGTCAAAAGACAATTTTGATAGATTGATATTTGAATAAAAATGAGACAGGCATTGTATGTATATGACAAGTATAGATGTGTTATTAAATGATATTAGGGAACTTCAGATTTTTTTTTTAATTATCTCTGTTTGGATCAAGCATATTAAAATGAGACAAGCCAAATTTAGCTCAGATTCATATAACCTAGCAACAATGTGACCCACTTGAAATTTCTTTTGTAAGACTTAGCTGACTTAACCAAAGCTAAAGCACACATCTTAATATAATGGGCCAGAGCATAACTCAAGATTTATTTTTAAACCTCCACAGCTATTCTGAGTACTTTTAGAAACTTACTTAGATTAGTTATTCAAATCCATGTTTTCATTGAACTCTGCTGCTTTTACAAATGTCTACGAAACAATGGGAAAAGAATAAGCATGGGAAACTATGGCATTTACAAAAGGGCTATTACCTGGAAATAATATTTGCCTTTATTATATTTATAGGGCATGCCATCTGCATTCCAACCTAACACTCTCATTTAAGCATGTATCTTTGAATATTCAATTACATTCTTGCGAGCAGAACTCAAACAAAATAGCAAGTAAAATAGCAGTCAGACAGAAGGTGAATTTGAATGTGAACCTGCCACCTCCAGCCAAGTACCCTAATCACCTCAGCTGCTCCAAGTATTCACTTAACCCCATGTTTGAACCCTTTAGCTTTCTATTAAAAAATTCAACAGTCTTTGAGGCAGAAAGCATTCAAGCCACATGTAGATGGACAAGAAACTCATCTGAAATATTAGACTGAAGGTTAAACTCCAGTGAATACTCCACTACTTTCATGAAGTCCAATCATGTCCAAAAAGGGATTTAAAGAATTTCAGTTTACTCTATACAATGAGTAGGAATTC
Source organism: Phaethon aethereus (assembly GCF_964289735.1). Classification (NCBI taxonomy): domain Eukaryota; kingdom Metazoa; phylum Chordata; class Aves; order Phaethontiformes; family Phaethontidae; genus Phaethon; species Phaethon aethereus. Next base: position 15,011,846 of record NC_138591.1, read on the forward strand.
TCAGCTATTGCTTGCATTTTGGTTTTGAAAATCATATCATCACAGAATAATTCAGCTTGGAAGGAACCTCAGGAGGTTTCAAGCCCAAACTCCTGATTAAAGCATTGTCAGCTATGAGATCACACCATGGTTGCTCAGGGTTTGATCCAGACAGTCTTTGAAAACCTCCAAGAGTGGAGATCACACTGATGCCTCTCTGAGCAACCTGTTCTAAAGATTAACTACTCAGTGCAAAAGTTTTCCCCATATTCAGTTTGAGCCTACCTTGTTTTAACTTGCATCTCTTGTCCTCTTGCCATGCACCTCTGTGGAGAGCTGTGCTCTATCTTCTTATCTCCTCCTCGATACTTAGGTGTTGCTCCTAGGTTCCGCAAAGCCTTCCACTCTCCAAGCTGAAGAAGTCCTCTTCCCCCAGTGTCTCCTCACAGGGTATGTGCTGCAGTCCTCACCATCTTGAGGGGTTCTTTGCACCAACTATTACCTTCTTTATAGTTTTGAGGGGTTCAAAACTAGAGGCAGTATTCTAGGGGAGGTATGGTGAGTGCCGAGTAGAGGGGAACAACCGCCTCCCCAATCTACTTTAAAGCAAAGCACCTGGGCTGCCAGGTGCCAAAGCTTGTCCCACTCTCTATTACCTGCACCTGTTTTTCTGTCTGGGCACCAGTGATACTGCCGGGGCAATTTGGAGGCTATCAAAAGAGTCTACAGAGCTTTGGAGTTGATAGTCAGGGGCTTGGGGGTCAAGGTAGCATTCTCCTCAGTCCTGCTAGTGAGGGTAAAGAGTGTAAGGAAGAGGACTCTAACGCTGTGTTTTAACAATTGTTTGCAACAGCAGCAGTGCTTCAGTATCTATGATTTTCAGACCTAATCCAAGGATCAACATCTGCTTGGGAAAGTTGGCATCCACCTCACTAAGCCAGGCCAAGGTATCTTTCCCAGTAGAATGGCTGACCTGGTAAGAAAAACTTTAAACTAGGAGAAGGGGAGGAAGAGAGTTACTAGCAGACCTGTGAGGGAGTTAAGGACAGGGCTGATGAGCAAAGGGCCTGGGGTGATGTGAACAAAAGGGAACACAAAATCAACAAAATAGGGCTTAAGTGGAGTCTCCTCAAGCATGCCCGTATAATAGCAAGGAAGTGCCCACAAAGCAAAATTATGGACACCATAGTAGGGCAGAAGCAAACCAGGAGGTTCCTGGAGTGCACTGATGACGAATTGCTGCTGATGCAGCCTGGGTGAGAGGCAGAGTGCACCCTCACAAAGTCTGCTGACAACACAAAACTGTGAGGAGTGGCTGATATGGCAGAGGGTTGTGCTGCCACCCAGAAGGACCTTGATTTCTTTACTGTGAGGGTGACTGACCACTGGAACAGATTGCCCAGACTGGCTGTGAAATCTCCATCCTTGGAGATATGCAAAAGCTGCCTGGACATAGCACTGAGCAGCCTACTCCAGGATACCCCTGCTTGGGCAGAGCGTTGGAGCACGTGACCTCCAGAGGTCCCTTCCAACCTCAACCATTCTGTGATACTGGCTACGCTCCTGATAATACTGCCTAGGATACTGCAGGCCCCCTTTTTTGTCAGAGCACGCTGCTGGCTCATGTTTAGCTTCCCATCTACCAAGACCTCTAGGTCCTTTTCAAGCAGATCTACTCTCCAGCCAGTCAGTCTCCAGTATCGTGACCAGGGTCTTTGTATAAAACCAGAGGTACAAGTTGCTTAGAACCTACATATTGAGTTATCTCAAGAAGGTGCAGTCAACACCAAGTCTAAATTTTGGCCCAGAAATATGTTTCTTTCTAACTTTCCACAATAATGCCACTGATAAAATGCAGCTGTGCAATTGCTTTTATGCTTTTATAGACGTAGTGTGTTCTAACCTAGACACGTGTTTCTAAGTTCTTTTTGTTGTGTGCCAAACTTAAGAGGGCAATGCAGTTAAGATAGCTGGGAATATTATTTTTTGCTAATTTTCTTTGCTGTATTTATTTGTCTATATTCTTTGCATAACCTAATACGTAGTGAGATTAACAGACCAAGGTAGCTTATAGATGGTGCCCACAGTATTATGGATTATATTCCTGCTACCTCTTGATTGTGTTAAGAGTCTTGACTTCATCTAACTAGTGTGTAGTCCAGTGGCTTGGGTTCTGCAAACCTGAAAAATACTGGAATCTTGTAACTCTCTTGCTTTCAGGAATAACAGTCTCAAACATCATGACAGTGACACATGTACAGAAGCCTAATAAAAAATTCTTTGTTTTTCTTACCGGTTTTCAATTAATATATATAAGGAACCTCATTTCCACTTCTACGTATGCTGCTTAAGTATTGGCAGTGTGTGGGGAGAATAGCTAGACAAATACTTAAAGGAGGAAAAAGAAGACTCATTTCAAGCCAGTGCAACCCAGGAGAAAAGATGAGGTCTCTTTCTGTAAAAGAATCATACTTACTGACTTGACTTCAGCAAGAAACTTGACCTGATAAGAATCTGAACATTCCTAACTCCCAGTCGTGCAAACAAATCATGGTTCTAACCTGACATAAAGCTAACATTTTCATTCTGTGTCAGGTTTTTTTGAGTTATTTTTAGCTAAAAGAAACACACTCAACTGGGAGCTGTATTTAGAAAAAGCTGAAAATTTTAGAAATAGGACACAGATGTGAATTTGTGCTGCCATTAAGCCGCTAGTTTAAAATGTCTGTGTGACATCCTGACAACTTTTGTCTGGTTGGTTATTTTTCTTTGGCCTCCTCCCCCTCCCCCCTTTTCTTTTTTAACATACGTCTTTCTCTATTGCTTCCTCACTAGCACCGACAGCTCCAGCTAGTTCATAAATCCCCCTGCTGCCATGTGACGTGGTCATGCAGAAAATATTTCATAGGAAAAAGCGTTAGCTAGCTAGAGGCAGTACTGTCGATCACTACTTGGAATTGCAGCTACTGGTATGTGACTATGTATTCATTTCATGCATTATAACACTTAATGTACATGACAAAATGTTGAATATAAAGTTAATTCACAAACTAGAGTAGCTGGTATTGCTGAAGCTGTATAGAATAATAACATGTTATTATTCCCTCTCCTTTTCCAGTGCTTTCTAGCAATTTGAAAATGGTTCGGTTTCAACGCTGCTTAATTTCACCATTTATTTTAGCTTGATTTAATTCATTACAGTTTGAAAAATGCTTTGATGCCCTTTGCTGGGAGCTACCATGCAATTTTACTGTTGTCCCTTTATGCTCCAGCAACTGTAGAAATTCATGATGACAAAACCTGCTGTTAACTAAGTTGTACACAGCAAAATTTTCAAAATATTACAAGGTAATCTAATTGACACTATTCAGAGGAAAACTACAAAAATACAAATAAAATCTTTAAACTATATTTTATTTTTAAGCAAGTGTGTATGAAGGCTTGTTCAAAGTATATTCTGATTGCTAGGTCTCTGGTCATGATCTAAACCTGCTTCTATGTAGGATGACATCTTTTAGGAACTCAAAAAAGCAACTGTACATGAGAGAAATATTGGAAAATGATCAACTAGAACTTATGCTCTGGTATTCTTATGTCAAAGAAGTTACTTTGAGGAAGACACACATTATTCGTCTACCGAAGCAGTGAAAGGCAACCTTTAGGCCAAAGGTAGCTACTTGCATCTTAATTTGGTCAATACAAATATTGTATGCACTTCACTGGAAAAAATATTTCATCTGCTTTTAATGGTACTGTGTAAGAATACAGAGTTCACTGGATCACATGAATAGCCTCATGGGTAAAACAGAATTAAAATGTTAATATTAACTACTAAAACCCAACACTAAACCAGTCTTGGTGTCAGTCAGTACTTACCTGTTTTTTACAGGAATTACAGGTATTTCCCTATTTTTATATGTGACTATAACATTCCTATTAACAATCCAATCAAGAGTTTCTTTAATTACAGTAAGGTTTCCTGCTAGCACTACAAGAAAGTGTTTTCCTAAAACATTTGTTGTTTTAGTGGTCCACCATTGTGTAAAAATATACGTTAAGGAGACAGCAGATCCTGCATCAAAATAGGACATGAAATTCAAGTGTACGTGAGAAAAAGCAGGTAAATTGAAAAATTAGGATGAAAAATCTACTTTATATATAAACAGACATATTATTATAAACACCAGGAACCAAATGGATAAAAGCTAAGAAATATATGAGGCAGATTATGCATTTGCACAGCAAATTCCTAGTTTACGAATTTGAACATACCCCAAAACCAACCAAGCTAATGACATAGTTGAATGGGAAAAATATGGTGTTAAGCACATAGAAAAGTTACCTACTTCACAAGTACTCTTTTTTCAAATATCTTCATTCCAAATCAGGAACAAATAGGTTAGGCCAATAGCTTGGCCTTAGACAGCCCTGCAATAAGACTGAGGAGGAGTAATCTACTACTAGAGAAAAGAAATTAAATTCTTTTATTTAATTGGTTTCCTTAAGAAACCTGCCTTGGTTTCCTTAAGAGCACAGATGTTTCTCACGAGTAGTGAAGGTGTACAACAAAGACCCTGCACAACCATTTTCAGATCAAGGTATGGTCCCATTGTACCCCCAGAACACAATCTTAATGCAGAAGATGATGAGAAAGAATTAAGCCAGGTTTGCAGGAAATATAAATACAGCCAGGTCCTGTGCAGCCACAGGAATACGTAGATTAATTATTTCTTCACTCCATATGAATGCCTATAGCACACTGAGAAACAAAGATAGGATTGAAACCAAACAAAAAATACTCTGAAGAAACGAACTGTTTCTGTGGAACTTCCTCTTTAGAGTAAGAACATCGCTCCGTGATATGCCTTATGGACACGACAGGTGAAATTACCTAAGAAGTTTTGCACACTTAAACATTCTAATTCCACAATTAAATAACACAGATTTCTCCTTGCTATTTGCCCCATTTATGTTCACCTTCTACTAACATTCAAGTAATCCACTGATACAGACACAACGTCTGCAGATGGTGAATTTTGAAGTGAGCTTGAAGAATCTTGCAGTCCTTTCACAACTTGTCCGTTCAGTGTCAGCTGAACAGTATTGCCAACACCATGGAGCAGAACAAAGATACTTCTGTTGAAAACATATAAAAATACAGCAAAGATGAAAATTTTTAAGATATTCTGCACATAGTAAACAACGCTTATAACAGCTAAGTTTTCATTACTATGTATGTATACACTTAGATACAACTTCAGAGCGCCCAACTGCATAGTTATATAGTCAAATTAGTATGTTCCGTATGATACTGAGCACACGCTACTAACCTATAACACTGAGCAGTAACACATTCGCAATTCATAAAGAGTTTTCATCTGAGTTTGCATCTAGCAGATTTGCCAACTACATCTTAAACCAACTTAAAATTTACAAATAGTGTATATATAGATAAAAAAATTAAGACATTCCTGTTTTTCTAAATCTGCTTCCTGGAAAGGTATTTTTCACACTTACTGTGTCACCTGCTCTACAAAATTTGAGTTTAAAATGCGTTATCCCAGTTGGCTTCTAATCTACAACTCATTTATGAGAATATAAAGGCAGAGTATTTATGAGAATATAAAAGCAGAGTATTTCTGATTTTACGGTTCTTCTGTCTTGGCTAAAATAATTGCACATTAATTTCAGAAGACAAGTTTTCTTTGGGTGGAATCATGAGACAGAATTATATATAAGAAATTTTCTGTCGCTACAAGCAACCAAAAAAAAAAAGCTTAGAATGGGACCTGGGACAAATAAGATTAACAAAATATTAACAAATGTTAACTAGAGTAGGTTCTACCTGCATAATTAAAAAAAAAAATCCCTATCATGTAAATCAATTTAGAGATATCCATTATTTGTGTCAGATAATAATGAATTAGTAAGAATTGTAATTAAAAATATTCTAATAGGAATTGCTAAAATCAGAAGACAACGCATAGTTATATGCCTGTACATTTATATCATAAATGCCATGTAAACTTTAAATTATGTAAAATTTAATAATCACGACAAATCTAATTTTTACTGCCTAATTTCAGCAAGACTTTTGATTAAATACTGCATTTAGGAAGTAGAACTTATTAACAGCCAGTGGATTATTATACATCTTGATATTTATATCTCACAACCCATCTCAACACCTTTCCATGAAGATTTCTTTGACTGCTTAGATTTTCTATATTATGACTTCTGGCAACATACAAGTGTTGTTCTACCATTTTTGTTTCATTTTTCAAATTGTTAAGGAAAGCTTCAGACCAAGAGAGTCTCTACTGTGCATAGAAAATACAGGTAGCGATGCGTTCGACCAAATTACCTAAGAAGAATGACACATGCTACTCAGTTGCAAGGATTCTTTGCGTATTAGCACTATAAAAAAATAGGACTGGGTGAAGAGGGGAAGGAGAGAAGAATAACTGCCAAACTTTCTGCGAAAAGTTAGTATCAAGATTTTTCAGCTAAATCCAGAGGGATATTTACTACACAAAAGCTAGCGGATATGTAATCAATACTCCAGTACACTGCCTCCTTGTGATTAATTATTAATAGCTGAGGGAGAGATTGTCGTCTTAAATGTAAATGGCTTTAATGATAAAAACATGGTTGAAACATTGATCATCCGTGCTCCACTTCAAATCTGAACTACCTGAAAAAAACCCTTATGTCTCTGTTAGGCCTCTGGGGCGAAGGATATTCTGTTGCCTGCAATGATGTTACCTACATCTGTCAGTTGAGTAAAAAAGTACTTCTGGGACAAAAAAAAGGCCCTTCACAGAGATTATAGATAAACTGAAGATAAATGTCTCATTAATTTCTATTACAACAGACTAAAAAAAGCATATGCGTATACATACATTCCCACCTTGAAGGATTCCTCTACCAGTACATGTATCACTGTAAGAAGAGTTCTTAAGAGTGCAGGAAACAAATGAAAAGGACCCTGCAGTAACAATTAGCAAAGCTGCTTTTTTGTAGAAAAAGGACACACTTTGAGATACACACACACACATAACGGAGTCTGATTCTTGTCTCCTGTGTCGTCTCCTAGTCCTGAATGCAAATGCTCTGGATAGCATACGGTGATGGATTAACCTTGCAGCCACCCACCCACTCAGTCACTCTCTCACTCTCCTCCTTAACGAGAAAGGGGAAGAAAATAAAATGGAAAAGCTCATGGGTCGGATAAAGACAGGGAGATCACTTACCAATTGCAGCCATAGGCAAAACAGACTCTACTTGAGGAAGGTAAATTCAATGTATTTGCCAGTTAAAATAGATTTGCATAATGACAAACAAAACCAAAATTAAACCATCACCTTCCCCCTGCCCAGCCCCTCTTTTCCAGGCTCAAATTCATTCCTTCATTTCTGACTCCTCTGCCCACCCTGAGCGGCACAAGGGGAGCGGGAATGGGGGGTTGTGGTCAGTCCTCTCTGCTGCTCCTTCCTCCTCACACTTTTCCCCTGCTCCAGCATGGGGCATTCCCATGCTCTGCAGTCCTTCAGGGAAAAAGGTCTGCTCCTACACGGGTTCTCCATAGGCTCCTGTCGGGAAAATCTGCTTCACTGTGGGCTTCCACAGGCCATAGTTCTTTCAGGAAATATCCACCTGTTCTCGCGTGCGGTTCTCCATGGCCTGCAGGGGAATCTCTGCTCCAGCACCTGGAGCACATCTTCCCCTCTTCCTTCTCTGACCTTGGGGTTCCCCGTGTCCCGCCGCAGGGCTAATGCATGCAGCCCCTGACCTTCTCCACGGAGGCCACCCCTGCAGCTCCCCGCTGCCAACACCTGGACACCGACACCCAATACACATACGAATACTGCCCGAGAACTCTTAAGACTACATGAACACTGACAGGAAAGCAGTATCATGTTGGGTTTTTTAGGGGGGTTATTTGTTTGTTTTGGGTTTTTTCCCCCAAGAGAAGATATTACAGGGTTGTTCATAACTGTGAAGTCACTAGTGATCAGAATGAAATGTGAAGCTTTGCATTACCGTTCAGTTCAGTTTGTATGCAGATCTAAAGCAGACCTCTGTTAGTAACAGTTCTATTTTCTTTGACAGTGTAAGTGCAAAAGGACCATGCTTTAAAACACAGTTCTCTGGGAATACTCCGATGGAATTAACTGTAAGCGATGAGCCTGCAAAGCAGGTGGTTAGAAACTTTGCAGAAGTCTACCTGAACCTGCCATGGAGAAGCAGAAGATTCTGGAAACAGGAACGGCAAATCAACCAGGTGAGTAAAACATCTGTTTGTTCCATCAGTGATGTAAGAGCATAGCTTTTATGGTCACAGATTCGGTCTAGTGTTAAATAGTTGCCATTTGTAGCAGAAAGGATTCCTCTGCCAGCCTACAGTATTGCCCCAACGACAAACCATTTAGCAGATCACTATGGTTATTGCAGTGTTTACATTTCCAGAAGACGAGATTAAGCCTTGGACATTTACAATGTACTCCCACAGTATAGCAGTGAGTTCAACATAGTAACACTAGCAAAATTTCAAAAGAGATTTGGGAAACTATCCTCAGAACATGTCATAACTGTGACAGACTTAGAAACAAACAGTAAATTATTCTTCCCATTGAACTTAGGATCTATTTTCTTCACAACAGCAAGGAAACCCAGCAATGGAAAAAATAAATAAATCAGCCACAAAAAAGACTGGAAACTGGATAAGAGTTCAAAATGATCCCACATTCTTTAAGCAGAGTAAGGAAAACATTTCCCGAACAGAAGCTAAAAGCTGAGCAGATGATACAAATGATAAAGAAAATGCTGTATGTAAGGTAATTCTCACTGCAGAAAGATAAAATCCAACACTGTAATGAATCAATATGCTGGGGAGGTTCAGTGAGTTTTAGTCATATCAAAATAGGAATCTCTCCATTGATGAGTCTACATCATTCAGAACTCAATATAACTTTATCCTCATTTTGTTCACGTAGATAAATTATGTCACTTGACAGAAGTAAAGAATTTTAATTTGAATTTTGTGTTTAAGGTCTTGAACTGTGTTAAATTACTTAGAAGAAAGTAATTCTGTGGGCAATGAGAAGACAGAACAAAGTGGCTATGCGTGTCATATAGGGCTAAGTGCCATATATCTCCACAGGGACAAAATAAAAATTATCTCGAAACAGTTCTACTGGTAGCAAACATCACCTCTGAGGAACAAGGTTAAGGAGGAGTGTTCTCCTCCTTCATGTTGTACAGTACAGTATAGCAAGCCTAAAGTAACCCTGCTTTCTCTGTAGTGGAAACAGTACAGATATTTTCTCATTTTCCAATAGCGCTTTTTCCTCCTGAAGGGCCCTTTGTAAGCATGAAGTAAACACCACCCTAATTCTTTGTGAATGTTCCATCTTGCTTTTTAAAACTAAAACTGTGCATTGCAACAAGTTAATGTCTTATGCCGACCCTCATGTCTTAATGCATTATTCAAGCCGCTTACAGAAAAGCATGACAGGTTGATACTTATTACATCATAAAGTGCCTTTCAATAGCCCCACTATAATCACCCTTTTTCACTTTATTTTATATTTACATAAGTAAAAGAACGAAGAATGAATTCTGTCAGAAAGTTAAATAAAATCAACTACCAGTAGCAGTCATTATTAACAAATTTCTTTTTACTTCATTGATTCTGTGAAATTTTATGAGTTACAACAGCAACTTCATAGTATCAGCTAATAGTTATACAGCGCTCTTCTCCCCAGAGGAGATCAATATACTTAAAAAACTCATATACAAATTATGCCCGGTGAAACGTTTAATCCTGCAGTAAAAGACCGTCTTATGAGGGAAATACAGCAGTTTAACAGGGCACAGCATCACTACACGTAATCTGAGAAAAGGAAGCAAAGAACATCTTTGAAATGTATCTTTTTTGATACAATCAGAAACTTCTTACGCATGATCGATGTCATATTGGTACACCACGGAAATTAAAAGGCAGGTTATCCCGAAGAGCTGGGTTCAGTTCTTCCACTGTCATATGACAACAGTAACAGACAACAGCCAAAGCCTCAGTACCAAACAGTACACAAAGTTTAAAATATAGATAGCTTGGTCAATTTTATCCCCTTGAAAACATGACTGTGTAACACGAACACACCGTCTAAGGATTACAGTTGCGAGAACACTCCTGGAAGTGGACTTCCACTGATATCGGAATGGTGTTCATATTCATATGGAAAATACAGTATGCTTTTCAGGGTAGGTCTCGATTTTAAAAGTATAGAAAGAAAAATGTTGTGACAGAATGTACGTTGTTGTTTACAATTTACGTTACTTTAAAAAGAGTCATGGGATTAGGTGGAAGCCCCCTGCAGAAAAGGAGAGTGGTCCTTCCTTTGGGTGCTACTAACTATGCTCACTGGGGAGATGGTTCCCAAGCTCAGAATGGGTAGACACAAGATGACAGCAGGGAACTGGCCACTCAAGTAGAGTCAGAAAAAACACCGTGATGAGTAGGGAGCAGCCAGAAGGGTGGGTCTGGTGAAGAGAACTTCACAGGGGCTAAAGGGAACACGGCAGAGTTTGCTACAACTGAGAAAGTCACCAGCTGAAACCTAGTCCGTAAGCAACGACCTGCCTCTAAGGACACAGTAGTCAGGAGAAGAGTTGTATGTAAGCCCCTTTTATTTATTAATTACTTGCTCAGAATCTTCTGTTCAAAACCCAAGGTATTCTAGTTTTAGTTGTAATAAAACCTGTCATTCAAAATATGTAAAAAGCCTTTGAGCTTTCTTTGGGGAGTGCTCTATAAGGAGGAGGTCTATTTAACTCCACTTAAAAGATCCAGCTGACTCAGGGTCTCATAATGTAAGTGTACAATCATATTACTGACAGCCAAAAAAGAGCAAAATAGAATGGGAAAAACAATCAGCCTGTTATCATTTATTGCAACACTGAGGACATAAACACAGTATCAGAAGAGATTAATTAATTCTTAAGGAGTATAATTTTCAGTCTGATATATAGACTGTACCTCCAAACGCTAAACATTGTTAAGATTTTGATGAACGAAGCACGGTGAGAATCTTACGTTCCCGTTTCCAACAAAACCAAGCAAAATCCCTCAAAATAGTTATCTGCAGGTCCGAAGTCTGGTTTCAGAAGTGCTCAAGACAAACTGCATTAACCTTCTGGAGATTATTCTAAATCTTCTGACTATTTTATTTGTAGATAAAATAAAAAAGGTAAGGATCCCTTTTGGTATAGAAGATGGAAATTTTGGTCTTCCCAACGAAAACATATTGCAAAGGTCTGCTGCTAATGCAGTATAAACCATATTGAAATGTCACTGAAAAAAGGCTGTTAGGTTTCTAGCATTGCTACAAGCCCCAGAAAAAGATTCTTGCAACACAGTAAAAATTTTGATGAAAGAGTTAATCACGCCAGGATTTTTCCAATTTTGCATACCTATTTCATTCTGACAGTTGTCATCACCAAATTAAATGTTTCCTTTCAACATGCACAAAAACTAGATATTTTGTAGTACGTTCCGTTTCAGTTAAACACAAGGCTAACTTTATCCTTTGGATAAATACCTAGGTCCCTACTAATTTAGGCTGTCTCTTGAAAGGACCATTTAACTGTGCTGAGTCCCCGGTGGGCGTTCTGGCTGAAGAGACTGGGGGCGAAGCGCGGCCTCGGCAGGCGTTACAGCTCAGCCTGCGAGGCAGCTTCGCGGGCTCCGCGTTCACACAGAGGGCAACTGCCGTACCTCTCAGCTGCTAAGGTTAAGTCTCAATATGACCAAGCTACCACCTCCCTGACAACCGCGGTTCATCCTTTCTTCCTGCGGTTTCCCAGCTGGCCCGTTTTACTCTGGAATGTACCGCTGCTGGATACAAAGACCTTCATAGCCAGGGAAAATCTGTCCTGAGCAGCAAGTTAAGTCTCTGGCTTCACACTTCTAAAAGTTCCTTCACTTTCCTAAATAATTTTGGGAAGGCAGGTTTCCTGCTCCCCCCCCCCCCCCGCTTCAGAAGATGGAGAGAAAAAGATATTCTTGCTTACTTAGAAAATTACTTTTAAGGCCACAGATGGGAGTTGGAATTACAATTCATAGAGGAATTCTTTTTACATTGAAACATGTAGCAGAATTTCTATTCACTGTATTCCCAACTTGTCTTGCTGTTTATACGATGACTGGCATAACGGACATTTGTTGTATAAATAATACTTGAAAAGAAAAACAGTTACAGGGTATCAAATTTTAATCATTCGAGTAAGTTGAATTTTGTTCTTTATATGGAACAGTAGTAATTTTGGGACTCAGTATAGCATCTTCTACTGAGAAATGCTGGAGCCAGAATTACACTTTCCCAGCACTCGGCAAGATAATGGAGCAGGGACTCTCACACCTAGTTCTTCCCTAGGGAGAGAAATTATTCTTTTCTTCTTACAGGACTGAAAACTATAGAATATGAAATTTGTCTTCAAAAACTTATTTGAAAATATTATTATGCACATTTGCAAATACTTTTGGGCACAGAAGTGGCAAGTCTTTCATGTGCAACACTTACTCACGTCCCCCTAAACGGAACGACACAACCGTGAGAAGTCACTTCGGCTGTCACACGCGGGCACCTACTCACGTGACCGGCACTTGCCAGGTAAATGCCTCGCAGAGAACACCTCAAACACGGCACATCCACAGTACAGGATCACCTGCTGCGACACAGCTCATGTGCATTCGAGTGACAATAAAGGTGCAATAAGAAAATCTTGCCAAGATAACAAATGTTTGGCACAGATTATAAGCTAGTATTAAACTAATAGGGGATTTTTGCAGCCGATATACTTGTCCTATATATAGGTATATACATATAAAGGTATGTAGGAACTTTTTTTTAAATACAGGTCAGGATAAGAGAAGCCTTAACTTCTCATATTGGCGTTAAACCAGTATGAGCAAATTCTTAGAACAAAATAGTATAGCCACAGAAAATCCCTCGAAATAATCATGTGTAACTATTTTCACTGCACTTCATAAATAACAAATAGTTAAAAAGAAAAACAATACACTAGTATCACATTTTTTCATGCACTAGTTATGCAAGCAGGCTACAAGATCCTCTAAACATGAGAAAAGTTGAAGTGAATAGCACTTTGTTTTCTAAGGACAAGTGAAATAATTTTGACACCTTGCAGTCATTTTCCCCTGAGAGATGGATTTTTAAACCTTCTGAAAAAAACCCCCATGTTATGCAAGTAAGTGAAACAGTTTACAAAACTGTTCAGAATAGAAAATCGTTATTCTTTTAATCTAACATAATAGAAGTGTTTCTTCTCAAAAGTAACCATGTATTTATTTTTTTGTTATAGATTTCTACCCAGAACTGGTAGATTTCTGCCCATAATCTAGCAAGGTAATTTAGTATGCTTCTATGAATAATTATGAGTGACTTAATTTAAAAAAAAAAAAAAAAAAAAAAGACTGTAAAAGAGAAACTGTCTAACCCACACTAGATTCCCAAATGTGAAAAATAATTTGCCTGAAAATCCGTATTTGTATCTTTTTTTCATAGAAAATTTTATGTGCCTGGGGAAACAAGGTCATTAGAAAGTGAACATAAAACTATTAGATGTATTTACCTTACACTTCATGTTCTTCAAGCGGGTAATTTGGATAATCTGTCAATAATTACAATGCGATGCTACCAAAAGAGTTTCTATTTCTTTCCGATAATTACATCCCATTAGATATTTTAAAGAATATATGATGTTGAGGTTTAAAATGTAATAGTACAACAGACAACAGAAAAATCACAAAAGGTTAATATAGGAAAGAAGGATATTAGGAATGTCATTACTCTTGGTGGGAACTGGTCACAGTGCTAAGCCTCACACTGCCACTTTCTTTGAAAACTATAATCATGGATACAGCTTTAACTTCATGTCTAACCCAAAATAACGGCAAGACATAGCAAATGGAACCACAATTGAGTGTCATTTGCTGCATCTCTGGAGTTGGACAATTCCTATGAAAATATCTCAGGTTAAGTTACAGAATCTGATGAGATCAGTCCACCAAGATCACAGAATCACAGAATCACTAGGTTGGAAAGGACCTTCAAGATCATCAAGTCCAACCATTAATCCAGAACCACCATGTCCCCTAAACCATGTCCTGAAGCGCCACATCCACACGTTTTTTGAACACTTCCAGGGATGGCGACTCCACCACCTCCCTGGGCAGCCTGTTCCAATGCCTGACCACCCTCTCAGTGAAGAAATTTTTCCTAATATCCAATCTAAACCTCCCCTGGCGCAACTTGAGGCCATTTCCTCTTGTCCTATCACTAGTTACTTGGGAGAAGAGACCAACACCCTCATCGCCACAACCCCCTTTCAGGTAGTTGTAGAGAGCGATAAGGTCTCCCCTCAGCCTCCTCTTCTCCAGACTGAACAACCCCAGTTCCCTCAGCCGCTCCTCATAAGACTTGTGCTCCAGACCCCTCACCAGCTTCGTTGCCCTTCTCTGGACACGCTCCAGCACCTCAACGTCCTTCTTGTAGTGAGGGGCCCAAAACTGAACACAGTATTCAAGGTGCGGCCTCACCAGTGCCGAGTACAGGGGCACAATCACTTCCCTACTCCTGCTGGCCACACTATTCCTGATACAGGCCAGGACGCTGTTGGCCTTCTTGGCCACCTGGGCACACTGCTGGCTCATATTCAGCCGGCTATCAACCAGCACCCCCAGGTCCCAAGATATGACTGAACAGCTAATTTTAAAAAAAGAATTTCACAATTTCAGAAAGTTGGACCCAAAACTTCAACCTTTTTTACAGTACTTCTTAAAGGTGCACTATATAAACAAACTACTTCTATTTGTGTTGATCCTTCCATTAGTGCTATCCATTATATCGGCAAAACACGGGTCTGTCACTAGACCAAAACCCTACCAGTGCCAAAGCAGTTTGCTGAAACAAGCTTACAGTTGTATTTTCTCTCAGAATCCAAGACTTGGCAGCATGTAAAGTAAAAGGGAGGTTCCACCACTAAGTGGTCATAGACACTCAAACCTCCCTCCCACGACCACCTCCAAATTATGTACTGGCGTTCTTAGAGGAATTCAGTCTTCAGTCACATTGGGGAAACAGTCTAAGATTCTCAGCTGTGAAATAATCTTATTAAAGTGTTAGTAAGGTGTATATGCATGGTTATGTAGCTTCATAATATAATGTCTATACTTCCATTTGCCAAAGTAACTAAAAAAATTACCACCATTCTCCAAATACACAAAGAATTAACACTTTTGTATGTTGAAATTTAAAAAAAAATACAATGAAAATGACTCGCACAGTGTTTATTTCATAGGTTTTTATAAATAACTGAAGAACAGTTATTACTTTTTATGCATATATTTGAAAATTATGAATGAAACAAGATTTACTGTAACTGAAACATATAGAGAGCATAGCATGTTTAAAGAGGAATAAATTGCTTCAAGTTTTCTAAGCAATGAAGCAGCAAGATAAGTTATTTTTATGCAATTGGCAGAACAAGTTCAAATACTGTTTTGCCCACTGTGAGTGCATCTTACTATCTTTTTTAGTAGTCAGATAATTGTTAATTGTGACAGTAGGAAATTGCTCAGCAGGTATATAAAAAGCAGAGCAAAAACATAGCAGAAGGAGAAATAATGAAGGAGAGCAATCATGCCTCGGAGAGGAAGATGAGAAAACCTGTGAACATGGAAAAGTGGTGCCACGACACTAAAACACAGAACAACAAGAGCGATCTTTTGGAAATGAGGTTGTTATTCACTGATCCTTGACCAGACTTGATTCTGGTTGCCTTTTAATGCAAATATTAGAATGATGTACAGACACAATTTCAAATATATTTTGATAATTTGGGGAATGTGATTTCTTTAATATTTTTAGTTTATATGCCTAGTTATAAAAAGGTATCTAGCATTGGGAATTTTGAACAAACGCTGGCAAAGATAATAATCAAACAAATGCAATTAATAGCTTTGAAAGCCCAGTTTGTTACAATTTCCCTTATATACATCATTAAAATATTTTAAATTACATTTTTGAAAACACTACGTCTTAAATTATTCTGGTATGGTACACAGGGCACAGTAAAGTGCAGCCAGGTGGGAGATACTGAGAATTTTTAGGAACAAGACAAACCAGAAGAGCTAGCTCACGTGATATTTCCTTCTATATGATACATTTTTTTCATTTTACATTCTCACTACCAAGATTTATCCTACTTTTCACTCTTTACTCTCCTCGCCTACTGCATTTTTTCTATACTCAATTTACTGATTCTCACTTCACTTGCATAAATGTAACATCATTAACTCCACTTGACGCACCCCTGACTTATAACAACACTTAAATAACTTTAGAATCAATCCCATTATCTCCATCATTCAGGAAATGGAGAAGGAAGGTGAAGCCTACGATAATGAATGACCTCAATGTTAAACGGACTCCTGATAAAAAGCATATTTTAAGTGTCAAAACAGCAAATGCATCCAGTTTTAGATTTAGTACTTACATGCCTTCAGCTGGAAATTTCATACACTAGATACCAACAGAATCTGAACAGCAGCTCTGCTTGCAACACTGCCACGAAGTCTGTATGGTCATCAACACACTTTTAAAAAAAAACAGGAAGCACTTAACGTGCATGTCTTTTAACGATATAAAGCAACTATATCTTTTTATATTACTTTTATGTAGCTGTAATATTACAAAACCATTATACAATTTGCAGTTTATTTATATCTGAGAGGATGCATTATCACAGTCACAGAATGGCTGAGGTTGAAAGGGGCGTCTGGAAGTCATCTCGTCCAACCCACCTGCTCAAGCAGGGCCACCTAGAGGGGGCTGCCCAGGACCATGTCCAGACTCTCCAGTTACACAGTGTCTCTCTGGACAGAGTTCTCCAGCTGTGGTCTCACTGGTGCTGAGGAGACAGGAAGGATCACCTCCATCAACCTGCTGGCAACACTTGTCCTAATGCAGCCCAGGGTACCACCAGCCTTCTGCACCGCCAGGGCACATTGCTGGCTCATGTCCCACTTGGTGTCCAGCAGGACCCCCTGGGCCTTTTCTGCAAAGCTGCTCTCCAGCTGGATGACCCACAGTGCCTCCTGGTGCCTGGAGTTGTTCTTCCCCAGGTGTGGGACTTTGCGGCTTCCTGTCAGTGCATTCACCAGCCTGTCAAGGTCTCTCTGGGGTGGCAGCATGACCCTGTGGCACACCAGTCACTCCCCCCAGTTTTCTGTCATTAGTAAACTTGCTGAGGGTACACTTTATCCCATAAACTAGATCATTAATGACGATGCTAAACAGGATTGGACCCAGTATTGACCCCTGGGGTGCATTGCTAGTTACTGGCCTCCAACTAGACTACATGCCACTGATCACCACCCTCTGGGGCCAGTCATTCAGCCAGATTTCAATCCACCTGTCTGCTCAGCCAGCACATACTGCATTAGCTTCTCTGTGAGGATCTGATGGGAGACAGTGTTGAAGACCTTCCTGAAGTCGAGGTAGGCAATATTTACAGCTCTTCCCTCATCTACCAAGCTAGTCCTTTCATTATAGAAAGTCATCAGGCTGGTTCACCGTGACTGGAGGTTAATGAGGCATGACTGGGAACCCTTTTGGCAAATCCCTGCCCACTACTCCCATTCACCTTCTTGGTCTGCGTACCTGCAAACGGTGCCTGTCATTAGTTGCCCCATCACCTTCCCAGGGATCCAGGCGAGGCTGACCAGCCTGCAGTTCCCTGGGTCCTCCTTCTTGCCCTTTCTGAAGGCAGAAGTCACATTTGCTTCCCTCCAGTCTCCAGGCACCTCTCCCACCTGCCACCATTGTTCAAAGATGGTCAAGAATGGCCTTGCAATGACACCAGCTCGCTCCCTCAGCATGCGCGACTGCATCCCATAAGGGCCCACGGACTCACCTGTGTCCAGTTTGCTTAAGCATTCTCTGACCTGATCCTCTTCCACCAAGGGTGTGTCTTCCTTGCTCCAGAATCTCCCTGCAGCTTCCAGGGCCTTGGATTCCTGAAGACTGGTCTTACTAGTGAAGGCGGCATTCAGCACCTCAGCCTTCTCGGCGTCCTGTGTCACCGGGGCCCTGCCCCATTCAGCTGTGGGCCCACACTTTCCCTAGTCTTCCTTTTGCCACTTCGGCACTTGCAGCAACTTCTTGTGGCCTTTGACATCCCTTGCCAGATTCAACTCCAGGTGGGCTTTGGCTTTCCTTCCATGCCTGCAGAGTGCCTCTGTATTATTCCCAGGTCTCCTGTCCCTGCTCATCCCCTTCTTCATAGCTCCTTTTTATGTTTTGAGTTTTTCCAGGAGCTACTTGCTCATCCATAAAGACCTCTTGGCATTTTTGCATTACTCCCTGATCATTGGGATGGACTGCTATTAGGATTGGAGGAGATGATCCTTTTAATATTAGGCAGCTTTCTTGGCCTCTCCTCCCTCCAGGGCCTATTCCAGTGGAACTCTTCCAAGCAGATCCTTCTTCTTTGGAAGAAGCCAAAGTCTGCTTTCCTGAAGTCCAGGGTAGTGATCCTGCTTTTTGCCCTGCTCTCTCCCCTCAGGATCCCAAACTCCACCATCTCATGGTCACCGCAGCCAAGGATACCTTCGACCTTTATACCCCAACAAGCCCTTCCTTCTTTGTGATTCTGAGGTCAAGCAGAGCATCCATCCTTGTTGGATCCTCTATCAGTTGAGTTCCTTCATCATGTTGTCTCCCCTACCCCAATACATTTCCTGTATACAGCAACTGAATGAATGAGTCCTTTAGTTTAGAGGAAAGCCAGAGTGCAGAAATTGATCAGTAAGTCCAAAATAATATTTTTGCTTGACAGACTTGGGCTGAAATTCCTCACCTTGTCTCCAACAATATACCGATTTATCAGCTAAGAAGCCACAGAAAGTAATGTGAAGAGTTACTAAGTTCTGGAACAAAAGAGATCTGGTGACCTGTGGACTGGAATTTTGGGTTTGCTTGACCTAGGTATCTTGGATGGAATAAGCAGTATGTGAAGCTTTTCTGGGACTGTGAACTGCTGATACATATGCTCCCCATTTGTATTATCTGATACTTGTAAGTAAGATCATACTGCAAGCTTACCCTCATTTGATGAACTTACAAGGTAATTCTTAGCACTATAGGCATGTGTTTCCTGAGATCTGCAGGAATTTGAACTGTGAAGTTATTTAAAATATCTGAAAGCTCCTGTCACCACACTAACCCAGTCCAGAGGCATATCCACAGAGACATAGCAGAAATAGTAAGTAATATGATTTCATAAGCCTTATTTCCCCAAGAAGATGTGCTGCATTCAGAACAAAACAAAACCATTAACACAAAACCAAACACAAAGGTTTTACTTTCATGTGAAAATAACAGAACATCAGGAAATAAATGATTTATCAAATGGGAAAGCTGGCTGCACAAGCATATAAAAAATTCTTGCAAAACTGAGATTAAATTTTGCCACTTGAGACAAACACCATCCAGTTGCGTTTTATAAAGATAATGATACTGTCCCTGGAAAGAATAGTTCAAGGCTGACACTGATATATTAAATAACTCTGGAGTGTGTTAGAAGCTGCAGAGTGCAAAGATTCCTGCTGCCTTTTAGTTACACAACTCATCACTTGGGTGGACAGCTTCTCTGTTTTCATCTTGATTAATAAAGAAAAAATTTTTCCCCTGCATCTTTTACTAAATTTATGTCAATAGCCTAGTATGGAAGGGCACTAATTTATAGTCAAAAGCTGCAAAAGTTAAGTAAATCTCTTGGCCTATTCAAGAAAAGGATCAGAAGAGTGAATCAACATATGATTCAATGAGGAAAAGGAGAAATTACATGGTAGATTTCAGAATCTTTCCCAGATTATAAAAGATTGTCTCTTGATATTTCTACTGCATTCAATCTTCGAGTTCAAACATCTCATGTGCTTCTCACAGTCAATGAAGTGCTACCAGCAAAACTGTATTGAACCTAATCTTGCTTTTATGCTACAGTTCAGATATACCATGATTTGGCTCAGGTTCTTTCAGAATTAACTATTCTAATTAAATACAGATCTCTGAACAGAACTAATTCAAACATGGCAAAGTGATAGCTGCACTCTATTTTAATGGCATTCAAGGTTACAGTCACATAAATCTTTGGATCAAAGAGCCTGGAAAAAGTAGAAATCCTCTTGCCAAATCATTAATGAATTTCTAAGACAACAAAGGAGTTACTTCTCCTGTAGAGAGAGTGTATTACATTTGCTTTGTATATTCATCTATAAACATTAACTGCTACATGTCAAAAGATAAACAGCTAGATAGGCAGAATGCTGATGCGATTTAAATTTTTTTTTGAGTGGTTATATATTTCTGCTCTTCTACAAGGCTTCCAAGAAATCCGTTATGCATTGACAAAAAAATGAAAGAAAAGCTTTTGCTTCATATTTGGTACTTTTTCTTACAAATTCTCACTTAAGGTGATGAAGCTCACTTTAGATCCCGAAGTCAAACAGAAACCATAATTCCTTAGAAGAATTAAAGCAGAACTGTCCTTAGTCATTCTATCAATGTCACAGTTTAAAGAGTGACATTGGTAAATCATCAAACCCTCAATAAGGTTTTGGTAGTTAACTGACCATTATGAAGACAACGGCCCAGTAGGCCACTGTCGGGCAGGACAAAATTGCATGCTTTCTTTTGGCAGATAGAAAGCCTAGTCTCTTCTCCAGTCTTCTTAGATATAAATCAGTGCATATGCAGATATACAGAAGCAAACCTTCATTCTTCTTGCCTAGGCCTAATTTGGGAGGTATTTCAGTTTTGAGGAAAACTAAGAGACACAGTACAACTTAAGGAATAATTATCATGGGTACTGGGCATAAATTGCATGGTTTACCACATTCATACATGAGCATCTAATTAATTTACATGAGTGCCCAAGCAGTTCATGTTTGAGTCCCCATGTAGTTCACATATGAGCACCCTACTAGCTCTTGCATAAGTGTTTAATCAGTGAACGTGTGGGAGCCCAGGTAACCTCTGCATGAATGCCCAATTAGTTCATGCATGGGCACCTGATCAGTTAACGTATGTGTTGACCATACGTTACAGGGTTTAGGTAGCCCGTCACAGGCGTGTTCGAACAGCTCTGACACCACTGTAAGCAAGTCACCACGTGCGAGAACTTCAGCTAGTCAGAGGAGCACATAGCGCCTCGGCTCAGACATACCTAGAAAGAGCATCAGCTGCTAGGGAAGGAGCCACATGAGGGGAAACACGCCGGGAGTCACTCGAGAAGACTCATGGCAGGAGAAACTGCTGAGGAAACATGCAGCTGGGGCTGGAAACGTGGGACACCTTTGCTGAGCTTTTTCACTTGTAAAAACTACTCCAAATGAGGCAAAACAGCTGTGGACTCTGGGTCTCCTACATCTTGGCTACTGCCCTAATCATTCTAGTCTAGTCTTTTTCACTACCTCATTTTCCCTCATACTGACACATCTTCCTGGTGAAAAATAAAAGTAAATATTGCAGGCTTACTTCTGGTGTCTTCAGTTACCATTAACAGTCAACCAGGTGGAATATGGACCAGGATATCTAACAAAAGTGATCAGACAACCTAGCTTTTAGTATGACGGTAGACTTTATGCTTTTTGGAAGACAAATACTGCAGATGTAATGCTGCAGCAGAATGCTTGATAGAAATAAGTAAATACAAAATGGTCTAAAAGAAAATCATGTACTAGTATAAAGTGGAAATTGGTTTGTTGTATCTTTCTATACCAGCGAACTGTAAATTGTAATTCCAATAATTTCAGCTGTGTTAATGGCAGAATCTTAGTCACATAGCAAGCATACACACCCACATATATAAATATGTACACACACTTACTTAAATGCTTCCAGTAGTTCTTGACAAACCACACTCACAACGTAATACATACATTAGGTAGCCAGTATAGTGTAATTTACTAAAAATTGTAATTCACCACAATTTAATAGTATTTTGGCATTTCCTTTATAACGTTAAGCAAACAAAAACTGCAGAGCACTAAAAGCTCAGTGTTCAGAAATGCAATTATGCCACATGCAGTGATTGCAAGCATGCCGCAGTCTCATATTTCAGTCACGATGGACTCTGCAATATGCTATCAGATACTTAACTACTGGTTGCCCATGTACTTCCTACTTGGAGATCTCTCTAGTGTGCTAATTAGTCCAGAATGTAGCTGCCAAAATAAAATGACATAAAAGAGACTAATGCATCATAAATATCCCACCTGAGTAAAATAAGAAAACATCTGCTAAAGAGCTTCAAACATTAATTTGCGTATTGTGGGGAAAAAAGTAATGAATTAAAAGGAAAAAGCAAAAAGGTAAAAAAGTAGGGAATAAATGTCCAGTTCTCCCTCTCTTCTAGAGCTGGATTACTTTGTTCTGCTAGATGGCTTCCTTCTTCTATGTAGCAAGTCCAAATACGGGCTTATTTGCACACAGTAGTGGCAATAGTAGTGGCAATTAGGTCTGATCTCTTGGTGAAAGACATGGGGAAAAAAAGATAGTATTTTTCCCTGCGCTTCATCACCCTTGTTCATTACAGAGAGTGGAAAAGAGTTTCTCATCTCACCAGGCAGGTGTAAATCAGCTTCGAACTCTCTCGTTTTCTCTACGTACAAAAACCCGAGCACTTCCTCATCACTTTGAACCTTTAAAAGTCCTCTAGTTCTATGCATATAAAGGTAAAAAAACCCCAAACCGCCCCCCCCCCCCCAAAAGATGGTTGCCCTGGCTAAAACACCAACAGCACAGATGTACATCAGTGCTTACTCATCCAGCCTGAGGACAGATCCCCTGTTCTGTACCACAGCTGTCTGAAATACCTACTCCACGGGGCACAAGTGTGACTATGGAATTTCCATATAACAATTAGTAAAATAAACTAAGCAAGATTAGCAGGTTCGGGGTCACAAGTGGTAAAGCACTCAAAGATCCTACCAGATACTGACATACAATGCATTTCTGAGTAATTATAACATTTCTAATTTTCTAATAACAGATTGCTTTAAAGTGAATGATAAGCAGCACTTTTGATCTCAAGTGTTCTGTAGCATTTTTGTTTATTATTGAATAGCTGGCTTCACTGAGATGGCTGCTTTTTAAAGGTGGCTGAAACGCTTCCTATAGTAACAAGTCTCAGGCTACGGAAGAACGTTCTATTGTTAATGCAAAATAATAAAATATTACAATAAAAGTCTCTCTAGATAAATGCTAAGCAGAATAAACGACAAATGCATTTCTTGTGTCATACGAAATCTTTTTACCATGCACTCTTCCACCTAGCTGAAACACCTTCCTCTCATTCACTGATTTGAAGTGAGCCACTTCTACGGAAAAAATACCCAACATTAAAAATTTTGTGGCAGTTTGTTACTCAGATGGCATGGAAAGAGTACATGTCGCACGCAAAACAGTCCTGACTTGGGAAATGTTATTTAGTGTCAATTAACACAAAATGCTAATCACTGATATGGGTACTGAGAAAAAGAAAACATGAACAGTTAAATAAACACTTTTAAATACCTTTCCTCACTCTCTCCCATGCTCAACTTCAGCCAAACACTTTTCCTCCCCCTTCTTAGTCTCACATTCCCTTGTTTTCACCACATACTTCATCCCAATTCTTTCAGTGAGGTGACGTGCGGTGCAGGAGATTGGGGCTGTCTGTGTAATGGTTTCTTTCTGCCAGTCCTTGCTACTTATTTTCTTCTGCTTCATGTGCTGCACTTCCTTCAGGGGTGTCCCTGCCCCGGTGTGCATCAACTGTAGGCAACAGGTCCTCAGGGGTGTCCTTGCCTTGATGGGGGTCCTACATGGGTCGCAGTCCCTCAGAGGCACCTCCTCTTGACATACAGCGCCTCATTCCAAGAGGTCTTCAGCCATGCCCTCAACGTTTCCTTGCATACTTGCATATTTCTCCTCCCCTAAGGACTGCCACAGTTTGTTGAATATGTCTGAACAGAGATACTACGCGCACCTCTCTGACTAGCGGAACTTCTAGCATGTGGTGGTGGGTTACGTTGGTTTCCGAGCCAGCTGGACCCTGGCTGTGACTGGCCCAGGGCAGTTTCATGGCCTCCTTCCATACAGACACCCCTGCAGACCCCCTGCTAGCAAAACTCTGTAATTTATGCCCAATAAAGTACCTGACATTAAAGATCCTCTAATTTTTTTTTCTTACTCAGATATCATAGCAATTATATGCATAAACTGATGAACAATATATTTAAAGAAAAATGGATAATTCAAGAAGTTATATTCTTTATTGTCCTAGTTTCAGCCAGGATAGAGTTAATTTTCTCCACAGACGCTAGCGTGAGGTTGTGTTTTGGATTTGGGATGAGAAAATGTTGGTAATGTGCTGAAGTTTTGAGTTGCTGCTAAGTAGTCAAGGACAGTCCAGCTTCTCATGCTGGCCTGCAGCGAGCAGGCTGGGGGTGCACGGGACGCTGGGAGGGGACACGGCCAGGACAGCTGACCCAGGCTGGCCAAAGGGATATTCCATAGCATATGATGTCCTGCTTGGTATATAAAGCTGGGACGAAGACGAAGGAGGGAGTGGAGTGACGTTCAGTGTGACGGCGTCTATCTTGCCAAGAAACCATTACGTGTGATGGAGCCCTGCTTCCCTGGAGATGGCTGAACCCCTGCCTGCCCGTGGGGAGCGGGGAATGAATTCCCTGTTTTGCTTTGCTTACGTGCATAGCTTATGCTTTGCCTATTAAATTGTCTTTATCGCAAACCATGAGTTTGATCACTTCTACTCTTCCGATTCTCTCCCCCGTCCCACCGTGGAGGAGTGAGCGAGCGGCTGCGTGGGGCTTAGTTGCCGGCTGGGGCTAAACCACGACACTTACACAGATATTTATCTTACAGTTCATCCTAACATTTATAAATCAGTCTAGAAAAGAGTGGCACGAGGGATAAATCCAAAGCGGTGTTTATAAATAAGGAATTTGAAGTAAACATAAATTAAAATTATAAATATAAAATAAAATGTAAGCCCATTCCAGACTATCTTAGTTCATAAATACTTCTTCCTCTGAATTAATCAACAAGCCTAGAAGAGGCACTAAACTCTGAACACATTTTATAGAAACATTTCTGATAAACTTTCATTGTATAGCATTTTCAGGCCAGTAAACTTCATAATCCTTCCAAATGTCAATTGTACCTTTTTAACAGCACTGTCAGGGGAAAAAAAAATTTAAAATCTCACCACTTTACCAAGGTAATTACTAAAAACAGAGGAAAAAAGTTAAAGATGACATATGACAGTTCTACTGTATACTAATTCAAAATTAAGAAACATCGGGGTCCTACACGAAGTAATGTGTCCATTGAGTACTGTCTCTTTCTGAGCTCCTAAGGATAAAAGTAATATTCTGCTAACTTACATTGTGCGTACCATTCATAAAACCAGTCTGCTTGGTTTCGATTTTTTCTTTGGCTAGGCTTACAGTTTGTTTTTAAACACTGTTATCTTTTAATTGTTTCTTTATCAATACTGTCAAGTAGCCCAGATGATAGGCAATGCTGATATTTTAGTATTTTCACCATTTACTTTAGGGTGTTGACTAATGGAAGTAGGAAAATATTTCTCTTTACTTGCCAAAATTCATTGCTGCTATTTCAAAACAGTTCAATGCATTCAAGTCATAGCAATGCAACACATACCTGACAATCTGATGGCGTATTTTTTAACTTAATACTGGAGACATGACAGTTAGCAGAATAATTGTGAAGTTATTAAGAACCAATGGATCCATTTACTGAGTGGAAATTAGAAAATAATTCCGGTTCCTCTGATAAGGCTTTTAAAATGATCGTACTCGCATAGGAACGGATTCATTTACAGCAACAGTTTCTAAGCAATGGGATTTCTGACAAATGCTGTGCTCTGTTGAGTTTTGATTACTAACGGTTATCACTGCTTGCAAAGAAGTGCACACCACCTTCTCAGAGATAAGAAAGAGAAAATATGGGAAAAATGCAAGGGTTAATAACGCTCTTCCATCTGAAACCAAAGTTTTTGCTAGCAATAACTAATTATAAAATTGTCACAACATAGCTGGAGCTCCTTGGCTGACAAAGTTAAACAGAACAGTCCCAGAAGAAATAAAGGGAAGAATTTCCAACAGCGATATGCCTGCAGTGAACAAGTCTAAGAGGAATTACAAACCTACAAGGGAAGATGCTTGAACAAAAGAGGCTGCGGCTTTGTGTTTCGGACTACAGGCAGGCTCTGACAAAGGTGCTAAGCAAGTTATGTGCTGAAGCCAAGGAGATTTCTCACACATCTAAGCACAGGCTGGTGCAAATTACCGTAGTGAATCAAAGTCATGACGACAATACAGTGTCCCAAATGGGCTCTAGCAAACCCAGGACCTCACGGTGTTCTTGTTTAACTGGCAAAGGAGCGTAAGAAATGTACCTGTGTTGCAGAGCCCCACTGTGAAAGGACTAATGACTTTTAGGAAGAAAGGGGATAACTGAGGTTTTTATTACATTAGCTCGGCTAAAGAAAAAGATACCTCTTTTTGCATTTCTCAGAGTTTGTGGGCCAGCCAGGAGGGTCAACCATGCTTCATTATGCAACCCCAAACCACTACAGCTTTTGAGATCACCATCAACAGAATTCACATTTATGGCTATCACAGACTTATGATGGCCTTTGTTATTTGTCTCAAGAATTCTTTTAACAAACAAGCACATTCTATGGACCAGAGACTATTTTCCCATAATGTTTTCTCATGTATTGTTTATACCATATATCTTATGAGTTGCAATATTATTAGAGGCCTCAACGATCATTTGGTAGCGTCTACAAGATAATTTAATACAGTTTTATTATCCTAGTGAGTAGGTATAAATATTTAATTCTTATGTACCACAGGACAGTGGGAATTGTTTCAGCCAATAAATCTTTTTGTTGTTCTACTTTTGCAATATGTACTTTCTATTAAGACACAAGTACTTGTACAAAACAGTCAGATACTTCATTGAAAATAAAGTATTTGGCAAGTCATTTTTATTTAAAACTTTGCTTCTTCTTCCCATGTGTAATAGCAATCAAAATATTTTTTTTTGGTGTGTTTTATCCTTCTTCAACGAATCCATGAAAATAGAAACTTAAATCAACCAAAGGAGAGGAGAAAAAGAAGAAGAAAGCAAAAGAATAAATACATACTAGTTTAACCCTGTTATTTCCAGGACTCATTTTGCAAAATGCAAAAGTATCACCGAAAAGGAAATTTGTTCACCTTATTTTTGGGGACAGAAACCTAATCGGCCTATGAAACGGAGGGAGTGGATGTGCAGCTGACGGCTATTAACAACGGTGATGTGGAGACATGTCACACTGGTGGGCAGGACCAGAATGCTGTATGGAGGGTAGGAAACAACAAACACCAACAACATCTTCCCCCACCCCATGCTTTTATGAAAGGTATTACACAGATAGTAAACCTCAAATAAGCTGGGATTTTAATAACAGGGATTTTAATATGCTGAACACAGTGTTATTTGTCGATGTTTCAAGACAACAAATAATTTGGCAGAAATGGTTTTGTTATGCAACAAAATAAAAAGCTACCATGAGGGACCCCGAAACTGTTTGTAACTGCAGGAAGAAAGCACATCCAGTCTCAGATGGGCATTTACCTTCACAGAGAAAACAGTGACTTGAGAATAGGAGAGTTGGGGATTTTGTTTTTACAAAATTAAATATTCTGTACATAAAGAAAAGGAGGCTAGAGATTTTCCTCTCCATTTTTAAAAGCAAAAATACAACTTTCTCTAATAAATGCTATAGGATTCCTAATTTTAGTAAAAAAATAGAAATAGTAGAAAGTTTTACAAATTTCTATTAATTTAAGTCCGTATATAAACTAAAGAAATTCACCAAGTCTTTTGATATGCTATCAGCCACATTTCCTCTGCCAGATGGGGGTATCCAGAGAGACTTAGTCCCCACTGTTATTGTTTATAGAGCAAATTTTTGTTCTGTTGTCCTGGGGAATATGAAAGTGGGAGTTCAAGGTAAAGCCTAATCTAGATGAAACTTCTCACAAAATTAACAACTCTAATTTGTTTATGTTCAAACCCAACATGGAATCAGAATAAGTACTCTTATAATTCAACTGAAAGTTTCACAGCAGTGCTTAGTGTGCTTTTTGACTAATAGAAAAACATGAGCTGTTTTGCCTGGGTTTTGGTTTTTTGTTTAAATTTTAAATCCAGTGAGCAAATGTAATGAATTTACTAGTCTTTTCTATGGAGAAACATAGAAGTACGATGGCCTGCAGACAGATAAGACAAAATGGAGCAGGACGCTAAAAATCAGTCACCATTAAATAAACATATTGTATCTAGGATTCTCATTTTAAACAAACAAAATAACAAATCTGCGTCACTGGTACTTAAATATCAGAATAAGATAAACCAGAAAGTTTTACTTCTTTTTCTTTAAATTACAAGAAACATAGCATTACAGAAGAAAACCAGTCAAACTCAGAGCTGCAGACGGCATAAACTCTTCCCCAGTATAATGGATGCCAGAACTGTTCTGCCCACCACTTTTACCTAATGCTGACAGGTTCCCTATGCTGCAGGTGTATCTTTATGTCCCAACTTATCCACAGTGGAGGTGGTAACAGAACATCGAAACAACTTCAGTCTGAGGTGGTACAGCATGAATTTGATGTAAGTCAAAAGCATAAAAAGTTTGTATACAAAAATGTATTTGTAATGTTTGTAAGACAAAAATTACTCTTGGGAAGTTTGACTTGGAAATAGTCTAATTTCTGTTATTCCATGCTATCTGGTACCACTGGTGTTAATTTTATAGATTCATCTATGTATACAATGTTGTGCAAATCTGTTTTTAATAGTAGTCTCATTAGTCAGTCCAAAACCAGATGAAGCTAAGGACTGCAGAACACAGGACTTTTTGAACAGGTTAGCCTTCGTGGGTTAAGCTATATCAGAGAGACTTGTACCTTTATACAGGCCATCCTTTAGTTTGGAAAGAAAACTTCATTTCAGAATGCTGTCAACCTAACAGCACTTTTATGGACAATATTCACTCTATATTCACTATGCAAAATAGAACAAATAAGATAGACTACTTTTGGTTTACTTTAGCAAGGGAAAAAGAGCTGAGTAATAACTGTGTTATAACAATTATTAATGAGTGTAAGAGAGAACCATGAAGACAAAGGAATCAGATTTCCATCCAATTTGCTATCTGCTAAAACTGCTATCACTTTGTTGAATTAAGTACACAAACACCAATCTGTACCACCAGGAACTTGGCCAAAGTTGTTTTCATAGTTTCATAAAAGCTAAATGGCAACATTCGATACTTCAGATGGCACTAACAGCCACTTTGGAAAGTTAAGTCTCCTTATACCACACATCTTTCTTCTAAAATGTTCTAAATAAATGGTCCCTTTGTAAGAGCTGGCTAGTTACACATGAACTCTTTCACTGTTCCCAAGACAACAAGCTGTAATAATCACAGGGAACTCCAAGCTCATGTTTGAGCTTGGGATTATCACCATGAAATGGCTAATGTCAACAGGCCATAATAGCGTTTGATCTGTCGGCTTCTCCTCTCTTGTCATCCCTGGCATATTATTCATCTCAGTAGGTATTTAAAAAACACAGGAAATTAAGTCTTTGTAGGGGATTCTTTCTACTTGCTCCAATATTTACTGAAGGTTTTTATCCTGAATGCTTAGCTTCATTTAATGGAAAATTCAGACTCTACATTTAATGGAAAATTCAGATTCTACACTTTAGCGCCTTTTTCTTCCCCTTCTCTCACTCCACTTTTTTATTATAGGCACCACCTTTCCTTTCTATCTCTCTTCAAAGACTTGTTGATATTTAGAAAATTCCTCATTCTAAATAGTGGCTTTGCTTCTACAAAAGTATTGAACCCCCTCTCTAACTCTTACAGACAGTGCACTCTCCTCCTTACAACCAAAAACAGTGGTAGAACAACGCAGTTTGGCCAGCACCTTTGCAGAGGCTTAGGTTTTTAGGTCCGAGGTGACCAACAGTGGCTAGGACACTGAATCAAGAGGAAAAAAAGATTGCTAATCTAATAGAAAACACATGCACGTACACATAGTTCTGCTCAGTTGTAATGA
The DNA here is from genome assembly GCF_964289735.1 of Phaethon aethereus. Classification (NCBI taxonomy): domain Eukaryota; kingdom Metazoa; phylum Chordata; class Aves; order Phaethontiformes; family Phaethontidae; genus Phaethon; species Phaethon aethereus. The sequence goes on from NC_138591.1 coordinate 15,042,123, forward strand.
GAGTTCTTAAACTAACCTTTATAAACCTTAAATATTTTTCAAAGCTAAAATCCACCTGAAGAGTGTATTAAAATCTCCAGGCAATTTTGTTTTCAACTGAACACTTTTTGTTCTCTTTTTTCTGTTTCTTTGTATTTTTTACACACACACCCCCCCCCGCCACCCTTGTCAAAATGAGCAATCTCAGTTGTTACATCTGTTCTTCAGCATTTGGAACGGGCAGGGATAACAGACATCTGGGGAAAACACCAAATGCACATGCCTAATCAACTGAATCAGATATACAGAAATCACTTAACACGCTTTCTCCACATGTTTGCTAACTTTAAGACGAACATTAACACTTTTGAATATATAACTGGAACAAGTCTGTCAGCCCTCTGATGCTTACATACCACTGCTCACAAGGTTGACCAACTAATTTTTGACTTGTTTGAGAGGCTCCCCTGTGATCCTTCCAAGAGGTGAAAAATGTTGGAGACCAATGAGAAAGGTGATTGACAGCTCTCTCTTTTTTGAATATTCACCTTATTCCCATGTGCCTGGCTTCATGGGAGAAAACTTCTCATCCTGATACATGCAACTGCCAAAAGTAGACTTCCATGGTATCACTCCTTATCTTCCCTTTTATGTAAGAGGTTTTTTGCTATATATGCCCTTTGAACACATATTAGAAGGTTCAACTGTTAGCACAAAACAATCCTTTAATAGAGGTGTAGAAATATTTTAACCATGCACTTCGGTTTCCAGACATTTTCTGCATTGCAAGCCTAGTCAACAAGATGCTCTGAAAGACAAGTTTGCTCTTGGAGGCTTTTGCAGCAAAAGGGTGAACGACAATCTTTCCAACAGTAAGGAGCATGTACCAGGAAATGGAGGTGGAGTAGACTTAAATATCCAGAAGCCTCAGTAGATCATATAAGCAGCTTCCTAAACATAAGTCCAACTTGATAGAGTTTTGCTTCTCCTGTATTCTCCATGACATTGATATTTTTAAGACACAACCAGTGACATGTTGATTAGCTGCTTCCCTATGCCAGTGTAGTTAAAATTTGAAAAATATTAATGCAGGAATAAGATTAATTATACCTTAATCTCCGTAGATTTATAGCAACCCAGTGAAGAAAAACTGAATAAAAATCTCAGTAAGAAAGAAAGGACAACCACAAGCTCTTTCCTGTTTGGAAAGAGTTCTGAATATTACGACATCGGCATGATGTCTTTTTTTTCCCCCAAGAGCGTAACATCTACACCGCCATTCTATTCAAGTCATAATACAAAACGATCTTGTGTCTTTATAAATGTTTGCATGTGTATCATCATAAGGGGCAGTCACTTTAAAGTGTTAGTCCACGGCAGAGAGCTAGGACAAAGTACTACTTCTGAACTAAACTGGGTATGGTGTGGGTGATGGCAACACAAAACTTCTCTCTCTTATGTATTTCTGTCTATTTCTTCCTGTAATAATTAGAATAGGACAAAAAAGTAATTTGCTCATATTAGTTAGATAATTTAGCAGAAAAAAAAATTACTTGTTTATAAGGAGAAATGAAGCGGTAAGATATTCTATACACTTTACACTAGGGATAAGCAGCAAAAATGGAAACTGTATGGAGACAAAATTTTTTCATAAGAAAGAGAAATTGAACAGAAATTTGAAAATAACCATTATTTGAAAACAGAAAAGGAAGCCTAATGAAATAAAATTACACAATTGAATTTGATTCCTCCAAAACCACCAAAAAAGATAGATTCCCATTTATAATTTGGATTTCCTGTAACAATGACAAAAGATGTCAAAATCTATTACCATTGATGTTTGCCTCTACTGCATGTTGCATTCTAAGACTCAGCTTTATGTATTTATTGACAGTACAACAGAATTGTAGATGTATCTCTGCATGTACATATACAACTGACAAACTAATGGTTAAAATCATTGGAGCCGAGTATCTGAAAAAGCATGAGCTGGATATCTCATCTACCAGGAGCAGCATAGCCCATGTTTCCTACATGAAGATAAGCAACAGGTAGAAAAGCAGAACACCAAGGTCCATTCATATCTCAGCCTCTTTATAGAATCAATAGCACAGGTATCAGTTCGTGTGTATTCTAATTGATCTGCAAACTTTCCACCTGGACACAGTCTGAAAATAAAACCAAATGGCCAATATGTGCTAAAATTAATCAAGTTTAATTCTTAAGATAGCAATAGATATGAGCAATGAGTGAACCCCAGACCTGTCTGTGAGTCTCCTCAGCTAGTCAGAATGAAATTCTAGGTGCATTGCTTCTTCCTTATTACTATCCCATCCTACTTTTGTGGCCAACTTCCATTTGCCGAGTATTCCAAATCTAGATCAAATTGTGATTTCTATAAACCAAGCCACTACTGCCAAGTGGAACAAGTAAGTCACAGAAGCAATTATCTTCGACAAGCAGGAAATGCAAATAGGGACTAAAATTTGCTTTTCCAAAAGTGCCCTGATGAAGTTACAGTTTTCCACCTGTCTCAAGTCTCACAGAGCTGTGTTGCACTACAGCTAGTAGTTTTATAAAGAAAATGAAACATTCTTTTCAGCATTATGGAAAGCATAGTTAGTCAACAAGTCATTGTCAATAATCAATCTGTGAGTAATTTAAGAACCTCCTTCAAAACCTGTTCTCTAGCTGCAAATTATTCCTTATAAAATTCAATACTTAAGAAATCAACATCTCAGTGATATTTTCAAGCAATTGTAAACTTGGCAACATTATATAACAAAGTATTTTTTTATATGTACACTTTTTAAGAAACGTTAGAAAAGCAGATTTTCATAATTTGAAAAGAGACTTTAAATCATCTTAGACCTAAACAGAGAACTATTACAAAAGTCAAGATGTATCCAGGGAGTTCAATAAGCCATATAAAGACTTTTGGCACAAACATGACACTAATTTTTATTTTAAGGCTCTATGACAACTTAAAGCTAAACAAAAAGCTAGCTTTCATCCTATTAGTGGTTATTAAGAAAAAAACAACCACCAAAACCCAAAATCATCGAGTACCTCAAAATGACTTCGAGCAATCTTTCTTTTACCCTCATTTCTCAACAGCTGACTACAAGACATAATGAAAAGGATCCGTGTGATGCATAGGCACACTTCAGTGTGATCATCTAAAATCTAGTAGTGTGAGACATGACCATCAATAAACAGTCCAGCAGCTATGAGAATGGTAAACTTAGATGTAGGACCAGGCTATACATACAATGATTTAAATAAGGACGTACTAGATATTTCAAAAGCTCCCTAATTCAGCATTGTGTACATCCCAGTCTATAGTTCAAAGATAAACTCAATTAGTTTAAAAAAAGAAAAAAGGAGAAGAAAAAGGAGAAGAAAAAGGAGAAGAAAAAGGAGAAGAAAAAGGAGAAGAAAAAGGAGAAGAAAAAGGAGAAGAAAAAGGAGAAGAAAAAGGAGAAGAAAAAGGAGAAGAAAAAGGAGAAGAAAAAGGAGAAGAAAAAGGAGAAGAAAAAGGAGAAGAAAAAGGAGAAGAAAAAGGAGAAGAAAAAGGAGAAGAAAAAGGAGAAGAAAAAGGAGAAGAAAAAGGAGAAGAAAAAGGAGAAGAAAAAGGAGAAGAAAAAGGAGAAGAAAAAGGAGAAGAAAAAGGAGAAGGAGAAGGAAGAGAAAGAAAGAGAAAGAGAAAAAGGAGAAAAGGAAAAAGGAGAAGAAAAGGAAAAAGGAGAAGAAAAAGAAAAAGGAGAAGAAAAAGAAAAAGGAGAAGAAAAAGAAAAAGGAGAAGGAGAAGGAAAAGAAAAAAAGAAAAAGAAAAAGAAGTGGCAGTGCATTTAAAGTCTGTTATGAAGGTAAATTAACCAAAAGGATTAAGTCCAAGTTTATTTCCTGGACATATTATTTTAGCATAGAATCCATATGTAAAATCTTGTTTAGGACCAGATCACAATTCCTTAGGTCATAAAATACCATTAAATAATCAAATTTGATCTCTCACCTACCAAAGTCAGGCAGATAAGCTTACATTTTTAATTATTCATTTACTTTACTGTCAAACCTTCTCCAGCCTGTTTCTGCCTCCAGATTCTGCAAAGACGGGGCTGCACCAGCAAGATTTATGTTACGTTATGTTACTAACTACAATGTTCGCTTGATCAACTTCACTCCTGATAGAAAGCTGCAGATAACACTAAATATCCTGGCAGTTGCTCTTCAGATAGAAAACCTAACACATTTTACAGCAAGAAACAAGCTGCACAGTAAAATCAGTAGTTTGTTTCACTTTTTTCCTTAATATGGCAAAAGATAAACTAAACTTCAAATTTACTTTTAAAATACTGAAATTATTCAGAACTTGGCCTTGTCACCTCAGCTTTCATTCTGACATACAAAGAAAAAAAAATTTCATTCTCAAAGTTAGTGGCTTGCTCTTTCCATGATGCATACATTGTTAATTTACTGGTCTGAGGACTCCAAAAAAAAGAAGAGACTAGACTGAAAATTTGATAAAAAACAGCACAGCAGGTTTGGAAGAAAGTCACCTTTTTTAGTGGAAATGACAGAATGCTAGCAAGAAAGTACTACTTAAGTAATCTAAACATTAAAGGAACTTAAAGACTACCAAGGAGAAGTTTTGCTATTAAAATTGAAGTTAGCAAGTGCGATGGGAGAAAAAAGAAAGGTGAAGAAAGAGTCAGCATTACTACAGGATCACATGAAGATGAACAGAATTTATCTGTATGTTCAAATTCTGAATAGGTAAGTTTATCCTTCCTTCCTCTGAAATTTCATAAAATATTGTTAATTCTTGTTTCAAGAACAACCATGTAAAACTTTCATGTAGAAATTAATCAGCTTATTTGATATGGTCCTCTTCAGTTGGTAGATGATGCACGAGAACCATTGCAGTTCTATGCTTTAATATTGAAAAACAAACCTCCCACCTCATAAATGAGTATTAATTCCTAAGGGTCTTACCACTCTGAAAGTGTGTTTTAGCCCCAATAATGATTTTGTTTAAAGTCAAGATATTTTTACACTATTGCAAAACCAAAAATTTGGACTATATTTGAACTCCTGCCTTTCTTTGTGAGTACCATATATAAAAAACAGAGGAGAGATGACAATTTTTTTTTTTTTAAATAGGTGGTAAATGCAGAAATTCCCAGTTAGTGCCATAAATTTGTGAAGAAAAAAGCAGTTCAGAGATTTATAGTAAAGTTTAGATATCGGCTACAAGCCATTTTCAGAAGCTGTCCTTATCTACATATCACACTTAGATGCTAGAATTCTTACAGATAGATATTTACGAAGACAATTTAAAGAGTGCCTTGAATAATAACACTAAGTGAGATTTTGCACTGATAGACGTATACCCTTTAACTAACTGCATTTGTCACAAGAATAACACAGTGATTTAACATAATCGGCTTTAAATTACAGTGTTCCCACAGTATATGTGTATAAACCAGGACCATTAATTCAGATTTTCTGAAGTACGAGACACCTGCATTTCGTTAAAAAAAAAGGGGGGGGGGGGAGAGGAGGTTAAAGAGATGCTAAAATTGTTTCCCCAATTTAGCAGTATGAAACTATGCAGTTATAAATAACCTGGCACAGATCTGAAATGAACCTTTAATACAAGCAGCAAAATCCCCATCTCTGCAGTAATGACCCATTTGATGGATATCGCATCTACTTGTATAAATTACTTCATTAATAAGGTTTTTCTATAAGCCTGTTCTGTTAATTTTAAAATACCATGTAATATATTGGGGACTTTCTTCCTTTAGCTGTTTATCATTTAGAAAACAAAATGTACTATTATGAAAATCTTAAATCATAATAGAAGCAAACACTTATTTTAGATTTCCAAATGTCAGTCAACACAGACCCACTATATCCAAGAAGTAATTTAAAAAAAGCAGCAATATCTATTTTTTGCATTTTACTACTAATAGACTGAGAGCTACACCTGTGAGTTCAGAGAGACAGACCTTACTGACATATCTGCGGAAGAATTTTGGTTCCCAGAAATCACCGGGGACATTCTCTGCCTCTCCTAGCAAGAATTATTAGGTAGTGTGCTAAGGAAGTAGAGCTGCGACAGCCTCGGAAGGTGGTGTGTATTCTCCCACGTGCCCGATCAGCTGACAAAGGGCAGAATCGAATTCAATCACCTTTCTTCAGCAGGCTAACCCTGAGGCTAGCAAAAGCATCTCCTAGTCTTTTGCACCCCTCAGTATTTTGGAAAAACACAAAACTGAACTTAAATCACTTTGATTTAACCTAGGTTCTCGATTTTACATTAATTTTTAGACGTGCAATTAGCATTTAGCAGCACTTGTTTTGATGTCAAGTTTAAGAATTCAAAGAAAAACTCACAGACTATTAAAATAAGGAAATAATTATCTTGACCGCTACCATTCAGTTTTAAAATCATAAATAAGATTATCCAAATGGCAAAGAGATTCCAGAAAACTTGGACAGGCAGCGGCACGTGGCAGCAATACTTCAATATACAGACTAACCTTTCTGAAACCTAAATCACAGAATCACTAAGGTTGGAAAGGACCTTCAAGATCATCAAGTCCAACCATTAATCCAGCGCCACCATGTCCCAGGTTGCCAAGCACAACTAAGTGAGAATTAGTTCAGCTAAAGATCCTAAAACCGATCCTAAAACCGATCCTAAAAGCACACAGAGACCATGAACTGAAGCAGCTGCATCTGCACAGGTAACCATCTCCAGTCAGGGAAATCCTGACGCTCTTTCAGGCAGGAGTGCAAACAGTGGCGGGGCTTGGCTTAGGAAAACAGTCTGGGGAAGACAGAGCAAAAATGTTTCACGCTCACAGACCTTGTGATTGCCTCCCTCAAAGTAACAATAATCCCACTAAAGGGTCACTTTATGCATGTCAACGACTGGCCCATGCTTCCGCACGACTTGGTATGGAAGAGAGCTTCGTACCAGCCAGTGAAAAGGCAGAACGAAACATGTCACATGCGTGGCACAGATGGACAACTGCATTTCCAAGATCCATTTCTTTTATTCATATAATACTTCTTTCAAAATAAAAGTACTCACTAACTTATGCTGCGATACACGGGGTTTTCCCCCGCACAGGCCAATGCAGTCAGGCCTTCTTCGAGAGTTAGAGATACTGAGATTTGTTTCTGCGTCCCCTGATCCAACTTCCAACTCTCCTCAATCATGCCTGGAACCATTTGCTTTTTTTGTGTACTCTAATTATGACCTTAAATGACCTTATTATTGCCAACTGGCAACCTAGAAACCTTAGAGTGAAAAAGAAATAACTTGAAATAAGAAACAAGTGTCTTGTCAGATGACCAGTATCAGCTGGTTAAAATCACTTGTTCTAAAGCATTTTGATTTAATTTGGGTTACTTCACAGTTTACCTTCTCGGAGAAGAATGCGTATCATTCTGAGGACAGGAGAAAGACAGAAATACGCAGATTCACAACATTCACTTTTTTCTCTTATTTTGCAGTAGCTGTTCCTACAATTTTGTAGTCAGAAATTTAGTAATGCCCATTAAAAGTAATGCTTTTTTGCTATCTGAACACATACTAAATGCTTTCTTTTACCATTCCTGAATTATATTTTTATTTGTATTATATATATTATAATATTAATACATATTATTATGTATTAAGGAATTATATGCTTAAATTATTGAAAGAACCACAAAATCTTCCTGCTTAAACATTTAATATTTTCAAACATTAAATCTATCTTTTATTTGGACAGTGAGATGCACTAAATTTGTGGAATATATGAAATATTAAAATGCTTAACTAACCTATCAGATATATAGCTTTCTAATATCCCCAAACCATCAAAACATAGAAAAGATACTTTTTTTGTGGTTTTGAGAAGCCATGACTAAACTGATGGCCTTGTTTTTTTCCCCTTAGCCGAACTAGCTTTGTTTGCTAAAAGACAAAGTAGTCAGTAGCTGGCCTCAAAGTGACTAGAAACTCACAGCATCCATATTTAATAAGAAGCCATAGCAGAAATACAGCATGCATTCTGTACTTCTATAGGAAAGCAATATCCATTATTCTACAGATTATTCCTTAATAAATATTTCAGAAACTTGAAGTGGAAAAAAATTAGAATAGCATATACTGTGCTCTTGATAGTTTAAAAGCACTTTTGTTTTCTGACCTATGATGAATCCTTACGTTGTTTTCATTTCTGATGCATTTTAATACCATTATGGGTTTGAAATTCATCTTTTGGTCAGTTTGAGAGGATGAAGTTATTTGATGTTTTGTTAGCGCGCACAAACAAGTTATAAGTCACCTTACATTAGCACGTACAGAGAGCTGACACTTTTTTATTGTTTTTGTTCCAGATACTTATGATATCTCCGCCTAAATATGACAATTCACTGAACGGTAGCAAGAACAAGTCGCCAAGCACGCCCACAAGCTGCCCCTTCTGAAAGTCACGGGAACTGACCGCTGGGCTGTCACCGTTCTCACTCGCGTAAGGTAACGTCAAAAGCAAAGAGCCATCTGAGAAACAGGAACCCATCATCCCTCTGGCACGGACCTGTGTAGCCGTGCAAGTATCCTGCAACTAATCGTGACAGATCTCGGGCTGCGCTGATGCACCTGCTCTTCAGCTCAGCCTGTCAGTGCAGATACAGACTGTATGTGCGTATGTGGGCAGGACCCCCGTGAGCTCTTTGGCGTACACAGCCCAGGTACCATCCCTGGACAGGACGGGAATGTGTCATCAGCATATGTGAACAGGACAGCCAAAAGTGTCCGAGAGGCTCTTTTGCCCAGAAACCAGTATAACTAAAGAGGAACTCAACAATTAGGAAGTTTGGTTAAAGCAACCATCTGCCATATAAACAGTAACCACGGGATTAACGGAAGATGTTAGAGAAACAAGGGAGCACACCGGAAAAGAAGCACGTAAGAAGCATGAAAGGGGCTGCACTCCAGCTGCAGCACTGCAGAGCTGCTCGCTGAGCTGGGGTGGCACGTTCACATGGCACACGGGTCACTGGGTGGAGGAAGCGGCACGGGTACACATGGAGCTAGAGCCCCACCACCTTCCACAGGAGAGGAACCAGCACTCACGGGGATGCTTGTTACACCCTCAGCTGTGAGAGGTGGGTGTGTGTAATGGTGAAGGTGTGCACGTATAAGGAGGGTGTGTGGAATTTTCTGACATTAGTGATAGAAGGGTCTTTTAAAAATTTGTAGGTGTTTATTAACATTTTCCCAGTGACTAGTGTTCTGGTTTTTCTGTTGTGTTACCTATGTAGAACCTGAATGTATAGTTCACTGATTGTCAGTTAATTATGTTTTGTTAAATCAATAAACAGCTTTGATTCTATTTGATTTATAACATGCGAATTGAGCAATTTTTTGGCAAGTCTGTGTGTTCACAGATGTACACACATACTAGGAAGGAGTCAGAGAGCATCTTTAAAGTATTGGTGGAATAGGCAGAGCAGAAGAGAAGTCCCCTATGGTTACAGTTCTATGAATTCCATGTTTTGTTTCAATAAATTCTCTCCTTCGGTGTTACCAATCTTAGAAATTAAAATAAGAACTGGACAGAGTACTCCAGCTGTGGCCTCACTGGTGCTGAGGAGACAGGAAGGATCACCTCCATCAACCTGCTGGCAACACTTGTCCTAATGCAGCCCAGGGTACCACCAGCCTTCTGCACCGCCAGGGCACATTGCTGGCTCACGTCCCACTTGGTGTCCAGCAGGACCCCCTGGGCCTTTTCTGCAAAGCTGCCTTCTGCTCATCGCTATCCTCCAGGTCCAGCTCTTCGGACGGTTTTCAATCCGCATAATAAAGTACAACAAAGCTGTTAGTCTGCTATACTTTTTTTTTTTTTTTTTTTTTTTTTTTTTAAGTGAAGCATAATAAGGTAGAAGATTTCGGGATTTGAAAGGAATTAAAGAAGAGCATAACTAAATGTCTGGTTAAAACTGCAGATGGAATGGCAGAGGTGGACAGAACGTATTAATTGAACATTGGAACAGCAAAAATACCAGGGTTACTACTGTATAACCAACATAGTGTTACTACGGGTTAGTGTTACTAACCAGCATTACTACTGTATTTCCATTTTTTTAGGTTACAAAAAGACTGCTGTTGAAAATTTGAAATTTTCAGAAATTTGACTTTAGATCCCTTCTAAGGGATAAAATAATTAATTAGATAAAGTTACACCTGAAGCCAGAAATAGATCCTGGGTCTCCAAAAAGAGTATTCAGTCTCTTAGGGAAGCAAATACATTAAAGCCCAAAGGCCAGAACCAGTCTCTGGGGAAAAATAATATATTCATCTTCCTAGGATCAAAAAAATCTTGAAGTAGCTTAACATTCAGGCAGAAGAAAGATTTTGTCCCTAGCCCCTGAGGCACTTCAAACAGAAGGATCAGGTTTGTCTGCATGGAAAGTGTTTTGGAATATAAACTATTTCAGGACATTGAAGAACAAAACCAAACCAAACTCCACCAGAGGGTTGTACTCCAAACCACTTTTACACGAGATGACAGAAGTGGTTTGAAATTACATCACTGTCTCCCTTAACAGGTGAATGAGTAGACAGGGCTGTTAGCCAGTAGCGAGAGAGAGGACAGAAAATGAAGATACTGAATATGTGCTCTCATTTTAATGAGTTGTTAATTCATATCTCCTAGCCAGGGCCTTTTATTAGAGACTGTAAATCTCAGACAGACAAGGAGTCATGCGATTTTGAAATTGCCTTTGTAAATTAGTTACTGGTAATGAAACCATTTAGTTTTTGAAGGGATGGGATTGTGAGGGCTTTCCACATTGAAATAATTATTGAACATTACTGAACCAAATAATTAAACTGTGCTGTATAAAACCTCCCATAATAATATCCACACAATTTCCTTTCTTCTTTTTTTTAAATTCTACATTATGAGACTTGTTATTGAGGTGTGAAGGTAAAAATATGACTGTCACAGCCAACATTACATTCATTGTTTCAAGTTATATAAAAGATGTAGTACATGATGTATGATTCAGGAGCGATTCACATTCACCATATAATCTACCAAGAGTCTTACATTTCAGAGATTTAAAAAATATACCCAGATAAAGGGATATTTTAAAAACCTTAAGATAGTCACAGATTTTAAATTCAGCTTTGAACAGGTGAGATAATAAAAAATCAAAGTCATGTTGGATGCTTTATCAGTGCCATCTCAAATTAGACTTAGGTTCCAAATATTTTCCTTATCAGTGCTGTGAAGGGGGGCTACAAACATACAGTTTAATGGGGAAAAAATATTTCAAAAATTTTCAAATTACCCAAGAAATATCATGTAGAAAAAATGCCAATAAGTTCAATATCTTTGATAAACATTTGAGTTTGATCTTTTTTTCCTAAAATGTTCTCTTTTTAAGTGAAGAAAAAAAAAACAAACCCAAAATATCAGCATTGAAAGTATCTATTTTTAGATAATTTTGCTCTAACACTCCTGGGGAAAAAATATCTTTTCTGTCTGTACACAAATCCACTTTTTCACTGTAAAAGCATAACAAAAGCAGCTATCGTAACACAAATAACCCCTCTCATCCTGTGAAATCCCTAACAAGAATAATTCTCCCCCGTAATATTTGAAGATAGCTTTTTGAGTATGTAATAATACTTTAGTGAATTCCTGACCTAGAAGTATGGCAAGGATTTCCCCATCTGTTAGCATTAGATAAGTTCTGATTTGATGTGATAAGAGGTTTTCTCATGTTCATAAAACAGAGGTTAGTACTGTGTTCACAGCTTGAAGCACAATTTCTAGATGTGAATTACCAGGAATATTATTTACCTGTTTTCAGAGCCTCTGAGCTAGAAGTTGACATTTATGCATGGAAAGACTACAATAAACAAATAGGAATTACTACAATATATAAATAATTTCTACAGGTTAGAAACATAATTCTGAAGTAGATTAAGTAATATGTAATTTTAAGTTAAAGAACATCTAAAATAGTTTTTGTCATTTAATCTGTTTATTTTTCCAGAAATGTTGTAATGAAGCTTTACGGTGAATCTATGTCTATGTCACAGAGTGTTTGACTCAACTGAGTATGAGTATTTGAAGTTAATCTTATCTCCCACCTGCATATGGTTAATGCCCCGGAGGATCCTGATGCAAGAACTCAGTTAACAGCAGAACTGAGTTTATTGCCTTAACACATTCCTTGTTTTACCTAAGTCCTTCCCCCACTTACTCTGGTAAGAGAAAGAATAAATTAAAATAATCTTCTTATTAGATTTTTAATACAACCCTCATAATCTAAAAATGCTTAAGTGATGACTGCTCCTACCCGTATGTACAAATTGTGGATTAAAAATTCAGAACTGTATTCTAAGATTACAAAGATTTCTCAGATAAACTACTGCAAATGGAATCTATTTGTCTGAAAAGGTTATTCTTCTCACTAATACTAAAGGAACTTGATCGTCAATAACTTCCTCAAAATTTTCAAGTACTTTCACTATGAAGATGAAAAATTTATTTACTAACAGATTTGTGTTCTTGTTTTACTATAAATTATTTGGTATGTAAATCCAATCTGTCAAAAGTGATCGTTATTGACTCTAAATTCCAAGATGATTTAAAATTATATATACTCATCCTTATTTTACTGGTTATGTTCAGACTTTTCAAAAGCAGAATGTGCCTTTCGGTGTGAAAATATGCAAATCTAGAGTTTTACGTTAATGAAATTAAGCGTACGTATTTATAATCCTGTAATACAAACCCACCTTGTAGAAACTGTACATCTGAAACACTCATAGTAGCACAACAGGGCTTTGCTCAAGTATTAGAAAACCCAAGAATGGAACAAACAGGTTTAATGGCACATATTTCTTAAATTATTAATTTCGGGCCAAGACTGAAAAGGCATGATTCCAACAGAAACATAGAAAAAGGTTTGCTGAAGAACCTTTGACATCTTTGCTCTACAGTCACAAAACAATCAGAGAAATTAAGCTGTTCTCATGACAAAGGTGACTTTTATCCGTATTGCGGCCTACAAATGCAAGCTTAGCATTTACTTTATTTCTCCTCAAATAACAGCTTTGTCAATAGCATGAGCAGCCAGCATGCAGTAACACGGAGAAAAGAACTGTCAGGTGTGATTTCATCATTGCTTGGATAAGCCCAGGAAGACTGCAGTCTCTTAACGGAATCGATAGGCAGCTAATGAGCACTTCAAGGCATGAAGGGCTTCAGCCAGGTAAAGAAACCCACTGAGGAAAGTACTTCAGCAGCTGAGTAAAACTCTGAAACACATGCTTAAGTCTTACTTATCTTATGGGGATATGAATACAGGCTTAAAGCTGCATGAGTTTCTGCATAAGCAATGCTTAAATAGAATTCTAAATTCTGAACTACAAGCTGCTTACTCTGCTTAGCTTAAAAGGTGTTTAAAGTAGGGTACCTTATTTGAAATGGCAAAATCCTTCTGAAGTTCTGGCTACCTCCAAGTATTACAGAAAACTGATGGAAGCAAAAAGATCCTCTTACTAAATGTGAATTTAAAATGACTGTTCATATCTCAAAATTATTTCACATGAAATATTGTAACTTTGTTCAATTCAAGGAACGATTCTGTAAGATCAGAATCATAACCCTGGTTTTCTGGGGTATCGTATTCATTTTCCCTCAAAGATTTCTTTATTAAAAGTGTTTGCAAGTTGAAAGTTGTTTGTTTTAACTTTGAGCTCAGTCTCAGCCTGGGATTTGAAAGCCAGATTAGATCCCTCTCCTTTTTGCCCATCACCGATTGCACTGAAGATTTTTTTCCTAAACTGGATTTGATCCCTGGTGTAACTTCATTTCCTCAACTAAGCTCTCAGGTAAGCCAGTACAGAGTCATATCCTTTAATAGGCTTGCTCTTATGCAATTAATTACACCACAGAAAGAATCTGTAAGCCAGCTAAAACAAAACTCTAGCAATATGAACAATTAAGTATTGAACTAAGCTTTTAAGAAAAATGGTGGATTATCTGCTTTTGATATTTTCAAATAAACGTGTGATGCCTTTCTGGAATATTTGTGTTACAGAAGCTTAGATTATTGCAGCATGTATGCCAGTAACAAAACCAAGATGATTATTTTTTACTTTAAATTATACCTGTTTATTAATTTAACATAATTTCTTTTTTATAAAATTAGATGCTAACAAAGTTCCTTCTTTAGAGATTATTTCTTTTTTGTTCCCCCTTTTCCAGGGCAGGCAGGCAGTCTTGCTTCTTGAAACACAGAAGAAAACAGCTTCTTTGATTGTTCTGTAAGTCATTTTCTGCCCTGCCAACACTTAAGCCAGGAAATTTTCTTACACTTTTTTTTTTCCCTGTGGGCCTTAAATCTTATGTCGCAGTGTTCCTTCATCTTTTCTATTTTTGCTATTTCTCTTCCAGATACTTTAACAAGTGTAATCCCCAGATTCTAAGGGTGTGGTTTGGCAGTACTATATCTACCATAAGGTCTCCTTGTACCAGATCAGCACCACAATGACCACAAGATGAAAAGTACTGATATTGTATAAACCTGTTCTGCTTCAGATCTGTTCAATGTAACTTTTCGTTGACGGGCTATGCACCAGCCCAGGTATTGTCTATCCATACTACTCTACATTTATGCTTTGCCGTGTACTCTCTGTCCAACTCGAGCATAAAGCTGAAAAAAGAGCATAAAGCCGGCATGAATCAATATCAAGGTTCCTAGCTAACTTGGTAAAACCACAATTGTTTCATTGGGTCTGATTCAGATCAAAACCGTAATTCCTAGTCATCCAGCTATGTACAATATTGTTGATCAGGGACTCGCATCACAAGAGGGTCATCAGACCACTGCCCTGGTTAACATTTTTTTTTCCCCCAGTTACTTAAAATGAATTACCGTGTTAGCAAAGAGATAACGTGTAAGTTTGAATATGAATACATACGTGATGAAGAAAGGCAAAAAAAACCCCAAAAACCTGTAAAAGTGTAATTATGGAATAAGAAAGCGGAGTTCTAAATAAACACTGTTCAGAAGATAAATGATCAAACCTAAAATACAGAAATCAAGAGGAATTGCCATGACTGCCAGAATTTCTCTGATCTTCCCAGTATTGTTCTGGATAATCAAGAGTTGACTGCAGTAAACTAGCATAGGAGGTAAAACAGGCAACGAAAATCTGCTCATCACGTAATAACTTAGGAAAAAAGTTTTCCAACTTTATTAATTCTTGAATTGTTATAAACAAAAGATCGCAGAGATGCACAAGGTAACCTCAGTTGCACAAGCTTATAAATTTTCATCTTCTACACCAACCATTTAGACACTGTTTTCTCACAGTTCACACTAACAGAAGTATGATTTCTTCTCCATCTACTTGCTTTTTGCTTACATTTATGCAGAAGACAATCTTCCACTCTGAACTAAGAAAAGAAAGTGGCCATGTCCCAGCTTTCAAGCACTGGCAAGCTATTACTCTTGTGAAAGAAGAGGAAACTGCAAAATATGCCAAAGAAACTCTAATGGCTTAGAATTTATTAGGCTTTACCAGGAAGCCTGTCACCAGACACTACTCATTTATCAGAATGAACACTAATCTTATCCATCCACTGTATTATGCAAAAAAAAAAAAAAAAAAAAAAAAAAAAAAAAAAGCTGCTGGAAAACAAAAGCATACAAATTGCACTCCATGTTCCTTTACTTTTAAAGGTCTACTAAAGTGTATATTCCATTTGATAAGGTTAGCGAGAGGCAAATATTTACCCTATTTTATTTTGTTAGGCTCCAGAGACCTATCAAGGAGAGCTTAAAGACCTTGCCTTCCGGCTTCTCTTCATTAGACAGTATTTTCACAAATCAAGATCTACGAGACGGCCGCTTGTACCAGGGATGATGCATGATGCAGCCAGCCGGTTAGCAGTTGAGCCATGCCGCAGGTCACTACTCTGCCAGAAGCCTGTCAGCCTGAGTGGCAACTTGCAAAATGCCAATGAGTAACAAGAACAGCAACAGTCGTCACTTATGCTCAGTGACAGAGCTTCAACAGCTCAATAACTAACTTTAGAGACCATTTATTCAATTATTATATATTTCAGAAAAGGACTGGTTTTTAATGAAACTGAGAAACAACACAGTTTCAAGTTTGTGAGTTTAAGCTAGAATGCCAGTGTCCTATAAGTCTACCCCATATCTGTGTGTTTTCTGAGTGTATACTGAATAATGATTCAATTTGTAAGTATCAGTCACCAACCAAAGAACCTTCTCAGCATTTCTTTTTTCAAAGACTCCATCTCAGAAATTCCCCTTGTCTCTTCCCTTTCAATTCGCAAGTAAAATTGGAAAATACAAATGAATCATTAAACAAAGCAACGATTAAAACGGTTAAAAATAATAACTTTACAGCTTGTGATTATCTGTTAAATAATGAAATGCAAGAATTATCTATGAGACAACTGGATGCAGCACTTGGGTTACAGTTTCACTCTTAAAAGACTTTACAAATGGAGATCAAAATAATCTGAAGATTTATATATTATTAAAATGTATCAACTACTAACAATTTAATAACTTACTTACATTTCTTCATAGCCAACAATCAAGCAGCATTTCTCAAAATATTAAGTACACTATATCAAAATATCTCTTCCGGTAAATAAATTTTACCTTTTTTTAGTTCAAAACTGCTGAAGCCTCAAAAGACAATGCAAGTTATTCATATGATGTATTTTGGGAATCTGCAATTTAATATTCAAAATTATGCCCAACTCTTGACGGTCTGTTCAGCTAAGCTAGAAGGCAGGTACATGGAGAAGGCACTGTGAAGTTCTCTGATATTAAGCAAATTGTAGATTAGAGCCTTTGATTGCTTTGGGTCAAAACAGTGATTTCCTAAGTTACACAAGAACCATATCAGAACTGGAAAATAATCTCAGATCTCCTGAGATCACCGTCAGAATCACACGGTCTCATTTCCTTTTCCCTCCTGTTGATTTACTTTTGGAGCTTTTCCCTGCAGTGAGGCTTTGGGACTTATTTAAAAAAATACGTATATATTTCATAAAATCCCAGAAATTGAAACCTTACTTATATATTTTTTATAATCACATCAAATGACAATTTATCAGTTGCCCAGCAAATGCACTTACTGAACACACACTGTCATGTATCAACCTCTAATCTGAATCTCAATATTTACAAAGAAATCCATGATTATTGCTCAGATGTACACAGTTCTATCTATTTGTAGTTGTCTTCGGAAACTGTTTACCAACTGTAAACACAGTAATTTCTGCTGGTAGTAAAGACTTACCTCGTTATTTGTGTACCATTAACCGTCATCTTGATGATTCTCAGAGACTTACTAGCTCTTGGAAAGTTAGCCAACATCACTATGTTAACTGGGAAGGTACTGTCAGGATGAGAAGCAAATGACCTAACTGCTAAAAAATCCCTCACAAAATTCCCTCAAAACAAACAAATAAAAGAACTTCCCTAAAAATATATGGCCAAAATGTAGTAAAAGAGGACACTAGAGTCAGTTTTATAACAAATATTGGTAATTCCTTCCACAGTCACTACAATAATATAAGTGCAGAAAACTAGAAATCTCTTCCATATTGATATTTATAAATTTTAAAATCTAGGTATTAGGACAGAGGGAAGAAAACAGTAGAAAGTAAATACATGAGAATACTTTTCAATTCAGAACACATACATGCATTAAAGTCTTGTTCTTGAAGCAATTAATATGACTCTTTAGACATATATACAACCAATTTTCAAGTTATTAAACAGTGGAAGAAGACTTCAATGTACTATTACAAGAATATTATCAAACATTATCATTAAGATTTTTACCAACACAAAAGTCCCACAGCTTAGGGCTTCAAGAATGTGCCTATGAAAAAAAAACAAGTTACACTCCAGGAACAAAAGAATTTCTAACTGCTTCACAGGGAAGTGCTTGTGTACCATCTCTAGAAAAAAATTTTGAAAACTAGGTGGTCACATATGTTCAAAATGTGTGTAACTGTATTCAATTCTTTTACCAATACAGGTTTATGTGCCTAATACTCAGACTGAGGGAGAAATGGAAGAGGAATTGAGACATCTGTAAGAAAAAATTGTCAAAAGCATTTGGTCAGCAACAAAACAAGGCATTAGAAGATAAATTCCATACCTTAGGAGATTTACAATACGTTCACCTCAGATTTTGACCAATGAAATGGAAGTCTAGCCATGAACATGTGCAGCCCATGAATCAATCAACAGCACAAGCAAGGCAATTATGTTTGCTTCTACACTTAAGTTTCAACTTTCCACCAATGTCAAAGTGGACACCCCCAAATCATGCTCCTAATGCATTTTTTTGATACACAAAAACTAAGGTACTTTTTGTTTCCTCAGTTCTTAAGCAACTCCTGCTTCTAGTGCTGTATCATTTTCCTTGTTATCAGGTACACTCTTTAATTTCTCCAAGCCAGCAAATATTCCTTTCCTAGTATGTTTTTCATCTAGCAAAAATAAAATCAAACGACTTTTTACTCTTTCTTTTGCCTTTCATATTTGAATCTGAGCATCTTCTGAAGCTGAATTACCTTCCTCAGTTGTCTGATTTCTATTGCCAAATTGCCTATACTAAATACGTCATGTGATCAACAGACATGACAAATTTAAGACAGCTTTAACAACTTTTGCCAGGATTAATTTGCTCTCAAGACATATTTGAATTCGGTCCAGGGAAATGTAGATACATGATTTTTGGCCAGGATGAATTAAAAGAAAAAACAAAACACATAGCAATTCTTGATGGTCAGTAAGGTCATTTGTTGTGGATAACGTGGTTCTTCAGAGATGATGTTTGCAATATATTGACGGAAGGATATTTTTAGCAAAGACTTAATTTCTGTTTACAACATATTCAATACCTACTGCCTTTTGATTCTATGCTTCTACAGGTCATGTCATCTTCATTGTTATTAATAAAAAATGGGGGGGGACGGGGGACACCAAAACAAATACCTAAAACGTAAGTTTGACAAACTATGAATTTCTCAAGTGGAGTAAAGTTAAATATAGATAAGTATATTAGAATACAGCAACACTGACAACCTTGAAATCCATCATATACATGTCACCCCATTGGACAATATATTTCTTCCAGGAGAGAAGATAGTTCCACTTTCTCAATTACAACATTACAGCTACATTCACAACTTGGAACAAACGCTAATACGTCAAACTTGCATCATGCAGGAATTCATTAATGTGCTCAATTGTAATGAAGATATATAAACTCGTATACTCACACAAACATATATACATGTATATTTGTACACTGGCATGTTACTGTCAGTGCATGCATGTTATCTGTTGTACTACTTTTACAACATATTGACTTAGTATACACGACTGGTCTTTCTCTATGTGAATATGAACAGTTTAGAAAAAAAAAAAGATCAGATTTTACAACTGAAAAAGTTGGTAAGCAACCATGAAGTTTTCAATAAACTGTATCGCTGTATATGTGATAGATATTCACATATACTATATATATCTGCAGAGACTATACTCATTTTTATGGGCTAGAAAACACTAACATGCAACTCTTTGCACATATTCATACACGCATTTCCTCATAACCATATTCTCACCCTGATCTTCATCTTGAACTCAAATATAACCAAAAAATGTACAGGAAAATTATCTTTAAAACATCAGAAAAGTGAAAGGCCATAACTGTCTTGTAGGGAATTTTGGACAAGAGCTTCTATTTTTAGTGAATAAAACAGAGGAAATTTTTGAGAGGTGTGTGTTAAAGATTACAGATTCTTTTAGAAATGAAGATAAATTAATAGATTTTAAAATATTTTCATTTGAATATTTTTGTTGTTAAGCACTGATTTTTCAACATCGGGGGAAGCAGATTCTGAGATATTTTAAAATCTAATTCCATTAAAAATAGATTTAATATTGGACTTCCAAAATATACATGAGAAGTCACCTGTCAAAATTTACTCTAAAATTCAGTGCTAATTTCCACAAATAAAAGACACCATAATTAAGCAATTACAATTATAAATAATCATTTCATACATGCAACGAAATCAAGTAACAAGAAAACTCCTGATCTGGGAACAGGACGTGGAGCATAAGGACAGCAAGTTCACAAAACACACTCATAAAAACGTCCGATACTTTTAAACCAAATGAATTTGCTAGGAGACAAAGCAGTGTAAAACTTCACTGGAAGGTTGTATTATGCCACTGTGAAAAGGTGTTTTCTTCCATGTTAACTGTCTCATGGTAGTTTCTTAAACTTCATTTGAACCACAAAGGAGGAAAGGGAAATAGTATCCCAACAGTTAAAGTAAAGGAAGCATATCAAAATACATGCAATGGGCTTATTAGTTCAGTTTTGACAAGTTGCTAAACGGTAACTCAGAGTGAAGAGCTGAAAACATTCCACAATTAATTACCTCGATATGCACTGCCTGAGCTAGAGCCTGCAAAGAACTGCTGACAGTACGAAATTCGCATTCCAGTGCTCCTCCCGCCTCTCCCAATTTACAGGAGAATAGGAAATCATGAACAATTGATACACTCTGTTAGCTCCTATCATGGAGGGTGAGCTCACATGTAGCCTTAGGGGTATCTTATACAGTTTAATGCTGAAAATAAAAGGTAATGTTCTTGGCAAAGAGCTGGGGGGATTAAATTTCGAAGGCTTGAAGCAGCTCTGAATTGTAGTCAATAAAAAAGAACCAAATAGTAATTTTGTAATTTAACTGTGCTGGTTACGCCCAATGAGTCAGACACTTGTGAAATAAACCGTGTAAATAGAAAAATGGCTTAACTCTTTCTGCAATTGCAGTGTATTTTCTGTCTTCTTTTTCCTTCCTTCTTTCCCTCGTTGCTTCTTTGTTTCAATAATACTGTAAGGTTACTTCCTCCAGCTTACTCTCTTGGGACGACTCATCATTCAAAGACAAACTATGCCTTTTTGAAATAGCTTTTTTTAATTTGTTCTGTGCTGTGGACAATGATGACTGTGCCGACAGAGCTTGTAAAGATAAATGCCTTGCGACTGTTCCAAGAAAATTAAACGGGTGGCTCAGTATTATATGCAGGTCCTACACTCAAGGTGACTCCCCTTCTGAATACAGCGTCTCCCCTACACCGTGACCTCAGCTGACGTGCGTGGCCCTGTATCAAATAGAAAATAAGTAAGATTTTGCATAACGTGATGCTCACCTTCCCTTGCTTCTGGTCAGCTTTACAGAGGTGAGATGGACAATGGCCCCTACCAACTCCTCCAATTCTGCCAACCTACACAGCTCTTGCGCTCCAGAGAGAACCACGTGGATGATTAATAGGTTAGGCAAGATTCTGTTCTGAAGTCCAAATGCACCTTGTGTCTGCAGTTACTGGTATGTGAACAAATAAAGGTAGAGAGAGAGGCCTCTGAATGCAGCCAGTATGGCTACTTCAGCATCAAACTAGACATACATTCCATTAACCTGCAATAATAATAAAAAAAGGCCTTCTTGTCAAGAAGCAAGACAGCTCCGCTATCTGAGTACCTACATGATTAATTTGCCTGCCACCACTTAAATGTAACATTTTTACAATTATAACAGGAATTACTTTGGTTTCCATAATACAACTAAACAAGATATACATTATTAACCACTTCCTTAATTGTAAAAATTTTTATGATTTCTCAATTACTGAACCGTGACATGTATTCTAAATACTTGAAGCAATTCCAAGCAGAGGTAAAACTAAATTATTTTTTTCAAAAACGTACCCTTAATAATTACCTCACAGTAGTAAATTATTCAGATTATCACTGCACCGACTTAATAAGAACAACATTCAGCCTCATTTAGAAAATTACAGAACACTACAAAAACTAGGTTATTCTCCACTGTCTCACTGGTTGCAACACTGACTTTACGCTCACACTCTAGACACTGCAAATTTATTAGGAGCATATTGATTTTGGTGAAAAAATAATTGAAGTCTATTTCAAAAGAAAAGGAACCTGTTAATAAAGGGTAACATAAACAAAAAACCCAAACATAAAATTCCAGGTAATTGCAAATGTTTTTACTGGTGAAATTCTTAAAAATCAGCAGTTTTCTGGATTAAAAAAAATTCTAATTACTGCCTTTAAAGGGAACATGAGTTCAACTAAGTCTGAAAATCCTACCTGAACTGTCTCAAATGCTTGCCATTGCTAGCATCTACTGAGAATCT
Source organism: Phaethon aethereus (assembly GCF_964289735.1). Classification (NCBI taxonomy): domain Eukaryota; kingdom Metazoa; phylum Chordata; class Aves; order Phaethontiformes; family Phaethontidae; genus Phaethon; species Phaethon aethereus. The sequence continues at coordinate 15,064,431 of NC_138591.1, forward strand.
GATTTTACATTTCAAATCACTACTTAATTTCCTTAAGAAGAGGTATTTAAAAAAAGACTGAGAGATTTTTCCTGTAATACACCAAATTACACATACAGCCAAGAACTCCTGCTGCTTCTCTTCTGGCCCTGGAGGCCACAGGAGCAGCAGAATAACAGAACCAGACAAGTATGGTTCTGCCTTACAAAACAGAAAATGTGTTTGAATCTGCATATGCTGACAAATAAACTAATATTGGGTGATTACTCCCATGATTGTGTTATTACACACAAGATAAGCCCCATCACAGTGACTTCCTCCTGTGGTGGTCTTTTTAAAGCAAAGCTTGCATAACGACTTTGCTGCACGTGAATGCAGACAGTAGATATGCTCAGTGACCATCCACTGGACCTGGGAGGCCGACATCAAAGTCCCGGTGAAGCTCTGACAGAAAAAGCATGGAGTTGCTCAGCTGTCCAAGGTGGTATCTGGAGAGCAGCAGATTTTTATTTTGGAACTGCAGCACCTAGTTTAATCTCTGTTCCACTATAAGCCATCACTTTTTTTTTTTTTTCTTTCATGAGACTAGAAGGTGGGCCCCTACACTTCGTTATTCTGAAAAATGGGAATCAGGTGCTTTTGGAAAAAGGGATTCTGATGCCTCATTTAAATAATAAATTAATACAAAGCTTGTTCTTTTATTGATGATCTTATCATCAGTCTCAAGATATAGTTTTTGAAAAGAGTTTTTAAAAACCCTAATTTTCTTTTCCTTAAGGTAATCAAATTGCAGAGTGAGAGATCTCTACATATTATAGTAACTAATCACTTTAACCTCCAGAAAAACAAAGGTGTAAGTTTTCACAGTGCTTGAAAGGAAAAAAAAAAAAAGTGAATGTAGTTTTAAATACAAAGTGATACTTCTTCATAGGAAATTCTCCCAATGTTTTGATTATACATAATACAACTAACAAACACTATTCAAGATTAGGATTAGCGGGGGGGGTGGGGAAGAAAGAAGTTTTCTACATCATTAAATGAGTAACAAATTCTGTCATTAAATGAGCTTTGAATAAACCAAGAGTTAGAATAGCTACTGTCATAATTTGGGATGTGGCTAACATCGTTCCATTTATGTGTAGTTGAGAACATCAGTAAACAGTTACCTTGACATTAAGCTACTGGATAACCCAGAGATATTCTAAAGAAGTGTAAAATCTAATAACGGACCTCCATGAACACAAAAGGCTTGCTTTTTACAGTAGGATACATTTTACTGGAACAAATGCAATACTGATGTCTATATGGAAGAAGCCTACTGTATGAAACAAGGTATTGTAAAGGAAAACATCTTTGAGTGCTTTGGTTCAAAATAAAAAAGAGCTTTCTAAGGGGAGCGGGGATTCTCAAAGCCAAAAATAAGGTGTATTGCTGTTAAGAAACAACATCATTTTGTAGATGGCACCAACTGCTCATTCAGAATATAGGTATATTAACTATTCAGAATCCTGTTTATAATCATCCTACAAAATCTATTTATTCACGCAAGTAAACACAGTTGCTTACATCCAAGCATAAAATATTAAAAGTTCTCTGTTTTGGAAGGAAGCAGGTAAGACTTCAGAGTAAGTAATTCCCAGAAATTTCAGTAGGTGCATCCTCAAATCTTCATAAAAAAAATTAATTCAAGCAATCATGACAGAAAAATAATTCTATCAGTGCTCTCAGTCTACAATTCAACACTAAGATATATCCATTCTAAATACATCTTGTCCATGAGAGGTCATCATTTTGTGCTATTTAGCACAGGACTTTGTCAATATGAGGCGGGAACCCTCAATAGGAAATTGGCACCTCTGGTGCTGGAATCTAAGAAGTATGCTTGATTCTGAATACACATCCATGGTACTACATTTATAAAATGGTGTACACATTCAAAGAGACCAGAAAAGTTCCTTATAAAATAGCAGTCATTCCTCTCCAGTTGATTATCTTCAGTATTATTCTGTTGCACTTAAAAATAAAGACAAATAAATAATTTACTTGGTTGCTAGAAAACATTGAACAATATTTTCTGTAAGATTTTCCATCCCCAATTTGTTTTCTCTTCATTTAGTAGTTTTGAAGATACAATTACACATTCTACCCTTTTGGTTGTGCTTTTATTTCCCTAGTCCTGTTATCAGAATTTTCCTTGCTCCAAGCGGAACATAGGTATCTGAACATGATGGCCTTAATCCACTCCATCCATTTTAAATTTTTTGCCCCTTTCACTGAACTGACTGACCCTCTAGCTCCCTTCAGTTTTGAACTAGCAGCAAATGTCATTACCTTTCAATAAATCCTTTTTCCCACAGGTCACTACTATTTGAAATGAACAAAATCTGTCCCTGGTAGAAATTCTTGTCATATTCAGCTAGTCTCTGATTCAAAGACAGACGTAAAAAAGAAATATATCAAGTTCTACCCTATGTACCAAGAAATTCAGCTAAAATAAGGAAAAAGAAAATAACGGTAACATGCAAGGGAAAAGAACAGTAATATGGGAGAACTGTGCGATGCAAAGGAAAGAAGCATGGTGTAATGCAAGAGGAAGAAGCAGAAGATTGTAAGAGACTGAGAATCATTCGGTATGATGTGGAAATTTTTAAGGACCTTTGCCCTTATGAATCATGTATGTAAGAACCAGTTGAGACTCCACGGACTGACAACTAGCAAATAAATTCATGGTTGGTAGTGTTTTGAGAGACCAAGGATAGTAAGGTTGACCTCACTATGTAGTTTGCAAACATAATTAGCTTGTTTGTTTTTGGAAGAGATGCTTGAATTTATTTTCATTTTCGCTGGCTAGCATACAGTGCCTCTGGAGAATACTTACATCAAATGTTCTATTACCATTTTGATAAAGCACTTCCCAGCATCATTTCACAGGCCCCTCATGAAACCTCAAAGATAGGGTTTTTTAGGGAGCAAAAAGTAAAGCGAACAAATAAAGTCACTTGGCTAACCTTAGTAAATATTAATTTTTATTCAGCATTCTAAATATTAATTGTTCTTAAAGCATTTCCTTGCACACTTTTCCATACAAGTGTGATTGTAACTCGTAAGTGTTAGCTTGAATTTAGCTCCACTTATACAGTGGCAATCACCTATGGGAGCTAAGCCGTAAAAGGACAATCCTACAAAGCTATACAATAGGTTAATTCAAACATTCTTGTGTGGAAATCATCATAGAAAGAATAATCTGCATTTTTCTGGTCGAATAGTAGTCTTCCCCAAGTTCTAACTTAAATCAACAGTGCAAAACTTTCTGGTGTGACTTAACCCATTTTTTGAACAAAATGAGCTATTTCTTGCCACAGGACAATCCTTACAATAGTGATCCTTACTGCATCACTATTAGAGTTTTGTGCTGGCAAAAGAGGCTGTAATTTGAAAGGGGTATTTTTTGCCCTATTCCTAGCCAATGCAGGCTATGAGCAGAAATTAGATGCAACCAAGGCCTTGAAAGAAATATTGTCCCTACCCATAAACTTTATATAGGTTCTTTTTGTGAATAGAAGAAGGGACATTTGAGCTGAAAAGCATAAAGGATTCAAGATTGAAGAATATGTGAACAAATATTTTGCAGTAAATCTTGGCATAACTGTTCTTTTGTAAAGAACTGAACCTATCACAGCAAAGATCTATGCAGTGTCCTCATATTTATGCACAAAAAGCTGCACAGCTTGAGGAGCATCAGATCTACTAAGCAAATCTTACAGGATGCAAGCACTCATATTTTGAGAAATCTTAGACAGAAATAGTGCAGCCCTCCCCTGGCTACTACATGATTCAAACTTCTCTGTACCTGAATTACTTGAACCATAAATAATATTTGCTTAGTCCTTAGAGGAGCGCTGCCTCATTAAATAAGAGCATTATAATTACTATGAACAGTTATTTGAAGAAGTGATCAAAGAATACCAACAATCAGCAAATCCTTCTAGACTGGAAATTAAGAGAGACTTGCACAGTGACACTAGGAAATTACTGACAGATTTTAAGAAAGAAAAACAGAGCACTTGATTCAACCACACAGAATGTGTGGATCCGGCAACTGAGAATCTGAAAAGTGGTAAGAGATAAATCTGAAAGCAACAGGACAAGAGGAAATGGCCTCAAGTTGCATCAGGAGAGGTTTAGACTGGATATTAAGAAAAATTTCTTTACAGAGAGAGTGGTCAAGCATTGGAACAGGCTGCCCAGGAAGGTGGCAGAGTCACCATCACTGGAAGTGTTCAAAAAACGTGTGGATGTGGCGCTTCAGGACATGGTTTAGGGGACATGGTGGTGTTGGGTTGATGGTTGGACTTGATGATACTAAAGGTCTTTTCCAACCTTAATGATTCTGTGATTCTGTGTAATCTTATCCCCCTCTTCTACAAAGGAGACTGTAGTCAGAAGTGCTTTGGGGCAAGCAGAGTTCTCACATTCTTCAACTATGGATGTATTTTCCTAGAATCTACAGAAGCTTTATACCTCTCAAAGTTCATACGTCCTTTCAAAAAATAGTTGGATAATAATTATTGCCTGCCCAGAGTGTATCTCTGGGCCGAAGGGTATAACCTATGGTCCTTATGGCAGCCATAATTATTACAATTCCTGTTTTACAATAGATTTGAAAATAATGTCATTGGTTCTGTATCAATTGAGGTAGAGGCCGAGAAGGTTCATCTATATTTTATACATATACTGCAAGTAAATACCCCTTAGATCAAGATTATTTCTGAAACTGACCTCTCACTGCATCTACAGCTCATCGGTCACTAATTGTTACCATGAATTCATTATATTCCTCTCTTGCTCCCACATCAAACTCCAGCTTTTCTACTTCCTTCAAGTTAACGGTTTTTGACATAATCTCGTGTGAACATCTTTTTCTCTTGCCTAAGAAACAGTCTCATTTTCATTTCACATTGACTAAGGACAGGAAATTAAGGCTTAGCACTACTGTACACGGAAGAAAATAACATCCCTTGGATGTTCAGGAGCAAAACATGCACATTCTCCTCTTCTGCCATACACCATCCTATTCCAAATGATAACTCTATACAATATAAATAGAAATTTTAATCAAGACTGAAAAGGCTAGATTTTGCTAACTAAAGCCTCCAATCTGTTAAAGTCAAAGGAATCTTAAGGATTTTTTTGAACATATAAAAGTATTATTTTAGCATTGTGTCTAGTTTCAATCAAACTGCTCAGCACAAAATGGGTTTCAAAGGGGAAAAAAATCTTAATTAAATACACAAAAGAGAAAGTATTTAATTTTGAAAAAGATTCTTCCTTCATAATTTTTTATTTGCTAGCAATATGCAAAGTTAAGACCCATTTATCATACATCCAAAGCAGTCCTACTTCCAGTTGACTTCTACTGAGTATCAGCAAATTTCCTGCCTTTTTACTAGTCATAGCATGACTAGTTTGCCCTCTGCACTCCTCCAGAATATATGAGCTGGTCATACTAAGACCATTACTTTGGCATCATTTGAAATAAAATTTTACTAGTATTTAGTTATTTCCTCAGTTAAAAAAAAAATCATTAACAATAAGGAAGATAAATATATTTTTAACTGCTAACAGCATAAAATCTTTATCCAGAACAGGTTTGGTTTTTTGAGGTTTATTTTGGCAACTAAAATGAAAGCAAAAACATTAACACCCCCCTCCCCCAAAAGGAGCTTTTGTGAGAAATTGATCCATTTTCCATAATAAATTCTCAATGCAAAAATGTAGTCAGGGAGTCATAAATTGTAGCAACCAATTTGATTCCAGCATTAGCAATATATGTCAAATGGAGTCTATTCAACCCTGCTTCGGAAAAAATGTGTATTACTCTGCTGCATTTAAGAAGAACACGCACCATGAGTAGAATTATTCTGTCTGTGATCAATAGCACAGGCGTGCTAAATAATCTTCCCATGATTTGTTTTTAATGTATGGTTTATCTATACTTGTCTTTTGTAAACATTTCTATCACAAATATTAAAATATTTTCCTACACAAACACCAGGGAGTTTTAAGCTACTACCAACTAAGAGGGGAAAAATAGAAGAAAAAACCCCATACAGCCCTTGTAATGAAGTCTGCAATCCAGAAACCACTTTCTTAAGATCAGATTACTTACATAATTCACCTCATACAAAAGGTACCTATCTCTAAATCCGTAACTACTCTAGGGCTTCCATGTTGTTTCAAGGTAATTGAGCAATTGTCCCAAACACACTGAAGTATCAACAAAAGGGTGGGTTTGTACACCTCGATCAGCTGTCAGCATCAAAACATACATAGAAAATTGTCATTTAGCTGTACATCAGCATAACGCTAAGGCTGAGCTCTTAAAAACTTAACAGTAATACATAAGCAAGATCCCTTCTCTTAATAAGGGCTTCTAAATAAGAAAAGTACATTGTATTTTCTATCTAAATGCCATAATCAAAGAGAAAACAAAGACCACAACAACAAAACAAAGGGCATAAAAACATAGCAATATTCATATACTACACTAAATTCACGTTGCATCTAAAAAACAAAGCACAGAATATGTCTTTGGTAGTTGGAGACATTATTCGTGTGAATTTAAAAGACAAATAAGTTTGCAAGATACCAGCAAACCAAGCTGTATTTAAACAAGAAAAACTTCAGTAAAAACACAGACAAAAGCTAACTGAAATGGTTACAGGGGTGCAGAGAAGTCAAATCCAATATTGTCAAAATGTCATGAGGTCTGGCATTTCAGTATTCCCAAGCAGCCTTTTTTGTTTGATTAAAATGGTGCTTAGTCTTTCTGTCTTTATTAGGAGGAAGCAATTTGTGCCGGGAGCTGTTCAATAGGCACCAGCAGCATCTTACACTTCAGCCTGTTTATCGAGTCTGTCAACGTTTCCGTGCTGGAGTGTTTCAGAAGTGCAGTTTCAGCCACTGTGCAGTGACGGAGTCCATGGGGTTAATGGTGGCAATGAATATAATCACTTTGTGGCAGCAAAGGATGTGTTTAAAACATCTGAGTTAGTTTCCCATCTGTGTTCTTTTCTTTTAAAAAAAGATACCTGTGATAGTCTAAAAGGGATGCAAACAATTTAATGTGTGAGAAGAACAAGCTCTGCTTCTCCCACCACTTGCACTCTACCTTTTCTGAGGTAGACCATTTATTATGAGGAAACTGTGCCTAGTCTGGGGATAGCAAAAGCTTCAGTCCCACACAGTTTTCATCTTCCCCCTTAAAACTATTAACTTAAAATTATTTACGTTTACTTAAAACACTTTTTTTTCCACCCCCAGGCCTCTCGAATACCCAAAATTCAAAATAGAGTCAGTGACATTTCCAGGACTTACGGAGCAGATAATTATTTCCAGTGTTGAAAGGAGGATTTGGGAGCACAGCGTTAGCTGTCCAGATGAGAAAGCTGTAATCTTTAGACTGCAAGATCGTCAAGAGAGGTAGGCTGCCATTTCTAAAACCTTGGGTTCAATTATCAAAAAGAAGGAATGCTATAGAAGCAGACCCCTAATCTTCAGATGATACATTGAACACCTGCGATTACCGACACGAAATTCAAAGTTCTATAGTTTTGGTGCTACCCCTTTAGTCCCATTTAAAACAACCACCAAACCATTCTACAGCTGCTCACTGAACCATATGAACACTGCCTCGCTCCAAGTCACCAAGTTATCTACCTGCACATTCCTTCCATCATGGGTGTAAACACATCTTCTTATACTAGTATAAAGCACTCCACAAGAAGTGATGCATTGTACAAGCTAGTATATGAATTTTAAAATCTGGGAAATACTCATCCGGAGGCAGGAGATTCTAATAACTTGAACCTTAGCAATCAAATCCATGAAACATTCAGACTGCCCCATCTGAGCTTGGGGCCTCTGCTTTACTGCAACAATTCTGAACTTCCATTGATAAACCAGTTCTCAGTATTTCATTGTATCCCATGCCAAAAGCCTGGATACATAGTCTTTAATTTGTTTTCCAACATGTTGCATGTCATAAAAAAAAAAAAAGAAAAATAAAATATGTAGTCCACTGTTTCTTACATCCGTTCTTGTGGAATATCAAGTCAAGGGCTGCAAACCTTTTCTCCCAGGTAAAAACTGTCCTTGTTTCAAGATACTAGGAGATATTTGAACCTCCTGGATAAAGCTTCACAATCCCAGTCATCCTAAGCATGAAGGCAAATCACATCTGTTTAGGGACTGGGAGACAACTAGAGATGGGGCAAACAACCACCACAAATAAAACCATAGCTTCTTTCAGTAGCTGCATTAATTTATTTAGTTGACTGCTCCAATAAAAGCAAACAATGCTTGAAAAGAAGTACTTTGACACTTCCCTTCTGCCACTCTAAAAAGGCAAAACCTACCACTGCCAGAAAAACTATTATGCTGCCCACACAATATTCTACTTGGGAAGAGTATGTGTGAAATGTCTTGCAATAACTACAGGTTTCTTAGCTTAACTATTCGATTACAATAACTGATAGGGATAAAACCTTCAGGAAGTCTGAGGGGCATCTTAGCATGTTACTGTCTGGGGAAGAACAAGCCAAATGAAAGAAAATACCATCTATTGTTAATAACTGTAATCTTGGGAGAAGAATTGAGCTAAGCTTCCCAAGCAAAATCCAGTTGGACCAAGTAGGGAACGTTACCTCTTGTGCCCTGGAGGGAAGAAGTAACATAATAGCCATCTGATTCGCAGGAAGGAGGGAGGAAGAAGGAAGCTAAATGCATTTTCTAAATTTTGACCAGGGAATGTGCACTAGGTTAGACTATACCAGAAGTACAAAAAGCAAGTCTGGAACCAGACACTATAAAGTTGTGCTTCGTGTGACGGCCACAGGTTTTGCTCTCAGATGAACAACAGCTGGGACCTCCTGTGTAGAAATGGGCAGCAGAGAAATGGACCTACTCAGTGTGTCTCCAGCAGCACAGCCAGGACTGCAGCTAGGAATAAAGGCAGCAGAGACAGAACCATCTGCCCTCTTTCATACTGCATACTCCTTGCCCACAATGGGATTACCGAGCACAAAAGACAGAAGGTATAATTTGTAACTCACCATATGATCGGTGACAAATATGCCATCCTTCTTAGACCTACAGACCTAATCAGTAAGTCTCTTTATGCTATAACATGATCCATCACCAGTCCCATTAAAATGAATAGGAAGCAGTTGGTCAGTTAAGATACTGCAAATGGGAATGAGCACATGCAAATTTAGTCCCATCTTGCTCCCTAGTTGTAGGCCACTGTATGCCTCAGTCCATGAGTCATACACAGCAGCCTCTCTCAACCTGCTCGGCAAGTAAAAGAGGCCATTTAATAGCTATGTTGAAGAAAAGAATAAAGTTAAAAATAAATCTTAGAAGTTTGCTTAGTTTCAAACAAAGGTCTATGCAAACACTAAGTATTGGGAAACAGTGACTTGATGAAAACTTCAACTGTCATTTCCTAAACTTCATTTCTGCCATACAGTTTTGCTTACTGATCAGAGAAAAGACACAATAATGTTTTAATAAATAAAAAGTGTTTCATTTTTAATAGTTTCTGAGAAATCAAAGTGTGGGGGAAAGACAGGTCTATTAGGTTGCAATTTCAGTACTGTTAATTTAAGTAGGGGGTGCTGAATGAATAACATCAAATAGAATTTGAATATCAAATTAGTGAATTGCAAAACAAGGCTCAATGGATTTGTACAAAGTATTTCAGGGCTGTAATGATTGTAGTTCTTGTTCTACTTGCTACATTATAGCCATATACCAAATTCTCATTAGATCTGGATATTGAAATGTATTTTAACCAGATTTATTCATAGTTGAAATATTCAAGTTTTTAAAAGAACTCTATCGTTCCCTCTGAAAAGCCTGAAAATAAGTTGAACAAATTAATACTACACAATGGTGGTACAGGTTTGTGAATGCCATGTTGATAACGCCGCTCTCAATGGCATCTAGTATTCCAACCTGAATGAGAAAAGGACGAAGGAGGAAAACAATACATTTTATATGCAACCTATGTGCTAGCCAAAATAGATCTTGATAAAAACTTTAAAGGGTAAGACAGACTATTTATGATATTCTAATGCAACCTTCTGTATGCCACAGACCACAGAACTCTTCTAGTAATTCAAGCACTGAAAAGAGTACTTCCTTCCTACTAAATAAGTTAACATTGTCAACCCCAATAAAACATGCCTGAAGCTAGAGCATCTTTTTGCTTCATTTACTTTTTCTTTTCATGTACAGGCAGTGCTGATGGTCTCAGTACAGCTTGTGAGGTCTAATTAAAATCCTTTTAGTCTTACAGTGAACCAAGTAGAAAATGGAAATAAAATTATTGCAGAGTTTTAAGGTTTTGATATTGGAGGAGCAGTCGGGCAAAAGCAGAGTTAGAAACATACACACTATGGGCTTCTTCTTTTCACGTTAAAAATGTAGATGATAAAACAATTTTAAATTGTTTTTTAATTTTTCCATTTTTCCCACCTTTCCTCCTGCATCTTACAGGATGTCTTACTGACACCAAACTCCTGATACTACAAAAGAAGAAATTATGAAAGTTACACTGCTATCCAACAGCAAAAGCTGGAAATCAAAAATGTTACAAGTCAGGGGTCAATCCACAGCTGTCTCACTTGAAGCACCTCTCACATTTCTTCTCTGGAATACTTCTGCTACATAGGATATATCCTATAAACAAACCCATACATTGCACTGATTGTTATGACTGAACTGAATATAAGCATAACAACTGCAGTGATTTTGCAAGAGATTTGGGGTCAGAGCTATTTAAGCGTTAATTATAAATAAGATTTTGATATCTCCACAGTTACATTCTCACTGAAATGTTTGGTAATCCATAATGAATTTTCTCTCTCATTTCTCCATTTTATTTAGTCTTTGTAATAGTTTCATTTGCACAGAAGAAATACAATTTTATATGTCCTACTCAGTCTTTTCAAAATGCTGTCCTAGAGAACTGCACCTCAGTAAAATGGATAGTGAGAAAATCAAAACAGAAAGAGCTAATGCTCAACTATTCTGATCAGTTCATACAAGACCCATGTTCTCACCAGTTTTCTGCTTCAGACTGAAAAAATCTTTTTGCAGTTCAAAGTCAATTTATATTAAAATCCCCCTAAATGAAAAGTAAAGGAAACTTCTGAAGACCTACTTATCCAAATGGATGTCTGACAATGCTGGGATTTAACAGCTACTCACGAGTCCTCTTGTCTGTTCTTCCAGTATAACCTAAGATACACTTCTACAAGTACATCGTGAGGGAGAATTTCACTCTATGTTCTTTCCACTGGGAAAGACCTTTTTTACCATCATCTTTCAAAAATTATTCCTCATTTTTCACAAAGTGAACTCATACAAAAATCAGACTTGATTTTAAAATATTGGTACCCAACATGTCATGCTGCTGTTATTTATTATTTATGCAAAAAATAAGCATTATGAGCTTGACCGCTGAACACATCCACTTTGTGCTCAGTGTAATTAAGATAGATTTCAAAACTGAATCATGCTCCATACATATTTTTGAAAGGTTACTGGTATTTCATTTTACTGGTTCTGATTCTGCAGGTGCTCATGTAGCTTTAAAATAGAAGCATTAAATAGAACACTAGACATTCAGCAAAATTTCTTGAATGAAAAAAGCTGTTTCCACCCTGAAAGCTGTACAGGGTTTCTTTGAAGAACTGTATTCTCCAGAAAGGTCTTTTTAACTATGCTCGACTATTTCTTTATATCTATACAATCTTTTAACAGCCCCTTAAATGAAACAATAAAGAGAAGCTATAACCAAAAGTAAACATTTTCTTATACAATATAAAATCAGTTTTGTGTTGATTATAGCCTTTCTGCTAATATTTCAAAATTTAAAAATATTTATCGTGGTAAAATTACAACATTTTTAAAGTCCATAAAAAAATGTGTGTCCAATTACCTGTTGTAGATGACAAATAGAAATGTCTGGGTTTTTTTAATAACTTTGTCATTTAGAGTGATAGCACCTTTAGTCCTAGAAAGACAAGTGTTGATAGTATCACAACTGTCACCTCTATCTGTGCAATACTGAGGCTTTTAACCCAGGGTGCTTAACATGAGTAGGCAGTTTGCTGAGGAAGGAAAGACACTATCTCAAGGCTTCAGCTGTGTGGAATATTTAGAACAATTATTTAAAATCATTTCCTTTGGAGTACCTCACATTCTCTTTCAAATGAACAAAATTATTTTCTTAGAGAATAAAGAAGCATTTGGGATTGCAGTTTTCTAGACAAAGCCTTATTCAAAAACTATCCAAGAGATTTCTTAAATAAAACCCACATCTTTTATGTGCAACTGCATTAAAACACGTAAACAGATATTACAGAATCACAGAATCATTAGGTTGGAAAGGACCTTCAAGATCATCAAGTCCAACCATTAATCCAGCGCCACCATGTCCCCTAAACCATGTCCTGAAGTGCCACATCCACACGTTTTTTGAACACTTCCAGGGATGGCGACTCCACCACCTCCCTGGGCAGCCTGTTCCAATGCCTGACCATTCTCTCAGTGAAGAAATTTTTCCTAATATCCAATCTAAACCTCCCCTGGCGCAACCTGAGGCCATTTCCTCTTGTCCTATCACTAGTTACTTGGGAGAAGAGGCCAACACCCTCGTCGCCACAACCCCCTTTCAGGTAGTTATAGAGAGCGATAAGGTCTCCCCTTCAGCCTCCTCTTCTCCAGACTGAACAACCCCAGTTCCCTCAGCCGCTCCTCATAAGACTTGTGCTCCAGACCCCTCACCAGCTTCGTTGCCCTTCTCTGGACACGCTCCAGCACCTCAACGTCCTTCTTGTAGTGAAGGGCCCAAAACTGAACACAGGATTCAAGGTGCGGCCTCACCAGTGCCGAGTACAGGGGCACAATCACTTCCCTGCTCCTGCTGGCCACGCTATTTCTGATACAGGCCAGGACGCTGTTGGCCTTCTTGGCCACCTGGGCACACTGCCGGCTCATATTCAGCCGGCTGTCAACCAGCACCCCCAGGTCCCTTTCCGCCGGGCTGCTCTCCAGCCACTCCTCCCCAAGCCTGTAGCATTGCATGGGGTTGTTGTGGCCAAAGTGCAGGACCCTGCACTTGGCCTTATTAAACCTCATACAGTTGGCCTCTGCCCATTGATCCAGCCTGTCCAGATCCCTCTGCAGAGCCCTCCTACCCTCCAGCAGATCAACACTCCCACCCAACTTGGTGTCATCTGCAAACTTACTGAGGGAGCACTCCATTCCCTCATCCAGATCATCTATAAAGACATTGAACAAGACCGGCCCCAGAACCGAGCCCTGGGGAACACCGCTTGTGACCGGCCACCAGCCGGATTTAACGCCGTTCACCACGACTCTGTGGGCTCAGCTGTCCAGCCAGTTCCTCACCCAGCGAAGAGTAAATCTGTCTAAGCCACGAGCCGCCAATTTCTCCAGGAGAATGCTGTGGGAGACGCTGTCAACGGCTTTACTAAAGTCCAGGTAGACAACGTCCACAGTCTTTCCCTCATCCACCAGGCGGGTCACCTGGTCATAGAAGGAGATCAGGTTGGTCAAGCAGGACCTGCCTTTCATGAACCCATGCTGGCTGGGCCTGATCCCTTGGTTGTCCTGCAGATGCCCTACATATTGCTAAAATGTATTCCCAAAACTTTTAACAAACATTTTGTTACCATCAGTGGGCATAGCTGCACCAAACACATACAGGCATGTAAATAAACAGAATTTCAGAGGGTATCTTTGATTATGTAGTATCACATAAACTTAAACCAAGAATTTGATTTGAGCTGTTCTACAAATAATAAAACATTCAAACCAATAGGGTGGCCACAATAGATCCCATCAAGATCATTATTAGAGCTTAACTAAACGTCATTAGGATGCGATTTCATCCTTCAGTCTAAAATCCATGTGCTTGAGCAAAACAGCTGCTTTGCTTTCAGCTGGCACACCTTCCACACCCTGACATAAAAAGCACCATTTATATGCTACAGTGACAGTCTGATGGAGAGCAAAAGCGTATCAGTGTATACTGTGCTTTTCAGGAGGAGTGAAACTCAAAAATGTTTTTATTATCCTAAGTGGCTGTTAACAATAACATAATTAAACGAGGAAGCATTTAGCTTACAACTACACACTAAAAGTGCAGTGGCACAGCTCTATAAAATAATGAAAAAGCTCTTCAGAGGTGTGTCTCCTTGTATGACAAACCAAGTCCATTACTTACTTAAAGTGATATACTGATGAACATAGACAATAATGAGGGGGATACAGTATTAGTTAGGGAAAAAATGCAAGTTTCCAGTTCTTTGAAAAGGTTTCTTTTTCAGTCAGCAGAATAAACAAGCATTGAGAACATTGTGCATGCAAAGGTTATGCAAAGATTAAGCAGAATCCTCCTACTGTGAACCTGAAATACAGGTTAACTGTATTTATGTGGAAAATAGAGGGAAAGTACAGATTCTTTCCAGAGACATATACAATTGAGGTTTTACAGTTATTCTCAGAGGTGCTGGTAGTGTGTGAAGCAGCAAAAAGAGCTGAACTTCACTTTGCGTAGCTCCATGCACACACAGCACTGATGGCTTGCCTATGTGATGCTGTCTAGTAATTTCTATTTGCAAAGATTCCATCTACAGAGAAGCACATACTTCTCCATTTGGTTTTATATCCAACAATCATGGTGTTCCCAGATTAACACAGAGTGATGACTATTTACTCCCTGAATATTATAAAAGTTTTGTCCCTATGAATATGTGTTAGCTAACTGCATCAGGCTTTGGCTTCATACAACAGAACAGACATGAAAGACACTGCTCCTAGCCAAGTACTGTCTCCTATTATCCTTAGGACAGTCTCCTATTACCTTTAGGACAAAGTAGATTGCTGTTATTGCTAATGTGGATTCAAAGATCTGTAGCCCTGAGAAATACTATTATACTACACTGATACTTTTTCCCAGAGAGAAATAAATGCAGTAATTTCAATGAGTATTCCCTTGCATACTTTGCATTTTGGGACGTGGTATTTAACAGATATGAACATTAGCAACATGAAGCTTACCGAAACTGTGGTGGGTAAAGCACCACATCTATTGGCCATGAAAAGAAGTAACAGAATAATATTACAAGGATGAGCCAACCAGCTGTGCGACCTTACAGATAAATGGTATCTAATCACTCAACAAAAAATGTGTAGCATTTGAATCGCACTGAATATCTGGTCTGAGTTCCAGTCTTGCACTAATATGTGGAAGATCAAGTCCAAATTGTTTGTTTTCTTGAGATGAGTATTTTAGTGAGATTAAACTTTCAATTTTTTCCCCAAATATTTAATATGTATGGTGTCTGAAGCTGCTAAATAATATCCAAATTTTCCAGATGGGAATACTGAGGCACAAGGCACAGAAGGGATTTTTGTGACAGTAACTGACTAGCAGAGTCAGATTTAGAACACCTGTACTTCAGAGCTTTCACAGAAACCTAAGACAGAAGGGACCAAATCATCCAGTCTGACATGTGGTCCACAGGCCATTAAATTAGGCCCAATATACCTTAGAGAGGGCAGGAGAAGAGGTGGAAGAAAGTTAAAAGGCAGAGACCAGAGCAGGGCAAATAACAAACACCATTCCCAAAATGGGAGGGAGTTGATTATGGGATACATGTCCAGCTGATACCAGAGGACAAACTATTTTCTTTGCTGCAGACAAGGCCCAAAGAAGAAAAGAAAAAAAAAGTCACAGATAGTCTGAGTAAAAAGTACATTCCTGTCCTGTCTTTGGTCAACTGTTATTAACACTGGCATATGAAAAAGACATAGCAGCTAGACACCTGAAGTATTTTCACATTTATCTATTTCTAGCTGGGTCCATTCTTTGGTGCTTCGGAGAGAACAAAAAGCAACGAGCCCCTTTGCCATTACTGAAGCAAACGCAGAGATTTAAGAGAGCTAGAGATATATATTCTTTGTGTATACTTAGAAAAATGATGTCTTAATGCAGAGCTGCAAGTATTGTCAGGACCTTGAGAGCAACGTAACATTGCCCAGAGACAATGAGAGCAAGGACTGAAGGGAGGGAGTTGGGTCCAGAGATTTGGAGGCCAGTAAAAGTCAGTCACACCCAGCTAGTCTAACCTGTAAGGTCAGAACACAGCAGAAGTCATCTTCTCCTGAACATGTCCTATACGGCAGGTAATGACATTAGGCAAGCTCTGTCAGACCAAACCTTGTATCTAGCTAAACCCCTACTAAAGAACAAGTTCTCCCGCTTGTTCATCTATAATCTGATACAGTGAAAGTATTTTTTGATTTAGGCAAAACATAATATAACCAATGATGTCCTTTGTTTCCCCAGGAGGTGGAAGAATAATATTAGACTACACAGGGGAAAAAACAAACATTACTCTGAAAAAAAAAAAGGTTTTGCTACATGGAAATGGAAGGAATATAGTCATTTCAGTGGAGTTTTACACTGAACGATGGAATGTAGAATGAACTCAAAAATTTATCAGAGATAATAAGATTTTTTTGTGATCATTATTTATGTTGATCCGTTCATGTGTGCTTGCCCTATTACAAAAAGAATTTCCTTCCATTTTTCAGAATGCCATTTGTACTTTTCATACAAGTTTTCTCCTTCTGGAAAAATTTTGTTTCCAAATTTTGAGTTCTCACCTTAGCATGAACAAGATCCATTTTATTCTCCACCTTGAATTTCTCCTATATATTAGAAACCATCGTATCAAATCACCCCAGACACCTTTACAGATCTGCATCCTTGGTATTAATTGCATAACACCTCAGGGATTCCCCCGTATCATGCTTGTTGTTGCATAGTTAATATTGTATTGTATTGCAGAAATATGAACTGCAGAAGTAATTTCTGAAAGGTAGAAAACTGCAATTAATACAACCTAATAACTTCATTTGTGTAAGTGGCTGAATTCAGGCAGCAGTGTGTCTAACAAACATTAAAAAAAGAGTGATCTACAAAAGTTGTAAATGTTCATTGGAAAGTTTCCTAAACACTGTAAGACAGCTACTTTATCTTCTAAGCTATGGGAAATAATAACAATTAAAAATCCTCATCAGTAATTTTCTCTTTGAAGAACACAGCTACAAGATCACCATTAAGAGATGTACTACTCGGGGATCAGTGAAACTCGGAAAGTGTAACAGTTCAGTTTATTTTGAATACATATTTAAGATCTTGTTTTTAATCAGCTATTATTTATAGATTCTACCAATTAAAAGACTTAAAGTGATCTCTCTGAATTCAAAGACTGTAAGCATCATTTTTGGAATTTGGGATTTCTTTTTATATGTTATTCAAATTTCTGAGGTATTGAAGGCAAGGTAGAAATCATGAGCTTTGCCAGACAGGATACAACACAGGAATACTTGCTTCCATTGCTCATCTCCCTATTTGTAATAGAACATTTAAATACTTCAGTTCCATTGCCTTGCTTTTTAATGTAGACGGACAGGATGACAACTTGAGGTCCTTTCCCAAGGCATTTTCTATGTTAAAGTCTTTGCTACTTGCACTTTGCATTTTCAATAGGCAGAAAGAAGGTAATTTTATTTCCATTTTATCAGCAGGGAACAGAAAGTAAGTGGTTAGAAGTCTTGTCTGAGTTTGGCATACCAGGAATTCAACATCGCACGGAATAAAAATTCTTTTGCACTTTGGTCCAGCACTTTCACAGAACAAAAAAATTTCCTTTCACAGTAATGCAGTATTTTTGCTTCATCTCATGGGATGTGTCAGAGACAAATTCCAAATACCAGGAAAGAAATACAGTATGATTTTTTTGTCAAGTTTGTGTACAATTCAGGTAGTTTCTAATTTATCTGTTCTACAAGAATGCTCTATGCATACCCTACAATCAATTTAACAAAAAATTAGGCAAAGTAGGGCTAACATGTGCCTCTAAAAGTATAAGAAATTTCACAGTTTAAATCCTTCCTAAAAGTACTTTAGTAAGTCTGCTTGAAAATATTAATTGCTTTTGTTTAAAAGTAATTCACAACACTTATATTCCATTTACAAGAGCGACCAATGCATAAGTTGTATTACAGCAAAAGTACACTAGTCCCAGTTGGGTCACTCTTACACATCCATTTTTCTAGAAGTGCAAAAGGACGGTTCCACTCATAACAACTCAGACCCTAACCCTCTTCCAACCATGTCATTATAGAAGGCTAAGCAGATAAAGGAAGTAAACAAAAGCTCACAGAAAGCTGGAAGAATATAGCATTTGGTAATGATAAACAGTCAGAAACAGGGAAACCTACTTTAGTCTGCAAAGTCATTATAATAATTTGTTTAGAAAGCAGTTAAGAAAAGAAAGCAGTAAATACTTTGGAAACCGCTGCATCGATTTGCAAGTGCTGAAAGCACACCAGCCTCAGAGACTCAGGGACATTTGTATTAAGCAAGAGACACACAATTAAGCTGCATCTCAACCTAAAACCCTGAGGGCTCCACATTTCATTCCAGTCAACTACTGCTGTTTTTTGGCACTATTTTCATTGCAAATATGAGTAATGTGGGCCCTTTAGTCACTATTAAGCAGTAATCTGGGGAAATCATCCACTTCCAATAATCTTATACTCCAATTTAGGGCACTCTGAAATCACATAATGAATAATACTGTCGCCAGTTCTCTCCTATAATGACACATGACATATGCCTGCTATTGCTCTTTTCAAATAAAATCCAACTATGTTGCCTTTTTTTTCCCAGAAAATCCTGTTTATTGTATTCATTTGAGTTTCTTTCTTCACTCATTACATGAAGAAGCAAATTTCTGCTTCATAAGCAAGATACTCATTCTTAGCTTGGCATTCAAGACCCGGTGGATTCCTTTGAAAAAATAATTTTGTTTTGATTGCAAGTGAGTAACACTGTGTTAGGTTACAAGTTACTCATGACTAATAAACAATGTATTTTCACTGTGAATTAGAAGCTAGATAAAGAGAGCTTCCGCTTGTTGTTTTCCTTCATGGATGCACTTGTACCTGTTACTAAGATCTGCCACTGCAGTATTGGCAAGAATGATTTCCCTGTTGACAAATGGAGAAAAGCTTTTATAGCTAAGGAAATTGAATGCCAGAATAAAATCAAGCCATCTATCCATTTTTATGTCTCATGACTCTTTTCTTTTTCATAGCCATTGGAAAATGCTGGCCAATGAGATACACTGGAGCAACATTCATAAGGAATATAGCAAATTTAAATCTATGCTCTCTATAGAAAAAAACAACAACCTGCAAAAAATAAAAAAAGTCTTTTAAAGATATGCAAAGATTCCAAGAAGAAAATAGCCTCAGATATCAAGGTAGAAAGTTTTTGATACCGATGCTTTTCATAAATTGAAAATTCAACCTTTACCTTACCTATAAAAGATGGTTTAAAGATAAACTTTACCAAAACATTGCTTTTCCGTTTCTCGAGTAATCTAAAGCAATGTGAAATACACTGCACTTTATCAGAAATATTCCTAAATTATTCTCTGACTTGCTCAGAAGCAGCATATCTAAGTTTTAGATAACAAGTGTGGATAATTCCTTATTCATCCCAGGCAAACAGAATCAATTGCATTCTAGAAATTCAATTTAAAAGTAATTTATCTTACATTAATATTCCAAATTCACAAGATCTCACATAAAGCTAGTCTTGTGGCGTAGTAAATTTCCAGTAGACATTGTTATTAAAATAAAAATGATCCTGAGCAAAATAACTTGCAAGCTGTGTGGTATACTCTCTGTTTTTGCAGTATTTACTCTGTGTGTGAATAAGGAAATAACGTGAAATCTGATGGAATTATAATCTACAGCTGAATTTTAAATAATCTATTTTACAAAACCTACATAAAAAGACAACTTTGCAGCTGACTTTTTCAAAAGCTTTCATCATCTTACAAACATGCTGACTTACTAGTCAACTCATAGTTGTAAGTGGTGAATCCCCTGTGGTAGTTTAGATGGTATTTTGCAAGGAATGATTCCATGGTGCTCATGTATTGTGCTGCTTACCTATTTCTTCTTTCTCGTTCTTAATGACCATTCAACAGGTAGGTTTATTTACCGTTAATTAAGAAAAAAGCATTACGGAGACACCTGCAACTACCAATAATGAAACAACATAGACGGTTGATTCATTAGTGATCTCACATTTCTTGACACGTTAATTGGGCTGCTGTATTTATCCAAGGAGGGGGCAATGAAATTAGAGATCTTAAAGCTTACCTGTAAAAATGAGACTATCACATTAAAAAAACCACACTGGGATGAAATTGTTAATATACCTATGACAATGAGTGATTGGAGCAGCACAAAAAATGGTTCTCTGAACATTATCTACAGACCACCTAACCAATGGTAGATAAAATAAATTAACCTTCATTGACATATGCATAAAATAAAAAAGGGAAAACTGAAAACAATCATACCTAAATAACACCAGGCTAAAATATGTCTGTATTGATATTTTGGTGATGTAAAAGATATGAAGGTATAGGCGGTTACTATACCTTACAGAGTTTTAAATATTCTTGGAATACTCCTCATTCAAAAATAAAAATTGTTGAATATTTTCAGTATTTGAAAACAATGTGGACTATATTTGTTTCCCCTTACTTACCATCTTTGGCTTAGACTGACGCTCTTTGTGAAAGACCCCAAACAATCATACCAGAAATCAGCTCATAACTTGTATTGTCACTGTTCACAACAACAACAGTTCAGGCTAACTTTTCTGCATGTGATAGCACACACGATTTCTAGTGCAAATTGCTTTCTATTTACAGAAAAGGGGTGGTTTTCTCTCCCTTCAGGAGACTGCAGACTATGGATTAGGAGATGTGCACAAACCCATGGTAGAGCAAGAAAAACAGAAGTTGAGATCCATGTGCACTGCTGTTTCAACAGAATGCAACATGCAGAGTTGAAACACTCATGTAGAAGTGTAAGTTTCAAGGATTACTCTAAACAGAGGTATGAATTCATCAGAGAGTGTTTAAAATCAGATGTTCAAAAGCAAGTTTTTACAATACAAAAGCCTACGTTCTAATATTCTATCATATTTTCAAGACAAAAAAGTGCATTGATTGCAAGAACCTTCATATAACAGTGTTAGTTTGCTGTTGCTCCTACATGAGCAAAATAACATCAAAGAAAACCTGAGAAGTAGAAAAGTAGGTAACAGTAATGATAAACATAGCATATACAGTGTAGAATAAACCCCACAACATTGAATTGGAGTGCTTCTATATGACCATAGCATTCTACATTTCTCATCTCTCAGGCTGAAAATAGAGTTTAAACATCAATTGCCCAAGTTGCAGCATGTTTTCCAGCTCATGCAAAACCAATAAAACTTCTTTAAGTCCAAAATCAGCTTCTATTATACAAAACATAAACCAGATAACAATAAGAATCCAATCTCAAATGGTTTTTGCATATTGCTCATAGTCAATTTCTACACTTACTTTCTTAATTAAGTATTTGCAGTAGATACATATTTAACCAGTTTTATATACATGATTATTAATTACTTTTATCACTGTTAACATTTCACCAAAATTTTATCTATGTGCTTGTCAGCCAAACGTTGGTCTGTTATTCTGGTCTCTGACCCTATACCTCTAATTATTTGATAACATTTTCTAACTCATTACAGGTAAAATTCACCACTGCATGTAGGACATGATACCTATGGACCTTCGAAGAAACTGAGTCACTTTATTGCATCATTACAGACACAGATCAAAATTCAACCTTCTGCTACACCAGGGTGAAACCTCGAGTGGAATGTTAGTTGCCTAGGCAGTGAACGGTCTCCATTCCCACACAGAGGTAAGCTTAATTCCAAAAGCACAGCACCAAAGTGTACATGTAGCATTTCCTACCACATTTGTTATAGTTACAAAACATTCTGGTTTTGGTTTGCAAAGACAGGAAAACCTTTTAAAAAAGTGATGTTATTTCAGAAAGATCACAAATTTCCTGTTAACTTAATGCTTTTCCCAGTGCCTAGTATTAGGAAAAGTACTCAAAACTTTTGACTTCCTACTACACATCTCTGTTTTTTAACTTATAAAAATTTCTAATCAGAAGGTTTCTAAGATCTCTTGGAACTTGCTGTGTACTTCTTCTCATATATAATCTTGTGTGCAGATAGTAAAAAAAAAAAAAGCCATTATACAACAACCTACACCAAGTTTTTGCTATGGAGATAGCTCAATCAATACTGCACAAAATCAGACAGAAACTTTGGAAGTCAGGTTGCACCATAAAAATACTGTGTAACACTAGATAAATCTATCATAATATCTATTTGCATAGAATTAGCATTATTAATTACTAAAATTTATATTTATATTTTCCCCCCAAAGATCAACCTCACTGTTTTATGGATTAACGGTGATGTAAGTACGAAAGTACACTGTAACCCTCCAGGTTCCGCCACAGCCAGGTTACATAAATAATAACTGAATTTAGGTACAAATAACAAAAAAACCCAGTACAGTGTAATTTTATACTTTTGTTTATTCTGGTTCTGTTACAGTGTTTTCAGAGTATCTGAGAAACTTCCAGGAGAACACCAAGAAAGACATCTAGCATTTACTTCAGATTGATTGTGCTGCTCATATATTAATGACAATAAGGTATCCAACTCTAGCTGGAATGATCACTCCGAGTTTCTTCAACACTGAAGAAAAACAGAAAAGATTTTGGGCATATCTTCATTTCACCATGAATGCCAACAGAGAGGGAGCTACAATATAGCCCTGACCAAACCAGCATATCCTCCTGATGTAACACAGCACCATGAGGAAACAGTACTCAGTGTCTTAAATACAGAATTGTTCAGTTAACGTGAGACTGCACCTGAACCAACCAGCCCAACCTCTCTGTACAGCTTATGATCTTGGGCACAGTGCTGCCCTGATATACCAGCTCTGTTCCTGTGGGTCAGGGATCTCTTGTGTCATGTTCTGTTGTGTTTGGTAGATGAGCTCATACGCTCAAACACATGTAAGGCATTCGTTTTTCAAAGTAGGATTGGAAAACAGCTTTGGACTATTGGATTTTGTATTGAGAAAGTTAATTCAATGATAAAGACACTTTTCAAAATTCACGTAAAACACAACATATGCATGCTGCTCTAAATGCCGTATGTAGAACTATAGAATAATTTAGATTAGAGGGATGTCTGCAGATCACCGAGTCCAAGATCCTCCCTCTCCCCCAAATCAAAGCAGAGTCAGCTTCAAAGCCAAATTTCTCTGTGGTTATATACTAGCAGAACATTTTCCAGAACCTTCAGTTTTTGGTCTTGGGGGAGGCAAGATAAAACTGCTGAGCTGCTTGAGAGCTATCAGGCAGATCAAATGTAGCTTGCATTCTAGGGCTATTAACAACCAGGACACATAATACCACCTATATCACATTGTAGACTATGTGGCTGTGCTGTCATATGGGCAGTTGGACATTAAGGTCTCAGATGCACAGGAACCAGCAGAACTTTTTAAGGAGAGTGTTGTCTGAACACACTCAGCCCGTCCCCATCAAGCAACGTGTGGCTGACTCTGGAGGAAGTGCTATCCTCTCTCACCCAAAGTCTCCTCTCACCTCTCTGAGTTATCCGAGGCGTGCCCTGTCACCCTAACGGACAACAGTTTTAGTATGTAGCTAGATCAGAAGTTCAGCAATCTCTAGGCTCAAGGATGAAGATCTAGGTTTTGAATCAGCTTCTGCCATTCCTGCCTCCTTAGCCCTAGTGTCACAGAATGGAGCAGAACAGTCCTTCCTCAGACACTGAAGGATACGTAAACTTCTACTCTGGAAAACAAACATGTGCTAATACAATGTTATCATCCAGAGCCTCTATTTGGGGAAACTGTCAGAATACAAAATAATTCTGAAATCATTCCCTTTTCCCTTTTACGGACTTTTATACAGGAACTGACTCTATTAGGATCTATCCAGTAGGATCATGACTTTTTCTTGGGACTTTATAGCGGGATTTTGTGTCATTTGCTACTATTTTCTATCTTACTTGATAGCTGCATTATCCATGTTTCCTGAGTGCTACATTTTCATCCTGTAGGGAAAAAAAACAAAACACTTCTGTAGACATCTGAGCTAGTGTCTCAAGCACAGCATTTAATGCAACTACATTTAATTAAATGCATTTTTCCTTTGTTTTATTTTCTTCTCCTACTGCCATAACACTTAGAAAATCGTGAAGATTTTTTTAAATAATGCTTTTCACTAAGTTATGTCAAAACACCATGTGAGCATGTGGCCAAATAAACCAAATGTATTCTGCTCATATTAAGAGACACTTTACTTACATTTACCACAAAAAAGAAGGCAATGGCCTGCAAATACAGGCATATAACATCAATTAACATGTATACCCTGCCCACAACTATTTAGTAGCAATGTTAACAGAGCAAAAATCTGTCTATAAAGTGGAAATAAATGACATACAAAAGGTGTCACACAGGCATACATCCCAGACTAAAATTTCAGTACATGAACATATTGGACAATCAGCGGGTCAGGCTGTGCAATCACATCAGCTTAGCTTCTTATGAAACTAGACTAAAACAGGAAAAGGAAATATAAGTAGTCAACTCATTAAGATGACCGTTGGGTTCTGATTACTTCTACGACTCTCTCCTATGTCTCTTTTAAATCCAAACATGAATCTCAAAGATGAAAATGTATTCTGACTCCACAAATTATTTCTAGTTCTGAATGTAAGTATATGAATATGTAAGTACGACACAAGATATTCCAGGGTAGATAATGACAGCTGTAGCTAGCTCTGCCACATTTTTTTCTTAATTTACCCAGGATATGAATAATCGCTACAGATATGTAAAGCGGAAAAGCTCAGCAGTAACTAAAGTTTCAGAAGCAGCTTAAAAATCTCATTTTAGTTTGTATAGCTTTGGGTGAGGGTTGCCATCTTCTGTTACATACAGCCATTCTGCTACACATTTTACCTGAACATTCGTCAAGTTTATTTTAATTTGTTATAAAGAACTCCCTTTCTTCTCTGAAAGTCTCAAAATCAACCACAGATTAGAATTCTAAGCATTTCTACTAAATGTTTCCAAGAAACATAATTGCTTAGTCCCCCATAATTTAAGATTGAAGTTATTTGCATTTGAAAGTACTTGGTGTTTTATATATGGAATACGTTCTATAGGCACTTTACTGTGCATCATGTCAAAGCTGATTTTTCCTGTAAAATTGAAAAAGGTGTTAAAAAAAAAAAAGACCTGCATGATGACCTTTTCCCTTTATTTGCTATGCTATTAATATGTTTGCAATAGACATTCAATCATAATTTTCTTATTTGTACTGTATGCTTTTTTGCATTAACTTTCAACTTTTTAATTAAAGCAGGGATAACTTTAATGGTAAACTGTAGAATCCAACTGTAAACTTGTACTATCCAACTGCAACATTATACTTTAGTTATCATTAAAGTGGTTGCTGAAAAGAGAAGCAATCATTTATATCAACTAATTTTCCCTTATAGCTGCGGAGATCCTTCGGTGTGGAAATCAAACTACTGGGATTAGAATGAATTTTCATTTCTATTAAATTTATCTTTAAACACATCTTTGGAATATTAAGGATCAAGTATGATTTGCATTTCTTTATTTCATAGCTTAGGAAACTATGACCACTCTTGCTACTTCACACTGTATGTCAAACGAGGTTCTCTGACACCTGTTACATTAAAAGAACTGCGATTAATTTCAACAGTGGAACTACAAGATACCACATAAACATTGTAGGACAATGTGTCAGAATGGTTAATCATTCACATTACAGAAACTTCGGGTCCTATTCTGTGTTGTTTAACTCCAGTAAGAGAAAAGCAATTAAGGGAATTCACTTGGGTTCAGTGGCTCTTACATTTCTATTAAATCCCACATTGATTTTAGAGGGTTTTCCCTCATCCCCCACCCCAAAATGTTTGTATAAGTGATGGGAGAAGAGGAACCCCATTCTGTCCTATTATTCATAAGGCACTGACAGGGCCTAACTGTTCTCTAGTGTTTAGGATTTAGCAAAATGAGGGTTGGTATCGAGGAAATACTGAGTAGTCACATGCAAGGCTGTTAGGAATTTTGCATTTATCATATAAACAGTCTAATAAAATAGGTATATAATTAACAACACCAAATAAGCACTGTGTTTTTACTTGCTAATGGATGTATTCTAGGGCTGAATTTACACATCATTCCTTATGCCAGAGAGACCAAACTGTTGAAATGAGCAAAACGAGGGGGTTTCACAAAGAAATTAAACCCACTATGTCTCTGCTGATCTAAATGCCCTGTAGACTGCACTGTAAATTAAAGATACCTAACCTAACTATAAATGATTTATCTTCAGGATGAAATACAATTCCACCAGTATGGAGCTTAATGTGGATAAATTTACGTTCTTCAAATAGAAATGAACACGACATGTGCAGTTTGATTCCCTGTTATGATGATCATCTTACTCATCTCCTAATTCAACTCCTCACCTCATAGAAGGTAAAGAGAAGACCAAAGAGCAAAACTACTGACAGACCTGCAGTAAAGACTGGAAGAACAGTTCTGAAGCAAACTAGGAAATTTGCTTGCTTTCTTAATGTCTGCAACGTTTTCTTTTTGGATATCCATCCTTCTTTTTCTCCAGAACCAAAGGCTGACATTCATTGCAGATGCCACGTTAGCCTGGGAAATTAACAGCTGCTCTACCACTGTGAAAACACAGGAAAACATTCACGATATAAACTTTAACTTCTCTTTCTTGGATAGACATCTCTAGTCTAAGACACCTGGATAACCACAGGCACCTCAAAGATTTTGATAAGAAAGAATTATATCAAGCTGTAGTCCAAACCTTCCTTTTGTTAAGAACATTATCAGAAGAAAATTGCAGTATTTTCTATCAACACGTTCACACAGAAAAGCTTTGTGCAATTTTAGACTCTGTTTTAATTAATCCAAGTGAATAGTACAGTAAGATAGAGTTAGTCTTCCTGCCCAGTTTAAAAGTGGTCCCCACATCCAGCCAGTATTTTTCATTCCAAAGGAAGTTTAAAATGAAATTACATATACCCAGGATTTTCTTCTTGTTTTATTATGTTGTTTTCCATGATGTAATTACATTATGGCATTGAAAGCAGTTCAGTTTTGCTCAGGTATTACCATTTTTATTAACCAAAGTAGCAATGGGTATATATATCAATTACAATTAGTCCCCATGAGCGTTTAACTAAATACCTCTGAAATTTTGGAAATTAAACCAGTAGCAAACAACTATTATTTATTGACATGTTTTAATAGGGTTAGAGCCCTCTGTGTTTTAACTTCTGAAATTATTTTACTCTAGCCACTTCAACTCATGTAAAATTCTTGACTAAGACACACAGCCTTATTGTCACTCTGAGTGGTGGCTCTTCATTTTATGATGAATGGGCAGCTCCATTCATTGGGTAATCTAAAAATGCAGAAACTTTGCAAGCAAATTAATGGCTTTCAGAAATCTCAGACAAATTGCATGAATACAGATTCAGCAGGAATGAATTTTATACTGTAAACAAAACGGCACAGAAGTTAGAAGAAGTTTAACAAATCTGTTTACCATCTGTACTAGGAAATTAATTCATAAATATATGAGCAATATTAGTTTTATACAGACCGTACTCTTGAAACTTGTCTTCTGACAAAGACTTGAGATTTATTTTCCCTGCTGGTGTTGAAACCACTATGGTTCCACCATAACTGTTTTTCGAACATTTTCTAAAATACTGGTTGCAAGCAACTACCATAACTACAGGCCACATGTATTCCCTTCCCATATGGCAGACAGATTTGTATATATGGGAGCATACAACCAGCAAACTGTAAAATCAGCAACAAAACCCAAGAAATCCCACTAGACAAATCCTTACAAGAATTAAGCACTTCACAGTAAAAGTTCCTAAATTGTTTCTATTGTTACACCACTTATGGACTGATTATTAATGAAGCCACAAATGACAGAAAGAACACAATCAAACTCACAATCTCACATTTGCTATAATCTAGTAAAGTTTCATAATCCTCATGGTGGAAAGAACTGATCAAGGAGAATATTTTTTAAAGTTCTAAGTTTACTTAAGCATCATTTACTTATACACATGCAGTCTCCTCAGCAGATCACTTGAGCAAATTTTGTGTCTCTATTTTTTAATATCTCTACTTACGATCATAAATACCATGAGCAAAAAAGGGAATTGAAGTTACATAGTGAGGAGAAAATAGTCACTGTTTCAAATATACTGTTTGAAAGGTTAAAATTGAATTGCAAAAAAAGTGGCTTAATATCATAGATGTTTATGTTACTATAACAACAACAAAGTTTATAAAATCTATCCCATGAGCCATATGCAATTTGTATTGATTTTACTTTCATAAAGTTGTTACCTTTTTATGGTGATTTAGAAGTAGATGACTTAATTATTTTAATAGATTTATCAGTAAATATCTATCCAGACTACTGGCTATAGGATAATTTAATAATAATAGTAATTGTCTTTGGTACTCAGAAGAAAGCAGATTAACATTTATCATAGTCTGGAGTATCATATGGTAACTTGTAGCAAGCCCAGCAGACAGCTTTACTACATCTGAGCAAGTACAAAATGGGACTTTGATCCTACAGAGATTTATGCCTTGCCTACCTATATTCACAGTGTTATATCATTAATACCATTAAAAGTTAAGATAGGTGTTTAGTCGACAAAGCACCAGACTCAGACCAGCAGAACTACTTACATTAAATACTTTCTGACAAGTACATTACTTTTAATTGAGATTGAAATAATTTACTTAAGTGGAGGGTTTTGGTTTTCATTACTTGCAAATCTGATCCTGCTTGATAAAAGAAGGTTTGGGTGGGAAGATTCACACTGATCTTTCCCAGATTTCCTAATAAATCACCACCCCTTGGCAATCATTTACCTGAGTCAAGTTAGTATTCTCTAAGTCAGCTGTGCCTTCTAGCCTTTCATAACATAAAATTAAAACAATAGAAATTATTGATTAATGACAAGAATATGTATGGCCAGCTCCATCATTTAACAAAGAAAAAAAAATCCATACCATTAAAAAAAATGGATGTAGTTCAGCATCCATAAACGTAAAAATGTGTATGCTTTAGTATTCTCTCAGGAACTTCTGTTTTACCCTCTAGTGTATATTGCAGTCACCATTTTTGATTGAAATTCTATCATGGTTTGTGTGTTAAACAGAAATGTCATTATTCAAGAAAATGAAAAGTCATAAAGCATAATGCATTTCTGTACTGTCACAAAAGGGGCAATAACCAATAGTGTGAATTCAGGCAAATGACTTGCTGCTAAAATATAATTTTCTTAAAGTGAAATACATCACAGAAAAGAAATTCCCTTATAAAATGTCAGATAATTCAGGACTGACCGTATTAGCCAAGTTATACAGATAACGACACAAAACCCTGGCAATCAGAGCTTAACCTTGCAAAGATCATAATACTGCTACAATGCTCAGAGTCTGGCACTAGAATGAGCTGAATTACATTCTTTGCGCAATGTTTAGTGATATTTCACACAAATAAGGATTTCAGTAGGTGCAATGAAAAGTAGCACCCACAAGTGGCAATGCAATATTAACACTGCTGTACACAGTCACCTCAGTAATTATTGAATAAACTATAGGAAAGTTTTGCTCATGATTTTCAGTCTATAAATATGATTTTACCCTAACACAAATTCAGAGATGGATTTGTTGATTAGGGAAAACAATTGATCCGGCTTTTATGATTCTGTTCCACTATTGTCAATCTGAGAAAAACCTAGCAACAAACGTTGCTATATGACTGAATAATTATACTCCCATCTGAGGTAGCGCCGTTCGGGTATGGAACGGCATCAGTCCCTGCACCTTCAGTAAAGACAAATACGTTCATGCACTGGGTCTGGCTGGGATGGAGTTAATTTTCTTTACAGCAGCCCATAAGCTGCTGTGTTTTAGACTGGTGGCCAGTACAGTGTTGGTAACACAGCAGTCTTTTAGCTATTGCTGAACAGTGCTAGCACAGCGTCAAGGCTTTCTCTGCTTCTCACTCTGCCCCCCCAGTGAGTGGGTAGGTGCGGAGAAGAGGTTGGAAGGGAACACAGCCGGGACAGCTGACCCGAACCGGCACAAGGGATGTTCCATGCCATATAACATCATGCTCAGCGATAGACACAGAGGGTAGTCTTTCCAAAGTAGCCATTGCTCGGGGAGTGGCTGGGCACTGGTCTGCTGGTGGGAGGTGAGTGTGACTACCTGTGCAGCACTCGGGTTTTTTTCTTCTTTCCTTCACTTAGTATACTGGCTGTTAAAGACTCCTATAACACTGTCTTTATCTTGACCCATGACTTTTTCTCACTTCTGTTCTTGCAATTCTCTCCCAATCCCACGGGGATGGAGCAAGCAAGTGGCTGGTGGGTGCTTACTTGCTGACCAAGGTCACTCCACCACAGTTTAAGATGAAGACTTTTCAGATGAAGGATCAGTTACATCGCTCTGAAGTACAAACATTAAAAGGATCTCTGAAAAGAACAGGATTCTTAAGACTTTTTTATTACCTAGTTTACAGATATGATAATTGCAGTTCTGTGATTGAGATACTTGTAGAAGTTAAAGCCAGTACTAATGGGAAAAACATGCATGAAAGGACTTAATGAAAGATTTAAACACTTGAAAATGAACACCTGAAAAATCAAAATAAGCCAAATAATTCTGGGATATTCATTGACACACTGTTAAAAATCTATAAATGTAATAAGTATTTACATATATGCAGTTATGTAAGTAATATACAATATTAATTTCAAACTATACATTTCAAAATCGTTAGTCACATAAAGCCACTCCATAATGAAATGTGACTGAGAAGAGCCTTTATCCTACACAAAGTCCAAATGACTCTGGGAAGCATCAATAAATATAACTCCTATTCTAGCATGGATAGCCATTTCACTAACACCTGCCTTGTTTACTTGGAAAATTAAAGGTGAAAATAGCTGTGAGAACCAATAAAATCTTTCTTTGATTATAGTGCCAATCAATACTTTGTTTCAAACACAGGCAAAAAAGTTAGAACCCAAGATTTAAAAAACATCTCCCTAGAGTATCTGTTTGAGAAATAACTTTCTCCTGGCCCTTTTCTGTCCCAATAAGAGCAAATCAGGAAAGAATGTTTCTTAATAAAGGATACCTGAAAACCTTCTCAAGACCGTTCCCAAACCCAGATACCATGGCTCTGATAAGGTTTGCTCTGATAAAATTTGCCTGACCCAGTATACTGGCCAATATTCTCCATAAAAAAGTGCTTCACTTCCTTACAGTTTCCTCCTCATTAAAGATGCCCTCATGGGAACTCAGACCAGTATCTTTATTCAAGCCGAGATCACTTTTTGCATCCTTTTCAGACTGTCTTGAATTTCTGCCAACACAGCATTATTTAGCCAACTAATTTAATATTACTGATTAATGCAAGAAGACTATAGCTCTAAATCCTTTTCACGTATCTAGCATTAACACTTGACACAATACCAGAAGCAGTAGAGCTAGTATAAAAAGGTAATGTATAGGGGTAGATATTTTCAGGTTTTCTCATGAGTAACTGGTCTTTAGATCAGCTATTTAGCTAGTTTTCCCTCAGAAAGTGCCAGATTATAACTGTAGCCAGCTAAGTTCTCCTCCAGTTTAAAAGGGATGCTGTAAAACTGAAGAAGGTCCAGCAGATGGCTACCATGGTGATAAGGGGACTAAAGCACATAATCTCTGAGGAGAAATGGAGGGAACATGCTTGCACAGTCTGGCAAGGAAGAGGCTAAAGAGGCAACCTAACGGTAGCCTACAATTACCCGAAGAGTAGTTGCAAGACAACACAGCCAAACTCTTCTCTAGCATAAGAGAACATAACAAATTTCAGTCTGGTAGGTTGAGTCTGGACACTAAGAAAAAGCTTTTCACCAGGTGGGTAGTGCATCATAGAGATTATACGAATTCCATCTTTGGAGGTTTTCAAGACTTTGCTAGAGAAATCCATGGCTGTCCTGATTTAGCACTGGCATCAGTGCCACTTTGAGTAGAAGATGAGACTTGATCGCCTCCAGAGGTTCCACTGAGTCAATTATTTTCTGCGTGGTAACATGTAAGAACTGGATTCATCCAGACATACTAACACATCCACTCTGAAACTGAAAAGGACTTGCTGTAGATGCCTGCCCTAAAAAGGCCCAGCTTTTAGGGATGGGGAAGCAATTTTAATAGATACTTGGTATATTAAGAACCAGAAGAGTGTTTTAAACCCCTGCAAGTGAGTACAGATTGAATTATACTCCCTGAAGTGCAATAGGGAATACAGTCTAATCTCACTACGTCAATAACATACTGTGCTAGTAAATCTAGTTTATTTTTTACTCTACTCTTACTCCTCTCCATTGATTTTTTCCATCATTTTATCCATATAAATATGCTAGGTCACCTAGAAAACCTGATTACTGTAGTTAAAATTATCTCATGAAAAACAAACTAAGTATTTATGCTTGCAAAGAAAGAAAACCATCCTTTCTCACAGAAACTTTCAATAGCATGTCTTGTAAAAGGTTGTCAAGAAGATTACCTAAGTAAATCAGATGCATCAATTTGTAACTCTGAATGAAACATATTTGGAGAAGTATTTTTTTGTCCTTTGAGTTTGCAAGATAGTAGGAGAGCATTCTGAAGTTTGCTTTGGTTTCAAAATAACTAAGCGATGTCGCTCCTGCAGTAATTACTGGAACACATGCCCTGGTTATCTGAATGCTGAGGAAGAAGTCACTGAGATCCATAGAGGAGTGAGGGCTTTTGATGATTCCTGCTCCCTAATGATTTCACTGAAGGTGACTTCCTTATGGATATAGAAAAGGAAAGGGCAAAAAGAAAATTATAGGGAGTCATGTGGTTTGAGAGGTGCTGACATTAATTTCCTTCATCAAACCCAAGTACTCTAAAACAGCTCCTGGTGATGACTGAAAAATCAGATTTTTATTCTAGTAAATTTTTATGCTTATGATTGCTTTTTGCAGCCAGGAAGACTTTGCCCCTGTTCTTCTGTATCTTCATCCTGTTAAACCTCTTTAAAATGACAAGCAGTAGAGTCTTTATAGCCATGAAGCAACTGAGAACTGCTAGTGCCTCATGAGTCAAAAGAACAGACTGGGTGGATAGTTGCCAGATTAGTTAAATACAACCTAGTTAAGCCTATGACTTTTTTCATCTTTTTATGTCCATGGTAGAGGATAATCTGAGGAATTCAAAAGCCTAATATGCTTACTACTGAAATCCAAGACGAGAAACACCTCATTCATTGCACATGGTCTCTGTGGTACAAAGCAGAATATGGATTTATGTATTTTCTCCAGGACTGATAAGCAGCAAAATATTTCATTTATTCTCAAATTGGATTAAGTCAGATTTCTATTTTCTGATCTATCTATCATTCATAGCTACCAAATCCTTATTATGCACTTACCCATTTTTTATTAAAAAACCCCAAATCTAAATATTTAAGACTGAAATTACGATAGCAAAAAGTAATCTCAAACAACCCAAGGCAAAATTTAGCAAAATCAGCAGTTTAGTACTTGGCTATAAACTGTATTAAAAAAAAGTACCTTTTTTAAATTTAATGATATGTTTATACATCACCTGTTTAAAATAATTAGCAACTGAAACAATGACCATATGTGGTCATTAGGATAATAATATTAAATGGATATGCACATTTCCTCACAAAGAAACCTGAGTATCTGGGAGGAAACCAAGATAGTTATGACACGTGGAACAGAAGGAACTGCATCATTAAGAATTTAAACCAGAAATATCTCAAATAAGAAAACAGAAATAATTCTGGTTTTGTAAGTTTTGGAAGAGCATAGATTTATTAAGAAAAGTATTGTCACAGAAATAAAAATGTTATCTTCTAAAATCCAATTTTGGTGACGTTTGTAACAAACGATATATCAGACCCTCCCCTCCCCCGAGACAGCATATCCAATGTAACATATGCAGCAGCAATTGTGAAACCTGCTATTTACAGAGAACAGAAAATATTGTACTTGATCCTTCCCCTTTTTTGAAACGTATTTACTAGTTAACAGTCCCCCTTTCCTTGTTGTAAACGCTAACTGGCAATATGCGGACTTATGTCAGCATTGAAATTTGGCACCATGCTTCATTAGCTAGCCAACAAAGCAATTCAGGAGTGTTATTGAATCATATACCATTCTTAGTATTCTCCTCTTCTCATTTTTATTTCACTGTGTGATTTTTTTCACCATCACGTTTCTCAGGAGAGAGAAAAATGCTTTGTATCCTATTTGTAAAAATATTCCCAGCAGAAATACCAATACTAGTATTTTCAGAGACTGTCCTCTCCCATCCACAAATTCTAATAATGCCCCATAGAAACTAATTTAAATTTTATGTTTAATGTAATATTTTAAATGAACAGTATTGCTAAAAAGAGAGGATTATTCTATTTCTGTGCATTTTATTATTTTCCGTTCACCTTCTTGTGTAGGTTTTCCTTCATGCTCAGTAGTATTTTCTGTTCTATTCAATATAGTATCTTACCACATATAATATTTCTCATCAGCAACTGAACTGATCAGGATTTGATCAGAGCTAGACAGCAGTACAGTGCTGTCTTTCACAATTATAGATTTACTTACAGTGAAGCCAATAGGAGCTTGCTATCAACATAATATTCATATTGCCGTGTTGACCATAATTCAGTCTTTAACATAGTTACTCAAAAGCACTCAAAATAGCTGGTATCAGAAAAAGGTGTTTTTAAAGGATAAAATAACTGAAGAGATTACTAGAAAGTTAGCATTTATTTTTACTGGAGGGTAAGATTTATTTTTCCTAGTCTTCATTAAGATTTTTAATTGTCTGAGTACAGTAATAAAACATTGAAATACTGTGTCATGTTTCTCTCAACTGGGTCACTGAGAAATATCCAGACTCAGAATGCTCACATACATTGGAATAAACATAAATGAGAACTAAGCCGAGTCAAACGTGTAGTTCAATACATTGAGTCTTACCAAAAACCACTAGCTAATTGTAACTGTACTTTACTGACAGGTAGAAGTTGCTACCAAACTGTCTTGTCCAGATCACAAATTTGATAACAGGAAAGGAGACCTATTTCCTCATTGCTCCATGAGAAACAAGAATATAATCTTATAAGAATATCATTTCATATTATAGTGTGTTAAATTCTTGACAGATGAAGTGAGAGCCGACATGGCAAAACGAACTCCCAGAAGTCAGAACTAATATGGCTTCTATTTCATGTTAGGGCCATAAAAAAATGCTGACTATGCCTTGTGAATGAGAAGGCAGGCCTTCATGTATATGTTCCTTAGGGAACATGAATATTTACAGGCCAATTTGCTACAATACTTCACGATCGGTTTTCTATCTTCATCAAGCCATGCTAAAATCTTGATATTTTGCATGTCCAAGAAGTTGTCTGAAGGACTGCAACACTGCTCCTCAAAACTGCACTTCAGAAGGACAAAAAACAGCGGTTGTCTTTATAACATGTTAGTAGCCCCTTTTAGGAATGTTTTTATTGTCAATAGCAGAGAAACAACTGAACTATTTGTGAACTGCCAATGCAAATACTGCTGACTTCCAAATTTACAGAAGCTTAGCATGCATACATATTGTTTCGCAAAACTTCTGTTTCTCATGTTCCTTCCTTTAAGTATATTTGGATTTTACTGAATTAAATGGAGAGCAACAGTAGAAGCAAAACATTCATCACATGCTTCCATCAATGAAAGCAAACTGGCAGGCCTCCAACTCATGTGGGTCTTTGGGTACTATTATTTATTTTGAATGCAACCACTAAAATAACTGAGTGTGGCGGATCTGACTTTTAAAATTAGGACTCGAATGTGGTTCACTGTCCTTACATTACTATTTCAAATCCACAGAAAGAAAAGCGGTTTTGGCAAAACTGGGAGAGAAAAGATAATTCCAAGTGAAGAAAATCTAGTCAGAATGGAATAAACAAAAAAACCCCAAACTGCAAAAGAACAAAAAACACAAAGTATTACTGGGTAAGCATCTTGAAAAAAACAAAACAAAACAAAAACATCTGAAGAAAGAAAAACCTCAAAGCCTTTGAAAAATGACTGGTAAAAATTATATCACACTTCTGCAGAAGTAGAATCTGAAGCACCAAAAAAGCAGTATTATCCAGCCAAAGACAAAGCAGGACCAGAAAGGGATATCAAGTGTACAAAAACATAGTCTATTAAGCTAATAGGCCACACTTCTTTCCACACACAGAAATAAAATCACACTGTAATCTGTAGTTACCAAAGACAACGGAGTGCTTTTTTTCAATCTCTAACACAACACGCAAAACATTTAACTGTTAACACCTAGTTAAGACACAATAGTACCGCTAATGTGATTCTACTGAAGTAACTTATATTATAACAATAGCTTAACAGCTAGCATCTAAGAATTCTAAGTAGTATTTTTAGGAGCC
The DNA here is from genome assembly GCF_964289735.1 of Phaethon aethereus. NCBI lineage: Eukaryota > Metazoa > Chordata > Aves > Phaethontiformes > Phaethontidae > Phaethon > Phaethon aethereus. The sequence goes on from NC_138591.1 coordinate 15,101,166, forward strand.
AGTAGAATAGATGTATTAAACACCCAAAGATGTATTAAAGCCCAGAAGGCAATCCTCAATTGCAATCTAGGAAGCATTACTTTACCTCAGAATGAATTCTATTGATAGCATGAATTAATTTTAGTATGCTTAGAAGTTACAAAAAAATACTGCAAGGATTGATGAGACAGCAATGTGCATCACACTGTATTTTTTAAATAACTGTCCATGTATTTCATCCATCACAATCATACATCATTCCATCAGCACTGCAACATAAAATACTCCCTGCTTCTGTCCAATAGTTTACATAAAAATCAAAAGGAAATCTTGATCAGTTTCACCCATTAATTTCAAGGAAGTATTATATGCCATTACCCTTTGAATTTTCAAAGCGACAATGATATTAAATGTCCAGAAACATATCTCAGCGAAGGAAATCTATGCTTTCTGAATTACTTTCATTTAATCCAGATGTGAAAAAAGAGTCAAGAAACAACAAAAACTTGCACCTTATCATTAGGTTTCGGGTTTTTTTCATACATAAAACATTTCTCTGAGATGAGAACTCTCTTTCCATGAAAGTTTCTCTATATGCCTCAGAACACTTTGTTAACATATTCATTATAGAAAGTATCATCTCCATTCTACAAACAAGGTCCTGAAACTGATTGTTTAATTGAAACTGCTCACATGTCTGGAACTAACTCTACAAGAGATGGCCCGTTTAAAACCAGAGCAAAACAACAACAACAAAACTCCTGGTTGCCAACTTAAATTTATATTATGCAGATAGAAGGGTACCACAACATTTTGAAGAATCAGAAGCAGGTGAATCCTTAATAATTACATTTTTTTACAAAGCTGTGTTTTTATAGTCACAATTTATTCTTCTTCAAGACTTTACAACAGACTAAGCAGACATGTATTCTTCTGTCAATGGTTTCCTAAGTCTTGATTTAGCCTAGTGGACAAGGTTTGGGCCAACACCTTGGCATGGACACACATGCATGAATACCTTGCGAGCGTTACTGTATTTGGGATGTACCCCACAGAAAAACCTAACTGACTCACTGTCGCTGAGCCAGTCCTGAATTCTTTAAAATGTAAAATTTTCACTAGAAATTGTTTATGTCTGATATGCCAAACAACGGTCCCTGAAATAACTGAAGCAACAAAATGTGTAATGACAGCTGACAACAGCAGCTATAACAATGTGCACCCCAAAAATGCTTGCACTTTCTTTTTTAAAAATGTGTCAACATTCTTAATCCTTAATCAGGCTCTTCTCTTTTAATTTGATATGTAGGAATGGAATTTTAATGAATAGGATTTTATATATCAAGAATTTTAAAAAGGACATTATCTCCCTTTAAAAGTATGTCATTCATTTGTAATTACATTTTATCAAATAATAATATATTGTAAGTAATAAGAGGTGCAAATACACAGATGGTAAACAGCAGGAACTCCTAAATAACATAGACCACAGTTTAAAATGCTTGTGAAATCCTTTCTTCAACATGCAGTTTCTTTAAGAATAGTTCACACAAAAGAAGTAATTGGAAATTGTGTATGCCTTAGTTCTTTTAAACTGTAATAATTCCACGTACCAGCTGTCTTCATAAGCATTTGTAAAGACATTCAACATGTTACCACGTCCAAACATCATGAGTTTCCTGCCACAGGTCTTTCATAGGGAACCAAGCTGCTAAAAATAGCATGGTAGTATTTAAATTAAACTCCCCTCACAAACTGTGAAAAAGTATGAGAAACATTTCACTAATATCAGTGATACTCTTTAATAATGAGAAAACATGGCAGCAACATAATTCAGCAGGTCCTTCAGATCCATTTATATAAAGCTCTATAAATGTTTGATTATGACAGTGAGTGAACTGAATTCAGTGGCATTACACATAGCATCAGAATTCTGTATACACAGTATATGCAAGAGATTATCAGACTAGAGATGGCTATTCTGCTTCTTCCTCCTCCTTCCCTCTCATTAAGGCAGCAAATCCAATGTGAGTTATCACTACTATCTCTATCTCCTGAGCTATTAGCTTACGTCATCATTCTACAGTCTCTAGTTCTAATTTATACTTAATGAAAAGAAAGTGTTATAACCCACATGCACATCTGAGTAAATACAATGACATGTAGCACGCTCTTAATTATTATACTTGTGTGCCAGTCAATTATATATATTAATTGAAATGGGTTCATGCAACAAAGAAAATTATTACAATTGGACAAAGACAGCTAATGGTTTCACTTCAAAAACAACTTGGGAACTCCAATCTCATATTAATATAATTTTTGGAATTATAAATAAAATATTTATAATACGACAAATTAAAATAAATTGAATTGTGTTTCCAAGCTAGTGCCTCAGTTTAATTTTTTATTGGCCTTCTCTTTTAAGCTATTTTAAGAGATTTTCTTTCTATAATGCAACTAGGACATGCATATGTTTAAACTTGTATTCCCATCTCGATATATTTATTTTACTTATGCAGAAATGACAAAATTTATCCCATAGGTTATGAGTAAAAATGTATATTTATATTAGTTTTAAACGGATCTCTTCTGAATCTCAAGCACTGACATTGTTGCCTTTACTAAAATTGGGGTTTTGGAAATCTAACTCTGCAGGTCGTTCGTGGGGGTTTTTTGTTTGGTTGGTTGTTTCTTTTTAATGAATTAAAGCCAGCTTAGGGTAACATGTGATCCACTCAGTCTTCCTCCAAGGAACGTTCTTGGTGCAAAAAGTGTAAATTAAAGCTGAAGGCTTGAGTATAAGGTGCAAAATGCAAAGCTCCCCTTGTGTCTTCTCATCATCTTCAACTTGTTAAAAATTTATCAAACCTACTAGTTATGAATACCAAGCACTATCAAAATGCATGAGATTAAAACATCAAGGTTCATAGCTTTAAGAAACTGTCAGCCTGAGAAACTGGATTTCTTTTTCCTGAACAACATGTGAATTTTCCATTATGCTACACTATTTTTTTATCTGAGAGGAATACAAAACAGATGTTCAAGGTCTACAGCCCCATACACGAATGCGTATCACAAAATAGCCCACCGAGACTTCTGTAACAAAAATCTAGGCTGCTTTTATTTCCTACACTAATTGTGTAGGCTTTTAGCAGCCTACAGCTGTTACCTTTTCTCCCAGGCTGAAGGCTTTTTCCTCAAGACCCTGTTTTAAAGACATTTTTAATTCTCATACCCTACTGCTAGTCTCATTACAAATAAAGGAATGCCCTCAGTGACATAGTTCTAATTTAAAGCTTGCGTGTAAGAGAAAATGTCTAATGTAAAATTTAAAAATATGTATTTATATGTACATAGTGAGAGATACACGTGTATATACAGATACATCTAACATGTACCTATCTATATTATATATTAGTAAACACACAATTTCTTTTTTATTTTTTAAGAAACAATTCTAAAAGGTATTTAGGCATTGCTTCATACAGTATTATGACACATCTAATTTTAATCTCAGTTTTAACAGTGACGTAAACAGAGGTTCCCTTGAAAATACCTACACAGTAAACAGTACATCCAGATTACACGCTGGAGCTAAAAACACCAATTCCATCCAGTATTTGTTTGGATATACCACAGATACTTTCAAAGATGCTTTCTTAGATAGTGGAAAGCAATGTAGCCAATAATTCTATTGACAAAACTATTCGGAAAACTGATCCTGAAAACAGTTTGTTCAATGTAATTGCAAGGAGCTCCACACTACGTTATATTGTGCAAATCAAATGTGTCTCAAATCACTTTTTGAAAATGAAATTAAAGCTGCCTGAATCATTTAGGCCTTACCCTTTAGAGTGGAGAAATGCCACAATAGCATTAAATGTACAGACTGAAGCCCTAACTTCTGTTAGGAACCAATTTCTCTAGCAGACATGAAATTCAAATGTGCAGCCATTAAAGGCACAAAGGTTGCAACATTACAAAGGAGGTTTCACAATGTAATAACAACAATATAGCAAAATACAAGATAATATTTTGTGTTATTTCTAACTTCTGTAACAACTCAGGAATGCATGTATTATTTTTTTTCGGTGTAAATAGGTAACAGCTTAAAAACGCCAGCAATTTTTTATTTCACTAAAGGGAACAGAAAGTGGCCTTACAAGTTAAATAATGTTAATGCAATCATAAGTAGCTATAAGAATATGATACTGTATTAGTGCAAAGTTCATTTCTGGCACAACATCACATCTTATGAATGGAATAACCTTGCCACAAATCCAGTTGAAAGGGGAACAGACTTTTTGCATTAAGTTAGAAGTCTTTGCAGAAACATCAAACTTTTTGATAGTCAGATCACATCGTTACAACAATCGCAAGCAAACAATTCAAGAAACATGATTGAAGTTAAGAGAAAAACAACAAAAGTAAAGCCAACAAAATGCAGTTTTGTGTATGTTTGTCCATAATAAGAACAGTAGACAATGCTAGGGCATCCGGCCACTGTCAATTTTTAAGCATTATATCATTTACCTCTGCTTGGATCACTTTAATTCTGGGGTGACTGAATTAAATTACAATAGCTATTAACGTTCTGTAGCTACTTCTGTAGGGCTGCTGCAAACACCAGCAACTGCAACAGTGAAAGGAGGACTCTACAGTTCTCAAGAAACAGCTAGTGACCTAGGGACTACAGTGCATCTTCTACCATGAACCGTCCGACATTTTCCAAATCATAATCCACAGAAACCACAGTTCACTCTTGTCCTGGAATTATACATTTTTCAGTTATATATGATTACAAGCAGAACTTCTTTGAACTTCTAGGGAAGTGATGCAATTATTTTTTTCTTTTTTTTTTTTTTTTTTTAAGAATTAAAATCCAGTGGCACAAAGAAGTCCTAAAACCAACCCCTCTCCCTCCCAGTCCAAACTCCTCTAGATTTCAGTCCAACCACTTTTTTCAATCTATTACAATTAAATTTCCAAGGCACTTATTATGTGATATGTAATCTTAGTCCTACTTTCAGGAAGATGCAAGCTTCAAATGCCTATTAATTTTTAAAATCTAAAATATAATCATTTAAATTACCTTGGGACTCCCCCTTTTTTCCCTAAACATGTGTTTAACTTTTTTTTTATTTTTTTAAATATTATTTTAACCTTTCCACCAGTTTGAAAATGCCTATGGAATGTACACTAATCATAAGATACCAATAATAAGAAATGCAATAAACCACTTTAAAAAAAAAAATGAATCTTTAGGACACCTCCTTAATCTATATGAGCCTTGCAGTCAGTGTAAGCTTCAAACTCTATCTTAGATTTTGATGACAAATGCCAATCATTTTTAGGTTCCTGGTATTTCTGTGAAGTGCTGAGATGACGACCTTTGATCAGATTTATTTCTGCAGTATGATAAATTGCACTGCTGGAAGCTTACAGTATTAAACAATTACTACTAGCTATCTCTGATTTTTTTTTTTTTTTACTTTGGGTATTTCCAAACACACATGCAACTTCCTGGAAGCGGTTCATTGGAATATTGCAAGGCATAGGCTTGCGTTTCCGTAATTCCATAATCACCTCTGATAACAATTCCATCCATGTCTTCTATGGCTCCATAATCATGTCCAATAATGCCAGGAGTATGCAATTAACTGACACACAAAAATTTATTTAATCCCAGTACTTGCAATAGAGAATTTGCCAAATAAGCTGAAGAGTGTTTGAACCCCTCACCCGCAATGACCACAGGCTTCTACTCTCCAACTTTGGAATAAAGACTGAAATTCAATGGAGGCTTCTTACACATCTCTAAACTATAAGGAATCCACATATGTGTTACATCATTCAGGTAGCTGGTTGGTTGAACACAACAGTTCTTCCCTACTAGGGTCAGCTATTGTGTACTCCAGGCCTGGACTGCCCCCCTGTTGAATATTAAAATAAGACATTAAATAAAGTTTCCAACCAGCCCACTTCTACTCTAGGAAAACTTCATTCTGTCAAGGAAGCACTGATATGAAGTCTCACCCTCAGGAAAACGCCACTGAAGCCATGGGATATCTTGCAATTTTTCTAGTGTGTACTTAGGGGGTTTTATTGATGAGCTCTGGCAGCAGATCGACATATTTCTGTTTCAACAGCTGCGGTTAACACTCTACAGGCTATGTTCATTGTTCAGCTCTGTTCTAGCACATCTATACAAGGCCAAAGCAAACCTAAACACTATAGCCGTTGTAGTTTGTAACTGATGTAAGCAATTAAGTGAAGACATGAAGATGCTCAGACACTGAAGAGCTATACTTCAGCTAAGTAACAAAGCTAAAATAATATGAATGTAGCAATGCCTGTAGTAGCTATGTAATGCTTACAGACTTAAGAGAGTAAGAAGTAAGTATCGTATGACAAATGCTTTCACATCACACAAATAGGTAACAGAAGTGATCTGAGGCTTTATTTCACCCATCATTCTTTTCTCATGTCAAAGACATGAAATATGTGGGTGAGAAAGAACTGTGGCATTACCAGAAGTTCAAGTCATCATTACTATTAAAGAAAGTGTCCAAATTTGTGTGCAGTGTTACTGCTTATAAAAGCCAATTTTTACCTCCACTGCTATAATACTAATAAAATGTTTACCAAGTGACGTTTGAAAAGGGAGAACCAATGATAGTGGATTTTACCATTTTAGTTTGATATTACCAGCAATGCTGGAGTTTCTTTCAGCAGAAAAATGTTAAAAAAATCACCATAATCTGAAAAGTTGCCTTGAGACTCTTCAGTTTACATCCCACAAATTACAGCCTGCACACCCCATCATGTACCAGAATAACATGCGGTACACACTGCTGTCAGTACGTGACTGCTTTTGGAGCAGAGACAGACTGGCAGGAATAGACTCCTGCAGAACAGCACACCACCAAGGCCTCTCTCCCACCAGGTGGGTTACGCAAAGGTTTGGGATCAGATGCAGCACTACCAATTCATGAAATGCAGGTGCTGGAGTGGACTAAACCGGAGCAGAAGGGCTGCTGCAAAGCAAGTCCTGCCCTAGAAAGGATAATATTTGTCAACCTTGTGTTTCAGACAGGTAAAAATACATTTAAAAAAGAAGGAATTTCTAGTGTGGTCACTTGGAACAGCTTCTGCGGGTCAACATGGGTAAGAACAAGAAAAACAAATGCCTATATATGACTCAACTATTCAACATCACAAAAACGGCCAACGGACAAAGAGATTTTTCAACGGCTATTAAACAACTTCCCAACTTTCAGTTGGACATATAACATTTTTATCTCTGAAAATCTTTTCATTTGTGCATAATCTGCTATTCTGGTGAACAAAGGAGCTTTAAATAGCACACGCTTTAAAAGTCTGATCAGCTACTGAAAGCTCAAAAGGAAAAATTATCTTATTCTGATTCATTAGGAGATAACATCTCCCTTAAGACAGTCTAGTTTCCTTAAGGTTCCACTAAGGCCTTCTGTCAAATAAAAGGAAGATTTATTAGGATGTACTTCAGCATCTCACTTGCCTGCTAGCACATCTCTCAAACAAAAACAGAGACAATGTATTTCTTGGATTACTTAAATACGTTTGTAATGCACACTAAAACAATAACGTTCTTGGAATTTAGCTTTATCTTTAGAAGCTGTTGTTCAAACTTTTCAGATCAGCAGTATAATGCACATTTTGACTTTATAAGCAACCTCCTCACACATCCCCCTGCATTTTGTATACCACCTGTCTCTCTTTTACGAATGCCAGTGGGCTTTAAATATCTACCGCATTCCCTTCAGTTCCCGTCCTCTCCTTCATTAAACACATTCTTGACACTTTCTAGGACGTACATTGTGCTCACATAAAGGGGATTTATGAATTAACATGTTAGATGAGCTGCTACTTAGCCAGTCTAACATCAAAATGCAGCAGCAGTTAATATCTTTAGTTTCAAAGTCAGGTGAGAATTCCCTATGGAATACGCATTGTGTAATATTTGACATAAACCTAATATTCCTTTTTGATTTACAAACGTATTCTCTAAAGAGTACAAGATAAAAATACACAATCTTGCAATATAACTTCATGAAATGCGGGAATTAGCATCAATGTGTTCCTGTGCAGTATGAGCTGCGTCAACTGCTTGGCTGTTTACAAATACCAAGCCATCACAGCCATGTACATTTGTATTAAATTCATTTATCAACCTTGTTGCTTTTCTGCTTTATTCAAAACCCATTACTATGTGACTAGAGCAGGCTCTCACTGAGTCTATTTTTTTCCATTTGTAAAATCCGTAATATACAGATTAAGTCATTTTTAATTACAAGCTAATAACAAACTAATGGTATAATTTATGTGGTAATCTAATTTGTCATTTGAACGCTGTAGAAAATAACAGTAGCTGCCAAGCAAGACATCCTAGAAAACTGTTGTAATACATATTTAGATAACTGAAACCTCATCATACTCTTCCAAATTAAGAATTTATAAGGAATACAGAGCAAATGACAACAGCACCGTAACCACAGTAACCTACAACTTGGTGAAAGTGAATTGCAGACCGTTTTGGTGAAAATATTTTGAGAGACAATTAACGTTCCTCTATATTCCAACATGTATTTTCCTCACCTATTTCAAATCACTCTCGGGGCTTTATGTTCCAAGCTGAGATAGATACGCGGAGTTAGTGGTAAACTTCATACCAGCAAGAGACACCTCCCATCCTGCCAAGAGTCAAAATGAGGGGTGACAAAGCACCAGCCATGTGAGAAATCTTAAATTGATGTACAATTAATTTCTTTAGCATAGATAGCATTTTCTATAGCCTCAGTTGTTAGATTCAGCATTTAGGTGTAAATTATATATAACAATAAAAATGACATAACTGCTATTTTGTGTGGGTTAGAGGTATGTTTGGGCATAAAATGAGACCAAGATGTGATGTATGTCGAGTTGTGAAGGCAAAAGCATGAAAAGCGGTACTTCCAAGAGCAAAATAAAATCTGAAAATGCCTTTTTATGACACCACATAAAGTTGCATTAAAAATGAATTTTGGCAAATATTAGGAAGTTGTGCATTCTAGAGCAGAAACCTGCAACTATTTGTCCAACTGAACATGTGGTTCATCAGTACAAAAGCACTGGAACTATTCCCATAAGAGCATTCCGACACCACCTCCTAAGCTCAGAATATTTCTACTTTCCAATGGTTTGGTTATTCAGTTCCAAGAATTAATGTACTCTCTGTCTTCTACAAAATGGTCAGTCTTTATTTAAAACAGTACTTTGAGTCATTTTTAACCACTGGCCTTCACTTTGTTTGGTGAATCTTGTAGTGTATTGGTATTATTTACTACCATGTTACATAGCTATTCTGAAGTCAACAAATATGACACAGGAAAGAATTTCAGTATGGTCCCAGTAAAATAAACCTCTCCAAATGTGCCATGCTGACCGCGAACAAAAGAAAAATTTAACCATCCTCTAAAGACAGGTAGTCATTTCACTGCTCTGTACCTATTTGCTTAAGTTTAATACATCATGAATTGGCCTGAAGACTTTGATCCCATGCAGGCTCAGTTTATTAAACATTGCTGAAACTGAAACCCTTGACATCTAAAGATTGTTTAAGGCAATTGCTAAAGCCATGCCTGACTTAAGAAGCATCCATCTACTGGAGAAGAAACTATGTAGGTACTGCTCAGCTTACTTGGCAAAATAATGTAAGCTTCTCAGCTTCCATGGAAATTTGTCTTGGCTTTCTTTCATGGAATGAATTTTCCATAAGAAGGACTGTATATGAAATTACACTTTGAGATTGCTCTGTTAAGTCTCTCATTCACAACACACTTCCAGAAAAAAAAAAAAAGCTTATTCTACAAGTGAAGAAGTGTCACAGAAATAGTGCAAACTTAATTTAAAATTATAAGCAAAACTCTTGAAGCCAAGAGCATTCTACAGTGCATCTCCACTGTCATCATTAATCTGTACATTGTTCCAATCCATTTTCTAAATTCACCTGCCACTGCAGTGCAGAAATACAACACACTAAGTACAATCCCTTTCCAGCTGCAGGTGACATTCAACTACTGCCCAGATCAAGAAGCTGAAGAGATGTAGCAATGCCACAGGTATCAGCAACTTGAACCCAACTGTGCTACCGTGAAGACAAAAATACTGCTGAAAGAATGGGCAGGCTTAAAGCTGGCTGTTTGTACTCCTACTGGACAATTTATCCTTACATAAAATGAAAGATAGGTGAAGGATCCCCAACCGGTAGGGAAAGGGAATTCTGCCACCTTCCCTCACCGGTTTAATCCGTGGCAGATAGCGAATGTCTCCTTGTTGCTGTTGTTGCTTTTCAGACTACAGCTGCCAAATGTCTCTTAAGCATTTGAAATGATCAAATTTGAAACTATAGTGCATCTTTGACAAAGTAATGTTCTGTTGCCTTGAACAGTAAACCCTAAAGCACACCTGAAAGAAGAAAACTAATTCATTTACATTTAATACATATCTACGCTAAAAAAATAAAAGAAGTACAAGCATAATTGTCACAAACATCACATGATACACACTTTTGAGCAGCTTCCTGCATTCTTACATTTGTTACTATGCTGGAACAAGAAAGGAATTGAACAAGATTTAGGTTTACAAACAACAGGAAATCACAAAACATTTTACTTCCTTATCCCAAAACTATAACAACAAAAAGCGTAAAAGAAAAATAATTCAGTGTTTTTAATGTATGTGTACATTTGTGCATGGAAATTAAAATACATATTATGTACTCTTCATCTCCACTAACATACAACATACACCTTAAAAAACCCAAGAACAAAGCACATCTTTTTTAGGAGGTTTGACTATTTATTTCACTCTGCAGTGATGCAGGAATAAATTGATCAATGACATTGCTGAGTATCACAAAACACTGGGTGTACTTGCCTGATTCAGTGCTCAGTTAAGTAAGTAGAAATCAAAGCATGTTGTTAAGATGTTAATCAGACCTTTAGCCTTCATGTTCAATACCACAACTTTGTTCCATAAATTCCTGGAAAATCTGAAGTTTTTGTTTTAGAGAAAAAACCTAAAACATTCATGCTGGTTACAGATTACAATATTTTTGAAAGTGTATTCAACTACACAGCCAAAATATATTTTTAAGTAGTATGTCTGGCCTGTGGAACTGGAAAAAATTCTGCAGAGTATAAAATTCAGTCTCCTTCATCTTTAAATAGCAAGTGGCCCTACAGTATAACAGACTACTATTTCTAGGGAAAAATAAGAAAATGAAAGGGTAGCATTGTATATATTCACTTATAAAGAAGTTAAAAAAACCTCTTTAAAAACGTTAAAAAAACCCTCTTTTAAAAACATTACTGCGGTATTCAATGAGCTACAAGGAAAAAGTGTGCTTTTGTTTACATTTCTTAATAAATACAGACACATTTTTGGAACAACCTTTGCTGTTTCAACAGATTCATGTTGTGCCTTTTTGCTACAACCTTTGTCATGAGGAGGAGGTATCAGAATTATCATCCTTGATATTTCTGACCTTTTCAGTATTCAGTTATGTTTAGATTCACCGTCAGTTCCACCTCTTCTTCACAGGTTACTAAGGCTGTAACCAAAGAAAAATGCAAATTGCCAGCAAGTCAAATTACAGAACATTAATAAGGTCAAAGCAGTACAGTTTATTACCATCTTTCACAGAATACATGAAACATTAAAACTGTGTTATTTCATCCTCATGACAATAATTGTAAAGAGACCTTCCTGTGCAACTTACTCTCATTACAACTGTAAAATTACATTGTGATTTGTAATCCTGTAGTCCCCTTAGAATTTGTCGCTAAATATCTTGATTATTTCAAAATGCATTCAAACTGCACATGAAATATTTTCCTTATTTGCACTTCAGAGTTTTATTGAAACTAACAGAAAGCAGAGAAAAGTACATTAGCAGGAAGACCACAAGACAGCATGCCATTTCATATACAAATGCATGAAAACAGTGCATGAAACTCCATGGCTGAGCAAGAGATTTGGCTAAAGGCCTCCTTTCATCCTACTCAGTTTGAATTATTCTCTGATTATGTCATTCCGAAGATCAAAATATGAGCAATGTCTGAGAACACCTACTTAAAGTATAGTGTATTTTACAGGCAGAGAATGTTAAATAGTCAATAAAATCTGCTCCTGGAGATGCAAGAATGGGCATACAGGAATCCTTTGAACTCAGTTAAGACAACAAAATTGTTTTATAGTCACATTTTATCCAGCTGAAGACACTATTACAAGTACGCTTGCAATGCAGATTCTATTTACCACGTGGACAGTGACTGACCATACTGTTTAAGAAATTCAATTCCCCACAAGGCAAATACCTTATGTAAAACATCACTCTAGATGTATGTATAAAATACATGTATGTTTTAACTAACACTTGGTCCATCAATACCTATGCAAGAAAAGGTTTTCATATGGAAAGGGAGGAAAGGAGGACAATTTCCTAAATGGAGATAAAAATCAGTCAAGAAGTCAACAGAGGAAAATGGTAGGAGATAGTAAACCAACCAGAAATAAGGAGCAAAATCATCTTCCAATATATAGAGAAAAAAGGCAAAATCTCTAATTAAAAGGAAAGAAAACTATAGAAAATCAGCTTCAATAACTGTCTGGAACTAAGAGATCGTTCTTTGGTAAACAGCAGCATAAATGGTATTTTTGTCTTTCAATTCTTTTCTTTTGTCATGCAATAAATACATGAACAATTTAAAAATGTGTTAAATGCCCTGTGCCAAAATAATAAATTACCTAACTCGTAACATTAGACAAGCATGAGAATTACACTCAATGTTGTGAATAGCCCTGTGGCAAGATGTCTCATTGAAAAGCTTTCAGCATTACTGCAGTAGGAGACAAAGTTTTCTCTCTCATTCCACATCGCAACATAAACTGCCCAGCCCAAACTGTACATTTCTCTTAAGATAATACATTGTTCAAAGCTAGCTGGCTTCAGGTTTACCTAGCCTGACCTTTTAGATAGCAAGGGATGGATTTTCAGCTCAGTGCTAGGTAATTACATCCCATTAGTACCAACAGAAGTTGCACACCGAACTCCCCATGCAATAAGGTGAACATTAACCTTAATTTGCTCAGAGAATATTCATAGAAGCTTCTAAATCATACATTACATATGGAATACATTCCCCTGAACAATAAAAATGCCCTTGCTTTTTATTCAGAGCATCAGTGTTTGGTAGATATGGCAAAGCTGACTTGAAAGTAAAAGTAATTATAATTGAAAGCCATTTATTTCCTATATATTGAAATAAGTAGACAATGCTTAACTGTTGGTGTAGATACAATTTATGACAAGATGGAGCAATTAGTTAAGACAGTATCAATAGGAAAAGGAAAAGATCACGGAAAGAACCGAAAGTTACGTGAGAGCAGAATGGGCTTTCCATCTTTAAAGAACTGCTACTTCAGAGTTTTATCTGCATGTAACACAGAACGGATGTTTCTCATTTTTAAGTAGAAATAGGAAACAAGAATTTTTTTTATTTCTTCAGATCAACAGAAATGGTTTCACGTTGCCACGTCTACCATTGAAAACCTCTTCGTTTTTTTAGTTCATTCTAACATGCCAGAGTTAGCAAGCTCTGTTCTGAGTTCAGGTAGACTGTACAATTTAGAGGTTTCAATTAAATAGGGACTGAGTAACACCATATTCCTAGGAGCTTTCATGTGTATTTTGTTCACAGTAACTAGCCTCGGAGCAGGCATGATCTGCTTGACCCTGGAATAACATTGCTTTATGGAACACTATCCAATTCTAGCATGAATCTCCATCTTCTAAGATGGAAGCAGGAACAGGCAGAAGAGTAAAGTAAATGGGAAGAATGGAAAATATTCACACATTCCATTTTTAGGTACCTAAATTTTCTTCAATGGGCTATTTCACATTATGTAGTTTGGGTTGGAACTGAGAAAAGTCATAATCTCTCATCTGCATGACAGGGTAAAATCCCAGTCACTGAACCTTCTGTGTTCTTACCCTGTTTTTCAGTTGCACAGAACAATAATTTTGGATTAAGTTCCTTATAGAATAAGAATGACACAGCCTACGACTATTCTACTTCACATGCCCTTACTTTCAGATCATACATAAGACTCTTTTCCAGCTTCTCCAACATATATACTTACCTTTGGAAAATATCTAGTTATCAGCCTTGCCACTTGTTGTTAGGTGACTACTGGAACACCAGAAACACAGGTACACACATTGCGTTGACAGTGAAATCCTCTTAGTAAGGCTTCCTAAATGTTTCCCAGCTTTTTTGCTTCACCTCCTACTATGTCTCAAAACTACACTCCTCCCACCTGGTTGACTGTAGTACTCCTTTGTAAGATGCATCAGTAAACTTATCTTAAAATTCTTATTACACCAGGTCACTAAGACAATTTAAGTTACAAACTCTCAACTATTTGAGTCAACCCAAATAAGGATTGAAAATATAATTTTCAATATTTTATGAAAAATAAGCAACAGAAGGCCAGAACTTTGTAAAGCAGTTCTGCTATTGAAAAAGCCAATACATCATGCAACCACAGCCCAAGGCTCTCTACATTTAGAGAACTAAACATAAATACGTACTGAGAACTATCAGTGTCACCCTGTAGCAAGGAAAACCACTGAGGATTAACAAGTTTGCAGGCTTTTGGGAAGGACCAGATAAAAAGTTCACAAGTGCCCTATGCACAATGAGCTATACTAACTCCGTCCTTCTGAACTCAGTCACTCAGCTGCCATTTGTAACAGCAATCACCTGAAAAGCAGAGAGCAGGCTACCGAAACCAAGTTATTTTATAAAGGCACAGCAACAACATTCATGAGATACTTGTAAAAAATAAAAAATACTCACAAAGCTTCACTATAGGACTAATTCTGTAATTACATTTGGACAATCTGAGTTACTTTGTGAGTGGTACACCTGTCTCAGAATGCTGCGTGCTAACATAGGTCACGTACGCAGTGCAAGCACATCCAGTTAGAAACACATTACTCTCTATTCTGAATATGATCAATGGATATGGACAGACTCTGAGCAGAAGGTTTAGAATGGGAAATTATCTTTCATGACAACTGGTCAAAAGTTTAGCTATGTTTGTTTTTCATATGTTTATTATGGACATATAAAATAATTCTTTTAGCATGTTAGAAGTAAACTACTTGGGAATGCTCAAAATTAATTCTTTAGTCTAACTATTGGATTTTGTTATTTTTGTTCTTAGAAGGTTTAGTGTGTGTGATGTAGTAAGAGAATCTGAATCAAAGATCTATCCAAAACTCTGTCCTAGTATTAATACATTCTGCATTATGCTGACCCACATAAAATTGTAGGAAATTGTCAGACTAGGTTACAGTGTTTTCATGTCAGTTAATCCATGCCAGTATGCTGTCTAACTCTGCTATACACTCTATTTAATAGTATTTTATTGCATGTAGCTTCTATTGGCATAGCATGTAAAAATGCATTTTCCAATTTTTTTTAAACATTGTAGTGTCATGCAACTTGACAAGTGACCCTATTATACTATAGTTTGCAAAGCCTTTTGACCTCATTTTGCCCAGAATTTAAAAAAAAAACAAAAAAACCCCAACAAACAAACAAAACCCCCTCCTTTTACTTCTCGACGCTGTAACTTTTAACATGTGGATATTTTTAATCTTTTTTTCATCTGAGTCAGTTGCTTTTCATGAAATTAAGTTAATTCGAGCCCTTCTCTAACAAACACAATAAATGGTTGGTTATTTTTACAACAGAAACCTATGTAGCATATTTAAAGCCAGTTCTCTTGAATGCAAGCAAATTGACTAGACATTAACAAGAAGATTATCACATTGCATTTCTTGCATTTGCCCTTGCAGTATTGCTATAATGATTTACATTGTAAAGAAAACGTCTGAAGTCCAAAGTGTCCCTAACATATAGAATAAACAATTACCTAGGTAGGAAAACTGATCAAAGGTTGATGTGACTGCAGAAGTATCTTTGATTCCTAGGCTTAGCTAACAGCTTGAAGCTGGTGGTAAATTGTGCCTTCTCTGTCTTAGCGTTCAGGCGCTTTCTACCTGAAAAAGTGCACAGGCTGCAGTTTCCAGCAACACATTCTCAAAATGGCAATTTCACCTTTTGGCAGCCCTGAAGGAACCCAAATCACAGTAAGCACGAGAACTTAAAATAGGGGCAAAAGATAAAAAAAAAAGGTCTTTTGGTACAATAAAAGAAAACTACAATAGTTAATTGTGCAATTTCCTGTTTACAATAAAGACGTCACATTTTTTCAAAGAGGTCTTTTAGAATGAATCTAAATGGGTTGCATTATGCCACAATAAAAAATAGAAATAACACAAAGCCCTGCTGATGCAAAGACAAATGAAACATCAAAATGGTAACAAATTTTTAAGGTTACACTGACAAATTACCTCAGCATTAAAAGATTATTTTTCTGTTTTTATCCATCTCTATGATAAAATATGTATACCCACACTGAATACAGACTTGTACCTGAAAAGTAAAATGCTTTTAAACAGATACGGAGAAGAACAGTGCAAGATAAAATGTTATATAATATATAAAAATTCTAATACCAAAACAAAAATTATGCTTTTCCATCCAAATCTTCTCCTCAAGAAGCAACTGAGTAGGAAGAGACAATGTGAGGAGCATAAAAATAAAAACCTGTGGTTTATTAGGTTATTTTAAAATAATGGTCTAAAGATAAAATGAGGACTTTGCAGAAGATTTTAAATATTTAAACATTTAAAAAAGAAAAAGGTATTACATTTGCAATTCTATGAGTATTTTCAATTATTTTCTTTTGACCATAAACAAATTGAACCGACTTATTTCAGCTTGCTTATATACTAATCAAAGATGAAAAATAATTGTTAAAACCTTTTAAAAGCTTTTGTTATTGATGTCAGATATTCTCTAAAACATGACCATTAGAAATAAAAGGAAATCAATCCAATTTTGCAATATACATTAGGAGTATAAAATTATGACTATCATATCATAAATTAGGATAAAACCCCAAGTTCTGTTAGTTATTTAAAAAGTGAAATAGTTGTTTATAGGCAAAATCCTCACAAAAAGATAACAAAAGTACCAACTATTTCCTATTTCTGCATGAATATTCAGTAAAAACTTAAGCTTATGCCATTCCCTGCTACTTCAGTAATTAAGTATTCAAACCAGTAAACAGCTCAGTCGGAATGATTTTATGACAAATGACCAAAAACATATCAACCATAAAAACCCAGCCCTTCAAAAATCCCTCAAGCCCAGGAAGCTCAATCAATGTGAAACAGACGGCAACTTCAGCGATGGCAGCATTTGCTCACTCTCAACTCTGCATAATCTGATGACAGGCAGTTTGCCTCCATTAACTTCTATACACACCAAAAAAACCCCAAAGAATTGGAAGGTAGGTCTTAGAAGCCTAATAGACAAGAAGACAGAGCACTAAATAAAAAAAAAGCCAATGTGGAAACCAAGTCTGCTTGTTTTATGGCTATTAGATTAGTAGAAGGGAATAAAAACCTCAAATTGATGAATAAAGACTAAAATCAATGAATACAGACACCATCCTATATAGAGGACACACACATGCCAATACCTTTATTTTCTGGTTTCCATATTACAAGAGGTGCTAGAATGTGTATGTGCTGAAATGCACAAGGTAAGGATCACAGATTCAGTACAGGAACAACACTTTAAGGTTAAGATAAATGTTTTGAATTCCCTTGATTCCAACTTCACCTGATTTCTTTTAGAAACTTTGTTGTAACTAAGTGCACTGCAGGATATAAATCATAATGAATATAGAACTGTGTGTGTATATATCCTATGCAGTCATATGTACTACATGTAATATACGTTACATGTAAATAGGTTCATACCAAGCTAATGTTGAGTCAGAGAAAGAAAAAAACAAAACCAACAAAAAGTAAAGGCAAGAGATGGAAGAGAGAGAAAGCAAAGTGATGATTTCTCTGTATATGGAATATTAAATATTTAAGGTGGCATATTTTAACAACTATAAACCTCAGTAGCCTTCGATATTGAACTCCTGTTTTTGACCAACTCTCAGGTATAGCTTGTCTGTGCTTTTCACATGGAACTAGCATATTAATTAGAATGAGATCATCCTATTTCATCCAATAATGCCAATGTTATCTGAGGGCTGGACAGCATCCAAATTTCATTTCAGTATATCACTGTGGTATTATAAATGATAAATCAATATTTCTAATAGTTTTCCATTCTAATGTATTACAGTGGAAATAAGCCAGCATAGCTGCAAGAAATATGCAGATTAAAAAGGTTATACTTTGAGCATAATGAAATGCAATTATTATTTTTTGTTAAATGAAACTTGGAGGCAATTGGTCATTGAAGCCACGGGAAATTCATGACGAATTTGAAAAGTTAACATCATGTTGAAATTAAAAGAAGTAGTAACAGGTCAGTGAGTCAACTTGGTTGAAAAAAAATGTTCATTAGCTTTGAGCAAGGTAAGAGAAGTGGAATGAACTCCTAAGGATTCAAAAGGCGTAACTAAAATGTGTATGCTTAAGTATAGCCCATCATCCCCATTTTCAAGAGAAGACTGTATACGTACTAGCTGAACAGTGGCACCTATATAACATGGTAATAAACACATCCATTATTTAATCGTAGGGAATAATTTATATATTTTTCTCACCTACCCTACACACATTTAGCTCAAAGTCCTTATAAGCTGTCCTGAAGAGGGATGGGCTCTATCACATATGCTCATGAGTTTTCTTGAACTAGTACCTTAGTAAAGGAATATTTGTTTTTTCATCTTCAAGACTGCAGCAGTAAAGCGTACCCTGATTGACAAGCCATAGAACAGGAAGAAAATAATCTGCCTTATTTAAGTGGTCAAATAAAGATAGTTAAGCAGAGTGTTGTAACATTCTTTTGAGTGTATTTCAGACATTATATCAGTAACAATAAGTATGTAACACAAAAATTAAAACAATTGAAAAATATTTAGTATGTTAATACTAGAATAAAAATTAATATAATTCCATTTCTAAGTGTGTTTCCATTTCTAAGTGTGTTATCTGACATTCTAAAGACATAACAGCATCTTCAAAACACCCTACCAAGAACTGCAGTTCTCTATATTTATTAAAAAATAAATGCAATTCAAACCAGGAGTTCTTATGATTAATCTGTATTCATTTTTAAACTTCAAAAAAATCGATTCAAATCTCATTTAACATAATGTAAAAATAGCCAATTGCATTAAAATCAGTGCTGTAAATCTTATGTAAGATGAGAACTAATTCTCACTGTTTTCATCAAAGCTACCCAATATATTCACTTAATCTGTAAGCAAAATCAAATGTATATATCTTGAGTCAGCTTAGAAAACAATGTGAACCCCACAGGAAAGTTCAGTCCTCAGATCTCAAAGTCTTAATAGTTTCAACTGAAGTTCAAGACTTACACTTTTTGGAAAATAAGCATCTAACATGCACATAACGAAAGACCACAGCATGATCTCAAATCAGTTCTTTTCAGAGCACACATGGCATTTAGGGAAATTACCTCAGTTTCTAAGAGATATTTAGACTCTGCAAGCCAATAAGAAGGAATTTGGTTTGGTTATTTTTTTTTTAATTTTTAGTAAAAATGATAAACTCCATTTGCTGTTATTCTGACTACATGAGTATATAGCATCAAGCCAAAATGAAGTCTAAGTTCTAAGACTGAAAATCTCCAACAGAGAACAATCTTCATGATCTTCACAGAGCAGAGACAGGCCTGATCAACATAGAACTTAAAACGTTTCCTGAGTTTCTGCCTTGGGTACGCAAACGTGTTGTGTTTGGTTTTTTTGGTTTTTTTCTAAGGTACATAATAATTTCTGTGAAGAATAAAAATAGTAGAGCTGCTTTATGGCTTTCTTTAGATAATGAAAAAAATCTTAGTTTTATTATACTCTATTGTTATGAAAATTTGGACTTATTTAAAGCAGTGTGTATTTGAGTATTTGATATAATTTCCATTTTTGGTATAACTCCCCAATTATGAAACACTGCTGCAACGGTGTAGGCAGATCCAAGACAGCAACTTAGTATACTTAGAGAGAAAAGAGAGACAGAAAGACAAAGAGAGAATGCTGCAATGGTACCAATACAAGAGCCAGAAGGCTCAAGACAACTGTTAGTGCCTTTACGAAACAGCAGCAGTCAAGACTGAACAGGCAGCTCCAAGAGGGTGTTTGATGCAGCAGGAACTGGTCACGCTGATGAATAAACTGCAAAACAGCATGTCTTCTGGCTAGGACTGAAAGTGATGTAATTTTCTTCTTCATTTAATACTTTATGTGCTTCATAAGTACATAGTACCTTCATTCCAGAGCAGGCCTGTTGGCAGAACTGTAGGTGAATTCGCAAGAATAAGACCCTTTTTTGCCTTCAGGAGCATTTGTTTTTCACTCGTTCAACACATGAATTGCATTCATTCAGCATACCTCAAAGTACAGGGATCAAAAATATTGTCCTTCTTAAAACACACCAGCGCACCAACTACCCAAGATTCTAAACTCCTAGTTTCTTCTCTCTTAGTTTCATGCACATTAATGAACTGATCATTTAAAGAGAGACAATATTTTTGCTTGTCCTTGCATCATGTTGGGGGTGGGTTGGGAGTGTGTGAGAAAGACAGCACTCCAGTACTGGACAGGGACTGACAGACACACACACTGCTCTTGTTTGGACACCTGTGTACTTTAACTCTTTACATTACCAACTCATTGTCTTAGCCAGATTCTCTGGGGGATCACCTTACATTCTTAATTTCCAAATGAGCGAGCAATAATGTTAGGAGATGACATGTATCCATGATAGACCTAGATACTTTGAGACATTTTCAGTCAGAATTCCTTCACATTAAATCATAACACTTGCTAAGTATGGGACATTACATGAGAATATTTTTGTGATAACTAATATGACCATAAAGTAAGTTTTGGTAAAACTCATTGTAGTGCACAATAAATGTATGACTATGCAGTGATTTGCTTATTTCAAAGGAAAGAAAATAATCCTCTTAAGCCTCCTCTCTTCCGAAGATTATTGATTTTAAAACTATGAAAGTGGAAAATAATCCCAGGTTCCAACATTTGGAGTGTGGGGGTCATTGTTTCTGAGGAAATGCTAGTAAGAAGAAGATCCTATCTGAAGATCCACCTCGTGAATCTCTCAAAAATCCATGCCTGGCATTCCAATCTTTCCTGTCCATTGCTTTGAATGGCATATGAATTAGATTAACTGTCCTGATTATTCAGAGAAATTTAGCTTAATGACCTGCAATTACTTTAATGGCTTTGAAATTCAGAAGGTAAGAAGGCACTATGTTTCTTTAAATGAACATTAAATATAAAATGTCTCTGATTGACTGTCATGAAAACCCAATTTTATTGCCATTTAAATTATTCAGAATCAATATTAGACATTAGCTATAGTTAGGAAGCTTATGAAGACAGAAGCATCTAAAAGCTACCTTTTTTAATATTGAATAACTGCATATTGTTTTGAAAATAACAGGCTATTTGCTATGTATCACCATTTCAGAAAGCAGTATCTTTATTTCTTTTTAACACTAAGCTATAAAAAAGAAAAATGGACTAAAATTCATCTTAGATGAGTTTGTGCTTAAGCTCATTTCCCCACTTTGATTATTGAATTTTCCAAGTTGTGATGAATGCTATTTATATTCTAGTACCATCATGTACCTCCAGTCAGAGGTAGTAAAACCAGTACTAGATATTCCACATACAAAACGTAGTTGGAAACATTTCAAGTCAACTACCGGTTCAATGTAGAAAAGAGACTTAAAAAAAAAAAATCTTGAAAATATTAAATTAATTAAAATTGCATAATATTGATACGTAACAATTCTTAATAGTGATTTAAAAATAGTTTCAGTAGCGCTGCTTCTTAAGCATGCAACATTTCTAAAGAGTAAAGAAAATTCATAGGGGGTGGTAAAGCTATAAAATCCACAACATGTGTAACCCAATTTCATTCTTCTTGGCAGTTCATGATAGTTGAAATACAAGGTGGCACAGACAGACCATCAGATAGCAACAAGCTATCTACCAATAGTAGCAGCAAGCACAGGGAGTATGGTCCTTATGTATTCTGCGTATAGCATAGCAGAACGCGGTAGAATCTGCTTTTGTATCAAGCTGTATCTTCAGGCTATAATGATATTCTAGACACCTTGAAATTTGTTACGTCTCTCAAGGACACCATGTTGATTGTTAGTCATCCATGCGGGTGGTCATTTGAGCAAGAGACAGCAACATATAATCCTTACTTTAGAGTTGATGTATTTGACCAACTTTCTCTTTGTATGCAACACTCTGATCAAGTAATGACTCTCAAAATTGTTTTTCTCCCTTGACATTTACCTCTGTAACACTTAGCACACAAACACTTTGCTGTTTTTGGACAGCAAAAGAGAAAACTATTCATCAAAATAATTTCTCCGTCTCTATATGCGTATGTTTAATAAATTAGAAAATAGGAGCACAGAGTACTCAAGCTCTTCATTAGTCATATAAATAGGACTGTTCAAAGGAATATGCTTAGCTGCTGAATTGGAGCACCTCGCAAGACAACTTAAGCTTAAATAACTAGGTTGTGGGTTACCTGTAAATAGTTAGCTAAAACCCACCTGGGAGACTTGAGAATTTTTCTTTCTCTTTTGAGGAAACGCATGCAAGAAATATTTAACTTTATATACAAATTTTTAGTACATTTTACATAATATACAAAATTTTATAAATATTTTATTTTATATACAAAATAAAATTTCTATATCATTATAGATTATATTATTATATAACATATTATTTTTTCCTAAGTTAAAGGCAAATGAAGTCATCAAGTACTTGGGATCACAGGAAGAAATAACTTAATGGCTATGCTCCTTAATTTAAAAAAAAAAAAAAAAAATTTACTTTTCATCAATGAATGCTATTACACAAGATCCATCACACATCGGGCCAGACTGCTAAAATCCATTGGGAAATGTTAAAATATCAACAAGCAATCTATTTTTGATAGGTGTGAAGCATAAGCAATTTCCATTGACTCCCATCACCAATCGTAGCTGACTCACACTCTGGAAATCAAATAACTTACATTTAGGTATGCAACTTT
Source organism: Phaethon aethereus (assembly GCF_964289735.1). Classification (NCBI taxonomy): domain Eukaryota; kingdom Metazoa; phylum Chordata; class Aves; order Phaethontiformes; family Phaethontidae; genus Phaethon; species Phaethon aethereus. The sequence goes on from NC_138591.1 coordinate 15,124,444, forward strand.
GGGCACCTAATTTTGATAACTTCAGTCTAAGAGAGTTTTAGCTCTACACAGAGTTACTGTATTCAATATAGTTGGCACTTATTCAAAACCTATAGTGCATTTATTAACTCAAGTCACCTAGTTACAAAGTTTCTCCCACATTCTTTCAACCCACTGCTACTATAAATTTCTAGGCTAGAATTTATTTGAGAGACATTTCTATATGAGATAATCTTTTTTTCCATCAGCACCCTCTAACTCAAGAAATGGCGTTAAGAAGATACAGTTCCGGTATTTTTCCACAAAATAATCATTATAGTACATAATAATTATTGTAGTAGTAAAAATAATAGCATTGAATAAATAAATAATAGCATTGAAATGTAAACAGCACCTTATAAATTTTGCAACAGCAGTGTGTCCTTGAGAAGAAATAAACTGTTACTGTTTGTGGTGCACAATGGATCATGAACCAGCAACTGCACACATTTGAAATAGATAAATTAGAAAGATTTGAAGAAAAAAAAGTTGTTTTGGGAAATATTTCAACAGACTCATCCACCAAATAAACAGCAAGTATTTCTGTGGGACACTTTCTGTGCCAGATGTAGGACTGTGTGTGTTCCCAGCGTATGATAAAAAGCTTCCCAATAATGGCACAAATCATTCACTATGATAGCACTCAATGGAACATTTCAATTGCTTATGTGTAACAGAACACCACAGCCAGGGCTTTACAAAGTTCTTAGCTAATTTCTGAGTAACGTAGGCCTAAAATAATATTAAGAATAACAACATTATTTGTTATTCATTTAGACTAGATATTAGGAAAAATGTCTTTACTGAGAGAGTGGTCAAGCATTGGAACAGGCTGCCCAGGGAGCTGGTGGAGTCACCATCACTGAGGGTGTTCAAAAAACGTGTGGACGTGGCACTTTGGGACATGGTTTATTGGGCATGGTGGTGTTGGATTAATGGTTGGACTTGATGATCTTAAAGGTCTTTTCCAACCTTAGTGATTCTGTGATTAATATCAACAACAGCAACAAAACACCTTAAGAGACCTTATTAAAAATACCCGATTTGAGCAGGATCAAGGGAAAAAAGTACCATTTCCCCTCCCTCTGGGATAAACTTTTGGACTGATTATGATTATTACCATTCTTATGTTTCATGGGATTTTTTTACTACAAAATGCTTGAGAATTAAAGCAACTATAAAAAGTGAAAACTTTGAAGTAGGTCATGTGGAATCACAAGGTCACTTTAATTTTACCTGAAATTTCATGCTAATAACCTTGCCCAACAGCAAAAACAAAACTCTAAAGAATCAACTGACTGTAAATGCTTGCTGTCCTCCTACAATGAATGTCATATGCACTAGATTTGTACCGCTTTCTTCTCCTTCTCACAGCCAATAATAATTTCCATTTTTCCTCCAAGCCAAGCAAGAGTAATAACTTGGAATCATAAAAACTGTCCAAAAAAATTATGTACATTCATACAAACAACACTTTTTTTCCCTCCTATTCATTTGAATTTCACTGTAATACACTGAGAAATGCAAACATACAATTCGGGAGCATGTATTTAACATCAGCTTGATTCCTCTGTATACATATGTACATTAATATTGGGGTAAGAAGTGAGAAGAGAACATCATGAAGCAAGCACAGAGGGAAAGTCTGCTGCATTTCAACAGTGCTCTTTGAAAAAAACAGTGCTTTCAACAAAACTGATAAAAAGGATGGAAGAAATTACACATGAAATTTTAATAGTAAAAATGCCTATCTCATTACAGATTATTTTGAATATACTGACAATCAAAGATACAAATTACTGATTTTGAAAGTTCTGATAATTTTCTATTTAAAAAAAAAAAGACTGTCAGGAAAGAATAGTTAAAAACAATGAAAGTGATGAGAAATCATGGAGTGAAGATGTTTGTTCCGTACTAAAAAAAGCTATTTTTAAGAGCAGAGTGTTTCATGATGAAGAGAATGTTGGACTTGCTTCCAATAACAATAAAAAGAAATTTACTGCCCCCTCCTGGGCTGGTAAAACAAAGTTATGTTTTCTCTAAACTCAGTCACAAAATAGCACAGATTATGTTCTTTTATTAGTTAATACAGAGACTCCATCCATATATAAATTTGGTAGAACGGGTGATGATTATGGATCACTACTGGAAGTTAAAACCCATCAAGTTCAACACAGGAGGCTAAGAACTTGACCACATTATTTCCTTAGGATTGCCCTTAACTGTATCTGTTATATAGCAAAATAGTAGAATACTTTTGTAAACACCAGAAAAATACAATGGGATACTGTAATGGAAAACAAAAATGTACACAACGTCTTCGAAAGCACTACATTTACCTTAATCAGAAGGGAGACTCAGTATCTTAACAGCCAGAGGGAAAACTTGCTGTCTTACAGGGCATACAAATTGATTGATTGATTGAAGTTAAGCTGGTTTGGTTTTTTTTATGTTTGGGTTGTTTGGCTTGGGGGGGCAAGGAAGGGGATGGGGGAGTGGTTGTTTCTTTTTTTGGTTTGGGTTGGGTTTTTCTCTGGTTTTGTTTTGCAGTGGGTGGGGCGGGTGGGTGTCCAAGTCTGCTTTTGCCTATGATCCCTCATTTTTCATTATTTTAAGAAAACACTGACTACTTAAAAAAATAAAAAATGCCAACTGATCCTGCCAACTGAAACGATTTATTACTTCATTTTATAAACTAATAAAAATAACCCATGCAAAATTTGTAGTAGCAAAACTTTTGTAAAACAAAAGTTGTAATAAAAAACCCCAAACAAACCACATCAAAACATAAATAGGAAGGAAATAGGTTACAAGAGCTTTGGAAAATAATAATAAAAATATTTCATACTGAAAAATTAATATTTCTACAAACCATTGCATAAAAATCAATACTTGTTGGCACAAATTAGAGTAAGGATTGAAAAGGCTTTGTGAAATGACAATAATGGAAGAGAAGCAGTTCAGAAGGACAATATATATGGAAGCCAAAATAAATGAGGTGAAGGGATTGGAAAGCCAAAGGCAGCAAAGAATCTTTTTAAAACATCAAATGTTCAACCTAGGCGAGTCCCATGGCAGGACTAGCTTGTGCAACTGGCAGCATACAGCTTTGCCTTGCTAAGTTGGCACCTGACCTTGTCAGTGTTATGGGTGCATTTCTACCAGGATGAAATATGCTTCAATAATTTCCCAAATTATTTGGCACAAACATCGTTTCTGTCAACATCAAATGTGCTTATTTTCTACAGTCTGCTTGATATTTATCGCCACTGATTTATAGGCAATGCTAAGAAATCCTGCTTTCTTCTTCAATTTGAGATCCTTTCTGCCCTTCCTGGAGCATCAAAGTGAATACAATTCATGATCTTGACCTAAAGGACTTTATGAACAAAACTGAATAGGATTTTGGACTAGTGCTACAGTTGTAGAAGCAGTATCTACTGATCACTGCACAGCGTTTGGCCCTTTGGGATGAAAATTAACTTTATGCTAGCTGATGAAGTTCTGAAGTACTTGCCCTATAACCTATACCTGCACTTCTTCAAAACCCTTCTGAAATGACAGATGATTTTAAGCCATAAGAACCTGCAGCATCACATCATCAAGTAAACAGTTACTTCTCACACTGTTATACGATCAACAGATTCCTATCCATTCTGTGCTAAGTGAAGCTACCTCTTCCTTTACAAATGAAGCACAAAAGATCATCATCTCTTTCTGAGAGTAGAAACTAGGCTGCTCACTGCAGTTCGGAAACAATCAAACAGGAGTGCTCAAGCCTATGCTTTGAGATTCCTTGCTGATGAATATGGTAAACCAAACCACCCATTCTGGCCACACAAAAACTATGCACAAGTGAAACCCTGGCCAAATAATTCACTTTATATTGATGACTATGGGTTTAATTTAAGTTGCTCATAAAACTCATGTAATTGTAGACTACCCAAATATAGTACAAAAATAATAAACGTTTTATTAATCTGTGAAAAATACACAGAAACATTTAGAAGCCTCTAAAGTTATCATGACAGAAATTGCTTTGGGCTTCAAAAGGCAAAGCACTTACAATCATCTGCTTTGATATGATATTCACTGTATTATTAAATTTAATCAACTGTTAATATGAAATAAGGAGGTCTTCCAAGTACCTCACAGAACATTCCTTACTGATAATACATCAGAAGGTGTAGATAGTCCTCAAAAAAATCCTACTAATTTCTCAGACTATCATCCACACAATATAAATTGTTATTTCACTTTGCTACTTTTTGTCATCAAAAAGGATGTAGTTTGGAAGGCGTTATGCAGATCTTCTTCAGCTGTAGAAAGAATATTTAGGGAGAATATTGAAAATAATAAAAGTTTGAACAGAAGCCAATCTTAAAAAGGGGACTTACCGCGACATAACAAAAAAAGAAATCTGATGTCAGAATCTGACCTACTAACAAAAAAAAAAAAAAAAGAAAGAAATTATAATTGTTGTAGATTTAAAAATAAAAGAGATGGGACATATTATAATACAAATACCAGCACTGGTAATTCTGCCTGAGCCCATGCAAGCAGCAGTCTTCTATGTTCATACTTTCCTTTGCCTTTTACAAAATGCATAATATTTCCCTTCTATAAATGCTTCTGGAAAGTCTTTACAGGATTGAGGTATCTGCCATCAGATATCATGGGGGGTTTGAGAGGGAGGAAGGTATTTGGTGGAGAAACGTGCACAGAGAGGCACTTTAAATCTCCTTTGCTTCTTCATCATCTAGATGCCTGCTTACACTGTAGTTTTGTTCTACCAGTTGAAATTGTCCATAAAAAGTAAATCTGACAATTTTGAAAGATAATTCCCCTTCATTTGAAATAAATCTTACATTACAGATAGCATTAAATGGATTTGTCTATGCAGTGGCATGGTTTAGCTATGCAACTGCTAGCTGCATATTTCTCACTGCTGTTAGAAAATCCTAACAACATTAATTCAATTTTTCTGTATAATGAAGAGCGGAAAAATGATCTGCTATTTCAAATCCAGTTTGGGATGACAGACACTGATTTAACTCTACACCACCATCTTGATGAAGGCAAAGTGGTGAGTTTTCTCCTAAGTGTGCATTTCCATATTTTAAAGTGGTGGTGTGGGGGTGGTTTTTTTTGGGGGGGTTTTTTGGGTTTTTTGTTTCTTTGTTTGTTTTATTTAGCCTTCTCTCTGTCTTTTCTAAGCATGTTTTGGGTGCATTTTCACTTCTTTTCACTTCTGCTTGTTTTAACTTCAAATGTTGACTATATTCTTACCTCTTATACTTTTATATTAGTCATTTTACACTATAAAGTTAGTTCACATTATCAGAAAGAATAGAGGTGGAGTAAAAACTGAAATTTGAAGATATTTGTATAGGTAATGATGAAATCAGGCTAGTGTATTGTCTCTTCCGTGACTGGAAATAGATATGTTTCTGATCAAGGTGCAAGATGATCCAGAGATTGGTTATAGAATCTGCCTAGGGTTTACAATGAGGCTTTGAACCAATCACCTCATCTTTCACTTCTTTACACTGATTGTACATCCTTACACTGCACTACCTTTGAGGTGTGCAGAGACACAGGCCCAATAATGATCACTAGCTTTCCAGTATCTACCAGTTACAAGTTCGCTCCATCTGACAACAGTCAGGTGCCAGAGGAAGGTCAATGCACAGGCAAGCAGCTGTGCACTAAGCCGATTTCCCACACTGTGGTACCCAAGCAAGGGTGCCACAATTCTTTTGGCTGCCGATTAAAGTTTGTGTGTACTGGAGATTTTTTTTATTTCAAACTAGTTGCAAAGATAATACTTTTAGCATATACACACTCATCAATAACTGGTAAGATATTTCTGAAAATGTAAAGCAGGAATTAAACTCTCCCCCTCCAGATCCAGAGGGATGAGACACATCTTGGAAGAGAAGATCTGTTACACAGTATTGGTAAAAAAAAAATAGGCTATTTTAAAAAATAAAATGTTTTAATACTATCTTTAACTGAATCACTGAGGAACTTAAGAAAAACCCACACACATTATATTGTATCTGATAAGACAGAAAAGAAACAAAGGTAAATCTTAAACAAAACTCCTGAAGAGGACCCTGTGATGACAAGTAAAGTGGAGTTTTATATCCACATTTCAACCAGTGAAGAGGATTCTGTTCAGACTATGAACCTCTCCCTAGGCAACTAAAAGCTGCACTGTTTATGATGATTAATTTCCTAGGCTGTTGTGTTTCAAGGTAATAAATTATTTACATTGAACTTCAGTAAAGCTAAATGAGTTCAGACTTGGGAAGACATTTTTGAGGCATGAAGAGGATTGGGACGAGGGGAACTAAAATAAAATGGCTAGACAAAGAATCCTGTCAGCTTCAGAGGGTGAAAATTGTAAAAGTAAATGTAATGATCGACTGTAAAAGATGTAAGGGTGAAATAAAATTTTGAGAGTATGTTTTTGATTCAAAGTTTTCAGGACTGAAGCAAAAGAATTTTAAGGTTGTAAAGGTAGGGAAGTGTATCTGGTGATATGACAATACAATATTACTGTATAGTACTACTCCAAAAATGCAGAAAAAAAACCCCCAAGACATTAAAACTTACAGTCAGGATCCACAGAGTGCTCAAACTACATCTTATAGCAAGTTTTCTAGATTATATTCAACCACAGCTATGCACGTGTAGTAAGACTGCATACATCATATGCTAAGCCACTATTAGAAATCTAAATGAACAATTAGGAAAGCTTCCTATTAGGTAGAATATCCAGAAACAAATGTAGCCTAAGTGATAAATAAATCCTCCTGTTTTCTACACACTAAGAAATTTCTGTCAGCAACAGTAGTAAGAGCCTGTGCCATGGGAAGCCAAGAAGTATTAATCTAGAGAAGATTTTCTTACTCAGTGCTCTAATAGTCTAGCTCTCTAAAAAGGTTTGAGAACCCATGTGCTGATGCACTCTACCAAAAATTTTTTTAACAATTATGAAAGAAACTTGACAAATGTTTAAGTAATTAAAATAATGTCCAATTAGTGTATCTTTCTCTAATCTCCCCCCCCCCCCCCTTTTTTTTTTCCTTCAAATAGATTCTTTGATGCCTTTTCCCTTTAGGTTAAAGAACTTCCCCTTAGCACTACACAAGCATATTTGGTAATAAGAAAATAAAGTATAAGCAGAATATGGAATGGGTTGTCAGGGGAAAGCTAACTTATTTTACTATGTGGATGGATCATGACACCTTCAGTTAATTTTAAAAAATCGTACCTATTTGTAGTAAGGGATTAAAGTATTACGACTCTCCTCCAATTCCTAACTCGAAGATAAAATACAGGCAAGTTGCAACCAGTAAATCTATTTTTGAAGCAAGAGAACCTATGCTGAAAGATTTAAAATGTGTCTATACTGACATAAAGAGCTTCATACTTAAAACAGTACAGACTGACATTGCATGTCCTGGTTTGTTTACTTTGAGTCTACCAAAGACACACAGATTAAGTATGACTTAAAGCTTACAACAAGAGACTAGGAATCAGTAGATACAAATACTGAGTAATCCCACTTGTACCATGAGCCTGCTGCAGATCCTGAGGCAATCACACAAGTTTCAGATTTCTCATCTATATGGAGGAATCAGATAACAATACAAACCTGTCTACCACAGGTGTTTCAAAGTTAAGTTCTTCAATAGTTGCAGAGTTGCCTCAAATTTCTATCTTATTCAGACATTAAAATTAATTACACTGATATTTTGAAATCCTGTCAGTGGATTTCTACTTCTGCAATCTTTTAACAACAAGGTCCTAAAATATTAGTTTGTTGAATCAATTTACTGGCTCTCAGTAAAGGACCGTTAGGATATTTTTGGTTACATTTATATGACAGAGACTATACTATTTTAATAATCTGTGCTTGAGATGTACGGTGATGAGGGAATTATTGCGCACCTGGGGAGCTAGTGTAATTAGAAAAGTGGCACAGTAGGGAAATAAAAATGATTTAAAAATCTTCAGAAATTAACCAGTCACTATTCCACTGATGTTTGTTTTAAGTTGCTATAGGAGCATCCAAGTGAGAAGCATGAACAGATAATCAAAGGAATTTGTGGTATTATAAATAATTAAAATTTCTGCCCTATCATTTCTCAGAGCTCATAAGAAGCAAGGATGTGCAACCAACTGGGTCAGACAAATGAATCCATTCACACAGCTGGTAAAAGAGTCTGCCTGAGCACAGCTAATGTGCTGGGGTAGGAATATTTGAGCAGGTGTAATTATACTAATGATTTATTGAATGTTTGATTAATTGGAAATTAAGTGAATGCACAGTGGCAGAATTGTCATAGCAAATCGTTCAGCTGTTTGGTTAAAAGGTGCTCAATCTCCCTTCAGTAAAGCAATTAAGAACATCCTAAATCATGGAAATGAATTATCTGGGCAGAATTATCTGATGTAATGATACTCTTACACACAAACTAAAACCTATGAACAAACTACCCTAACAAGAAGTGAATTCATGAACATACGAACTTAAAGCACAACCATCTTACATTGCTCATAAAAACAAAAGATTAAGTGGCTCTCCTGACTTCCTGAGATATAATGTGGGAGAGGAAGATATATAGAATTATCTGAATAGAGTCTAAGTACCCAGGTCTAGAAGGCAGCCTAGAAACCTCTTGCATTGGCTCACATTGCAATTGATTAATCAAGTAATTGTTAACATATTATATCCCAGGTAAGTCTTTATGTTTTAAATGAGTATTGTTTTAGAGTAGCTTAATAAAGAACCCCTACCATTGCCTTACTTAAGTTTTTTGAGCAGTGGTTACAAAATCTGCCAAAATAGGATTCTGGCATTTCTTTTTCATTTTGAGTTCACTGATTACAAGTCCACTCAATTAAAAATTATTTTGAGTGCTAGAATTGCAGGCTCAGCTTGGGATATGAAACCTCATTGTTCCCTGGCATATTTTGACCAATCATTACCATTTGGATAGAGAATTTGCCTTGCAATAGCTTTTGGATAATGTAGTTAATAGAATAAAGCGAAGTCCCTTCATAACTGGGGTATTATCAAGAGATTACGATTATACAATGCAAAGCTAGAACATGCAAATGAGTAGTCAGACTGCAGCAGGTAATTATCAGATAACAGGTTTACTATTCTTATCATTTGAAGCATTTGGTAAGACAGTTAAGAAAAATGTAGAAGAGAACAGTAAGCCCACAGCTAGTTCCTGGAACATAATATTTCTTTAGGAGTTCTATAAAAAACAAACATAGACTTTACTATTAATCTTGATCAGTTTAAGTGAGCCTGTCAGGACATGGATCAGGAGACCACAGGCATACTGCATACCCAAACTAAAATCAGGGCCAGTGATTTATTTTGTACTTCTGTGGAAGGAATATGTTTATATGAGTGGGATAGTGGTGTCAGCTTTGAAAAGGCACATTACCGGGGGGCTATTCTGTTTGAACATTTCTGCTTACATTTCTGCATATTCATGTGTGACAGCTAAATCACAGTTACCTAAACAAGCTGCCTTCTATGCAACACTGGATTTTGTTTTTTAAATCATCTATATACAGAAGAAATCCTTTATTCATACAAAGCAAACAGCTTTGCTTAATTACTAATCACAGCCATGACTTAGAGGACCTAGCAGCTACAGAAGATTTGAAGATTTTCATATCAAATCATGGTGACTGTTTTCCTACAAGGCATTATTTATATCATGATGCAAACCATATAATGTCTTTAGTTTAAGCACAGAGTTCTAATGATAGTTCCAAAAATAAAAACAATCTGTGTTTTCTACATTTACCCTCTAAACAGGATTCTTGTCCTATCTACTACTTTTTTTTCTCACCCTGAGAGCAAAGAGTGGTGGCCCTATGAGCTTGTTGAAACTTATTAAAGCCACAGGACTAAAGAGAGATCAAGTGAGCTATATCCTACTACTTGTACGCTCACTCTCAATTTGAATAGCTCCTTCAGTAATACTTGAAAACACTTCATACTATAACCACAGTAGAATGGATGCCACTTGACAGAGTCAAACATGGAGCAAGTCTACAACATCATACTGCTCCTCCTTTCCCACTTAGTGGCAGAATCCTCTGATCCTGATTAACAGAAAAGCTTAATTAAAATGAAATTAGTACTCTCTGCTTTCCCTGCTGTCCTCCCTGCTGTGAAAATCTACTGGAACACCAACTTGTAATTATTAAATTGACTTATTTAAAAATGTATTCTTTGAATTTCCATTTATCATATTTTGCCCTCCAGCCAGTCTGGCTTTCTGCCACTCCAACAAAAACACACATCCCTTTCCATCCACATAAAACATGTCAATATAAAGACCATTGCTAAGCTCCAAATTGTCTACCACGCAGTTGAGATATTACTTATCATTTTACATAACCCTCTTATCTTAGAAACACATGCATAACTGATAGTAACATGTCAAAAGATAATAAATGGCACATACATGTGGTAAGCTATTCACAGAAAAATCTCGCAAAGTCAGAAATGCTATAGGGACCTTTAGACGGAGAACCTAGCAGAACAATAAGCAACTGATTCACCACTCCATTGTTCCTAATCTGGTTACTGACAACAAAACAAAAGAGGAAAGCTGACTAAAAACAGGTTGACAGAACACAAGTAACAGCCAGGACATCACCATGTGTTAATTCCTTTCTAACATGCTACTCCCCGAAAGAAAAAGTGTTTGCTGGTTAGAAGTCCGATTTTTACAATTAAACCGAGGCCCTAAACAAGGTCAACTACAATCAGAGTCAAGTGCTTTACATTACTTGCAAGAGAACTCAGTTACGGTACATAACGTAAACATGTGCATATTATTTATTAAAATGTGAAGCAAGGTGGAGAGCTAAAATTATATTTAACCTTTATAGAAATGTTAACTTCACACTGAGGTTCACAAAACAGCAGATGAATATCGCACTAGTGCAATGGATGCCTTTGTGTGCCCTTCTGTCACTTTCTTGTATTGATACTTTGCCTGCTTCTAGTTCCAGTGACTGGGCTATTCATTAAGTAACTTAAGCAAAAATTCTCTATCACTACAGTGCTGTCTACACTGACTTATACATCACCTCCAAATCCATACAGATGCTGAGAGATAAACAATGTAAAAAGAAAAAAAAAGAAAGAAAAAAAAGAGGTATGCCTAAGAAAATTTAAAAACTAAGAGCAGTCAGTAGTAGATCTATACCTATGTTAAGCCTGTGTTCAACGCAGAGTAAATCCAGGTGTTAAAAGGTGAGCGACCTTTCAGCCATTTGCATCCAAACATGCATCCTGTTCTACTGGAAACTCGGTATAAGCACAAATTTCACAGAATCACACAACAGTTGAGGTTGAAAGGGGCCTCTTGAGGTGTCCAGTCCAATCCCCCTGCTCAAAATAGGGTCTGCTACAGCAGCCTGATTACAACTTTTGACTCAGGTTTTTAGTATCTCCAAGGATGGAGACTCCAGAACCTCTGTAGGCAACCTGTTCTAGTGTTTGGCCACCCATACAATAAAATACAATAATAAAATATCCCCTCCTTAAGTTTAAATGGAATTTCCTGTATTTCAGTTTGTGCCCATTGCTTCTTGTCTTGGCACTGGGCACTACTGAGGAGAGTTTGGCTCTGTGTTCTTTACTCCCAACCATCAGGTATTTCAGAGGGAGGTATCTGGAAAATTTGATCTCTTCTCCAGGCTAAACAATCCCAGCTGTCTCAGCCTCTCCTTGTATCTCTGATGCTCCAACCCCTTAATCATCTTTGTGGCCCTTTGCTTGGCTCACTCCAGTACGTACATCTCTCTCTTGTACTGGGGGAGCCCAGAACTGGACACGGCAGTCTAGACATGGCATCACCAGTGCAGAATGCAGGGGGATAACACCTCTCTCTACCTGCTCATGAGCACAGAACATATGTATGTTATTCATATAACCCAATTAATAATTAAACTGTGGTAGAGAACAAATAGTATTCATAACTCATGCAATCTTATGTTTTTTTAATATATGGACAGTAGATGGTAAATCTCCAGGGCATAGACAGCTGAAGATACGGCGGTAGTGGTGGGGAAGATGCTATAGCAGCTTCATTGCTTTTTGTTTCACTTTAAGCCAAGCGCCTAGGAGACTTTAAGTAAATTAGGAATCAGTGATGGAATGTGGTACACAGTTCTTGAGATATTACTGCTCAAAGCATCCTGGTGCCAATTGTTGCAGTGATGAGGGCCTGCTGCTTGCCACCAGGCAGAAAGGTTTCATTAACCAACCTCTAGGATTTATTCTTTATGATGTTTTTGACATTTACACAACATTTTCATTTTTCATTACCCCAAAGAAAAACAAGGGGGGAAAAGAATAAAGGATCTCTTGTTTGCCAGATCATCATTTAAAAAGACTGAGCTGGCTTTATGAAATTTTTTTATGCAGTCATTTTTGATTTAGTACAGTGCTATAATCAGCAAAGAACTAAATGCATTTTTAGACTTTGTAGTTTATATAGGGAATCATTAGAAAACAACATTCCTCATGTTTTGTGTTTTATTAACAGACACACAAAAAAATGAAAACATTCTTATCCCCTCTTACCTCAGTCTTGATGTTTATTTCCAGCATCTAGAGGGCTAAAACCTTTGTCGGTGTAAATATATGTATTACAACACATTACATTAACATCAGTTGACAGTGTGATATGAAAAATGTATATAATATGTATCAAAATAAGCTTGTGTAGATATTTTTCATTTGTTCTGAAAAATGAATCAGTATTTTCCCATTAAAAAAAATTCTTAAAATTTATGAAGCCTCTCCCTCCACCCCGCAACCTGATGCTTTCTAAATTGAATTAGATGGTAAAATTAGGGTTATATCAACTTGGTGCTTTATAAGGGGAAAACAGAAAGGTGAAAATATTGTTTTCTTTCTTCAGTATTTTTGCATGCTTTACCTGGAACGATGCATGTCTCACCAATTTAGCAGAGAGAGTGAAAACTCTCACACATAGGAAAACTTTATTTAGAGCAAAACTTAATTACCTTATTTCTAAAGGTTTTTTAAAAAAATATATGTATCTGTATCTCCCAGTCTTTGTTTGCTTCAATACAGAGAAATGAAACATACCATTTAAAAAATCAGCATACTGATCATAAATACATTTCTTTTCCCCAACCAGCTCCTATAACTGGCACATTCCCCACATCGAAATCAGTAATTTTGCAGAGAACATTGAAGCTCAGCAGTTCTGGGATTTTGCTTTCTCTTTTCTTTTTTTATAATGTGAAAGTATTTCAGAGTTGAGAATAGTTTACTTGGTGACATCCAGCCCTCTGCTACCTATCATCACAGCACAAATAGCATGACAAAAGGAGAACCCTGTCTATAATGCAGTCATACAAAAACTGAAAGCCAGGCATAAGAGTGTTTCACATAAAAACAAAATACAAGCAAGTTCTAAGAGCTCAAAGCTCCTTGGAAACGTCCCTCACATTTCTCCCTCTGCGCTTGCCGCAGATTAATAGTACCTCATGATCTTCAGGGTTAGCACATACGAATAATCTACACTAGCAAACAGTGAGTTGATAAATACCTTTCCACAATAAGCAGTTGCATATTCCTTTACAGGGAAAATAACATAATGAGGCATCCATAATACCCCATGATTTAAGAGAAGTGGGGTTGCACGTGAGTGTAATGAGCACCTTAAAAGAGAAGTAAATTGTTGGAATGTACATATGGTTTTCCAATTCCAAGGCCAAAGGAATATTCTTCATCACAATGCACAAGTATTTTTGCAACTATGATTGAAAGCAAAACTGAGATTCTGTAATGATCGTGCCCTGTAGCTGATTTCTTAACTGCCTATGTTACATTAAGGCAAATTGAGGGAAAAGGTTTTTCCTGATATTTCAAAAAGATTCTGGTATCTGTATGAAGTTTCAGCTCTCTTCGATTATCAACAGCTTCCCTATCACACAGAATTGCCATGGGGGTGGCTTATTTGGGATTACAAGTATCACGAAAAAGCATTAAGTAGACCAGATAGCTTTCTACAGGACTTTGTTAGTGGAAATTCTAAGATCAGATCACTGAAAGAGTCATAGGGCGCTCTGAATAAAACTCAAGCTCATCATTAGTCCATTTTTTTTTCCTGCTTCCATTTGAAGATAAGTCAGCATTATATGTCTGGAATAATGTGCCTGGGAAAACATTAAAAAACTTGTATTGTTCATAAAAGAGTCTGTCCGCTATATACTATAAAACACTGCAGGTGTTTGACTTTTCCTCCATAAGAACACCATTTATACTAAAAATGAGATTCCATTTTAGGGCATCTTAAAATAAAACTTAAAAAAATATGATTTAAAAAAACCAAAAAACATTGGTACATTTAATCTGTAAAATAAACCAGTACAGTGATATAGTTGCCACAGAAATTATTTCGAGCATCCAGGTAAACCCTAGCACCCTAAATAGGGCCAAAAAGGATCTAGTACACTGTTAAAACATCTTCTTACCGATATTATCACGGTCTAGTCCACATCTAGGCTCATCCATTCAACCCCTTCAAAAAAACATTTGTTCCACATCTTTAAGAAACGCTTAAAATCTATGAGCAATGCAAATAGGAAGGAACTAAATATACAGATAGCAACACTGTTCAACAACAGGCACTGAAGAAAGACTAACCTGAAGTCTCTGACAGGGATCAGAAAAGATAACAAAACAGTATCATTTATTCCCAAGGAAATCAGGAGTAATATTAAACTTTCAGAACCAGGGGTAACTAGATAACAGTCCTCTTGTACTGAGTATTTCATTTTCTAGCCAACCAATCGATTACCTGTGAAAGCAAGGATAAGTGTCCAATCAGGATGACCATATAGCTCCCTGCTGCCACAATGTATTTTAGCAGGAGGGGCACTATGGGAAACTGGGTGCCAGTATAAATCAACTCAGTGTGTAAAAGGGAGAGACAAGAGCCCTCCATTTTTCTCTGTGTGGGATGGTTTGGGAAATTAATGTTCACATTTAATACTAAGTCACTAACTGTTCAAATCATAAAACTTGAAACAATAGGGGACTTTTTTTTTAATCCCCTTTTGCATTTTATGCATGTATTACTGCTTCCATTGTATTTTTAAGTTTTTTCACCACCACTATATAGAAACAGAGATTGTTTTGTTACCATTTGCCAACCATTAAGTATGGAAGACTTAAATTAAGACTGAGACAACAAGAAATTTCAAGAAGCAAACTATCAAAGAAATAATCTAGAAAACTGCATGTTTAAGAGTTACAGAGTATTTTTATGGCAGCTGCACATTTTCACAAATGCATATATAGAAGTAAAACAAAATCTTTAAAAAACAGCTATAGATGAATTTTGAAATTACAGAACCACAGAGTATCACTAGCTTTTTCATGTTCTTCCTAAAAAGAATCTGGAACATCTAATTAAATGTCAGCATTGATTTCTTTTTGCATTTTTAAGTTTGAATTCAGTGGATCTGCTTTTCAAAAACTTCTAATTCCAAAATAAATAAAAAAAAGAATGGGGGGAAAAAAAGGGAGGAAAGAAAAACAGAAACAAAAAAAAAACACCTGCTTGGTCAGAAAAGTTATGAAATACTTGAAATACCATTGAATAATGATATATTAACCATTTTAGTAAGACTGACTTACTATTAGGGAATTCTGATGAAGACAATGGATATAATCTGTATAATTAACCTATGTCAACTCAAAGAGATTCTTACCTCCTAAAAGATATTAGTAAAGAATTGATTTCCTGCCCCTCCCATCTCTCAGATGAACTCATGTTTGAAGAACAGTATTACAGGTTTGTTATTTACAGTAACACAAAATCTTATTAATATATTTAGCAAAGTTAGAAGGATGAAAGGCTAGCCTCACGTTATCATCACAAACAGAAAACAGGAAACAAACTACTAGGCAATTACAGAAGGTTTTGTCTGCATACAGACAAGTGGCTACTCTAGGGAATTTCACACATCTCAATATTGTCTTCTGCAAATAAAAAAAATCACATGGATTATTCTAAAACAGATTTGTATGTGTCTGAAAAATTAAGACAGTTCAAGATAACCAATTTTATGGCACTATATGACTGGCTGTTTCTAGAAAAATCAAAATTGTTCTGGGACCTAATAAACAGTTGTCCCTGTCCTAAGGCTTTACAACAATAAACGTTACTTTGAAAAGTTATACAGGAGAAGGAACAAGACAAGTCATACAGGAATACCCACAAAGAAAAATACAAGTAAATATTAGCCTGAAATTTTGGCTTCAGAGACTTCTCTGAAAATAAAAAATTCTCAAAATCTTTGTACAAATGCATTATTTCTTTTATTGACAGGTAGTACATATATGCCTTAATGATTCAGTATCAGCATAATCTTCTGCTGAGTTTTTTTTTTTTTTCTCATAACCTTATCTCTGAAAAGGCCAAGTTTACGTAAAAGACAGAATTTCTGAGGCTTCCTGATTTCAAAGGATACTATTAGCTACCTTGCTAAATAGGCAAAGCTTTAATGCATAAGTTCCTTTACGAAATAAAGCTCATGAAATTTCCCTCTTTCATGACAAGTAGATATTTAATACCACTGGATGACTTTTATTCATTGCAAAAGATCTTTCAGGATTCTCAAGTACTTGTTACAGCAATAGAAATCCGATTAAGAATAATTTTGTTAAAAACTATAAATTGCAACTCCACTGTGTACACCTCTACTCCTAGCTGTATGGACTCAGTTCTGAGACACATTCAAAATACAATATCCATACAGCAAAATTTCTGATGCACTAAATCCATATTAAAATTACATTGGCAGTTGATTCTAACTTCATTAAACCTTAAATAGTTTATCAAATAGAAAATACCTTAAACATACATTTTATGTCTTCAAAGGGCACTGTTGTAAAAGGAATGGCACATACTAAATTTAGTCTAACTTTTTAATGGCTTCTTATCATTAATCACAAAGACAAAAAACAGCCTGATGAGATAAAGGCAAGGTAGAAGGTAGAAACTGTGAATAACCAAGACTGTTACCAAAGACGTTACATTATCTATTGGAAAAATAAAGAGGAAGAAAAGCCAGTATTTAAAAAAAAAAAAAAAAAAAAAAAAAGCCCACAACCAAGGCAAGCCTAATTACAGAAGTTGCAAATTCCATGTTTTGTTGCACAAACCTAGAGATTTCATAGGAAAGAGCCACAGATCCATTTGTGTTAATCAGATACCTAGCCAGGCAATCATTAGTTGCATACACATAGGCTACTATTAACACAGCATTAGCCAAACCAAGTAAATTCAGAACTTTCAATCTCTCTAAGAAGTTATTCTTCAGTTGTGTTCAGAATCAAGCTGGATGTCATTCATGTGTCTATCAAACAGAATTTCCCTTTTCATAGATTATGAACAGCTGTATGTATATAATCTAAACACTGTACCTGGAAATTCTGACAAAATGTTTAATATAAATAGTAACTGAACTTAAATTTAGAACTATTTCTTGTGCTCCGTTTTACACTTTCTAATACTATTTAATGTGAGAGGTCAAATACACTGTGAGACAATATACCTATCACACCAGTAGTTCATCATCAATGTCAGAAAGACTATATAGAATAATACAGGTCATGTAATTTCTATTTTATTATTTACACTTTACTATAATACCTACAAAAACGAAGTTTTCCCTACAAACAGCAGTGGCAGTTAAGCTCTCCAGCTGCTATTACGCTTGTCAGTCAAAAAAATCACATTCTGCTACACAATTTGCCTGCAGATAAACACCTGACTAAGTAGCAAGGTCCTGTGATGTGCCCTGCAAGCCACAGAAGTCAGAAGTTAATCGACTGTCTAGAAAAGGCAAGTTAATAGTTGTGGGTCCCTGCTTTATATCCAGGAGTTTTACGCTGGAGTTTTATTGTAAAAGAATCCACTGCTAATTTCACCCTCCCTTATATAAATATCAGCCATCGTATTAGCCTATCCCTTAAGGACATATTTACAAATGTTTTTGTGAAAAATACTGCAACAGCAACCTTGTCACGAAAGCCTGAGTTATTTGGCAATCGCACACACATTGATAAGTAAAAATGAATAAATAAAACCAGTATTATAGGTAATAAAACTGCTCAGATAAATATGCTTTAGTGTAACAATCGTATTACAGAGTAAAACAACTCTCAGCAAAATAAAATGCTTTAGAAATGTTGGGGTTTCTGGTGTACTTTTTAGATTAGTAATGTATTCACTTATGTTTTGACCAAATTAATAGACCTGCTTTTCTGAAGAGTTTCAAACATGACTGTTAAAAACCCAAATAAAATAAACTCTATTTTCAAAAGCATCATCCGACAACAATTCACTCACTCATCACCAAATCCCTCAAACTAGTTTTGTAACATATCAGCCGTATGCTCACTTCATGAATTGACTGCCACATCTTCTCTTTGCTCATTCTGAACAGAAATAAATAAAAAGGAAATCCTTATCAAGATACATAATTCCTGCCCTAATCTCCTCCCTCTAATAAAATAATCTAATACAAATAATGCCTAAACAACATCAAGAGTTTGGGAAGAAAAGGAGGAGGGAGATGAAGGAGTGAAAGGAAATCACTGAGGTTTATGTCACATTCAAGTTACTTGGACACTAAAAGTGCTCTCATTTTAGGCTGAAGCCTACAAAAATAGCGTTTAGGGAAGTTTCCAGGTGCCAGCCTGAAAAATAAACTGCATTTTCTAATGCCTTAAATTAATTTCATCTCTTCATTGATTGGTTTTTGTGCGATGCAGAGAAAAGAGCAGCTGCTGTGCCATACATTGATTTTGTGCAACCTATGAAACATTTTGTGTTTCATGAAGTATTTTGTGCAAATATGAAACTGTAGTTCTGTCCTGGTTTCAGCCAGGGTAGAGTTAATTTTCTTCATAGAAGCTAGTGTGAGGCTATGTTTTGGATTTGGGATGGAAAAATGTTGGTAAGGTGCTGATGTTTTGAGTTGTTGCTAAGTAGTCAAGGACAGTCCAGCTTCTCATGCTGGCCTGCAGCGAGCAGGCTGGGGGTGCACGGGGAGCTGGGAGGGGACACAGCTGGGACAGCTGACCCAGGCTGGCCAAGGAGATATTCCATACCATACAACGTCATGCTCAGTATATAAAGCTGAGACAAAGAAGAAGGAAGGGGTGTGGAGGGACATTCGGAGTTATGGCGTCTGTCTTCCCAAGAAACCATTACGCGTGATGGAGCCCTACTTCCCTGGAGATGGCTGAACACCTGCCTGCCCATGGGGAGTAGTGAACAAATTCCTTGTTTTGCTTTGTTTGCGTGCGCAGCTTTTGCTTTACCCATTAAACTGTCTTTATCTCAAACCATGAGTTTCCTCACTTTTACTCTTCCGATTCTCTCCCCCATCCCACCGTGGGGGATTGAGTGAGCGGCTGCGTGGGGCTTAGTTGCCGGCTGGGGCTAAACCACAAGTTCTGAATAGCTTAATGTAGTACAGTGATCCAACCATTGGAATGTTTAAATTATTACTATATTAAAAAAACAGCAGTGCAGAAAAGAAGTAGGAATTAAGAGACTTGCCCAAGTGAAGTAATTTTTTAAAAGTTCAGACATTTTTTAATGCAAAGGATTAAAAAAAAAATCGATTTAGTGGAGCAAGAGTTAGCCAAATTAAAAAATAATACACAGAATCAGTAGAAAAAAATATTTTGGAGGAGTTGTATGAGATCTAAAACTAGTAAGATAAACATACAGATGAGCTGTAGTGGCAGTACAATAATAGGGAATCCTAACCACTGCTTCTGTCGAGGATGAGCAAGTCTTAAAATAGTTTAGAAGTTACTATGCAACGAAGTTCAAGGCGGGGGGGGGGGGCGGCGCGGGGTGCGTGTGTGTATTAAAAACCCACTCTGATGCACTTAGAAAGGAGCAAGATTTTTACTACATGAACACACATTTTTTTAGCCTACACCGCCATCTTCTGGTTATGTAAGTTATATCATCACGGTATATGTCAAAACGCAACCAGTTAAGTTAAACATTTCAATCTAAAAAAGAACAAGCCTTAACAATATGCAAATTTTTATTAACAGAAGATACTGAGGAGATCTGTAGCATTTATATAGAAGAGTGTTGAATACCTAAATGAAAAATTATTATGAAGCAAAGACAGAACACAGTAAGACCAAAACATTCAAATAAACTGACTAAAACTATGGCTAAAATTTTCATGTAATCTATGACCATGCTTGCCTTGTGTGTTTTTATTTTTAAATAGTTTAATCTATTAACTTTGAGTTAAACTATGTAATTTGAATAAGATTGCCAAATAATTTAGGATTGGAGACCTTAAAAGGAAAATGCACAAAGTATTATTTTG
Source organism: Phaethon aethereus (assembly GCF_964289735.1). Classification (NCBI taxonomy): domain Eukaryota; kingdom Metazoa; phylum Chordata; class Aves; order Phaethontiformes; family Phaethontidae; genus Phaethon; species Phaethon aethereus. The sequence goes on from NC_138591.1 coordinate 15,144,934, forward strand.
TTAATTGACTAGAAACAAAAATATATTTTAAAGTACCTATCTTCTAACATTTAAACTACATACATAGAATAAATTGACTCTGTGCTTCACTATACCAGAAATAAGAGCATTTTGTTTCTTAAAATTATTATTACAGCATCCTTCTCTAGTTTCTGGAACTACAGATTACCACCTTTTAGTACCAAAACCAACTTGAGTGACGCATTAGATCATGCTCAAATGAAAGTAACAAAGACATTTTTGCTAACTAAGGACTAACCACTCTTTGGATCATCAGTCTGGCCCTAAAATTCAGGCCTATAGGAAATAAAAATGAAATGCATGCTGTATGTGGCCCTGAGGAAACGTACAATAAACTTGAATAGGTTTTAAATACACAGGAAAATAAAAGGCAAGGTAAGACCAGATTGTGACATTTACAAGAATAACTTCTTTTAAAATGAGTACAGAGTTTCAGAGCTTTTAAAATTAATTTTGAAACAGGCAAGCATTTGAAGTGAAAGAGCAACTATAAGGAACATTCTGAAAGATAACAAGTTCATTAGCATGCAGAATAACTTGGTGTCAGTTCTGATCTGTCTCAGCTCTTGGAGTCTCCTGTGCTAGATTGCAACATATCAGATGACAGTACACTACTGTTTAGTTTAAATGCAGAAAGCAAATAAACCAAGTTTCCAAATGGAGTTCAGTTTACAGGGCCACCAAAGTAGAAATGGGCATTCTTTAACAGACTTTGTACTTCTTGACACTTGATTAAAAGTGAGCAGAACTTCTAAAAACAACGACACTTTTCTTTGAGGACTTGACTTTAGAACACATATTAAAAGTTTCAGAACCCAATAATACTCAAACCCAGTAGCAAAAACTAATATTTGCATGTCGTTCAGCTGAGACTCTAAGTGTCACAAGTGAGGCAACACAGGCCCGAATGCCGCCTTCACCTACGATGCAACCAGATGCTTTTTACTCTGTGCGGTAAGATGAAGTCTCACTGGAATCATAGCTGTTGCCAAGGCAGTAACATAGATAGCCAGTTGGTCTTAGTTATCTTAATGGCTACAGAAAGTACTGAGGGAGTGTTAAGAGTTACAAAGTTTTTCCAGGTTATTCACAGGAATTTCAGTCATACATCTATATTCCATTTAAATTCATTTGAAAATGCCAGTGACTGTAAATAAGGTTTCCTGGGCTGATTTGAAGAATGAATTTTAACGTCCCTTGAAAGCGTTTGCTTCTTGCTGCAAACAAAAAGTGGCCAGAAATGCAGCAGCTAGCATGTGTGCAGTTAATCTGCACAGCATAGGACATCTGTGATGGGGTACAGCTCTTTTAAAGAAAGCAGCATAGAATTAAGATACAATTGACTTTCTGGGACAGAATTTGGGAGAGAAGTGCATCTGGAAAACACAAGTGTGTGCTAATTTGTACTCAGATCAAAACTAGATACAATGGACATTGACACATCGTGCGTTTCATGAAAGGAGAAGACAGATACGGCTGTAGTTCACGCAACCAGAGGAAGAGTAATACAGTGTAAAGGCAGATTCCGTCAGGTACACTAGCTGCAGCAAAAAAATAAAGATAGGTATTTTGTTATGTTTTAGGTAATCATCAATGAGAGCTCTGTAACTACATGGAAACAGAGAAGCAGAAAAACAAGTCTGCACATTTAAATGTCTCCTTAGAATGAGCTGCAGACAAATTTTATTTCTAAAGCATGGTATCTGTGAAATAGCTTAATCCTTTATAGGGAAATTAACACTTCAAAATTGTAGACTAAACATCAGGCAAGGATACATTAAATACCAGGACCGTAGTATGGCTGGTAGAAGACAGGATGGTTTAACATACTTTGATAGAAAACTCCATCACTCTAAAGTTGTGCTTAAGATGCACACATGGCTTAAAACTTTTAAAGTTATTTTAATACCTTTAAAAGAAACCTGTGCATACCATTACATTTAGTCCTTTGAGAAAGCTTACTTAATCATGACCCTCAGTACATTTAAGTTGGAGGAATGACGAAGTCAGGAAGCAAAATTAAACTAGGCAAGATGCAAGAAGTTTGGAATGGTTTGTTGTTGTTGCTATTGTTTGAGGCTGAGTGTTTAAAAAAAAAAAAAAAAGGTACTTGCAGAGGTCCTTTCAGGTAGTCCTTCAAAATAAAGTTTTGGAATCCCAGACAAATTTCCCTGATCTATAACGTAGTAATCTTCCATAGGAATAGAACTGACATTAAAGAATTTTATTAGCAAGCCTTCAATTTTGTATCTGTGTTCCATTTAAGGCCTTGACTTAAGCATGCCAGCCTCTGGCTGTGGTCTGAGAGCAGTGCTCAATTACATGAATAAACTGAACGAAAAATGAAATTCCTGATAAATTCAGTGAACGGGAAGTTATAACTCAAATGCATGAAAAATAAGATAAAGAAGATTTGGCCTTTATTTCCTGAGTTCCTTTCCATATTGGTATTTGTGTTACAGGACCAAAAGGAAAGTCAAAACAATTCCCTATAGGTATCTGCACAGGACGCATGACACTACTAATAAATAGCATGGCCATCAACTGCACCCAATCCCTAGCCCCCTACCATTGCAAACTAAGAGCGTTCTCTGAAATAACGTTTTTGCACGACAGTACCAAACCTTAAATTATCACCAACACAATTAAACATGAACTGATGAGCTTTTTAAAAATTAAGCCCTGACAACACAGAGCGCACTTCATAGATGCCATTTGATTCACCAAAGTTTCTTTCCTCAAACATTTTCACTTCGAAGGATACCTTGAGTTTTTAAAGCTTATTATTCCTCTGGATAACAATTACTTTTGGGAAGGAAGCTTTCTTTGCAATCAGACTCATTAAGCAGAAGTAAAAGAACCCTGAGACACAAGATTTGCAACCCAATTCTCTTGTGTTATTAATATATCTCTACTAATGCTGAAGTTAATTATTTATCATAGTAAAAGAAGAAACACTACAGGGAGCATCTGAACCTATTTAAATCTCTTCAAAAAGTTAAACCATTCTATGATTAGTTCACCCAAAACTTAAATTGTACAGTCTATAGTATTTTTAAAGGCAGATAATTGCATACACTTTTTAAGGAGAAAAAAAAGGAAGGCTTCCTACTTCACATAACTGAAAACAATGAAATTCATTTCATACAGTTGAGATTTGTTCCTTAATCAGAGACACACTTTTAAGGAGATTTTGACTTTGATACAAATAAAGCTATAATGAATAGATGGAGTGTCACTTTTATGCATGCTATTGAATTTTAATATTCTCATAGATTGGCCACAATACCGTTTTCTAAATGTTTTAAACTTAGCTTTTGTACCTCTTTTTACTTAGACTGTGTAATAAAGATTGAAAATTTGTTACATTTTGATAATGTGTGTCACAGTTCTTGAAAGCATTTTATAGAATATAACAAATATAGAAGTGCAAATTTCTTCTATTTTACTACTTTTCAAAACTATCCAAATACTGTAATGAGAAATTTCCTCATAATATTGGTTAGAAATAAACTGATTAAACATTTTTCACCTTCAACAGCAGTGAAAAGGAATCAAGCCAGTAATCAAAATCAACCCTCTTAAGCTATCTAGAAATGTGTTTTACTGCTACAGAAAAGAATAATGAAGATATTGCCTTGCCAAGGTCACAAGAGCCAGTGGCAAAGCCAGGAAATGTGTTCTTGACTAGTCTTTACCTAGCACACCTGTCCATCTCAAAGTTAAAAAGCATAGCTTAATTCAGGGTATTACTATGAATGAAAGAAATACTGGAATCTGTTTAGCAGAAATAAAATACTACATGCATATATGAGGAAAACAAGAAAAAGAAAATACAGGCCAGCAATATAATAAAATTACATAAGATTTTGGTTGCAAAGGCAAAAATTTTCAGGGGATAGCAATAAGTGTTGCAACTGTGATGATCTAAGGCACAAAGAATGTTTTCCAGGAAAATAAACTACCTAGTGAGGTGGTGTAACATTAGGTCAGTTAGTGCAATAAGATTTTACCTCCCTCTGCAAGTTTTGTATTACGTCATTTGCTAACTGTTTATCTGTTCAGAAAAAGACTATAGTGAAGCGAAGTTGTATGAAATGAACACACCAAATGAAGCTGCTGAAATAGGTGTGCCCTACCAGATTTCAGACAATTCACACATGTAAAAAAAACCTGCTCTGTTCCTTTGTCTTCAACCTTTATCAAGTCTTGAAAGCGAAAGACAGTAACAGACATCAGAATAGATCTATTTAATGGCACTGCTTTTAATTCAAAACAAAAAGTTGGTCATTTGCATAGTATGCGTATTATCATTATCCAGAAAAAAATGTAAATTAACTTTCTTTTGTACATTAGTCTGCTGACAGGGAGGGGAAAAAGGAAAGAAAAAAAAAAAAGACTATTTTACTTTTAAGACTTTGAACATCAGCATTCTTCTTTCAATACTTATACTGTATTTTTCAGAAATAGCCCAATTTTTAAAAAGAGTTGTTACACAGCAAGTATGCCACAGTGAGACATCCCTCTACACTAGTTCTTTTAGTATTGCCCTATTTCAGTACTCAAGCAGCTGTGATAAATGGCAGAATCCCTGGATTTTTCTGAACTTGATCAACAGAAAGAAATTTTCATCTGAACAGTGCAAAACTGCTATGATTACATAAATCCCATCTGATAAGCATGTGTTTTACATATAAAACCATAAAGTCTCTGTATCACCCATCAAACTGAAAGACAGTGAAACATACCTCTTTAAGAAAAATTGGAAAAAAAAAAAATCCATTATCCCTTACTTTACTCCTTATGTAAGAATCATCAACAAGGTTTCAAACATGCATACATATTCAAATTTCCAAAAATTGATATGTATTTAAGCATAAATGCTCTTACAATAATAGGCTTCATTAGAAAAAAAGATGTTCTGCATCATTGTTGAAGAAGTCGGTTCTGAAATAAGTCAATTAGGAAGTTTTGATCAAACTGCCCAGTACCAGATATCCAGGCAGCTCTAAAAAGCAATCTATGACTACAGAGAAAAGATTTACCTGGCAAGAGATCCAATACAACATAAAAAGACAAACTGGAATCAATGAGAAATGAATTGGATTACTGGATAGAAGCACATTCTTGCATGTGTTCAAGCTACTGGGAAAGTAATAGAGCCAACAGGTATAAAACAGACCTTCCAAATGCCTGCTTACCCTTTCATGAGCCAATCATAGCCAACCTGTTAATCAGGTTGGATTACATCCCAGATATTAATTTGGCAACCAAAACAACGGTCTGATTCAGTCTGTCCCCTTTAAATATGCTGAAAACAATCTGCCACTGATAATCTTGCCATGCGTGTACTCCTGGAAAGCCATCTGATTGATTTATGCCTAGATGACCATAGAGGTCTAAACTCAAATACAAATATGAGGCTTTCCCTATCCATGAATAGCCTGCAAACTTGTCCTCTGCTTCCCAAGGAAGCGGGCAGGTGGGATTGAGCAAGTGGCTGTGGGGGTACTTAGCTGCTGGCCTGGGTCAACACACCACAATGTATTAAGTCCTTTGGTTTTACATTCTTTCCCTTCTCCTTTGCTGTGGTCTTGCTGTTAAGCGTAAGCAATACTTTGTTTTGGATCACTGTTTTCAGACGGTCTCTATTCCTGAAAAAAAATCCCCACAGCAAGTCAAATCCTGTATGACACCTGGGTGCCAACAGTGGCAATTAATAGAAAGGAAGTATCACAGAGCTCCATCCTCTGGAGTTGAACGTTCATGACAGACGATCTGAAAGATCCGCTGTTGCTGTGGGCATACTATAGATTAGCCCATAAGCATATAGAATCAATATGCCACCTCTTTTCTCATCTATAATCACTTTGATGGGATGGAGTAGCAAGAAGAAGGTACTTGCATATTAGAGTGAATGCTTACTACCTAGTATTTCTTACAGAAATATTTAGGAACTTTTTATTACTGGTTATAAGGAAAGCAAATGCAAATATAATAGGCAGTTCAATTCCTGAAAGGATTTAATTTTTCAATGTTAAAATTTAACCTTTTCATAGAGATACAGATTTTGATACAGAATGAGTGTTGTTTATCTCTGCATTTTATGATTTAGAACAATAAAGCACTTGCCTGCATCAAGTTCTTCACACAAGATTTCAAAAGCCATTTCCAAGCTTCGTACACATTAGTTTCTGTGATGGCTATACTGAACTATGCAACCTTAAGATCATAAGAGGAGCAGCCTGAAATCAGGCTGTCAGATATACTGATTAAACAAAGACAAAGCAACTACAACCTATACAGCAACATGTTTGTGTGTTTATTTTAACATAAGCTACCATAAGGACTTAGAAAAAGTCATGAAAGAACTCTCATTCCCAAAATTTTTCCTGGAGATATTCCACCTCTACGAATAAGGCTCTTTAAGGAAAGGCTCTTGTTTTTAACTTAATATTTTTTTTTTCTTTAAAGCATTTTTTCTTTATGAAAACAGAACACCTATTTCAAACACCTGTGAAGTCAATACTGGGTTTTTTTCTTACTGCAAAGCAAATTAAAATGTAGGAACAGAACATCAGTATGGCTAAGCACAGATGGCCATGTTTTCAGTCAGAAAATAGAAGTTTTAATGCTTTTAGACATACACTTCCTTCTAAAGTGCATGTACGTCCAACAAGTGAGGTTTCTGTACGGAAAAGAAACATTTCCAAGTCCAATGTAGTTCAGACAATACACCCCAGATTTACTACCCAGACACACAGAGTCAAGGGGGAAAAAAAAAAAATTATGGCTCCTCAATACCTGTATTTTCTCTTTTAGGAAAGTTTGCCGATTTCTAAAACTTCGAATTAACCACAGAATCTGTATATATTTACAAATTACAACTTGTATATTTGTTTATTTTACCTTTTGGAGAACTGAAAAAGACAAGTTAGCATGTGTTCTATTAATGCTCTTCTGGTAAGTTTAATCAGCTACTGTGCAATCTGTGTATCACAATACATGAAATGCTGTCCTGCAATTTTAAAGAAAGAAAATCAGAATGCATTGCCTAGAACCTGGGAACAGAAAATTAATGGAAAATATCACTATACCTCAGTTTAATGAAACAACATCTGGAAGATCACTTGCCTAGTAAAAAGCATATCAACAAGCCTGATGTATAACAGAAGAAAAGTACGTATTTTCTTACTGTTACCATTTGGGAGCTTTATGCAAGAATATTCTTATTGACTGGATAAATTCTCCGATTCTCTGTGAATGAAGAACACTGTAAGTGTCTTCCCACAGTGGCCTCATTATATAAAGTTCTCTTAGGAGTTATTCTGCTGTGTATTCTTGCTCCATATCCCAGCAAACATTGACCTAACCCATTTATAGTCATCATGGCTAGATTTAACCAAGCATAATGAATCGAATATACTTTTTTCCAAACATGGAAAGGAAATTTTGAGCAAGAATAAGTGAATGCAATAATGACAGTTTGTAACAAAGATTTAAGTTGAATGCCCAACACTTTAAAAATCAGGCTAATTATTTAAGTATGTAAAATCAGATGTAACAGGGATTTTCTACATACTTTTTTCCCTTCCCCTTTGCCTTCTCCCAAAACTGACCTGAGCTTTAAATTTTTTTAAAACTTTATCCAGTTAAAATGTTAAACAATTATATCAAAACCTACTAACATCCTGTGAGACAGAGAGACTGTATTTTCATATGTCCAAAAAAAGGTGAAGTTCCCAATTACTAAAGTACGTAGTGACTAGGAACATGTGCCTCAGCTCAGAAAGATGAAGTGAAAAGGTCTTTTAAGCATTAATCAAAGTCCATAATTTTAACCCCCTCATTCTTGAAATTCCAAACTTTATTTTGTAAGGAAAATTCAACATGAGAGTTAAAAAGAAGTCAAAATGGCTACCGGCAGCTGGCAAAGCTCTGCTCAACTTCTATGCTGGGAAGTATTTGCCTACAAAAATAGTCCTGGCTCCTCACAAGAAGTTGAATTTAAGTTCATGTTATAGCAACTTTATCACATTGCAAGGTAAAACCTCTCACTGCTACTGTGACAAGATGACAGCATGAGATGGTGTGCATCTCCAAATGCACAGTCATACAAGCACATGCATAAGCTAGAAAGCAATAACCTAAGTTGTCTTCAGCCTCTGCTAGCTGCTGCGGAAATAAAGACTTTTACAACCATTGGTTAACATGTAATTTCTAGTTAGTTTGTACGAAATAAATGTAACGCTTGTTGTAAATAAAGGTCTCTCTAATGTCCAGCTATGTTTTTGGTTAACGTGCCTTTGAATTCTTATCACATGGTAAAAGCATAAAAAGTCATTAAAAAACCAAAAAGGCAAAAAAATTTACCAAGCAAAACCATCAAAAGGCTTTGACACCCTTCATTAGTAGCGACCCCAGCTTCTTCTGTAGTTACCAGTCTGGATGCGTAATTCAACTTCATCTGTAAAAACAAATGACCTACCTGCAGTCTCCAGATCACAACCTGCACTCTTTCCGTAATTCTGATGACCTCAGTGGGTGCCCTTTGAAATTTGAAGTGCTGTTTACCAAATAATTTTTGTTTGCTTTCCTGGGACTTTCAGACACCACAACCCTTTCCACAGTGTGGGAGCACGCTGGGCCGGAGAGGCCAGGTTTGCTGAGGGGGCACAGCGACACCCTGTGTGGGCGGGATTCAGCACCTGCCACCGGCTGGTCAGAACCGGTTCCGGCCGGCTCCGCACCACCTGCAAACAACAGCTGCAAACCCCCATGGCGGGCTCAGCTGTGACTGCCCTGCTCCAAAATGTCCTCCTGGCACTGAAGCACACGGCACTCTCACACAGGCCACCCCCACCGCCCATGTTGCCCCTCGCCAGAGGAATTGGGATGGACCCAATTCCCAGCTGGGAATTGGCAAGCGTAGACCCATGAGACGGGGAGATATCTATTAAGTGTTTGTCTAGTTTTGTATGTTTTTCTTGTCCTCAGTGACTAAAGGTTTGTGTTGGTTGGCGGTAAGCTAAATGAAAGAAAAGTCCCTGGCTTGAGACTGTGTTGCCTAACACAGGGAAATAATTTTGTTCACATCAATTGCAAGACTTCCCTCCGCCTTCAGTGTTCTTTAGACCAGGTCCAAAAAAAACCCCTAAAAAACACCCTAAGAGGCTTTCCCAGCCGTACAGCAGGAAACATAATGAAGGGTCACAGTCTGAAAGTGCTGCCAGAGATTTGGTGGTTTTATTATGGGCACTCCTCAAAACTGCAGGACACAAAGTGAACCAGGCACTCAGCAGAAACCCAGTGCTTTTCCTTGCTACTCAGCTCCTTCAGCTGTTGGGGTTAGCAAGGATAACTGACAGTACTCATAGAAGTCTCTGTAAATAAGGTGACTCATCTGTCCATATTCTTAACTCTATCCTTCTTTAAAAAGTCTCCCACATCCTCATTAAAAAGTGAGAAAAGAGACAGGGAACAAAAAGTCAACTTGATTCTTACTTTTCTCTGAAGCAACGATGACCATTAAACACTTTGGCGTATGTATACAACATAAAATGACGCGCTGAGATATAGTTAATATATTTAAATCCATGTCATTGGGCCTTGCATAATTTGGCTTTGGTATCTGGCACGTTGCAAAGATAGGTATCTCACACATTGCAAAGAACCTGGTAGGTCAGATTAAAAACTGAAAATTATGTAGGTAACATAACTGCTACGGTCAACCACACCTTATTGATGCACTAGAGTATGGGTGTGAAAATCTTACACTACCAAAAGACAGACACTTTCTTTTAAAAGGGAATATTTCACTTCCACATCCCTGGAAATGTTCAAGGCCAGGTTGGATGGGGCTTTGACCAACCTGGTCTAGTGGAAGGTGTCCCTGCCCATGGCAATTCCAACCATTCTGTGATTCTATGATAGTAGAAAGAGTTGCACTTTCCCACTGCTGCAAAGTTTTATTCATTCACAAATACAGAGAAGATCCAAGGCATGTTCCCATTCACGGCATTCTAAAATTCATAGATCTGGGGGTTTTTCCCTTTTTTTAATAACTTCAACCACCAACTCCTCTCTGTGTTTTTATACCTGTTGAAAACTTAATGGCCAGGTATAGTCAAAAGTTCAACAAGGCTTTAGTCTCTCATGAATTATTTTTCAGTTAATTTTGACAGATAATTAGCGTCAAATCAGAATTAAGTTCTCCCTCTCCACTTGATTTTTTTTTGCCATGAATATTTTAATTTTACATTTAGCTGAAAGCCAAAAGTTTTTTTTGTCCTACTCCTTGTCCCCAGGTGAAATATAACTCATTGTATGCAATGCAGGAACAGTACATACTAATAAATTCCAAAGTAGCTTGTGCATACCTTTATTCCAGTGAAATTTACTTCAGTGAGAATAATTTTTTATTATTTTATATAGCAGTATTAGATATTTCAGAATGTTATTTCTAGCTCTGTAAGCTTTTTATTAGCAGGAACTTGTCATATACTTAATGCAATTTATTTCAAAGCAGAGGAAGTTCAAAAATAATTGTGGTTGCTTTTTGATTTTTAAATTCACATAACACAAACATCAGTGCTGAATGTAATAGTAGGTGAAGGCATGTTTTAACACCAAAGCATTAAATAAAAAGGCTAGAAAGAATATCAGCTGAAAGGCATGACTAATAGTCACAGGAAAGAACAAAAATTAGCACTATTTTTCAAAAAAGAGACTTTTTTTTCTTTGTAACTTGTAATAGTAATAGAGAACTGTTGTATATGGAGAATAATACAGCTCAGAGTGCTCATGGATCCTTTTTAGAAACTTCTGAATTGGATTTCTAACAAAAATATGTTGAGGATTTCTTAAACTCTAGTCTCTCTCAATGAAAAACTGCATTTCAAAGGTACCAACTACTCAAGCTGCTCACCAGCAAGTCACTCATTCCACAAGGTTCTTCTCAAATGAAATTGAAATTGTCAGTATATAGCTACTACAGAAAATATATTTTTATATTCTGTATTTGGCATACGCTGTAACTAGAATTTGCCAGTTTGCTGACTGAATGCCTCAATAAAACTTGTTCACAACACAGTCTAATCTGTAAAAGGGATTGCACTTATACTCTGTATGAACAGGAACTAGGTATTTCATCAGTATTAAAGGACTTTGGAAAAAGAAATGGTGTACCTTTTATATGGTTCTTTCTTCATTCTTTGACACCTTCCCCCAAAAGGTTTAATATGAAAAAGTTGTCCTTAAAAGTAAAGAATAAATAGTCTCTTCAAGACCTAATCTGCTACACAGACACAGAAATATAATTTCAAGATTTACGCAAATATTTTCAATGTGAAGATTTGAAAAAAAAACCCCTAATAAAATAATGATAATTTATATGTAATAGTTTTGTGCATATATGTGCAATAAACAATATGCATGTTTATACTTAGTAGTACAGGCATAAAAAAATGTCATGGTTAAAGATGGAACTCATTGGCAAAAAGATATAGCGTAGCAATATGTTTTTTTAGCAATCTGCCTGAACAGGTATTCTAGCATAATAAATATACTATCTGTGTCCCTTATGTGTATTCAGCGTGTGTAAAAGTCATGCAGCCGAACACGTTGACACTTCAGTGGGAGGTCAAATTATTGTTTTGGCACTTCTGTCATGCCTGTCATTTCAATTCCACTTTATCAAATTACAGATTGCTAGATAGCGTTGGATTAAGGGCAAAGACAGACACACACACACACACACGCAGGAGCAATTGTCACCACTTCAGTTGTGAAATTCCATAATTGCATGTCAGTGACAGAAAGAACAAGAGAGCAGTAATAGGACTGACACTGTGATCATTCAAATACTATGAAACTTTCCAACAAGGCTTCGCACTGTGTCAGTCTACGCGCCAGGAAACGGACTGGATTTCTGAGTATTTCCTCACATTAGAATTGCCAGAATTTATTAGGCTGACTAATGCTGTGTGTTAAGTTCCAGGGCAAGTTTCTGCTACCTATTTTTCTGTAAGTAGTGCTTTTACTTGAAAAAAACCATACACTAAGACAAAGGAAAAGAAAAATCCTATAGTTTAGAAAATATCACTAAGTGTAATATGAATAACAATATATGATACTTAAACAACTTAGACTATGGGTTTGATTCAACTAATGGAGTTTTAGTATATCTGGAGTGCAACAGATCTTGAGTTAAGAGCATTGTCGGGGAGGCAGCCGTGGATTTCAAGTAACTTTTCTGGGAAACAAACACACACCCTGTGCCTGCCCAGGCCCCTTAGATAATTTTACCCTTTTGTGGAAGTTTGGAAAACTTCCAGCTCTGTACGGAGGAAGACTTAGAATCATTATCTAGATCTGACTTACATGAGCCAAGACATCAGTGGAAATCTCTGGCATATTGTGACATAGGTGGATACTATTCCTGGAACAGCTCATTATTCTCACTTCTGGGTTACTCCCCCTTGTTTCTGAATTCTGTGGTCCATCCTCTATATCCTATGTGGTCCTTTCATACGATGGTTCAATAATAATCCTTACTATTTGTACAACAGTTAAAGAGGCAGAAGAAGTAGGAATCATTTGTTCACTCCAGTAGACACCAAAAGGATCATTAATGTTCAAAACTTCCTTATATTCCTCTGAATCTATATCCAAACACAATTTAGACACCTCCTTACCAATCTATTGGAGCCAGTGACCTTCCCTCATCAAAAAATTAATTTCTTTTAATGAGAGGAAAAATGCATCTCAAAACTCAACAAAATGATGCAGACTGCATGATGCCTTCACAAGGGAATGACACTTACTCATATTCACTGATAAGAAGCTGCTAAAGTGCAGAAAAAGGATTACAATGAAAGGAAACAGTATATAAATATATCCACATCTTAGATGCCAGGAGATGAGTCAGTCCCTTCATGATGCTTATCAGATCGTCACGATTTGATACCCTTATTAATTCCCTCCCTCAGTAACCTGAAGAACATTAAAGAAATTGGATAAATTTTCTTCCTACTTAACAACACAAATTTCTCTCAAACTTTCATGGAGAACATTTTCACATTGTCATTATAAATTAACAAAAAAAAAAAAAGATTGCAAGAAGCCATAGGATAGGCAAAGCAAAATACATTTGTAATGCTGTTTCTTTTTCTCCTCATTTTGTCTCAGATTCACTTTGTAACCTTGCCTATGTCTCCCTTTCACACTTCTACTTCCCCATATGTGACTTGAGCAATATAAATGTAAATACTTTCCTCATAGGTGTTTTTAATTTGTTTGTAAAGTACTTTGAGATCCTCTGACAGAAGGTACTAAAAAAAAAAAAAAATTCTGAAGTATTTTCCACAGCAGGCATAGAAAAGGAAAGGCATTATGCCTATACCATATCCCACAGAAGGTAATAGGGAGTTATGAAACATTATGTCACTACAGGGAAATTTTCTAACTTAGTGACCTACCATGTTATTGACCTAATGCATACCCATAAAGTCTATTGCTCTCATAAAGCCTCTGCACTCTGATCTCAAAAGTGGTAAATTTTAAAGTCAAGATGCATCTCAAAAATGTTCTCTCCATGAGCTACTCTCCTTCTCAAGAAAAGAAGGTGAAGCAAGATATTCTGAGTGACCTTGAGCCCCCAAGCTAATAACACTTAGCTGCTAGTTAATGGTCAGCATTACATTGCCCGCAAGGAATACTGAAGAGAATGTCATTGCACATTAGAGCAAAAGGGAGTCTATTACTAAAAAGAGTGAGCTGAAATGAAACAAAAATGAAGAAGCCAATGCTGAAGAGTCAAACATTCCTAGCATAGTAAAAAACATCTGAAAGAAAGTTATCAAGCCCATAGAGGTCACTGTAAGTTAATATTCCATTCAGTTTTCAGTGTCTTGGTTTTCCATTTCAGATGGAAATACAACAAAAGAGATGTTGGGGAGTAAGGAGAAGATAACTCCATATCATAGTTTTGGTTTTACAGTGTTGCTATGAATTCATTTGATGATACAACGAACGCAACTGCAGAGTAAAACAAAGCATTCCCTTTGTGCTCTGTTCAGAACTCAGTGACAGAGCAGGACAGGGAAAAATCTTATTTCTAGGTGTGGGTTTGTTTTTTCTTTTTTCTATTTTTGAAGATTCATGTTCTATGCAAGTCCCATATAAACATATTTAAAAAAAAAAGAGAGAGAATTGTTAAGACCAAATAAAGATGTGAACTGAGATTAAATAAAAGATGAGGAAGATTTATTAGGAGCAATGGGCAGTGATGAAGGTGGTGTAAGAGCAAGAGCAACAACAACAACAAGCTTTACATACTAGCAGTCTTTTTAGAGTGGAGATCAAGACTAGAGTTTGGTTGTATCAAATGGAAGATTGTAAAGGAATCCACATGGTCTCCCTCGTGGCAAAATGGCCAATACCCTTATTAATTCCCTTCAACCACAACCATTTAATTTGCCCCCAAAACACATAGTTACATTAGAAGATATGGGTAGAAGGCAAAAAACTCAAACAACTGTCATCACTTTTGCAAAGGCAAAACCTCATACTGAAAAACATCACAGGTTTTGAAATTATGACTCAAATTCCAAAACATCATGAAACTATCTTCAGAAATCAGTATGTTTTAACAAAAATCACACTTCATACGCTCTTAACAGGTTTCTTTCTGTGGAAATTTAAGACTCATGTTTCTACATATGTCTCTGAAAAGCAAAGCTGAGATAATTCCATGATCACATGATTCATTAAAACATCAAATATTGTGATGTTCAGAGTCAAGGTACAAGATCAAAATAAAAAAGGGTTGGGTGTGACAAACCCAGAAAAGAATACCAATTGGTATTCTGTTCCACCAATTGGGTAGCAAATGGGTCGTACATACACTTACAGGTCCACTGCTGGCAATGGTTAACACAATTTAATAATGCATAATAATACAGGCCAATTACAGCAGACTGTTGATTACTTGTCATCTATTATTCTCAAACCTGAAGGCTTTTATCCTTGCAGAAAATACAAGTAGAATCTTATGTGAAAAAGTCAGTTAAGTAACAATGAAAGGGGGGACAGATCCTAGTGATAAAGTGGTTAGGATAATTAAATGCTATTTTGTCATTTATAGATTAATAGATTTCAAAATAATAATTACAGTTTTTAAATTTGAGTTTGCCTTTGGGCAATGCTTTAGCCATCGTTCCATAAATTTCTACTTCAGAAGTTAGAGATTAAGAAACTTCAGGAAAAGAGACTGCAAGAAAAAGGCACCTTACAGTTTTATATTTTGTTGGTAACGGGGATAATTTTCCATTAATTACTAATGATATAGTTCATTAGTAGTGTATTTCATTATGGAAGTGAAAATTATCAGATACTAATGATGTATGTCCTAATTGTAGTAGTTTGTCTTGATTTCAATGTAGATGGAGTAAAAATATTTATTTACAATGTTTCAGGTTCTGTGAATTACATTAAGTTCCTAACTTATGCTTTCAATAAACATGAAACAATGCATTATTATTAATCAAGATTGATGTATCTTTATTTGATGATCACTGCATAGGTCACTGGTAATCTATATCCCTGGACTGTAAAGTAAATCTGCCACTTAATAGCAGCAGAAACTTCAATTTCGGGACCAGAGAGAAAAGATGAAACATATCACGTAATGGGTATTTATTACACTTCTTTCAAAATTCTTCAACAAATTAACAAAATGAAGAAAATAAATTTAGGGGGTTGCTGGACAATTCTTTATGTTAATTGCAGTTTCTGCATTTGAGAACTAGAACACTGAACAGATTGTCATTGTTGCTGGATAAAAATTGTACTTTTAGCAAGTCAAAAAACAACCCATAACCCAAAGTCTAGCAAACCTCATGTCTGTTATTACTTCAGTGATTAGTGAGGCAAGATGACAGAAGAGCCTGTAGAGCCGAAGGCATGTGTCTATGCGCATCAGTAGTTACAGCCAAAAGGATGAGAAATTCACAGCGCTCAGCACTGCAATGCTGATAACCTCCATATCTCCATCTCTTCAACCTTAACGATACATTGACAGACACAGAGACTCTCCAGGTTTCACAGTAACTTTGGAGACCCTGTGACTGTCACCTCAACTTCATGCCACTGTTTCCAAGAGCAAGAAGGGAGAGGGCAGTAAGCACAAACGGCCAGTGAAGTAATAAATCATAGGATAACATGGGAATCTCATGCTCTTTCATTTCACTTCACTTGCTCAGTCCTAGGGCCTGGGCTGTCTCAGAAAAAGTCAGATCACATTCTGCATTGGATGAGGTGCCCCTTTCTGGGGGTAGTCTTGATAGCCTGAGTCACTGAAGAAAGACAGCTCCTTAGGAAGCCACTCAGAGCAATCACTGAGGCCAAGTAAAAGTATCAGATATACAAGTCCTGTAATTTATACCATGGTAGAAATCATCCTATCTTAAAACAATGAAAAAGAAAACCAAACCCAAAACAGTTTACTGGCAACAGGCTGGTACATCTGCTAGATAAAAGGAAAGTTGCAATACAAGGAAAAAGAAATACAACACATACATTAATAAGATTGCCTTCCAAAGCTTATCAGGCTCTTGACAACTTTTTCCATTATCAAGGAAAAAAAAGAACCTTTTGGTTGTGCAATTTTAGTAGCTGCTACCTACAGTAAAAGTGAGGTCTTGGTGTTTAGAAATAAGGTCCCAAATGGCATTTTGCCATACTATAAAACAACACATACTTAAATTTAAACACCTACATAGTTTCATAAAAGCTAATGCTC
This sequence comes from Phaethon aethereus, assembly GCF_964289735.1. NCBI lineage: Eukaryota > Metazoa > Chordata > Aves > Phaethontiformes > Phaethontidae > Phaethon > Phaethon aethereus. Next base: position 15,161,756 of record NC_138591.1, read on the forward strand.
AGAACCTGAAGACTAAATGCCCTGTGTTTCACAGTAATGAGCACCACTTGACGCTAGAGATTTTAAATTTTATGTCACCTGCCTGACACTTTCACAAACTCAGTTACTACTTGACACATAGAGATATATTACTCAGATTTAGTAATCCAGAACTGGATTCTAGCTTCAAATTTTTAAATTTCAGTAGAAATATATTTTTTTAAAAACAGCTCATTCTCTTTAGTGAGAAAGTACTTTAAAACAGGATTGATATTTACTTCTGACAGTTTGAAGTTTGTAAATTCAATATGTGAAGCCTTTGTTTCTTTGTTAGTTTTGACCATGAACACAATAATCAGGTTAGTTTTGATTCAGGTCATTATGTGTCTGCAAAATGCTTGAGAAAAAAGCAGAAGGAACAAGAAATGAGGCATAATTTGTCACCAGTTCAAACTTAATACAGCCTAGAAAAGGAAGCAGAAATAGAAAGCAGGAGAATTTGGAAATTTTACAAAAAAATTAAAATAGAAGATATCAGGAGAATGGGGTTTATGAAAGGCATAGTCAGTAACAGAAAAAAGCAGCTAAGCAAGAAGGCTTCGGTTTGTTAAAACGCTTTTAAAAAAAGCAACAAATCCCCTAAACCTCCCAGAGAACTGAAAAAGCATTAGAAGTGTAAACAACAAGGATAATTCCTTAAGCGTAGTGCAAAGGAACATACATTGTTATGTTTCAACTCTCAAAACAATACAGCAGTTACTTTTCCTTTTGACCTAAGTTTTGTAGTCCTTTACTAACCTAAAACCTTGTTAAACATAACATGACAGTATTTTTGAGTCCTATGAGAAAGCTGATACAGTTTCTAAATTTAAATTCCCTCACTTAAGTTCTGAAAACGTTGACCACCGCTGAAATTCTGAAGAACCTTTATCACATGTCTCAACAAAGCAAATGAATTGTGCTTTCCTGCACTAACTGCAGCAGCATTTTATATAGGACTTGTGTGACATTGTTTTATAAAATTTGAGCTATCATGAACAACTGAAGTGTTTTTGGGGTAATGCTATTCAATAAAACTTTATAACAAAAAACTTGACAACTTGTTAACAAAAGGAGCTGCTGCTGAATGCTCATAGTAAGATGCTGTAGTCAAAAGAAGTTAAAAAATCCGACAACAAAAAAACTTTTGGGAAGTTGAGTAATAGAACATTGGTATCACGCATTATAGCACAGTTAAACTAATGCTAAATTAAGCATAAGGGGCACTGTTTCAAAACATAAACACACTGTTTAAAAAAAGCTAACAAGATTCACCTTGTGTTCACCTTGAACACAGCTGAAAACATAGTCGTTTCCAGAAAATAAAACTGGAACTAATATAAGATAACCTTTTTTTAAAACATCAACCATTTAGAATAAAAAACCCCACAAAACCTCTATCAAAGATACTGCTTATAAAGCAAGAAAAAGCAGTCCTTATCGTGCTGTTCTACAAATATTTAACATGGTATGCCAACATTACAATGAAAGACATAACACAATAATTTTGTTAATAACGGAAATTAAGAACAGGACATGCAATTGCCTTTTATACAAAGACACAAAGATTGTAATTCCCTTCTGAACATGCTGTTTTTCAAATTTCTAACAGAAGTGTATTCAATAGAGTAAGACTATTTTGCCCCCATTGAAGTTAAAATACAACATTAGAAAAGTTGGTTAGAAAACTTCATAAAACATACACACATAAAACACCATAAAGTAATTTCACATTTTAATTAAAAAAACCCAAAACAAACAAAACCCACTTACTAGAGTTGCCTGACAAATTACATTAAAACAAGCCACTTACTTTTCTGTCCTCAGTTTCTACACAGGAACTGCACTCTGCTTTAGTATCCTGAAAAGACAAAGAGACTATGTCACAAAGCATATTGACCAGGGTTGTGGGCATAACCTGGGATGAAGAAAAGGCATCAAAGTCTGAAAATGGGTTTCTTAGCATATTACACTTTACTGAACTGTTATTTTTGTATATGTATTACATTTAAAGGTAATTTAAGTAAGGTTTATTAAACTTTATTACAAGCATAAACTTAAAGATAAGATTGAAACATTGTAAAAAACTAAACCTATTTCAATATAGTATAGCCAGCTCATACGACAAAAATATGATCTCTGCTTTATTGTATATGTTTGCTGCTTCTACTTGCATCTTGAGGAAAATATAATCTCTTGCTTACTCCTTTTTTTATTTCCTTTTTTTTTTTTTTAATTAGTGATGGTAGCTTAAAAAATATAAAGGTAAGCTTAAGAGGAAACAACTGCTCAATTTCTCTGTTGTCAAGAGTGCTAACTAGGACTTGATATGTTGAAGATATTTGTGTCTGAACCTCACTACAGCATGCAAGAATAATCACACATCTATTTAATATATGTGTGTGTATATACACACCTCTATTTTGGACTTACGCTTTCTTTGGGAGTCAAACAAATAATCTTAAACTTAATGACACCCAACACGTTTCTTTTTTTCCTAAGGTATTTGGACTGTCACTGAACCGCAGGATTTTTACAAGTAGACCTGAAGACATGCAGGCATAATCATTATCACAAAAATTATAGACTGAAAGGCATTTATTTCTTCATACTATCCCTTTGTACAACAAGTTATTATTTAAAATTGAGTAAGCCAAATATAGTCCAAGTCATTAAACTGTAGACAAGTGACCTATTACAATTTTTATTTTGTTTTCAACTTTACTTTTCTAGTGAGGGTATTCTTAGAAACTAGTTTTTGCTTACATACTACAACCTTAGAGATTTCTATTGAAAAATAAAAAAGACATACAGATGAGGTACAATCCTTTGTTAAAAGTAAATCCTTCCCCAACCTCTCATTGAACTACTCTCATCAGATTTTAGAATTCTGGCTAGAGTTACTTGCTATATAAAACCCAAATTACAAATTTAAGGCTGATGGCTAATAGCAACTCCTATTAAAAATTAAAACAAACATTAAGTAAAGAAGTTATGTTTCTTCAACACCATGCTCATTCATCTTGAAGGACTAGTGTTCTTTAAACACCAAAGACTTCTTTACCTAAGCCATATACCCATAAAACATTAAAAAATTGAAATCATTCAATCAAGAAAGATGAATTGAGGTTTCCTGAAAAAAATACTTTCATTCACAGCAAGATATATTAAAGATGTTTTCATTAGGCATATCAAGCTCTCCGTCACTTCTTAAGCAGCATATTTCCAACAACAATCGTCTTTGTTATTGTGGTTTCATATGTGAATCAGTACCTCAACTACTCTTCGTATTCAAAATACTTTTCATGGGGAACCAGACTATACTTTGTGGAATGCAACACTCAAAAATTTTCTTTCAAGTGTGACTTACTGGCAGCCAGCCAGCCTCTCACCATGTCTCTCCTCCCATTTGGTGGATAAGGAAATACTAGGTCTACCCACAGGCTGAATTCTTGAGCTTGTTTTTATATTTACGCTCAGGTTTTTTTGGTGAGTGAGTGAGGAAAAAAGCTCAGCTTTGAAAAAGTTTTCTGCCTCAGAGGAAAGAACTCCAACTCCATTAACGCCAGTGCTCTTTACCTGCTAGCTATGCCCTAAGTCACCTTTTGGAAATAATGGAGTGTCCTTTAACATATTCATTGGTTAATCAAAAATGAATCGTATCTTTTCATATTACCAAGGACAAGGGTGGCTCTGTCTCACATACTGACCTGAATTGTCTGAATGCAGAATAAAGGAGCTCCTATCAGTCATAGCTATTACAAACTCTCAGTATGATGAATATACCTTGTTCAAGATCTAATAGTACTCTGATCCCTTCCACTGTCTACAGAAGACTTGTTTTCTATTTTGCCACTGTCATTTCCCACTGAAAGCAATTTTTAAGAAACTTAAGTTCATAAGCATTTATTAATCAATGTGAATTAAAAATGCAGTTTTACCTGGATAAGACAAAACCCACCTTCCTCTCAGCACAGTTTATCTTACATGGTTGTCTACAACCAGTAAAGCAAAAGGAACAAATTAAGCATGCGGCCCAGCTGAAAACAGTTGAGGACAACCCAGCTGAGACTCTCAATGCTGCAACCAGGAATTAAAGAGACAATGTACCTAGAAGTTAACTGGTACGAGCCATAAGGAAAGAATACAGGCTGAAAATCAAATTATTTATAATAATATGGATAATATAATGACAATAATTTCTATTCCGTGTTTTACCTCTGAACATTAGACAATCATTTCACCTTGTAGTGTTTAATTTTCTATCTAAATATATGGAAAGCGAATCTTACAAATTAACCATTGCACCATTGACCATGAAAACTACATGTGTATGGTTTCTATGTTACTGGACATGGAAGTCAGCAAGAAAGAGTAGTATTGGCTTATCTTTTTATTATGTAAATTATGTAAATTCAGAATTATGTAAAGGCAGATTTGGATAAAGAGATAGCTATATGTCTTCAAGAGTAGAGACCTGAATTTGGACTTCTGCACAAGAACAAGGAAAAAAAAAAAAAAAAAATCAGTGTCCACTGTTATTTTGTTGTTGCTGGTATTCCAAATGTAATTTTAAAATATTGCCTAGATAGTTTCTTACAAACTTGCTTCACATACATTATCAGAGAAGAACCTGGACTGTAACAATCATTTAATATGTAACACCATACAAAGCCTGACCTCCTGAATGGGATTTTTCTTTACCAGTGGGTGAAATCCTCACAAATTCATATACCTAACAAAATGTAATTAAGGTTACCTGAAGAAAGACTAAAATAGAATTCAAGAATCCCAAGTCCAAAGTGGTTAAACCAGTTGGAAGGAGTTAAAAATTTGAGCAGTAAAAATCTATGCAGCAGGTGAAGAAGAAACAGTAAGAGACAATCAGTGAGTCTCTTCTAAAATCAGTAATTTGCAAATTTATTAGCTGAATAATAATCTGCAATTTGCAATAGGTTTATATTTAAAAACAATGGTAATAGTTGTCACTTCTGCAGAAACAGTTACAGGAGTTGCATATTGTGCATCTGATGTCTCCAGACCATCTATGATGAAGTCTTTTTGGAAAAAAAACAGTCAATTACTTTGTAACCAACTGTAACTGAACCCACAGAGAATTTATCCTTCAGTGACAAAAGTATTTCATGTTAGGAACATGCATGCGTATCTTAACCTTTAATTGCCCAAGCAAAACAAACCAATTTTTCCAAAACAATTAGTGTTATAATTCTTTAAACCAGTCGAGTTACCGGCTTAATCAAATATATGTTTAGCTATAAACATTTGAGTATACATCACCTACATCCTAGATATACATAATTTAAAGAAAAAAATTACACAGAAACTAACCTAAAAAAAAAAAAATCAAAAATTAATCATCTGTCAAGCTCAGAGCAAGAAGGGAAGAAATCAGAATGTTCTCTGGGAGACGTACTTGCTACTTTTTCTAAGTGCAAAAAGACAAAGAACCAACATCTTAGTATGTGTATGGCAAATTTCACAACCTTATGAATTATTTAAAATGAAGAAGTACCATTGTTGTAAAACAAGTGTGAAATCCTGTAGATCTGAACAATACATCAGGCAATGTCTTTAAGGTCACAAAAAAGCAAGTTAAAATCTGTTCCTCCTGAAGAATTACTATTTTAGAGAAATTCTATAATGATAGAATACTTCATAGGATGTTTCATGGGAAAAACGGAAACAAAAAAACAATTCATTATTGTAGACATACCCTGCCACTACGGCAGAAAACCCTCTCATCCATTTCAGTTTAAAACCAACACAATTCCCTTTTTTCTCTAGGTGTCACTGCATAACTGCCAATTAAATTTTATTATAAACATAGCAAGAGCTCTATTTTTTATGTGGCAGCACAAAAGAAAATTGTCTTTTTTTGTCTGTTATGTTGGGTAGCAAAAACAAGGAAACAAAGTGAGGTTTTATGCAGAACATCAGGAGCAACAGACAAACGCAATTTTTAAGAGTCGAACAAAGTGCCATAAAGGACACTGCCACATATCTTTAACACTAGAATAGCATTAATTGAGATGGTGAAACTATGCTCACCTCTTGCGTTTGCAGGCATACAGTTCTGAAAGGCAGCCTTTAAATGTTCCTACTGAAATTTAGCCGCCTTAGTAACCAACTAGTATTAAATTTATGGTTCTGTTGAGTACTGTGGCTTACCACATAGAAAAGTGAGACCAAGACGTACAATTCTTTCAGTGCTAGTGTGGAGACAACTAATGATTTAGATAACTTGACAGCAAGATCTACTGCAAGCGCATACTAGAGAATACATCAAAACGAGACACCCATTTTATTCCTGAGAAGGCTCCCTTTCCTCATCTCAATTTTGCTCCCTTTGATCATTCACATGTTTTAGAGATTTTAAAGTTTAATAGACTTTGCCCTTGGGAAACGTATCTACCACCTTCATCTGATACTAGCATTATGCAAATGTTGCTGAACAGAAGAAAAGCTCCAGAAAGTAAAAGTAATCATTGGTGGTAGCATGATGCTGCATGACATTTTGACTTTAGGAGGCAGTAGAAACCTCCATACACTGTTTTACACAGCTTCTGTAATTCTACAGTTAATTTCACTTGTGTGGCAGATGGGAATAGTGAAATCAATATCCTCAAGTAGCCGTTAGTCATGCTAACACAACTAACACCTGTACATGGCTGTGTACTTTATCATACATTTTTTGGTTTGTTATCTCCCTGCTGTCCAAATGTCTTTCCTCTACTTCCCTACCATCGTAACACTGAATATGAGAAAATAAACAAACAAACAAACAAAACCACTCAGGAAACAAGCAAACCTTAACGCAACTTCAGAAAAGCTATTTGAATTTCTAATATAGGGTTTTTTTCATGTAAAAGTAATGAAATATAAAAGGCAAACAGAATTCATATCTACACACACTTCTCCCATGGCCAGTATCAGAAGGAGGAAAGATGACACTGGAAGTTATTCCTTCAGTTGTTTTTTTCTGTAATATCAAGGATGGTCAGTAGGTGGAAGCAAATAACCTTGTAAAATCTTGTTCAACCTCCCTGTGAAAGATAAATCTATTGTACTGACCAGGCTGGTCAGGTATTTTACACCTATCCTTGACATTCAACAAGTATTAAGAAAAATTATGTCCTTTCTTCACAACACTGGTTTCCAATTTCATAAAAAGGCTGTAGATTTAGAAATAAAAGTTTGTGGGGGTCTGTTTTTGTCTTTTTTTCAGGTTTAAAACGACTAAAGCATATATAAAAAGATAAGAACCCATATATATGTTTAAAATTTAAAAGTACACAGTCAAATTATAGGTTGGTTATTGATTTTTCTGGATATTTTTATTAAGTGCTTAAATATATCAAAGCGCTGAATTATTGAGGAAAATACTTAATCTTTTTCACTATCCATTAGCCATTATATTTCATTACTGCTGCTAACAAACAGGCTGCCAGCAGAAGAATTCATTTGAATTTCATATTAGTTCTATTTTATCCATTCCAGAGAACAAATTAACCACACAGCAATACTTACTGAAGAAGAAAATAAACGAAAAATGAAACCTTAGAATGTGATATTCAAGTCTTTACTAAGTTGGTCCCCAGCAACTGAAGGACTCATGCAGAAGTCTCATCAAATTAAGAAACCAATTCCAGGATTTTAATGGCTTCAACAGTTGTAATGTCAAAGATGTAAGAAAAGAGCTTTCTTTACAAAAGCAATAGCTTCATCTCTATTTACTAACATTTCTGGACCAAGAGCAGCTTGCGTCTACAAGCACAAACCAGGAGAAGACTGGGTCATCTGCATCTTTTTCTATTGCCTCAGGGCTGTTTGTCTGGAGTCAAAATGGAAATCCATCTCATCAGGGATTTAAAATAAAAGTTTCACAAGACTTTGGGGAGCATACTCGTCTTGCTTCTAGCTAAAAGTAGAGAGACTTTAAGAGGAAGGTTTACAAGACTCTTGGAAACTGAAGTAACAATTTTATAATAAAAAATACTGCTTGTAAAAGTACTGCTGTATTTTTAATGTAGATTTGAAGGGACTCTTGCGTGTGCCCTCCCACACATCCACCCACCATCCGTCTGTGTAAGTGGATACCCAATCTCTTCTTTCTTCTGATTCTATTGTTTCGCTTATGTTAATTTACAATTTTCAAGGGTACGAAGAGCTGAAAACTTTTTCCCCCCAAAAGCCTGACTTTTCTCATTAATAAGGCTTGTCTGAAGGAACAAGTACTCCTTGCTGATAAACCTTTATGGACTGAAGTATGTGAAGCTTTCCCACTTATTTTCTTCTTAATTCTCTCACCTTTATGAGTTGCCCTTTTCTTAAATATACTCTAAATACTTAGAGCTGCAAAGTAATGTCTCTCCATAGCACAGAAAGCAAGCCTTTGTGTGCTTCCCAACACATCTAATTTCTCCAAACATATGTTCTCATTAGTCCGATGCAGAATTTCCTGTGTAAATCTTCTGCCTATGTCCTTAAAACAATATCAAAAATATGTAGCATTTTCAGAAAATATGTATATAATTTAAAACCATGAATATATCAGGCAGAAGTATCTAGCTATAACTGCAAGAATTTGCTGTTGAAGCCCAGAAAAATATCAGGTTAAGATTTAATTTGAGGTCTAGTAAATATTTGCTTTTCAAACCATCAACATTATTTATCTAATAATATCCCCTCACATGTAAAGTTGATCAACAGCCACATAAATATTAGTATATTTTAAACCGCTGAAATCTAGGTGATCAATATACATTCCTGACAAATCCAAAATAAGAGTTGTCAGTGCAGCTGCCAGTGTGGTTTCAACGCAGACTACACACTAGTAAACTGGGTAGAATGACAACTGGTAATATATACCTAAAGTGCAGATCCAACTTTTATAAAAATCCATCTAATTTGACAATTTCTGTTTTCAAATTAACAAGCGCATAAGGGGACAACTGGATTCCGGAGAAATTTATCTTTTTTAGCCTGGTTTGTCATATGAAAAAAGCATATAAAATTACTTTGTGCCTCAAGTACCTCAACATCTTTAGAATATGTTTATTAAGTTCAGCCACATGCGACAGGGAAATAGAAGCCCCAGAGTTACTATGCTCCTGTATTTTTCATAAATTAGTGGCTGAGCAAAAGGAAAAGACCAAACATTACATGCAAAACCAGCCACTACACCAGCTGTTCAAAGACCTCAAAGAGCGCTGAGGATGCTGAGCTGGGAAGGACTCAGTACGTGAAGTCAAGATGCTAAAGTGGCTGCTGGGAAGGAGCCCATGTTATTTGAGTGGGGATTGTGAGGACACAGGGTACAAATCTATAATAAAACCATTTCAGTTTAGTCCACTGTTTACAAAAATAAGTTACTTCAATACCGAAAAAGATGTTCGTTGAAGTTTTGAACAGAGTTTAGTCATTTTAGAGCTACGTATTGATACACAGTAGACATAAATCTTAACTGTGATAGCAAATTTTCAAGCTTACAGAGTGTCAGGAACGAAATTTTTTAATGAAAGGAGGTGTATGATGACAGTAGGTGTCCAAGAAAATTAAGGCTCTGTGAAAATGTATTTTTTTCTTTGATATTACACTAAAATTTTTATTCAGGCACAAAAGGATGAGTTTTATGCTTTTAATGTATATTAATAAAATATATCTATTTCCAAGCAGCAAAAGCAGTTTCATAATATAACATTCATAATAAACTGGTTATGTACTACAAAAAAGCAAAAAAGAACTTCATATTGTAACCAAGGTTTCACTGCATAAACAATTGCCTTGTATCTGAGTGTTTTTAAAAAAATTAAATCTAGATTCAACACTCCCAAGAAGTGACTCTTCTTTTTAAATCAGTGTACTGAGTTTCTTCACAGTAGCTGGTATGATACTGTGTTTTGGATCTGTGACCAAAACGCTTTTGATAATGGACCAATTTTTCATTTCTTGCTGCGCAGTGCTTACACAGCCTCAGGGCCTTTTCCGTTTCTCAGGATGCCCCACAGAGTGTGGGCTGGGGATGCACAAGGAGCTGGGAGGGGGCACAGCTGGGACAGCTGCCCCCCGCCCCCCCGCAAAGGGATATTGCAGAGCATTTGGTGTCATGCTCAGCAATAAAAAGCTGGGGGAAGGAGGAGGAAGGGAAGACATTGAGATTTACAGTGTTTGTCTTCCCAAGTAAGCACTACGTGTGATGGAGCCCTGCCTTCCAGGAAATGGTGAAACACCTGCCTGCTGATGGGAAGTAGTGAATGAATTCCTTGCACATGCAGCTTTTGCTTTACCTATTAAACTGTCTGTAGCTCAAGCCACCGGTATTCTCACTTCTAACCATTCTGGTTCTCTCCCCCATCCCACTGGTGCACTGGGTGGTGCTTAGCTGCTTACTGGTGTTGTTACACAAGAATCAGAAAGTTGTTATTTTTCAGTTTCTACCTATTCACAACTGTGACAAGTAGTCAGTTCACAAATTATTTGGTGCGTCACATCTGGAAGCTTTATTTCAACTTCCTGCCATATCTCTGTGTCATTACACTAATAAGAATGTGGTAACACAGACATGAGTGAAGACAATATCCAAAGGACTATTCTTATAAAGAGCAAATTAAAGAGAAGCTCTGATGACTACAGCTGTTGCTTTAACATCCAAGAGAAATAAAGAATTTAACTAGAGTCTCAGAGAGCAAGCTTGTATGATTTAGAATGGACACAGCTTTGAGTTATTTTCTTATCAGCCAACAGTCAGACTGTTTTTTTGTTGTTCACAAACAGAAAGTGACTGAGATGTGATCTATTTTCCTTCTTCTATGCCCAGTTGTTGGGTATACAAGACCAATTTCCTCTGAAATATCTGCCAAGCTACACTGCGATGAAGACATCAAAATCCATTTATTTTCCAAATATTTTTTTGGGAACCTCATAGTTAAAAAGATACTGGACAAATGAGAGCCCTGAAAGGCTGCTGAGTAACACTCACTCGCATTGCACATACTAAGACAGCCCATAAGTGAACTTGCTGAGGAAAACGAGACAAATGTCAGTGTCATGGATGCATTACTGCTCAAAAATGATCCATGCCCAGTATCCCCAGCACATGCTCTTCTCCTGAATGAGTGTGCTGGAATTCAGAAGGTTTACTTTTCATCAAAGTGTCTCAGTACTAACATAAATGCACTTTTGAAGCAAATACGCAGATGATATATTGTTCCTCCTTCTTTTTTGTTGTTATTTTTTCCCCACACAGATCCTTCAGCCTATGTCAGCACTGAAGTGTCAAGAACAGGTTCACTGAGAACAGATGTCCCTGGCATCTTTTTGCAGAAGGATGATTCTGTATCACTGGAAGTGTTCAAAAAACGTGTGGACGTGGCACTTCAGGATATGGTTTAGGGGGCATGGTGGTGTTGGGTTAAGATCATCAAGTCCAACCGTTAAAGGTCTTTTCCAACCTTAATGATTCTGTGAAAACCTCTCTCCAATTGTGACCATAGATTGTGGGGTTTTGTGTATGGATTAATAGGCACTGAGGAATTAACCTTTTTAAACAAGGAATATTGATTACTTGGTTATAATAAATACTTTTTAATGTCTAATAATTCAATGTGTTCTTTTTAAATTGGAGTGCAGATATTCTCTCCATGTAATACTGTACAGTATGTGAAGATATTTCAGTATGCAACTGAAATATAGTGCTGCTGTATTTGTTTTTAGATTATTTCACTGTACATAGACACTTGCAAATTTTTCCCCCCATAGATGCGTATGAAAGATGAATGCATAAAATGAGCTACAGCATTTGGAAGAGAGAGGTGCCAAAACAATCTCAAGTTAATTTATAAATGGATTTGGATCCATCAAAAAATAAGAAAATCGGTTTCTTCCTCCCTTTCTTAAACTAGTAGAGAAATGAAAGGAACAACCTAGCCACCTAAATGCAATTTTTCTAACGTTATCGTCTTTCTTAGTCTCATAATCTGCAATTTCTCACTCAGTAGACAGGTTGTGAGCTATTCAACAGAGAGACTCCAGTAGGAATGAAGCACCAAGCATCACGCTATGAATTTTAGGAGCTGTACAGGAATTAAACCTCAGATGAACCTCTACAGCTCTCATTTTCCCTCATGTCTGAACACAAATCTTTTCTACTTAAACACACCAACTGAGCCTCCAGTTTCAGGCTGCAGACTCTCTACCATACTAGATAGGAAGTTCATGTAACTTAAAACCTTGTCTCGCACTGAAGTGCCTATACTGTCTCTGGGGCACTGATCGCTAAACCATTCTTTGACTTCTGAAGGACTGAGTCATAGCCCCAGGAATGCAGTAATAAAGAAGTGAGACAGTTGGAAAGTAGTCTGTAGCAAAAGCTTAGGGAAGGTATATAATGCCTGGTGCACAACCTATGCTTTGTATACACATCACATGTATAGACATCAGTACTGTTCTACCTCAGAACCCTGGGTATCAAGCCTGATGGGTAACTAAGATGTTTAGGTTCTAAACACTGGCAGTTGAGGTACACTGAGCTAGGAGCTGTTTTCAGGCCATTTAATAACCATGAGATCTTTATCTTATCAAGTCATTCATTCTGGTTTTGAAACTCCTTACAACTTTGGCCTCTGAAATATCCCATTGCAATTCCACAGTTTAATTACATGTTATATGGAAAAATACACCCTTTTGTGGGGTTTTAATTTGCTTAACAAGATTTGATTGGATTTCAACAGATCTTCTTTTCACCAGTGAAAAAGTGAATGACACCAGTGTTTAAAATGCTTTAGACAGGTGTCTCTCTCAAATGTTAGAATTCATACCAACACGTATCTCTCAATCCTAAGAAGAATCCTCAGTCTTTTTGGTAGTAACCTTCAAATATTTGACACTTGATAAAATTTGCATGTTCCAGTTTAATGTATAAAGTGGGTGATGTATTGACTCAGGGAGGAAAAAAAAAAGTGTCATACTTACTTCAAACTTCCATTTAAAAGATTATCTTACCAAATCTGACTGAGTTATTGTTTAAAAAAAAAAAAAAATGAATAAAGGATTGCATATTCTGAAATGGCAATTCACCATGGCCAAAGGAATCTGAGGGACAAAAAGTACATCAGAGCTTTGATCGCCCACCTCCTAACTCCATGTTACGTTTTCTGTATGTTCTCCCTACATTGTAGACTAAATATGCAACTGCTTTTCATAAAGTTTTACTTCCAGTTTAATCAAGCTACCCAAGCATGAATACTGTATAGTATCTAAGCTGCAAAATTTAAAACAAAGTAAAATAGAGACGGATGATCAGTTTCAAGAGCTAAAAAATTGATTACATCAAAACCAAGTTTTGATGGAGCCCAAATGGCACTGTTCCTGAATTCAGAAAATTGATGAATCCGTGATGAATAATTTTCAACCCATGGTAAGTATAACTGCACACATTTCCCTTAAACTAAAAAGTTGTTAGAATCACATTATAGCAGAAAAATATATTCCTCCCTCTTTCTGTATAAACCAAGTTAATACACTTTTATTTGATCTGGTAAATTTTGTGAATTACTTTTTGGCAAGACCAATTTAAAATTTATGATCCTAATACGCTGAAACTTTTCTCTATAGACTGAACACAAATTCTGAACCTCAGAGAAAAAAATCCACAACTTCTCTACGGAAGCTTAGTTTTAGCAGCCTCTGCTACAATCCTACTATAATTTAACCCAAGATGGTATACAGAACATAGGCTGACGGGGGGTATTTGTTTCCTGTTTTGCTGTTCCTTTAACCATTACAATAATTCCAAAAGAGCACATGAATGATAAAGACCAGATACTCATTGAACTGTAAAATCCAGTACTCTTTACCAAGGCAGTGGGGAGTGAGGGGCGGGGAAACCTATTAAAAAATTTATGCCTCAACTAATAGTACTATACTTGGCAAAAAATGTGCCCATAAGGTATTTCTTTTTTCTTTATCAATGCAAGGATCTTACTAGGGGTAGCTCTAATTCTCATAATAATTACTTATTAAAGTTAGTGAAAATAATCACTCTTTTAATGTAAATAGGCTGAAACTTTTCTATCTAACAAACTGTGCTCTCTAAATAAGTGAAAAAAAATATTTACAACTTGGATCAGAGAAAGTGTTTGTTTAGTTGGTTTCCTGCCAATTAACCACCTTCTGATTTTATTTATACAATGGTATCATACTACAAACACTCATAACAGCTGCACACATAAAATTTGCATTTCTCTTTGCTGTTAAGGCAAATTACAGGGATGAAATCTTAACTATAACTTAAATCATAACCAAAGTTCCAAATCAAATTGTATCATCACTATATTCAAACAAGAAATGAGAGATACAATGGTATTGTTGAGTTGTTTTAACTTTATCAAAGTGATCACTGTAATGTATTGATATACTTCAATAAGCTGATACAAAACACAACAATTAACACGAATGCATTTCATACACTTAGCAGATTAAGGTCCCAATTCTTTGTAAGACTGACTGAGACTAAATGCTTAAATTCCCTCATCAAATGTAAAGCACAGTATTTTTTAAATATGTTTTAATACAGTACTATAAACCAGAGAGTGATATTTTAACAATAAATTCAGTAACATCAGCACTAAGCCCTCTGGGTCTCATATGCTATAGCTACGCTTTTACCAAGTAAAAACAGGACTACAAGAACACTAATATATCCTCTGGACGAAAATGATTATACATACACACTTCTAAAACAGAAAAATACTATTAGGTCTTGTCATAGCTGAACACAATCAAAAGAATTATAGTAGTATCTTCCACTGAAATAGAGCTGATGTTCTTTAAAACACATCTACCTAAACACAAACATAATTAACTGCTTCTCAAGACTCGCTGAAGACTGAAAGGATCCTAAATTGGCTTTAAGTGGTAGAAAAAAATATTTTTCTCAAAACTGGTAACATTAAATACATTTATAAGAACTCAATTTGTTGGAAATTCTGATTTTTAGAATGATGGGTGCATTAGTATAAAACTGGGAAAAGATACTTTTTTCGGTCACTGCTTTTATATTGTCTTAGTTGCAGGTTTTTGTTTAAACATATGACAGTTTTGTATATAAAGGTTACTCATAAAAACATCTGAGTCACACAAATTTTCTCCCGCATGACCTATTATCTCATGAAAGAAATGTTATAAATCCCAGAGTAAAAATAACGCAATTACTAAAGCAAAACAGAACACTGATCACCTAACAGCTTTAACTGAAGGTATCCTGATAAAGACAGTTATTCCTTTGGAATTCTCGGAATGCTGTGGAACTGTAGTCATAACTGGTATATGTTTTAATAGATACTTAGTAAAACTGATCGACAATAAACAATTTTCAAGTAAAATAATATAAGATCTGCTACCAGTTTTGCTTCCTTGTTTCTGTAGCTTTAAATTCCCACCAACTATAAAGTATTTCTTTTTATTGCTTGTGGATTTCTGACTGCTTAAACAGATTAGATATGAAATTTCATCATTGTTTTTAATATGTTCAAAATAACATGTAAAACCGCGGCTATTTTACAATACAAATACTGAAAATCATCATCACCACTTACACTGTAATTGCTCTTACTGAGCTTAATGATTATTAATGATGCAGTCAGAGAAATACATTGTATAAAATTATGTGATGATAATCAAATAATAAAATATAGTAAATTATACCAGATATTTTCCAACTACTAATATTTTGGTCACTACATCAGGCCAGAAAAATCCATTTCTTAACATGGTATAAGGATAGAGTAAAGCCAACATCAAGTTGATGTTCAAGAGGATGAAATAAGCTTCAGAAAAGCAGATCCAGTGCACGGTTTTCTACCAAATACCAAATGAACGCTGAGATTCTGTATCAGAGCTACTCCACAAAATATTGTCTGTACTGGCCAATACAGAACGCTAACTTTTAAAAATTTAATTAATGAATAAAGGTTCAAAAGACCAAGTCAGCCCATATCAAAATTACCAAAGAATCTGGAGGACTACAATCAAACAACAGATGAAGCATACGTGATCTCCTCCTTTTGTCCACAGACCTCCTGCAATGCTGAAATAACGAAACAACAACAAAAAAGCACTTGCAAAATTAGCTACCCAAATGTGCATGTCTTTTGAAGGCTTCAGTTAACTACACTTTACATAATTCCCATCTGGTATCCTCAAAAGCAAAAGTAACAGTATTCTCAGTTGTCACTCATGGCAACTACTTTATCAGCAACTGTCTGCTACTTTTAAAGAACATCAAAGTGCAAAGGGAACTCTGTAAAAAAAGTAGAGAGGGAGCTTTTGATCAGCAGGTTGATTTCTTCATATGTGAGACCAGTAGAGATCATGAAACATTTTTCAGAATCTAAATCTGACTAGAAAATTACCACAGATGATTCATGCACAATTCTGTTACTTATCTCTAATATAAACCCAATACTTAAATAACAGCACAGGGTAGAAGGAGGCATTAATAACAGTAAGAGTGATAATAGCTACCAGTATTTCAACAGATTCAGAAACTCTAATATCCTGAATACGGACCACATAGGGCACGTGACTGTGAGCCTAAAAGCACAGACTGAGACAGCCACCAGGACAGAATGCTGAGGATTCTGTAGGCCAACATGTAGAAACTCCCAGTCTAACTTCTTATTGTGTTCCAAGTTCATAAAGTACTTCCCATACAACTGAATTTGCAGAGAAGACCCTCAAAATGAGTCATATACAGGACTTCTCACAGCTGAGAAAAAAGTCCTCAAAACTGCATTTCCACTTCTGATACACACAAATTAAAAAAGAAAAAAAAAGCACCAGTGTAAAAGATTACAGACACACTAGCTATCTTGCTAAACTCTGAAGCTGCTGCAGGATTTTTTGTTGGTTTTCCATACCCATCCTCCCAGCAGATGTTCCAGCTATATACCACCACTTTATCCATGCTCTCAACTATGTTGTTCACTATAAAGCAGTATTTCTTGTTCTAACAACCTTGTATTTTCACATTACTTAATGACAAAAAAGTGGCTATTAGATTTTTTTTTTCCTACAGATTTCTTGTTATCGAGAAATAAAAATCACAATGACTACAAGCCTTAAATCATCTTTCTTTACTACAGCAGTCATATAATATCTTTGCTAACGCTATCTCACTATGGATGTTTAAAATCTTCAGCAAAAAAAATGCTTAAGTGTCTTTATCTTTCCTTTATTCTCATTTCTGATTTGGATACCTAAAAAGAGTTTGCAATCCCTGTTTGTAGACATTGCACACCACAATAATGAACAATGATTTACTTTGTGTATTCATAACTTAAGGTTTGAGTTCAATTTTGGTACTAAGTAGGTTGTTTTATTTTACTCGCAAGTCAGTTTTAGGCTTATTAATGACCACAGAAAATATACTGAATAAGAAGCTGTGAATATGACTTAAATATGAATGTTTCAAGGAAGAAGAAATTGGGAAAATGACAGTCTACAACAGTAAGGAGGAGTATTTTTTTATCTACTTTAGAATATGCCATATGTTTGTATCTTCCACTGAAATGTTAGCAATCATAAGACTGGGATGATGCCTTCGTTAACTGCTGTTATATTTTTACAATGATACATTTGGAGAGAGAAATTATTTGTTTATTTGAAACCAGGAAAAATACTTCCAACTCTGCATGCAGCAATATCAGAAAGGTTCAAGCCCAGAGGGATTAAGTAGACTTGAATGTAAGTTATTCAGAAAATGGTATTTTGGCTGATTGAGAAAGTCAGTACCTGGTAATTAAGGACATTACAAGCTATTGATAGTAACACCACAAACATCATGAGCCAAGACGCAGGAGAATAGGGCATGTTCCTCTATGAGAAGGAGTTCTACAGGCATGCACATAGATCTTGGTCTGGACATGAAGCAGGCAAACAAATGCATAAGCATTGAATGTTACAGTAATAACAGTGGAGTTTCAAAGCTGTGTTTTAATGCAATGGAGTAAAAAGAGAGAAAAGCCGGACAGTATGGTTTATATTTGGATAGGAAAATTGTCAGTAAGAAAAGGAGGTAACAGAACAGCCTGTAGAGGCCCTAGCATCCCTGAATGCTGAAGATATGATAGGAGAGATGGGAGAAAAAGCCTCCTGGTTTGAGAATAAAGCCTAAACATATAGCTGCTGTGTTTCCCTATTCTTCAAAAGAAGTACTATAACACACTTGTTAATCAAGAAAGAAATTACAGTAATGCTCTTACTTTCAGCTTTACCTGCTGTCACAATTGCACTAACCATCATAAACATAGAACAAGGGTCATTCTAAGTCCATGCACCAAAGGCTTACATTTCAAATATTGCCCTGAACAACCGAGATGACAAACAAAAGAAAAGAAAATGAACTCACCAAGTTCATCATCATCAAAAAAAATTTTCCCTTTCGTGGGAGCTACTTGGGTTAGGTGAAGCTTCTTCACAGTCCTTGCTTAGCCTATGAGCTCTCATTTACCCCTCCCTTAGTGAGGGGCAAAGCTTAAAGTAGGGGAGACAAGAGAGACATGCATGTTCTGGGGGAGAGTAAAATTAGCACACACTTCTGCAGCACACGTTCCCAGCTGTGCAACTCTGAGTTGGAGCAGGGCCGCAGCTACCTTTATGCAAACGCAAGCCAGACTGAATCCTTTCAATTACAGACAGTATGGCATATCCCAAACCACCAGAAAGTATGTTGAGAACCTGCAATCAAAAGATCTCAGATGCTTAAACATGTGAACAGTTATGTGGCATCATCAATTCTAGAAATCCCTCAGATAAGCAAAGTACATACCAGAGGTCTATTTGTTAGATAACACAGGAAGGCTGCTACTTTAGTCAATTGTTAGTTGAGCAAATAACTAGATTTGATCAACCCTCTTCTGAAATTCTAGAGAAACCCCATGCTATTGCAAATATTTCAGCATAACTGCTATAAGGGAAGAATTCTAGTAAGACAGGCTCTGGTTCAAAGAGGCTAAAAAAGGTGACAGAGACATTCAAGGATCTATTAACGTAACTTTAAGGGTAATACACACTACAGCTCTACAACAGTACAGGACCAAAAAAAGATCACCTTTCTAGTACTATAGTAACTCGCATAGCATAACTTTGTAAGAAACTTAGAGCAACTGGAAACACTCCAGGTACTTCTGAGATCTCAGAAATACAGGGTTGTTTCTAAACGCTGTAGGCAAGCACATCAACAAAAAACATATCTCCATTGGTCTCAGCATGATTGGCTGGTCTGTTCTGTCTGGAAGGGACAACGTACTCCCTTAAACTGCTTCTTTGTGGGCTATTCATCAGAACTGAAGGCATTAATTTCCTCCTCTACTAAAATACGTTGCCCAGGCAAGAAACTCTCCCCCAGTCAGTAAAAGGTGTATTTAATCTAGTACCTAATATAATTCAGCCTATAATTCAGTGCCTTGCTGCAACTGGGCTTACTTCAAGCCACAGACATACGTTCTAAATCTTCTAGAGGACAAACAAGTCAGTGAGAAAATAACTTACAGCAGCTTTGTGACTAAAATTATCCTTTACATATTGAAAACAGCTAAACAGTAGAAAACTGAATTAGTTGTATTATTCTAATAATATTTCAAATTACATTTAAGGTCTTTTATTTCAAGAAGAAGCATTTCAGAAAATTTTAGTTTGCATAGTTTCAACAAACCTCAATACAGTGTTATTAGAAAGGCACAGTTAAAGCTAAAAATTCAGTACATTCAGAATGCCACAGTGTCTGAATTTGGGAACATATGATCACAGTAAGGCATGACAAAGGTATGCTTACAGAAAACCGGCTTTGTTTTTTAAAGTTACTGATGCAATTATTCACTATTTCTTTTCATATATGCATTAATGTTTTGCAGCAAAACCAACAGCTGCTTCTGATTACTCACATGAGAAGTAGTTTCCTAAAATTAATGATACGTAAACCCAAAAGACATAGTTGCTTCATTACCATAACTTGTGCTTAAAGTCATTAATATTTAAAGTGTGAGCAAAGAATTCCAAGATAAGAACATAAAATCGAACTAGAAATTGAAGCGTCATGCACATAAACATTAATAACGTTAGATTTGTAAGAGCAATGAAAATACAGAGGAAGCACCATCAAAAACTGGGTATTTGCCTACTCTTCTGTTCGTAATTACTGTAAATCATCACGTCCCCAAACATGCTGTAAAAAGTTGTGTTCGTTGTACCTCACTGTTCTCTCCCTCTGTACAGCCAAAAACGATGTAACGTGATACTGGCAGGAGGGCATCTTGCTGCTTGTAGACTGAAGAAAAGGCCAAAGGCATGAAGATTTAGTTTAGCAGATTTTTCTCAGATATACTTTCTAGCTACAGACACATTTGCGTGGAAAAGAGACTGTCTGGAAAGATACTTGGATATAAAAAGTATATTAAAAGATGTGAAAATAAGTTGTCCTTAGCAAAGAGGCCAGGTTAGAGCACATCATGTGAAAAAGACTAGCCTACCATCTGTGGGACACACAGGTTTTTAAATATCCTTGAGAAATTTTAGAGCATTTATTACAATTAAATCACTTAAATATTTAACTTTAGGTGGAAAAAGTTTAAAGTTCTACAATAAGCCATTGCACCACTGAAGAGTAATTAAAACCACATATATTAATGAAGTCATACCATGACAAAATTTTCAAGTCATTATCACATTCTTTTTAGCTTTGAAGTTTGAGCAATCTCATTTATTTCCCTATACAGCACAATCAATATATTATCTTATTTAAATACTGAAGTGAAAGAAAAAGTGAGTGTTAATGAATTTTTTTTGATGCAAATTATTAATAAAATCATTGCATAGAGTGCAATTCAGCATTTTATTATAATACAATGTGCAAATATAAAAAAGTCAGGTCTAAGACAATCATATGTAAAAAGAAGAATATGATTTACTGCTTATTAAATTATCTACAAATGTAGCTAAGTTTTGTATGTTAAAATATCCCCAAAAGTTAGCAAAGTTTATATACATACTAACTTATTTTTCTCATTAGAATAAAGCAGTAAAAAATGCTGCTAGCCAGTAAGATTGAGCATTTCTCTCGGAAAGCAAGCAAAAAGCCTAGATTCAAAACCATTTTAAAACAAGAAAGTAACTGAATACAAATTTAGTTTGCTGATACAATTATGAATATTATGAAACCTTGTTAGCATAAGACAGTTAATGCTTTTCACTGTTTCAAATTATTGAAAGGCTGACGTTCCAATTTTTTCTACTTCATGTCTTACTACGTACAGTGTTCTCAATCTTTTAGTAGCTTTATAAAATATTTACGTATCTTCTCATTAGCAAGAAGATGAGTATAAAAATGTACCTGCCAGAATACTAATCTAAAGACATCTCATTCCAATTACTTATTTTCCCTTCCAGAGAACTACAACCTTCCTGACAAACAAAACTCTGCAAAAGCAAGGCAAAAAGGTCAAAGTCAATTCCAAAGCTATCCCTTCCTACCAGAAGTTAGCCTTTTCCCTTAGTACACCAAGATGCAAAAGAGCGTATCTGCTCAGAGTGAAAACAGATTAAGGTAAGCAGACAAAATGTACTGTTATTCCAGAATAAAAATATCAAATATATACTTAACAAAGAAAAGTGATTTGACTTCACTTTTTTAACCCTAAATTTAGAGTGTATATATATTCTAAAAGCTCTAGAGTTTTGCTTTAGGAACTATCCTGTTCTTTAAAATGAAACGCGCAAGCAACATTCATTAGACAAAAAGAGAAGCTGCTACTGTTTGCGTTTTGTTTTGCCATGAAACTGTTCAGAATTCAGTTCACGCTTCTCAATCATTACAAAACGCTTTTATTATTCTGTAGAAAAAAATACTGATCACTTAAAATGAGAGAAGAATTTCCTAGTGATTTGTTTTTGCACTGTGATTTACTCAAATTATTTCATTTGAGTACATATATTGTAAGAACTATTCTAGAAACAAAGTATCAGATGTTCTGTGTAAGACTTGAGCCTTTCCCAATGTCTTTCTGCTGGGAGATAGCTGTTTCACTATCAAAACATCTCACTGCAAGTTACCAGTTTTCACTAGACTACTCCCTTCTCAGAGCCGGAGAGGTATTTCTGATCAAAGCTGAAAGGACAACCCAACCTTGGGAGGAGAAGAGGGAGGCACTTGCATCAGAATAATAGACAATCGATCGACTAGAAGGCTTTTCTGGAATTCTAGAGAGAGAAACTCACGTCCTTACTGTACCCGATTCATACACTGGAGAACTTCAGTCTTCTGTATCAAAAATCAGTATCATACTCTTAAGCTAGATTTGTCTGGTGACATTATATCTTTGTGTTAATTTGCATTTAGAAAAAAATATTTTAAAAGGTTTCTTTTAACCAATATAAGAAAAATGCATAGATTTTAGGTGGATGAGAATATTGTCATGTTTAATCCAGGAGGCTTAATGTAAATACTAAAGAAAAAATATTCTAAAGCAAAAAAGAAATTAATTTTATTGTAGTAACACTTCCCCTTTAATACAAAAGACTAGTCACAAATGCAGTCAAAGTCAGAGGAACAGGAATGCAACTGGACCACCTATAGCTGAACACTGCATTTTGCTAATTTGCAGAGCACTCCTGTTTACATTTATAATCCAAGAAAAAGAAATAAATTATTCAAAAATTGCCAAAAGCACTGGAAAGTAATAGATGTTGGTAACAGAGCCAAAATGATGAACAAAGCCAAGTTCCATAAATAGCTAAAGCCCATATCTAGACTTGACACATGATGATACAATACCCTGCAGGACAACAGATGAAGAGGGAAACAAAAATGTAAATAAAGCTAAAGAAACTCTTTCACACTACAGATGTCCTGAAACAATTAACAGGTCACTATCTGGTTAAAGGAATGATCACTTCAAAGCAGCCCCAATCCCCATACTTTCACTAGCAGCCAAACAGTCGCTAGAATGACAGAATGTGATTCATGTATTGCCAACTTCATTAGCTCATTCTCATTTTAGTCCACCATGTCAGAGCAACAATCCTTCCACTAATCCCATCAAGGGGATTTTTTTTTTTTTTTTTAAATTCCATCTTTCACCAACTCAGATACGGGAATCAAATACTGAATAATACATTCAATGAGTTAGTTAATTAACTGGGTGAAGGTGAAACTGAAACAGCTGAGTCAAATAATGAGATGTCAAGCACAGCAGCTTAGACCAAGGAGGGATACTCCCTGACAGAAAGGAAAACACAGTATTTTTCAAACAAAGAATATTAAGGGATTTAATCTTTCCATTTCAGTCCCTCCAAAAATGTAATTTGGGGGGAAAAATGGCAAAAGTGAAGTGACAAGAACAAGGACAGTAGAAATCATTCACTTACAGCAAGCATCATTAAATAAGTCATAGTCAATTACCAAGTTATCACTGGTTTAAAACAAAGCAAAGCAAAAAACCCCAAACAAAACATTTTCTAGAAAAGTTAAGTAGAGGATGCAATACTATTGTAATGTAGGATGATGATTAACTAAGTGCACTTATCCTCATTCAGGGACAGAATTTATTCTCCAATATATCAAATGGCTAACAAATTTTCACTGATCTATTAATAAAGTCTATTTAATTCCCCAGGTTCCTATCGGTGGTCATAGCATCGCTGTTTTGCTGCCCTTAGCATTACTTGTGGACTCTTGTAATCAGACACTATTTATTACAGTCAGAACTAGTTAAGGAATCCTTGCTTTGTTTCTGTGTTTAGACAAATGGCTTGATTTATCCCTGCCCTGCAGTGTCTAAATTATGAATTGTCAGTATAAAGGAGCATAACATTACATTTTGGCCCATGGGAATTTTCCCAGGGACTCTGTTTAAGGGACTCTTTCAGATATGCTAGGTAATGGCAGATGTTCAAAACACTTATTTCCAACAGAGCTGAACAGTAAAGATTGTACTTATTTAGAAAAATAGTAACAGTTAAAAAGTGTCAAATGTTACAAAATCATGAGTCACAACTCAAAATAAACATGTGGTTAGTCCCCAGACCCCAAACGGATACCTGTAAGATAAACAGAGAGAAGTGGTTTGTCTTCAGACTTCAACTCCTCCTCACAGAAAAAACAGGCTACGAAACACCTATAATATTTTTAATTTTCACAAATTCCAGTGAATCCAACTGATATTGGCATATCCCTGCACTACGCTGTATAAATAACAGTGTCTGCATATCAGTCATCCTTGTCAAAAGTAACTTTACAGTAAAAGTAAGCAAAATGGAAAAAAAACCCATATAATGTATATGAACAAAAGTGTGTATCATAGGATATGGGATTCATCAAATTCATGCAAGTTAGAGGCCATTAAGCAGTTATTAAAAAAACAGAAGTAGTATATAACTCTTGCTAATCTGAACAACATTCAAACTAGTATTCTACAAATGACAAGATCTACGTTAATAATACTAAGTAATAGTAGGTAATAATCCCCTGGATTATCAGGTCAGACATCATCACTGAAGTTAACAGCTGTGAGAATATGATTGTTTTCTGCAATGGCAACTTAAATCCAATCTTCCTGGAGTTTTTCACTCTGATTTTGCCACTCTGTGCCTACACACAGCTCTCAGTTTCAAACATATATCAAATTTGCCATGTTTTTTTTAAGGACATGCTCTCATTAAGTGTACCAGAAGTATTAAAATATTAACTTATAAACAAAATGGCCAATCTTTGTAATGTCAGAAATGTAACAATTATTTTAAAGTCTTCATTTAATCTGTTGCACATGTACGCAGACAGATTAGGTTATTTTCCTGCCACGTTACATATTCTTAAAATACCAATACTAGGCAGTTCCATGTTACAGTAGTTTCCTTATTAACTACAAAAACAGCTAATCTTTGAGAAAATCTACACTTAGTGCCACGTGGACTGGCCAGTTCAGGCACAAAACAATCTGCGGTACCTTTGCATCTTGAAAGACCTCTTGGCGCCACAGTATTCCCATGACTACCACTGGCTCTAGCTAAGCACTTCATCATGCTTTGGGCTTTACTTCCAATCATAATACATAGCTGACATAGAAGAACTGAAATATAAAGATGCATGCAAAAAAATTAACATTAAATAAATGACCACTATTCATGTCTGCAAGTGAAAAAAACCAGCTGAAATGTCCATAATTCACCAATGTCTTATTTGTGATTGTTTTTATTAATACTTGGAGTTAGCCTGGTGCTTTTCTTGAAAAAGCTTAGTTTATCTATTCCATTACAAAACAGTCCCTCATCCCTCTGTATCGCAAGACTAAGAGAAGTGGGCTATGGGACTAGAAGTTATCGGGTATTTTAAAGTATGCTGATCCTCTTCAGTATACCATAGGAGTCTTTTTCTAGTGGCAAGTACTTTCAGAAAAAGAAACAACTTAACGTACACAATATATGTGCATTCTTCCAAAATCTAGGAATAGAAGAACAGTTCTCAGATTTTAGTAAAATTGATATTTCATTGTCCTTTCTCATTTACAGGCTATTTCGGGTATCTTTTTTTAAATACTTTTCCCATTTACTTCCAGATCCTAAAACACTAAAACTCCAGGAAACTGCCATCTTAAAACTTCAAACATTTTGCACATCACAGCTGAATCTCTTTTTCTCTCACCTTAACACTGGATATCTATAAATGTCTAAAAATCAGCAGTCTTGCCTTAACAGATCTACCTTTAATGAGCTATGCAACTGATATGTGCTTCAGTAAATATCTGCACATGTAATGCAGAATTGCTTTGGAGAGTCTCATTAGCTATATCCGTCGGATTCCCAGATGCCAGGGCAAACGCCATACATCTCGAAATTTCAAACATACGGCAAAAACCTTAAGTAAAATACTGTAGAGTTGCAAAAAACTATAAAAATAGCAGTTACTGCCAAAAGCAGCAACATTGACAGGCACTATATTAGAAGATGAATACTAGAATTCAGGTTTTAGCATCTCCCTAAATGACCATATAATTTTATTAATAAAAATAGAGAGCATTTTATATGAAGAACTGTGTAATGGTGAATTCTGGGGTTTGCTTACTTTGCTCTTTTCCTCCTCTTTAAAAACAAAAGCATTCCTCAGCTACACTGTTTAACTGTCTAGTTGTGCAATGGCATGCTTGCTTGCTTCTTCAGTTACAATAAGAATGTGAAGTTTTGTTTCTTAATTAAATTAATGATGTAAAACTTTGTAAAAACATTACCACATATGCAAACTCAAAAAAATATAATAATGATGTAGTGAATTATTCCATACTGTAGCCCTTTGACTTAAAGTAAATGTTTTCTGTTTAGACTCATAAATTACCAAACATGTGTCTCCACTAGTTGTCAGGAGTTATCAGGTAACATAAACTTTACATGGAATCAGAACCAATTTCTGCATAGTGCTACTGCAGTAAAGGCTTGCAACAACAATGGCAGACATATCATTAAATGGGCAAATGTAGAAACATAATTAAATTAACTGATAATCATCTCTCTTCTTCTATCCAGACTCTAATTTAATGCACTTGCAAATGTAATGAGGTTCACTGAATTGAAAAATACTGTGGAAATAACAGAAACAAGATTAAATTAATTGCAAGACACACTGATAAGAAATTCGAATTATGTGAAGCACATTTCTAAAAGCCATTAAGAGGCTAGTCACATATCGTGCACCTCGATGACAAATAACACATTTTAAATTATTTTTTTTACCAGCTAGAATATCCACCCTGTTTCATAAAACCTTATGCTAATTGGTTAGTGTTCTCTCATCTTCAGGTAAGTAAACATGTGAAAAATGCTTGGGCAGGAAAAAATTAAAATCTGGCCAGCAACCAAAATGATTTCTACTTCAATCATTTCCATGCAACTTCACATTATAAAATTTAATATTAAGATGCACTAAATGCATTTGTACCTTGCAGCCTGTTGGCTGAAAAATCATGTTTTTTCCCTCAGAAATCAGAATTTAAGTTTCTGCAAACAGGAATAAAGCATTCATTTTGAATTGAAAATAACCAACTCTTCGTTCTGCCTGGAAGTCTTCTAGACCATGCAACATCTCTGAAGCAAGATCAAACATACATCAACCATCTTCAAAGAGTTTTACTGCATTTTTTTATTAAAAATACTGAAATGACAGGAATTCCACCATCTCCCTAGGTCCAAATACTTAAATGTATTTGATACTTTAGTTTAAGAAACAAGGAAACCATTATACAAAAATATATTAGACAGTTTAGATAACTTATTTGAAAGGAAACACAGGAAAGTGTTTTCTTTCAAATAAATTGGCTAGTATGTGCCAGTAGACTAAAATTTCAAACAGTAGTGGGAGCTACAAGACATCCAATGTCAAAAGTCCAATTTTATATTTCCTTATACCAAGATTAACAACAGAGGATTTGCATTAATGTACAATGACAGACTGCTTAAGCTTACATTCCTCTGACACTTCTGACAGCATTGTATTCCAAAGGGCAAACAGAGGGCTTTAATAAGGGTTTCTTGTTTTAACATTGAAAAGCAGACACTGGTAACTTTAACTTGTGATTTCTGACCAGCAATATGCTGCAGTGACAAGAATAATGCAAAATCATAGCTAGCTAAGACAGTATCTGAGCTAGAGAGTAAAGAAGGAGGAAGAGAAATGTAGAGAAACAGGGTATTAAATCACAGGGCGTAATCCTTTAATATCCAGGGAATTCTGGTCCTAAACCAACAAAGGTTCAAGCAGACACTTTGAAGAAGGTGAGAATTCCACTAATATCAGCTTAGTCAATGAAATGGATGCCAAACAATGAAAAGGCTCCAAAGTCAGAAAATTCTAATGACTCTAAACTTCTTTCATGATCTTGTTCTTTCAAACAAATTACGGAAGTGATGTTGAGTCATTTTTCTTACAGGCTCGATCCATCTCACCTGCCTTTAACTGTCTACAAGTTCGTTATGCCATCAAAGCTAGTCATCTTCTATTGTTAAGAGACAGATCTCCACTGAAGTTTGATGACCACATGCTCAATATGTTTGAGCTTAAATCTCTTGTTTGTACTGTAATTATCCCTCCCTTTTGGTGCTCTCTTACTTTTTTAATTTTGTAAGTATTTATATAGAGTTCTATCTCATTTTTCTAGTTTCTATATTTTTATAAACACCAAATTAGTTATGAACTTTAATAAGTATCACTCATGGGACTTCCTGTAGTAAAATTGATCATTATTCACTAAATATTCCGTTCTTGAAGAAGAGAAATTATGAAATTAAAGATGTATGGATATAATTGGAGAGAATTCCAAGGAAGTTTGTGTAGTTATGAATAATGTTTCAGAAGGGAAACTCACTGTTTACACTGTATATATCTCTTGTTACTTATAAAAAGGAAGCACTATACTTCAGTTTCTCAAGGTGGCCATATGCAACTTTATTTTCTATTCAATATGCCTTCAATACAACTTTAGTTCCAAAAGGATCTGGTCCTAAGATCCTTTAAAAACTGGCAATAGAGTAGGAATTTGTGTTAATTAGTCTGGGCTTTCTCCCAAATCTCTACCAATTAAACAACAAGTGTTTAGTGCTATTAAGCTTACACATTATAAATCTTTATCTGCATAACAGCATTAGAAAATGGAAGAAGAGGGAAACAGTGTGTTAGGGAAGAAGTAAAAAACAATGAATACAGCTGAAATTGTAAAAAGGAAAGGAAAAAGAAAAATCAGCCGCTTCCTTTTCTTTCCCTCTAAGCTTATCAGCACAAGTAGGCATTTCAAAACTCATGACTCTGAAACGAATATTACAGTTTTTAGGATTAAAAATACATTTTAGATGTCACGTAAGAGGGCAGAGAAAACTGAATTCTCAAAGGGCGATGATTTCCCCATGCACTCTCATATATTAATTGCACCATTTATAGCATAAGATAGTGAATCCAGAAAAAAAAAGATATGCTTTCTAATTTTATTTGAGATGAAAATAAAATTTGGAAACTTGTATGAGAAATAGGAAGCGTAACACAGAGCACTGAAATGAAATACTAAACACAAACAGTTTTATGTTCAACTAGCCAGCTGTATGAACAAAGCATATTCTTTAAAGTGTTGCCTTAGATTAGTGACCCATCCAGTTCAGTATCTCATCTCTCCCTGTGATCATACTAGATGCTTCAAAGAAAGACAGAAACCAATAGCCTCTGTTTCCCATATCTATTCTTCTCCAAATCAGTTATGAATAACGTACTACCGAGATAAAGTATTTATTTACATGTACTTAAAGATCTATACAAAGGTTTACAGGAAAAAGTCAATCATGATTTATTTCTAAGCAGGAGCAAAGTATGTCGTTCTTTAAAAACATTCCCAAATGTATCGATACATCCAAGAACAGTGATTCCACAGCCTCTCTAGGCCCTTGCTCCAGGGTTTCTGTAACCTCTTTGTCAACATTTTTTTGTTAATAATGGAGAAGAATTAGCTGCGTTGCAGCCTGTGGCCATCACCTCTCATCCTTTCAGTGTGCACTTCCATGGAGTCTGGGTCCATCTTTTGTATACTATTAGCTAGCTAATAAAGTACCATCTTAGTCTTCTAACTAAACAAACTCAGTTCTACCTGCCTCTCTCCATCCATCATGTGCTCCAACCTTCTAATCATCTTGTAGGTCCTCCACTCACCTCCCTCAGTAAATCAATATTGCTCTTCTAACAAGTTTAATTTAAATAAGTAATTTAAATATATATAAATATCATAAATATATAGCAAATGTATGCTCACCCACCCATTTTTATTTAGAAATTCTCCCAGAAAGGAAGGGGAAATCATCTGAGACTAGTACAACGATTTGCCCAACTCTTACAAAAATACCTTTGAGAAACTCCAATGTTTTCACGCTGATTGTTCTTAGTACACAGAAAAGTTTATGAACACATGCAGTAGCTCTGTTTAGTTCTAAGCAGATGATAGTGACCCATTTTAAAAAAGGCTTTCATGGTTAGCAATTCCATCATACGTTAAATAGTTATTATTATTCTCTGAAACAATAAGAGATACTGCTTTTTTTAATTTAGAGAGCACAAAAACAGGGTTGAGAAAGGTATACTGGGCCTGGCTGCGACACCGTTAACTTCCCACACAACAGCCCATACAGTGCTGTGCTCTGCACGTGTAGCTAGAAGGGTGTTGATAACACACCAGTGTTTCGGCTAGCGCTGCGCAGTGCTCACACAGCAGCAAGGCTGTCTCTCCACCCACCCCTCCAAGGGCCAGTAGTCTGGGGGTTGGCGAGAGGTTGGAAGGGAACACAACTGGGACAGCTGACCCAAACTGACCAAAAGGATATTCCACACCATATGATGCCATGCTCAGCGATAAAGGCTAAGAGAAAGGAGAGGGGCAGCATCTGTTACTAAGGCATTTGTCTTCCAAAGCAACCACTAGGCATACTGAGGTCCTGCTTCCCAGGAAGTGGCTGGATATCACCTGCTGATAAGAGAATAAATCTTTTTTTTTTTTTTTTTTTCTCTCAGCCCACAAGTTTTTCAGCTTATTGCCTCTCCCTGTCCTGCTGAGGAAAAGGAGTGAGAGAGCAGCTTGGTGGGTACCTGGCGACCAGCCAATGTCAACCCACCATAAGAGGAAACAGATCTGCGCTGGCCAAAATTTAGGTTGCTTTAAGTTCCACTTTTATGAAAGGGTTTTCTCCTGAGCTGGAAGGCCTTACATAAACTACTGCCTTGCCTGTATGCTAACAGCAGCTGCGACTGCTGCATTTTGCCAGATGGAGCTTTCTTTCACAACAGAATCTGCTGTTTTTAGTGGGTGGGGCTACAGCTGGAATTTAAAGATGTATGAGACAGCAGGAATTTGTACAGGGTAAATGAATGTATACCCCTGTGGGACTCCAGGAAACAAAGAGAAGGGGAGTAAACAACAGCAAGAGGTTTTATGCCTGGAGTAATTTCTTGGTCATAAGCAGGTGCACAAAGAGATGCAGTATTAAGGCCCCAGCCAACGCCCTGGCAAGTTCAAGCATTGTACAAGGAGAATATAAAACAAGGTGATGCCCCTCTGGGACAGCCACTGGGTCTGATTCTGGAATTCGAGGATTTTTTCATTTTGCAGGAAAGGTAATCAATTACAAACAGGAAGCTTTAAGAAAGAAGACAGATACATTTCAGAAACAAGTGGGCAGTGACAAAGGCAGCAGGGAGAGAAGGCACTAAATTGCATTAGAGCTACAGAGGCTCTCACAAGCTTTGATTAGTCTTCTTCACTGGCTCCCCTGCCAGATATATCATGGCCAGAACGGGTCAGAGGGTAAATTTGTATGAGAACAGGAAATAATTGCCTAACAATAACAACATAATGGCCACCTCAGTTTTTAAAGATGATGAAATGTCGCTATCCAGCTGCAGAGGAGATAATTTTTGGCTAACGTTCAGGAAGCAAATGTTGGTTATGCTGGACCAACGGAGAGAGAATGAACAGTCAATCTAATCACTGGCAGCTCCTTTTCTCAGACATCCAATAAAAGGACATTTTTCACATGACGCATTTTTGATAAACCAGAACTGAAAATGCAAGACAAGAATTCAGTAAAGTAGCAGAAAAAAAGTGAGTTTGGCATGTTTACTCCCAGTAAATGATAAAATATCTCCTCTATCAAAGCTGTTGTTCCTATGCAGAAAGACAGGAGGATCTCAGCATGAGATGGGAGCAAGCCTGCAGCTGATCCCCAAATAGACCAAAACAAAAGGAGAAGGGATGACAACAGAAACATTGCAAGTTACACCAAGATAGTTTCAAATAACGTCAGTTACTTAACTTGCAGACCAATTAAATCATGCTCCTCACGTTCTTTTTTTTTTTTTTTTTTTTAAATCACATCTTGGAAACACCAATATCCTTATTTCTAAAGTATGCATATAAATAGAAACATGGACTGCAGGAATTTTTTTTCTTCCTGAAGAAAACATAACCTGTTGGCTGCTTGAAAAACTACTGCTACTCATCAGTTCATAGCTGCAATAAATACGTAAACAGATATACATGCACATACATAAAGCATGATTTTTAAAGAAGTAGTGAGATAGTAGCTAACTACTGCAATTTCTATATATGATGATAGCTTTAATCCCTTAACAGATGTCTTATAGAGAGATAATACTTGTCAAAATACAAATTATTGAACTTGATATATGGCTATTTGGGAAACATTTAACTATTTTCAAGATCAGAAAGTGATACTGAATGTCTAATTGTTCCTCTGACCTTCAATTTCTCAATCTACTGAATTTATATAGATCCACTGAATTCATGACGCTACAAAATAAAAGTAATGGCACTAATGGAAGTATTCTTTTGACACATTCACCTTCCTTCATCAAACCACCTGACCTACAACCAAGAATTAAAACAATTACAGAGATGAACACATAGTGAATGAACACTGCAGTATATATGTCCTCATCTACAGTTCAAAAAGTCACCTTCAGATACAACTTTATAGATGACTTTAGACAATATATATCTGGAAATAGGAATGGGGGTTTCACTCTTTCCATAATGACACATAGAGTCTGATTAAATTTAAAAAAGCAAACATTAACCTGAAAACACGCTCTATAAAGAGATGACAAGAAGGCAAGCAAAAATACAACTTTTGGAACAACTAAAAATTCAGATATATAGAAGTGAGAATTTACTTTTTTTTTTCTTTTCTGTACTGATTTCCTTGCATAACTTACTGGTATCTTGGTATAATTAAAAAAATTAGCAAAGAGGCAGGTGTTTTGAAGGGCCAGGACAAAAAGATTGTTTTGTTGTCTGATTTTTTATGAACTGTGTAACTCAGTATACATTGCCTTTTTTTTAGTTCATAAGTGTGTGTACGTGTACATTTGTATATGTGTGCACGCACGTAAAGATACAGATATCCATTTTGCAAGGAAATGACCACAGAATACAAACAAATAAATACAGAGAAAGGGACAAATGCAGTAGCTGAGAACACAGTGGACAGAAGAAGAAGCCTAAGACAGCTGGTACTTCACAAAATTATATTGACAACAAACTCAAATTACTGATTCAGAGAAGAAAGAGCAATGGTAAGAAACCAGCCTGGGTATATTGCAACAGGGAAGCATACAGCAAGAAAAAGTTAGGTTGTTTTATAAAAAGTATAAGCATATGAGACAAGTGTATTCAAAAAGCAATCCATCAAGAGCTTTTAAATACAGAAGTGCCACCGATTTTTTGGAGAACCCCTGAACCATGAACCTCCGGCAGCTGGGGACAGAATTCTGGGGAAACTTCACTGCATTGTGGCCTGTTCTACTCTTCTGTAGCTACCCATATGGGTGAGCAAATGGAGGCGGGGCGGGGGGGAGGAAGCGTTTAAAATGACAACATTAATGCAAGCAAGATCCTACACCCATTTGAATCAATGTGAAGAATTCTTTGAGAATTGAAAGCATAAACTCAAGAATCCCTTCACAAAAAAAATAAAAATCAGTTCTCTTGAGGTAATCTTCTTAACGTTTTGAATTTTGTTTGAGATAATATATTCAGTATTACCCTCAGGAATGGGACAACGTAGCAACTGCTATAACCTGCTTTGGGATCTCTGGTCTCTTAAAAGTCAGAGAACCATTTTACTTTCAGGTCAGGGAGTCTAACAACTCAACAGATAAGCAGAAAGACAAGGACAGCTGAAAAGGTCAGTTAAGTGTTCACTGCAGTAATTAAAACTTACACCTCCTGAATTACTGATAGACTTTGTCTATTTCTAGAAACAATACGCACCTTTTGGTGTAAACAGCGTCAAAACTATGGAAAAGAACTTCAGCTCAACAGCCCATGCAGATTCACATCTTGTAGCTACACACTGAGAGTGGAGCCACACTGCTCCAGCATGGGTCCTTCCCGGGGTGGCTCCAGCCTGGGCTCTCCACAAGCCTCAGTTCCTTGAGGGCACTGCGTCAGTACAGAGTCCTGCATGGGCTCCCCGCAGGGAAATCTCTGCTCCGGCGCCTGCAGCACCTCCTGCCCCTCCTCCTGCTCTCACCTGGGCACTCGCAGGGCTGGGTCT
Source organism: Phaethon aethereus (assembly GCF_964289735.1). NCBI lineage: Eukaryota > Metazoa > Chordata > Aves > Phaethontiformes > Phaethontidae > Phaethon > Phaethon aethereus. The sequence goes on from NC_138591.1 coordinate 15,195,935, forward strand.
CGCACTGGTTTTCCCTCACAGGTGTGCAGCATTTTCTCCTTTCGTAAGCACGTTTTCCCTGAGGCACCAGCAGCCTCGCTGAGGGGCTCAGCTGTGCCCCAGGTGCGGCCGTTGGGGAATTGGCCGGAACCAGCTGGAACCGGCCGTGTCCGGTGCAGGCAGCCCCGCCCTCTCCTCACAGCCCCCTGCCTGTGGGGGGGGACACTCCCAACAGTTGACAAAACCCAAGAATTGGCCTCATAAAATGTGTCGGGAAATAACAGAAGCCTACACTGCCTTTAATATACAGCCGTACGTGTCCAAAACCAAACCCACAACACCAACAGAAACCCAGAACAAAATACTGCAAGGGACATTTCAATAATATTGAATAACATTCAGATAATCAGAATATTTCAATATAACTAGCCAGAGTTCCCACAACACGAGTACTGAAGGTCCATTTCTTTTTTAAACTAGTAAAATTTGAAAGAATAAAGAACGTCCTTATTTTGATATAATCTGACGAAGAGGAACATCTGTGTATTGGTTGTTTTATTGCTTGGACTATCCAGTACAGTTTACCTACTATGTGCCAGGCCTCCAAGAAAAGATTGTTCTCAACTTTCACAAAACACCGCCTCATTACAAATTTTTTGTTTTTCAGTACTACAAATCTTTTCACAAACCTGACAGCCAAGCACATAACACACAGAAAAAAAGATACCTCAGCAGAGATGTGAAGAAGCTGGTTTGGAAAACTTGGGAATACATCCTACGACAAATCTACTGCTTACACATATAAACCATACCCAGTCAGGAGTTTTAATAAGGACTTGCAGCTGCGAGATTTTTTGTGCTCAGTATTTATCACAGGATGGTATCATGCTCATAAAAGACTAGGCTTAAGACAGCAACACTGTGAATAATTTTTTGCCATAATTTCTTCAACATACAATGACAAAAATTCAGTTCATGTAAGTATCAAGATCTATTCTAACTAAAACAGTTTTGAAAGCTCTGTTTTTAAGATAATTGTTTTTTAAATGTCTCTTGCCCCTCTTTTCTGTCAAGCTAACAGGGGATTTACTGGAACTCTAATTTATGGAGATATTTTCACTCAGTGTGTGTGAAGGTATGCATGCAAATATATTCTTGTCATATTAAATCCTAACTGTTAAGTTCAAAAGTGAATTTCAGACAATATTAACATACTATCTGTATTTCTCAACTGATTTTCAAAATCAGATTATGCTTTTTGCTACGGGATAGACAACACTCCTTTAAGCCACTGAAGGCAACAAACTATGTTGTGTTGTTTCAAAACTTCAGTCTTATGAAGCTTTCTTTGTTTTTTTATTTAATCACAAAAGGAAGAAACATATTAGAAACATATTTGGGACTCTAATGTCAAACCTAGTACTGAGGGAAAGTTCACGGAAGAGGTTCTTTATTAAACTCGCTCAAAAATTTCATAACATTCCAGTTTCAGAATGAGCAAATTAGGAATGGTTCCCTTTTTATTTCTTCTTCCATGCCTGCTAGAAATAATTCTAAGTATTGTGAAAGCTTAAGCTGATTTGCATTGATGCGTCTTGGGTTAAGAATGAGAACACAGTAACCCAATTTCAACAAAGCGCGATCGCAGAAGGAATAGCCATTCATCAACCAGCACAGTTATATCTTGGGAACTATTCTAGATCCCCTGTATATTTAAAAAAAAAAACCAACCAAAATCCTTTGGATAAATAATAGCACATGCCCCTGCAGAAAACAGAGTTAGAGAACTGGTATCACCAGTACCAAAAGGTAAAGAAAAATTTTTCCATCAGCAGTGGTAACCAGCACAGTCATGAAGACTTTCTCACCATTGAAGAGCATGCTGAAACCCAAGGATCCTTTAGGAGTTATTCAACAAGTCTGAATGGTCAGGATGCTATTATGTATTTATTAAGTACTCAGCGTTGCAATATCCAAGGGAATATTGTTTATGGTATTTTGTTCTAGACATGTTATCGCTTTATCTCGAAGTGAGGTTCCTCTGTCTGCTCTTATCTTGGAAGAAAAACAAAACCTACCTAAATTAAATTCTTCCACTCTGTATAATATTCCTGTTGACTGTTACGGAAAAGACATAAATCCTGGAAGACAGATAAACAAATACATTGTAATCACACAAGGACAATGGGTATATTGAGCTTAAATATCCACGGAAGACTTCTGGCTACCAATATGTTTAAAGAATGCACTTTAACTGCAAGCCTATGTAATGTGTCTAGTTATATATTTAAATTCTTTCCTCGATTAAGTTAAAAAGGGGCTCTAATCCGTGGCTGGTTTCTCTATGTGCAACTTCAATTTAAATCAAATCTGCTAGTTTATATCTTTCTTTGTAATCTTTCTTTTTACATATGAAGTGTATCTTAAAAAAAAACCACACAACAAAATTGATTTAGGGTTTCAAGTTCCACCTTTTAAAAAAATAACATTTACATTTTGACAAGCAATAAAAATGCTAGCAATCAGAAGCTTACTAGGACACATGAAGCATGCAAATCATGGTCAATCATAGCTCAGAAGTTTTCCAAGTACTTATTCAGTATTCATAAGCAAGCAATTACTGTCACAAACTTATCTGTATCCAAAATAGCTCTTTTCTAAAATACATTTTTCTTATTATTGCATTGTGAGGTCTTTTGTGTATGCAGCACCTCAGTTGCGTTCCTGAATTATTATTAGTCAAACAAATCATATCTCTCCATGAACAAAAAATAAATTTCCTCTGATGGTGATTGCTGTTTCATTAGTTTGGCTTTCTTTTGTACAATGTGTAATCATCCACGTTTTTTCACCATATGATCTATTGTCAAAATGGTGAGTTTAAACCTTGTAATTGTATTGGATTGTAGAAGAAGGTCTGGTTAAGATATTCAGAGTTTTCCTATCAGCCCCACTAATACTGATTTTCCAAGAATTGACGACATATTTGTAAGCAATATTAACCATCCCTCATATTAAATTACACAATGTAGTCACTACTGATCTCTTACCATCTATCACACCTATCAACTATCAAATGATAGAAATTAATTTATCTAGCATGTATCAAATAAATGTATCATGTATCATAAATCTAGCATGTATCAAATTAAGACAATGAAGGGTTTTGAGAGAATGCTATCTCCATCTTTCAGAAAATAGGAATATATTGCACTGAGGACCAAGTAAAATAAGTAGCCTTTGAGAGACAAATGAAAAATTCTAAGCCTCACAAAGCACTATAGAAAACAGGACGAATAGAAAATGTCAGCTGGTATTTCTGGGAAAAAGAAACTCCTTATCAGGAGGGGATTACTTTTAAAACTTGTGAGAATCATGCCTTCAACATACTTTCTGATACAGCCTTAAAAGCTATGTGATATGCCACAAGCAGCAGCCTAGAGCTGCGCAGGGATGGGGAGCCCTCATCCTCAGTACTTGCAGGAAGCTAAAGGTCATGAAAAGCCACGTATCAGTGCTGTGGTCACCCCTGTGTTCTTTCCTGAAATCTTTTACTGGGTCTTGTTTGGTGTCTTGTTCTGTCCAGAAGGTCAAGGCTGGACGTGCTGCTGGCTGATGCTGTCATCACTCCTTCCTCAAAGAAACAATCATATTGCTGCTGTTTTCCGTAAGTTAAAGGACAAATGAGCCCCCTTCCTGCAGACACAGTTGCAGTCCTGGCAGTGACTTTCCAGAGCTCTCCAGATTAAAGAAATTGCAGGTTGTTCACAGTAGTGATGATGGGAAGGAGGCCAAACTGGAGTTACAGATGTTTTTCTCTTGTATGTGTTGGGTTTGAATTTATAGTGCCTGGATGTGCACATAAAGGCCATGTGAGTTAAGGTGTTAAAATTAAAACACTGTATGTTTTTAAACCTGATACTCAGAACCTGAACTTAGCTGATGTTACTATTTTGTTTTTAAAACTGAAATAAATGCAAATATGCAGTTTTACAAGCTTTAAGGATCAATAAATTATATTAAAAAAACCACACCACCAAAACCAAGCAATGTAAGGGCTTGCCTTGTTTCATCAAATTATCCTTAAATAAACATGGATGGAGTGAAGACATCTTGTAACACATCCTGCATATTTAGGTTAGACTTTTCCCATGGCAATATTCTCTATTACAAATATAATTCTATTTTATTTCCCTTTCACTGGAAACAGACCAGGTTCCTCTCCGCAGATGAAGGGGATCCTTCTCTATAGAGAGTGATGGTAGATATAAGTACGAAATACATTGCAAAATATATTTGAGACACAGGAATCTTCTGAAGCACCTGCTAAGGTCAGGAATTCAGCATCTGCTCTCTGTGTTTGAGGGAGCAATTTAGTCTTTCCGTAACGTTTTCTCTGAAATGTCTCATAAAAAATAATATGCAGTAACAAAGCAGATACCTATTTTTTACTTTTAATCTCACCAGCAGCATCCTCAAAACCTAACCACAGCTAGGCTAGTCTCTCTAGCAGACACTCATTGAGTCTATTTTATTAGCAAAAAGCTTGTTTTTGCAAAATCCACCATAATTTCTAAATTAACCCTTTCCCCCTGCCCTCCAATTTATGAATATCCTGGTTGTCCATAATGTAGTGCCTTAATAATTCATCATACTGCTTTAAAACCTGTGAAAGAGGATTTAAACCTAATTACCTGGAGCAACGCATACAATTATCCTGGGATTAAACAACCAAATGCGTAGTACTTCTATCACTGTTGCAATAAAAGCCTTTCTAAAGTGGAATAAACCAACTCAAGAGCAAAAATTAGCTAGCCACTGCATACCTTGTAGCCATTTTTATATAAGTAAAAGAATACTTCTACCTCTCATTTACAACTACTTCAACCTCAACGATTCTTTAAAAACAAACTTCTATTTGCATAGGAACAAACCAACACATTGCAAAATACCATGATAAATTTAAGCCTGTGAAACAAAAGAAAAAATTCCTTTTTGCCCGCTTTATGATTGTTATTGTTCCCTCAAAGACCTTTTCTCTGCTTTCCTATCACAAAATATCGCAAAAATATTTGTATGGCAGTCCTCTCCTTTGCCTTACACTAGAGATTCTACCACAATTCATTGTTCTGTAGACTGAACCCTACGCCCAGTGGCAATAAGCTATTATTGATATATAAACCTGATGATATATGAAGGCAACAACAAGGGATGTCGGAAAGCTGGTCAAACTGAGATTCCCATTTTCTCTCACAAACATCAGGCGTCAAAAGGCCACTGCCCCAGTTTGTCCTTTTACCTTTAGTCAGTGTGGACAGACCATCACAAGGGGGTAGCCATCTGCAAGTGTTATGCCTAGACATATACCCGGGAAACAAAAGTACACCTGATACAAGTGCTTGACAGCTGAACAGGTTATTGATTAGCTTGTACAAGTTTTGTTAATTCAAAGATATTGAGATATACACCTATCAAATCCTGTAACAGAAAAGAATGAAGAAAAATTGGGTCAAACAATCATTATGCATTTTTTATGATTCATAATTATTTCACAACATAATGATGTTGTGAAAGCTGGCATGAAAAGTGAAATACAAAGTGTTGGTAGCAAAACTGTGACATGAGCCTATTTTGGTAAAGTTTGTGTTTGGTTTTTTTTTCCCCCTAAAATTTTTTGCTAAAACCCTTAAATACTTGAAGAACAGCTACTTAACAGAAATGACAAAAACATTTTTAGTAATTAGTGTATTCATATTGTGATTGCAGGGAAGAAATAACATTTTAAAATAAATTCCTTATGAGAGGGTAATTTTTCATGCTGCAATTCCGGCTGCATCATAGATTTAATAAATATGCTTGTAACAGTTAAAAAAATAACTTTTACGAATAGTGAATTTACCGCTGAAACACTGAAAGCTGAAACACCAGACATTTACACAGATGAAGTGTGTAAGTTAGAAGGTGAAACCTACTGTACATATTCCCTACTCTGAACTGATGCTAGGAGTTGTAACAGCCTTCCTTTCTCCCAGTGAGTTTTTCATCATATATGTGGCTTGCAAAGGTTTTAGGACATGAAATCTTTTACAAATATATGAATTTAATTGTCACAGTTCCAGGGCTTTTCTAGCTCCTTAGCAGCCCTGAGAGGTAGCCCACTCAAATTTCAAGCCTCAAAGCATAACCTTTCTTAAGCTCTCTCCCACAGAACTTGGATTGCGATTCGCTTTTATTGCTGCAGCAAAGCTGACACTAGTTCAGAATTTGCAATTCTCTATTGTGTAAGAGACAACACTGTTGACTGGCAATAACAATTCAATCGACTTTCCCAGAATAGAGCACCAGCTATTTAGGACAAGCCCAGGATGGAGAAAACATATAAATCAATCTACATGTTCTCCGAAGTTTACCTACGACTACCCACTGGCTGCTTGTAATTCTGTCAGACCTAGAAAAAACAGCAAATAACACACTGTTTGTTGCCATCAGTGTGTTTTTGTTTCATGTCTTCTCTTGGTTTAATATCCTCACTTTTCCCAGACCATTTTATGCAATGCTTCATTCTTAATTTCAAGGCTTTCTTTATCTGGTTCACATCAGGTAGCATCAGGGGTAGAGAACCTCTAGAGTTTGGGATTTCATTAGCTACATCCATCATCCCTTCTACACAATGATTTTACTGTTGTTGCAGGGCTCACCCGGAGGAACCAGAATACAATCTCTGCTCCATCTAAACCTTTATAAACCTGATACAGTAGACTTGAAAATATAATCATCCCCATTACATTGATACAAACGTTGATATGGAATCTGCACATACACTTGTTTCTAGAACATCACTTCAATTATTCTCTGCTTGGATGCTAAGCCACCCCTGAAATGGATAGAATTTGATCTGCTTTTCCAAAATAAGATGACACACGCACAAGTCCAGACTTAAAATTTTAGTTTTGCTGGGGAAAAGCCTGCTCCACAAACAGAACAGGTTTCTTTTGAGTAAGTAAGTTCAAATAACTGCCTGGTTCACATACTTTTCATCACAGTTTAAAAACATCAATATGGGGGTGCGGACGCAAAAGATAGTCAGGAGAAAGAGAGAGCGAGAGACAGCGTGAGCGAGAGTAAGAGAGAGCGAGAGCGAGAGCGCAAGAGAGAAAGGGGGGAAGAGAGAGAGAAAGAGAAAAGAGGGGGGAGGAGAGAGAAAAAAAGAGAAGCCACAATTCACATAAAATAAATACAGAAGTCTGAGACTTCACAATAAACATATACAAGACATAGTGCCCGTAACAAAGAAGCAGGCTTCAGAGTTTATATTAATTGGCATGGCAATTAATAAGACATATAGCACATGGTAAAATCAATTCTGCCATCTGTGTCAACTGTCCCCAAGTGGAAGGGGTGCCCGTGTGCAACGTTCATCAGCATTAAGATTGCTGCTCCATGCCAAGTCTTATTTTATTAGCTCCCATTAGTTCCAATGCTAAAAATCTATCAGCATTTCTATTTAAAACTTACCACGACAATACCAAAAACCCCAAATAACAAAAACACATAGTGCTGGAATTCGTCGGTAACCTTACTGCCTTCAGGGCAATTAATATCCTATGTTGTGTTTGTGAATTTACTTTCATAATGATTTACAAGTTATTATATTTGTTAAAAATGTTGCATATAATGCAGGTTATACTTTAAGAGTAGCAGAAGTACAGAGTGGCTTCTCTGAAGCGTATTTAAGATCTGAGGCAGAAAAAAGTATAATACACTTCAATTTAAGATTAACATAAAGATCATGATAGCAAAAAAAAGAAAATATTGTTTCTCTTTTAAATTCATAAATAATTGCACATTTTTTATATAGGCTTCTTTTCTCTGCATCTTCAAATATCCTGTCCTGATATTGCCTCCAGCCAAAGGGGGCAATTATATCCAGTACAATCAGTCACACTATCAACAGTCATCTGAGTTATTTCAAATACAGATCAAACTGTTTGGCTTGAAATTCACATCTGCCCTCTCCTTGCTTGATGGTGAGCCACAGGAGAATGGCTGGTGTCCACCTTCAAGAAAGTCAGGAGTTTGCTCAACAGTTGCAGGACAGAACGTCGTTTCGCGCGGCACAGAGATGTATGTATATAGGGTCCTCCTGTCATCACTGTGAACTGCTCCTCTTCCGCATCCTTTGCTTATGGCATCGGGTGTACGTATATATAGAGAGATGTGCATATGTTCTCTTGTAAATCCAAGTCTTTCTTTTCCCTGACAGTTGTGTTATCTCAGTAATACCAGTTATTTGGAGACAGATTTATTAAGATTTTCTTGGTAGCCTCTGTATCTCGGGAATCATGAGGCAATTGATTTTCCTATTGCATTTATTAGTGTGATGGCAAGAGCTTCACAGAAAACTCCCTCACACTGGGAGCAAAACAAAACTCTGAGAAAGCACAAGAGAGATGATTTAGTTTCGTGAGTGAAAAGCGACTTTGTGGGAGCTCCTGTAGAACTTCAGTCAGTTCAGAACTTGAGTCACGCAGCAGTCACAGGGACTTGTCACAGAATTTTACTTCTACAAACACCAAAGGACAACTGTCTTTAAATGAGACATGTTAAATGCACTACGTCTTCTTTTCAAAAGCAGTTATGTTCTGTAACACCTACACATCCAGAATAAATTAGCTTTCTTACTCTGTGGTGTCAACAATGGTAGGCCCCAGAGAAAAAGTGAGAAAAATTAATGCTAGCCTCTCCCAAAATACCTATTAAATACACTTTCTTACAGATGCTTTCCTTGTTGAAAGGCTGTTTGGTGCCATACAAAATAAGGAATAACACAGTTTCTAATGAGGTAGTTATGCCACTGAGCAATAATTTGGAAATTGTCCTTAATTGTGCATTGAAGCCAAGTTCGACAATGCTAAATAACGAAGAAAATGTATAATCAGCTAAACTTTCCTCTGCACAAAGCCTACTGCTGAACACCTTAAAAGAAGCTAAGGTGAAAACGGTGACTCTGCTATTATGTATTTAACTGCTGACCACCCCCATTGAGACTGTCAATGAAAGTACCTAATCGCGTCAGCGGTGACACTGTTTTTTCTGTAGCAGGCATCTGCCCGTTACCAGCTGGACAGAAAACCTCAAGTCATTTCATACATGCAACTGAAGAGCTGTCATCTGGTAACAAATTTTTATTACTACCAGGAGTGTATTTGAATTCAAAGTAATGACCTGGAAGTACAAAATTCCATATTCTGTAATCCCACAAGCCGTGCAATTCTCCCTCTTAAATTACTATTGACTATCTATACAGCTTTCTCTGCTGTTCCTGTTTTAATAAAATGCTATAAACAAACCTCCTTAGTGAACAGGGTCATGGCAAGATTTACGGTTCTTTTTCGCAGGACTGCAGGTGAATTTATTTTACCCAATATATCTGTTTAGATCTATTTTGCTCAGAACATTATTCTTAAAAGACAACTTAACAAATTCTTCAGCATCAGACAGAAGTTGTGCTAAGTGGTGCAAAGATGACAAGGTGTCCTGCGTGACCTTAATCAGAAGTTTAAGTGCAGGATAAAAGTGAGAACTGGACCTAGAGCCACTATCACAACTGCCTTTTTTAAATGTCAAGGAGACAAATGTTGCTGCTCAGGCATGTTTCTTCACCAGACTGACACGCGAGAGTTTTCTGGATTTCCTTCAGCAAGAAAGACAATTGGAGCAATATACTGAAACAAAGCAGTGTCACTCACCAAAACCTCAGTGTAGTATCTGAGAAAGCTCTAGGCACCCGGCAATGACAATGGGCAATGTCATTAATGTGTATGGCATATGAATTTTTATAGATAGGCATAGTACACAGTGTGTTACTGAATATAGGGTACATGCATCCTACATCAAGGCATCACAGTGAAGGGCACTAGCCTTCACCCTTCCGTTTATTTACATACCAACCCCCAATTTGCTTTTTCTGTCATGCATGGTGTCTGATGTACACATGCACGGCTCTGTCATGAGCCTCACCAGCTAACTAGAATTTTGAAATTATTTAACTCGTCTCAAATCCCTGTATACTAGGTATGAGTTAATAATGTAACCTGTTTTATAAAGAATTTCTTTTGAATATTTGGCCTCTGTTTTTATAGTTATAGACAAAACATCTAATAATGCAACTCTCCTTTCCATGTACACTCAAGCACATAACTGAGCTGATTAGCTTTCAACATTATAAAACCAAATGGCTGGAAGTTCCAACTTCTTATTTTGTAAATAAAAACAAGTTGCAGAAAGAGAACATTAATTTGGGCACCATATCAACTCAATTACACCTCCACTTCATTGGAGTTCAGAAAGCAGCCAAAAATAATCTAATTGAACTATATCAAAATTGGACTTGTTTTTCTGTGGTGGTGAGAATGACATTAAAATGGTTTTAAAATATCCAGATAACTAAATAAGATTAAAAAGCAGAACTTTACAACCCAGGCAGAGATAATGAGGAAACACAGAAACACCAAACTTGAAGAATACCCTTACTCTGGGGTTACCTGCAGGCACTAGCTGGAAGAGTGGAGAAAATCACTGACTAGCAGTCAGTTTCAAGAATGCCAGAAGGTAAAGAAAAATTCTTCAGGCAGCCACAAACATCACTTTAGTGAAGAGACACGCAGGACCTCTCCAGCTTCTGTAAGGATAAACCAGTGGATAAAACAACTATAAACTCTCGCTGACTTCTAAACTTCCAAGGGACTTTAAACACGGATGGAGAATGGTCCTTCTGCAACATAACAACAAAACACAAATTTAATGCATATTCATAAAGTGATTCCAACTTTTGGAGCTGCTGGTAATTGAAACAAAGAGAAAAGAATTGTGAAAGCAAGAAAGACACATGGATGAAATAAAACGGACTTATCTGATGGTTTTAATTATTGTCCAGAAGCTGGAAAACAAAACTGCCCATGATCCTCACAGATACACTAGTACGCTAAGATCCGGCAAAGAGAATTTTTCTCAGGGAACACAAATAGGCAGCATGATAGGTAAGAGAGAATGCCATAGGGAGGATGCCAAAACTTCAGGGAACAAGAAAGATTGGACCAGAGTAAAGCACTATTTGGGGGGAAAACAGATTTGTATTCAAAAAAGATTGGGTGAATGTTCTTTATCAACTAAGATCCACCACCAGCAGCAATGCAAACTGTGACACAGTTCTGTTCTGAGTCAAAAATTAATATTTAATTAATATTTTAGATGAAAGGTTGTCTATTCAATGTTAATATAAAAGTCTTAGCAATTAAATCCTTTTTATTGGTAACAACAGATAATTATCAGCAAAGGAGGCTTAACTTTTTTCACTTCACTTTGGTAATATAAGGACCTGAAATGTACTCCAACAACCTTCTTTTTATTTTTTTTATATATATACACACACACATATGTATGAGTCCTCTTGTGTGTGTGTATATATATATAAAATACTTACAGTTGTATATAGATATTTAGGAAATATGTATGTTAATATGATTCTCTAGTAACTGACAGGAAAGTAGATAAACAAGAGGAAAGAGAAGTCAAACCGAACAATGCAGAGACTAGATGAGATACCTGCTTTGACTGTTTTAAGCAGTTTCTTTTTGTTAGCTTGATAGGAATAATTCAACATTTTGGGAACAGCTGCCTTGTTAAAGATTCTGCATCCCCAACCCTTTCACTAATGTGCAAGGGTAACAGTGTTAATCTCTCAAGAACTCTCCCTAGCAACACGTCAGAATTGATATTCCTGATGTGCATGATTTTATATAAAAAAAAGTGGGAAAAGGAAACAAACACTTGGAAAAGCTGCTCAAATAAGAGAGAAGCCTTTCTCTAATTGATAAATACATTCAGTAGCACATTTCTTTATGCAATCCCTCTTCAGATAGTAGAAGAAAGCCACCGCAAATTTTTTTTAAACAGATGAAACGTGAATCACTTTATCTTGAAATCGCATAACGTAAATGCAAATTAATCAATATCCTTAGACAACTGTAAAGTTGACAAAGTGGCTCAAAGTCAGACGATATCAAAACTGCTAAGCAGTTCTTTGTTACACTGGCTGTAACCCTCAATATTTCCCAAAACCACCATGAAAAAAGCTGTGGACATTTATCTCTATTAAATGAAAAAGCCATGGCAGAGATTTGAGACTACCTTGGTTACACTGTAATCAATAGGTTACTTGTTCAATAGAAGGCACACATTACTTTTACTCCAAGACAAATGCACTGGAAGTTCTGTTTTGCCTCCGTCATTGAACAGCTCTTTCTCATCCAAGCTTTTGTTAGTCTTCCCTTCCACAGAGTAATGAGACTAGGACTTTTTGATGACTAAGAGGAGCCTTCATTTTTTGGAAAAATAACTGTCCCTTGTCTAACATAAAACACCACTTAAGGATGAAGCAATGGTATGAAAGGTGCAATGCAAGAGAAAAAAAAAAATTACAGTGTAGTCCCTGTTTTTTTTGAGGAGTAAACCACTTAACTCTGTTTCCTGACAGACTAGGAACAACTCTGCAAGTAGACAGAAAAGGGTTGAGAGAAAACAAGTGCAGCTAGCTAGAAGAGGCCCAGAAGCTAGGTGGCAGTGGCAATATAGACAAAAAGATCAATTTTAAGCTCGAGGAAAATAAGTAAGAGACTCTCTCTCACTTCTGACAGCACCCCTCATTCCTTTCCCACTTCCCCCCAAAGGAAAACATGTCTGAGCTCTTCATAACAGCATCAGAGAATTTGAGTGGGTTTTTGTGTGGGTACAGAGTTCAGTTTTGGCACAGAGGATCTTCAATGAGGGTTGAAACACTGACGTGAGTATAAAAGGTATCCACAACACCATGTTCTAACATAACTGAAGCTGGAAAGCAAACAAGAGAAGGGGAAAAAAAAAGGCCAAAAAGAAAAGGGAAGAGGGGAAAAAAAAAGGGCGGGGGGAGCCTTCCATGGACCGAGGAAGGGTTACTTCTGTCAGTAACAAGCCTTGAAGCACGGTCAGGGCACCCAGCAGGACAAGTCACATCAGCAGCCACTGCAACAAGCGGTACAGATCATGGGAGGCAGACCACAGAGAGCGCGTCAGTTAAGCAAGACCCTGAACTGTGCCCTCCCCTTAAGTGCACATGGAGGACAAGGCAGAGCAGCAGAACGCAACACAGTATTCTCTCCCTCAGCTGGAGGGACAGAGGAGTAACGCTATGCAGATCCACTCACTAGTGAACTGCTGGCTTCCGACTAAGGATTTACTTTGAGCAGAGCTCCCTAAGTGCTTCTGAATGCACAGATATTGGAAAGCTGCAAACACATAGAACTATAAAAATACCAAGCAGTATGAAACTTGTGTGAGTTCTTGAGTAAGTTAAAATAGAGCTCAGGTTTCCCCAAGACTCAAGGAGTCTGCAACATTACCATGACTGTTTTAGGGTTAAATTTGGGTTAAAAAAAAAAAAAAAAAAAGGCAGTAACCGATACTACAAAAAGCAAGAGAGGTAACAAATTGACAGAGAAGCGCCTACTGGTAGAACCAGCTTGCGCCAGTTTTGATTGATTCACAACATGCGAAAAAGAGTGCGTCCACAACAAATGGTACCAATTCCTTAAAATCAATGCAGTGCTTCCAAGTTACACACTACCCTTTGTCATTACCTGTTAGCAGAAAGGGTTAACATCTACATTTATTACAGTTCTTCAAACAAAAAGATGAGATGGGCTAAAGAAGAAGAAAAAGCTGCATACAGGAAAGGTGGAAGAGCAGCAATGGTTAGGAAAGACATACTTGAGCCCCTCATTGAAAAACATCTCATTATTTTCTCTTGGAATATATGATCACAGCAGTGGTTACCGGACGTTAATGAACATCTCTACTACACAAGAGATGTCTGGCAATCTACTCAAATGTTACAGTCAGCCTCTTCTTCAGGCTCTTCTAACGCCTTGCCCATTTTTGAACTTCTGACTCTGCGTGCTTCAGGCAGAAGCCTTCATTTCTACAGGCCAGGAACAATGTGGTTCAAACATGCAGTGGTGACCCTCCCCTCTTCTGCAGGGCTAGAACGTGCGCGTTCAGCAACTGGTGCATAAGAAACTTATAACTTTAGGACTATAGATTAGATTATGGGTCAAAAGATAGTAGATTGATATTAGATTTTAGTTATCTTGACCAAATACTACCAGAGCTGCTTCAACAGGCCCAGAGTACGCTCTCAGCATGCTCCTTGTACAGCCCCAACCCAGGGCTGGTTTAAAACCTGGTCAAGCTAATCAAACAGAGACAGTTTAAACAAAAGATGATTAATTAATAAAATGCAGGTGTTTTATTAGAGAAAGAGATTGTAGAATATGGAAACTGTTTTAACTAAGTTTTTAGTAGAACATTTTGAGGTCTTTCTCAGAATTATGCAAGGCGAAGATTAGTGGAAGAAGCAATAAAGAAGACAATGACCCAAGGATGACCCTGAAACTGAAATAAGAATTGGAACTAGAGCAGAAGAATTCGGCTGAGACAGGGGATTGTGGGGGACTGTAATAAGTGATGAGTTTGAAGAACTGAACGGCTGAGTGGAAATTTACAAAGACTTTGGATTTTAGGTAATGGGTTAGGAAAGGTATATAAGCTGTATAGATGCTTTGGTTATTTGCCATTCGCTGCCGTGGTGGCCCAACTCTGAGTTGTTAATAAAGCAAACCTAGAGATACCCACATCTGGTAAATTGGTTTCCTTGTACAACTGGTGTAATCAGAAGGACCTGCAAGTCCTTTATTACAGTCAGCCATGACGACCAGCAAGGATATTTCATTGAAAAAAGCATCCTTACTGCCTGTTTGTATCATCCTGAAGAGCAGAGGTTACCTTTCCTTTACCCCATCCCAACCACTGCATCCTATCAGTTTACCACCATACCAACTCCTAATGCTGGAGATACAATGGTTCAAAGCTGTAATCACAAATCAGTTCTAAAAGCTTAAGAAAAATAAAAGCCAGTTGATGGAACATTTCATCATTATTACCACTTTGCATAAGTATTTTGTATTATGACCAGCATCCACAGCAAAGCACAGACACTCTCTTTTAAACACCTGCAATGTAAAAGTAGAAATTTAATGTGCAGATTTATTAAAAAAAAAAGAGCAACTGTGAGCCACTGGGGAGCAACATTCACAAACTGACATCCACCACTCGTCAAGAGAGATGCAGCTTGTACCCATTCCTCAGATTACTACTGCCCACACAACATCCTAACTCATTCTCAGGTGGATGCAAATTACTACCGTATCAATCCGGTTACATTAAAGTATAGTACTGTCAGTACTCACTGATCCCACACTATCTAATATCTCTTTTTATTTTTTGTAAGTGCAGAAAGTTATGTTCATTAAAAACAGCCCCAAAATTACAGAGAATATTGGGAAGCCCAAACCCCCTAAAATAAAGGTCTTTAAATAAATGTGCAACATGGTGCACAAATTATGTACTGCAACATATTTTGAAAAGAAAAATTCTAAACTGAAAAGCCAGATGGCAAGTACACAGGAACCAAGTCATTGCCTGAGTGGAAAGAAAAACTTACCTCTTAGCCTGAAATAAATACATTTGATAAAAAGTGTTTTACTGCCACAAAATGTGTGCTCCAAGACAGGATGTAATACTACAAAAGCAAGCTGACTGGAGAGTAACTTACCAAATGAAGACAGAGGATAAAGAAACAAATATATTTTATTATACTCCACATGCAGGGAAGACTTTGAAAGACATGTTTTGTAAAATATTCTGCTGAGAGCCAGCGGATGTCTCCGCGTGTTCGCTGTAAACAAAGGGGTAGGGTCTGCCCACCCACAAGAATTACCAACACTACAGCCTACTAATGGGATAAACCACACAGTTTCTGTGAGAATGAGTACACTTACTTTAATATATTACCGTCTGTGGTACTCATGTAAGCACGTGCTGTTCTAGTTCATAAACACCTCTCTACAAAGAGCCGCTGTATGAGGGTTACTGTGTGCTTGTTATGGGGTACGGAGGACTTGTCTCATTTAGACCTGACCACAATGCCACCTATTACCAGAAGGGCTTGTAAAATCCTGTGTTGCTCAGAATTGCCTCAGCATTTAGGAAACCCATGCAAACCCTCCATCTTCACGTGTGCCTCAGGAGCCTGGGCCCTTGGACGACTTGAACAGTCTTACATGAAACAAGAAAGAACAGATACAGTCTATAACTAAAACCTCATGATAGTGTTACCTTTGCTTCTTAAAATAACAAATAGAATCACAGAAATATCTACATTTAGATGTGGGCATCAAAATACTGTGCTTACCCATAAATCAGAGATGTTCCCATAGCTTTTTTTCCCAAGTATCTTAGTTACAATTATCCAGGAGTAAGTTCTAGAGCTAAAATATCTTTCAAAAGTCCTTTTGACCAGAAGAACAATGCTGAAAATGATCTTTTTCTGTCACTTAGATTATGTTTCAGTATAATTTTAGTACTTGTAAACAGTAGATTCTGAGGCACGATTCATTGTAAGTGATGCTTAATTTCATACTGGATGAGCCAGTGCTACACGGGCAGGTTGCTTTGCGCTTCATGTCTCTCTGAGAACTTAAACACTTTCCTCCTTTTGCTGCTACATAAGACTTATGACTAAATTATTAGTTTAGCATCAGCAGTTAAAGGGTTAGTTCATTTTGTAGGGAGCATGGATAACTGCTGTCTTATGGGCATTAACCAGAGGTGCAAGCAAACATAGCGATGAACTACTTTTGTTGGAAGCAACCTAATGTACAAGCCAAACATTCCAGTCCTTGCTCTCAAAAAAAAAAAAAAAAAAAAAAGTGGTATTGAAATACGTAAGATGATGCCCCATAGCAAACAGCGAATGCAGTAAAAATCCTCTCAGTAGCTGAATGTCCTTTCAATACTATTTTACTTATATTTATTCTTGCTTTCTGTTTTTACTGTCCTTTTTTATTTCCTTCCTTCTATCATTTCTGACTGGAACTCTGTAATTCCCTATTGTATCCTGACTCAGTGCTTTGCTGTTGATCGCTCATTGTTTACTGCATTTCTGACCTGCATGTCTTCCTATTGCAAAAACAATAAAGTATTCAGATTTAAAGTAAAAGTGACTGCTAGCAGAACTTTATTCTGTAGCTAATACCAGTACCAGTATTACTTTTTATGCCCAATAAAAAATAAGAAACTGCAAACTAAGGCAAAACCACAGTATGATTCTGAGGAATAAACCTTAGAAGCCAAAAGTGCTATGCAACTTAACCACCCTATGACTGACTTTACTATCCATGATGCTGAGTTTTACCTACACGTCAAGTTCACCAATGTTACAAATTATGTTTGAATACAGTGTACATCATCTAATGTTTTACCAATACGTCTACAGAAGCTCACAGCAGAAAAAGCAGCTTAAATCCAAAAATATTCTAATGAAGCATACTACAGAATTTATATTGAACAATAATTTAAAAAGCAAGGGACCAGGGAGAATAACATAATACTCCACTGTACATGCAGAAGCCCATTGCCAAAACGCAAGAAAAATGGGATTGGTCTGGCATAAGGCAACTGGGTAAAAATAGAACAAGCCAGCTGGGAAGGCTGAGAAGGTGGATGCTACTTGGGCACAAGAGCAGGGGAGGAGGAAACAGCAGCTGGTTTAAACAATAGATGCAGAAGAGGTTCACTCAAGAGTGAGAGAGGATAGTTTAGAGTAGGAGAAAGAGAAATAGAAGCTGAGATGCTGAAGCAATCAAGGAAGGTCTTCACTGATAAACAGAAGCTTAACACCTTTCGGTGTTTGTTTGGGGGTTTGTGACTACATTACACAAAATACAGCCTTACGTAAAAATGTGTAAGAGTAATACACTTGAGAAAACTGATGTCCATGAACTCAGGAGGATTTATAGGTCCGACAAAGTAATTACTAAAACATTTAGCTACACACATGTATCCGTGTAGGTATTCATATATTTATACATATATACACTCACACACATATACATGTGTGTCAATTTGTATATGTACTATACACACTTGTACATAGATCTTGTGAAGCTTAATTAAAAAGGAACGTGTCATAATAACCATATTATAAAACAGCGAAATTATCCAACCCCCAGTGCAGATCTCATTTGATCAGTGTCTTCCATCACTGATGTGAAGGTAAGCCTGTATCCCCATTTTTGGGGTTTATTCAAGCAAATGCATTTTTAACTGACATTGTTTATATTTGTTATATGTACCTCAAATTGCTGATTCAATACTCAGAGTCAGTTTAGTAGGTCTCGGTGCCGTATTCTCATTTTGCTTCAAAATTAACACTTGGAGAGACACACAAATTAAATAACAAGCCATATTTTCTTTATACAGCAGTATAGTCAGCAGTGGATAAAGTATCTGTTACTCTTATTGTAACTTTTCAACATGCTGATCCATAACTCTTAAGACTGTTAAAGCAAAATATTTGCCCTGCAAAAAATAAGGTTGAAATACTGTCTTTTCAATAAAAAATTTGGCAGGAATAGTCTAGAAGCAGATAATTCAATGTAGATTGAGTCCTTAGAAGTAAAATGGTGTTAATAATTACAGGAAAAATAAGATATAGTTGCATTTAAACAAATGCCACATGAAACGCATTTGACCATCTGCCATAACTGTCTTAGGGTAGGATGTTGGCAGATTATTGCATAATCATCTGCATATGACAGATAATTTTAGCCAAACCTAAGTAAAAAACATGTTCTGATACTTCTGAAGGAAAAAGAAAAATTAAACTGCTTTGCAAACTTACCAAATATCTGAAGTGTTACTTGGTATTAGTACTGCCTGAATTCCATAAAAACTATTGTGTTATAAACACAAAAAAGGACGAGAAAACACAGCACCCTTTTTTTACTGTTTTCCATGCGTTCTGAAACACAAGTTGTTCTGCCTACAACTTCTGATGTATTTTATTCCCTTAAACCTTTTAAAAGCAGTAGCTTCGAAAAACAATTAACTCATAAAACACTCTTCTACTCTTCAATCACTCTACAGTACAGGGACTATTTGCTTGAATAGCTTAATGCTCGGGGAAGTAAGAGATTTGGAATAGCTCTGGAAAGGTTTTTTGAAACAGAAAAATATCCACAATTGGTAAAGGTTGTCCTTGTAGAACACATGGTTAAGTTTCCCAATTTATATAGAAATTTTTACAGTCATATCCCATTTAACTATGTTGATTTACAATTCATTATTCAAACAGTGCACAAAAAAGTGCACTACAGCAAAATGCTACCGGTACTGAAGGTCATTCTCTAAATAATACAATGAAACAAATGTTTCCTAGAGCCACCATCTACCAAAAAAAAAAAAAAAAAAAAAAGAGAGGGAAAAAAAGGCCAAATTACTTGAAGATCTAACAAAACAAATACTGTTATCGAAGACAATTAAATTTTATAATACTTATTCTAAATACATTATGGAATTAAAATTGACTGAAGAGATTTGATTTTCCTTAAATACATTGGAACAGCTGAGAAGGAATAGAAAACCTGGTAAATGAGTTACCTTAAAAAAAAAAAAAACAAAAAAAAAAACAACCCAAACAGTCCTTCAGGATTGGATTAACTGGAAAGACAGCATTTGATATCAGTTGTGATCAGGTCTGTGCAATTAGCCGTACCGGAATGCTACAGCACCTTCAATTATGCAACTGCTCCAGGGAAATACCGTTTGATTCGCAGAGTAACTGATGTGGGAGGAAACGTCCTGAGGTCTCTAGTCCACTATCTACCTGCTCAAAGCAAGAGTTAACTTCCAAGTTGAAGCAGGTTGCTCCACATTTTGTTCAGTGAACTGTTGATCTCCAAGGAGAGTCCTCAGCCTCTCCAAGCTGCTCCTGAGCTCACCAGCCCATTTGGATTCCCTGGGCTGCACCTTGCGACTCCTGCTTTTTTGCTGTGCACCTCTGGGATTATAACCCTCCCCTTTTGGCAGCTGAATACACTACTTACCCTAAAAAGTGCTTGAAATTTTTATAAATAAATGCTATGTGGGTAGAAGTAAACCCAGGACCTAACAGTTTTATCTATGACCTAACACAGTTCAATATTCAATTGTCCCACCTATTGGTCTAAAATATTACTGAATCACGGCAGGGCTCAAAGCAACTAGTACTCATCCCACCAAACACCTCAATGAGGAAAACTGAGTTTTCAACTGAGTGTCCATGTTAAGTTTCTTTTTCACATTATGTCTTCTTGAATTTCACAGCACAATTCATTTGCTAGCCCTGTGCTCTAAGTATTATTTTCAAATATACCATAAGGTCAGGAGCACCGAGAGCCTCTTAAGATATGGACTCGTCTGCAGCCCAAGTAAGATCATAGTTTCCTCTTTAGAAAAATAGTTCTCTTTATCAGCTTGCATTTGTAAAGAGAATATCAAAATGGTAAACACATATAGCTTAACAGAAAGACTGCCATGCTGGCATAACTATCACAGACTCCTTTACAACCCTAACACAGTCCAAATGCATCAGCTTGCTCTTTTGGCCTGAGAACACCTGAAATAACTGCTGCAATGTCCCCTATACTGGACACACCCCTGGAAGAGTGTTTCAAAGGAAACTGTGTTGGCATTTGTCTTCCGAGAAGTACAGTCTCCAAAATTGGCTGGCATTCACTTCCACAAAGAAATGGCATACATATACCAATGTATTTGCCTTTTTTTTTTTTTATAGCATCCAGGAAGATGGCCATAGGCTAGGTGTGATGAGCCACAGATGTACTTTGCAGGTACCCATTAAGAATGAGATATATCATGAGTTTATTCCTGACTTTCCCAGATCGATTTGTGATTGTTATTGTCTGCCTAAAAGGTAAAATGAAAATGAAGAATCTAACTGATTCCACAGAATCGCTACGACGACTGTGTTACAAACAGCATTGTAAAGCTTTCTGATAAAATGATAATTTTGTTGCAAAGAGTTTTAAATTGATATATACGATCTAAAGGAACACACAAACGAAACATAAATAAAGGGAGGACAGATTCAGGGATAAAAAGAAAGCAGAGAGAAGATTACAATTGATGTAACAGTTGGCAACTGAAGTGTACCAGACGCCAACGCTGTCCAGTGTTCCACAGGCTTTACACAGAACGCAGTGCTAAAAAAAACAGACTCAAATGAGACTGCTATAGTAGGATGTAGTATTTTGCCAGAATATATACAAGGTGGCTTAGAAGAAAGAAAAAAAAAAGTTAGAAGAAACTTTCTTAGAAGAAAGAAAAAAAAAAAAAAGTTTGTGGCAAAATATGATAAAGAAACTTGCAAAAGAGTTGAGGATCTTGTCCCCTGAACAATCTAATGTAAACATCAGCAACAAAGATTGCTATTGGTGAAAACAAGTGACTAAAGAAATTTTAAGTTCAGAATCGCTGGAAGATTAATGAAACTAAATCAGTGGAAAGGCAAGTATTTCCAAGCAACACCTTTGGTATTGCAATTTTCCCTTGGATAATTTTACTGCAAAGAACAACTTCATTCCTACTCATCATGACTACCCATTAGACCAAGGGCTATTACTACTGTCACCCATGAAAACTTTGCTGTGCCAGACAAAACTCCAAAAGTATTCCTTACAAACAACAGCAGCACTTCCTTCTATCTTTCTAAATATGATAAAAGGAGAGGTATTCACCCATTTATGAACTACAAAAATTAAGACAAATTTCAGCCACATTCAGTCAACTCTCATCCTACCCACACTGTATTATATATGGCGAATCAAGACAATTTACAATAATCAGACAAGTAACAGCCGTCAGTTGTGAGCTGTAAGGTCTAACACCATTATTTCAGTCACTCTCATTACAACTAGCATGTATGCAACCTCTGCCAGTTCATTATTAACATCATTTGTTGCTAAGCAGTACCCTACCATCAGCTGCAGCACGTGTACCGGGTGCTATTAATTTCTCACATCTGTGTCTATCAGTGCTTCAAAAATTCAAACGCTTCTCCAGTGTGACAGCTCATTCCTTATGATAGAGCTACTTGGCTGGGAGGAAGACAATGAGGTGGCTGCCAGGCGTTTCTTCCTCCACTGGTCTAAACAACTCTCTGAAAAAAGTGCACCTTTAACATACAAACGGTAAAGCAGCTTCACCACAGAGAGCTCAATTCTGCCACTAGTTCTAATTTATGGGGGTTTTTCTTTTTCTTTTTTTTTTGTGGTATTTAGAACTTCATTGTTATTTAACACAAAGAAAAGAGATAATAGGAATTACGTGGGGTTAGTTATTAAGACAAAAGCAGTATTTTCTCCTTTCCTCTGATGTTCTCTTTCCTCCACCATACCTTCAACCAACATAAAAATAGCAACTGAGGTATGTGAAAACTTAAGTCCCCAAAAATCCACATTTGTAACAGTTTTAGAAGCAGATTACAGACGCCAGACGAAAGCCGTGCTTTGCATTAATTGACCATGTTCCCTTCATAGCGGTGAAACTGCATCAGCTTATGACCTGTAGCTTAGTTTAGGCAAAATATTGTTCTGAATAAATGGATACATATAAAATCATGTCTTAACTGACAATTTAGAATAGTCTATAGATAATGAGAATCAATTAAAGGGAAAATGATGCTTTAATGAAGGCATCAGTTATCAGTGAATGCATCTGAAAAGGCTGTCCCCAAAACCAATGGGAAAACAAACAATAAAAACAAAACCAGAAGTCCCAGCACAACAGATTTTGACCCCATATTATCTGTCTACTCAAGTATACTCCAGGCATTTGGCAAAGAGCGTTCAAATTTGTCGAAGTGGTTGCTGTTTATTAAATCAGCTTAACAGTGCACAGGGTAATTGTTTTCACATGCAGACTTGCTGAAGACATTCTACTTTTGAAATATGTCACGATTAAATTATGTATAAACTTGTTCTGCTAGTGATTCATAGCTTTTTAATTTCTACTCTATTAATGTCACAAACAAGATTAAGAGTCCTACAAGCTCTGTTATTTTCAGCACTTTCAAGGTTAGCTCCTGCAATGTTGGATTTTCAAGCAGTTTTTCTGTGTCCATTCCTCTGATTTAGTCAAGTAGGTCACTGTCACCTCAATGCCTTCCTTTGATTCCACCATCTTGTCTTTTATTTAGTGACTATACAGTGGGATGATTCTCAATGCTTTCAGTGCAGATTAACTCATACTAGGCTGTCTGCAGTAAAATGAATCTGAATTAGTACTTTCAGTAGGAACCATGATAACAGAAATCCCTGTTCTACAAGTCGTATCCCCCTCCTCAGCAAACATACTGTTTGTGATTTACACAATATTTATACGATTCATACAAACCTCAGATACTGAATCTGAGGTTTTTGTGATTCATCTTTATATCAGGTTTGCATGTCAGTTATATTTGGGATGAAATTTCATCATTAAATGAAGTATTTTTCCTAAGAACAAGATAATCAGCTGTAAGACCAAATAAATTTTATTCACTACAGAAAATATATAAAGATCAACATAAAGGTGTTGGAAAAGCCATTTTTTTGTTCACAACACTCGAACTATTTTTCTATTATAGTTACAGTATTCCACACATATTAGTTCTGTCTGAAACACTGCATTGATTGGTGCACCGCTTCTACAAACAAAGCTTATTTTAAAGGACTATTTGACTGTTGCTCAAAATGTACAAATGTATAAATGTAATTGCAGTTAATTTCATTATGACATCAAACCACTCATCATGATATAAGTCTTCTATTACTGTCACTAGTACGTCAAATACATTGAAATGTGTCTCAGTTAAAAAGTGTAAGAGACTATGCTTTCTAGACACGTAGTTACAGAGCTGCCTGGAAAACAGGGAGGTGTATGTCACCCGAATACTGGTCGTGGAGTGTAAAGCGGCTGCAATCCAAGACCGGGTGCCGAGAGAATATCGTCATTCTACTTGTTTGGGGAACCACAGGGCACCCAAAGGTAGAGGCTCAACTCTTCTAAAGCCACCTCTGCTCTCAGCAGCTTTTAAAGGTTCAGAGAAACTTTCACATCTCTTTCCCTTGCTGCTTGTTCAGAAGACAAACAAGACTTTATAGTCTCATACGACTCCTCTGCTTCTTTACACCTCTCCCTTTCACCACCTTATTTCTTCCCTTTGTCTGCATCCCCAGTTACTTACAATATTATTGCTTTATCTAAACATGATGTAGTATGTTACAAAGGGGTTCAACAACACAGCGATACTGAGTACCTTTATAACCTTAACCTTAAATATCTTTCTGGGAAATTTCCATCAACCCATCTCATTAAAACAAAAATATTAGTTAAGGTCATTCTAACAACATGCATTATACTTGACACAGAGAAAATGACTAAAATTGATGTCATGTTTTCCAGAGCAAGGGTGCTTTCACTTAGCAATACATTATTCATGTAAGCTTATGGGAGTCCTGCAAATTGATATTGTGGAATAGGTAGACACTGCACTGACAACGCTTCCCATACCAGAGTTAGATGAATTATACTGAATGGTGAGAAGGCAGCTCGGCTCCTCGGCCCATTTTTATCTCAGCCTTTGCTTGAGAATACCAGTGATGAAAGTTGTGGAAAACACAAGTTAGTTTTGCATGTAGGTGTTTTTGTAGTGGTGACCCAGACAGCAACATTTCCAATTTCCCAGTCCTACTTAATAAGCTATATTATGCTGCCATGAACATTAAAATATTTCAAATTATTCAAAATTATTCAGAAAAACTGTATCTTCCCTAAGCAAAGTAACATTTCTACCTGGTTTCTGCCCATAGCCATTGGAAACAAAAGAGAATTCTGAAAACAAAGTCAGAAATACATGAAACTATAAAAGATCAAAATAATTTAATAGGATGTCATCTCAGGGGAAACTAAAAATCATCTATGAAACAGATTCACCATTAATTTACAGGATTTGACTATGTAACATAATGTTCAAATCTGGGACACAATTTAAACTGGGACAAGTAATCATTACTTAACCTAGATTCTGCAAATTCACCTCAGACATTTGATTTTTTCCTAATAGCAAATATTCAATGACCTGCCACAAGATACAGAAGAAAAATATTTTGGAAAGTATAGTGTTGTCTTCTTTCCATATCAAGTAGTGCCACAAAAGCTCTCCTACAAGAAAATTGGATGGGACAGCAATATCTAGAGAGGGCTTACCTAGTTAACAGCCAGAGAAAGAGTGAAATGTTAAAAATTAAGAAGCACAAAAAGGAAGGCTTTGCTATCAATACCTTACTGAAAATAGAAAGCAATATTTAAAACAAGAGTTTACAGAAAAAAAAAAATCCTCTGCTTATGTCGGAGCACAGGCTACAGCACCAGAGCTAAAAAAAAGATGATGATAGTAATAAGTGAATTCAGTTCTTACAGAGAACCACAGATGAAATTCTAGCTCATGTGCACTTAAGGAGAACATGACTAGGATTTGGCCGTATTAATTTTTTCATATGGTTTCACGCATAGGATGAGAGCCTCAGAACTGCGCAGAAATGCGCAGTTATGTAAGCATAAGCTACCTCCCTTACATAAAAACCAGCAACTACTTCACCAAGAATGGTTCAACAAAAATGCTTAACATTATGTATGTTTCTAATTATTATAAGTTGCCTTGGAAAGTTTAGTGTCAGCAACAGCCACCAATCAACAGTGCAGGTTTTTTACTTTTTTAGAACAAGTTCTTTTCTGTGGTTTCCCAATGTGGTTTACTTTTATAGTCCCTGAACAGTGCATGAAGCAGCTGGGTATTTTGCATAATTTTTTGTGAGACAGCCAAGCACAAAGCTCTTAAATTTTCTTACAAGGTAATAACACCAGTTAGAGCAGGGCTTCGATGTGCTGTTGACTCCTTCTCCAGTGCAAATGGCCTTCTCTGTCACCTGTGATCAGTTCTTATTCCACTCCTACTGCAGTTCCCTTCTCCCTTTACCAGACAGCACTTATGACCTTGCAGTCATTGTGGATTCTGAGCTCCCTCCTGAAGTACCCATCAATCACGTAATTAAAGTCTCTTACTTCCACTTTAGGACTCTAGCCAGGTTGAGACATATGTTACTTAGGCATTTTATCGAAACATTAATTCAGTGCAGACTTCTGTTTATTTCATGATGATTACTGAAATTTTTTTGCCCGCATGTCTTCCAACTATCGCATTTTAACACTTTCTGTCTGTATAGAATTTAACAGAGCCGTTAAGGCTGAAGTCTTCCTATTTTATTTCCCTCATGTTAATTAAAGGTACAGTTTTGTCAGTTGGATTAAAATCTAAATGGTGGACCATCGTTCTAATTCATCTCTCTTTCGATTATGCCCTTGCCAGTCAGTTCGTAATTAATTTTTATAGTGATTACCACATCAGCTGTTCTGTACCACAGAGGGCAAAAGGGGCAGGAAAGCGTCTAAGGAAGAAGAGCTCAGCTGCTATATGGCCACGTATGTTCTGTGACCAGACTACACGGCGCACGTTAACTGCTGAGTAAAGACCATGAGCATCACCTAGCAAAAGGTCAAAAGACAGTGACGTACACACACAGAGCTTTCAAAGTGCCTGTCGTCTTCACAAAAGCAGAGTTAAGCGATGACGAATCAATGCTCAGAACTACACAGATAGTCAGGCAGAAAATTACGGCCAGAGGTTGTAATACTGGATTTACATACCACCAGATGTCATAGCTGTCATACTTGACAATGTATGGCAATACAGATTACAGAGTGCTGCCTACAGACAAGGCTACCGTATGCCAAACAAATACGCCAAAATACAAAAAAAGAATAAACACAAAAAACCTCTATTAGATCATGACCCCCTGAAATCTGCTCTTTATGACACCAAAACTGACCCATAACTATCTGCAAACATGAGCAAGTTTCCACAATCGTTTAACAAGCAAGAGGAAAGTGCTGCTTAAAACGTATCATCAAACATGACACTGGTATTTCAAGTCACATGGGGGAGAATTATCACCTAAGCCTTCTGCATTTTTACATGTAATGAAACAATAACTATTTAAAACAAACCTGTAATCAAACAACTATACAATTTTTTTTTAACCTGTGTTTTCTTCACACATAAACTGGTACTGGTCAGGCAGATAGGGAAATCACTTTTAATTTTGTAGCAGGTGAGCACTACATTCCTTTTTCCTATCTGCACCTTGAAATAAGTTCAGGAGCCAACATCACGGAACAAAGCACCAGAGGAAACTGATCTTTAAAATACTCTGACATATCAGTTCAACTTGTATTTGCATATTCTTTTTTCCTAAAATTACCGCTTTTAAAAGTTAATATCAGAGTGAGAAAACAAGGGACAGTTGTTACATTTACAATGAGGAAGTCGACATGTAAAACGATATTACATGGCTTTTGAAACAAAACAAAACAAACAATCCAGAGTGACTTTACCAAAGGGTCCCGAAGACAAGGACAAAAAGGCTCGCCTGGAATCCAGTTCACACCGACAGAAATCAGAAGCACAGGCATTAGCAGTACACAAACACAATACTCTACAATGGCAAACATTCTGACAAGGATCTGTAAAAAACTTATGTTTTATACCTAAAAGTTAGCATGCCTTAAGGTTTTCTCTGCAGCAACACTCTTCCCACCTCTGTGCAATCCACACTTTTTTCTTACTTTCTGACTTTAAACTGGAAAAGCAGCATTTAATGCAGGAATACATGGCAAGACCCACTGAATTAAAGTTACGGTTTTGAGATGAGGATGAAGTTTAGGATTGCCTTGTAATTGTGGGGTAGTTCGGCGTCAGAGCTGTGCCCATGTGCACCCTCTCCCTCCCTAGCCACCTGGTTTATAACAACTCAGCAAAACAACCGAGGAAGGAGCCTCACCCCACGCGGCTGAAGGTGCTGTCACCAGGCTACTCGCAAAGGAGACTCACCTACTGCACGGACCACCATCCCGATCCGATTCCCCACGTGAGCGTTAACATATGAGGGATTCCAACAAATTAGTGGGGGCCACTCAGGGTTTTGAAACAAAACAAAAGCCATGGTAACACGGCTTTTTCCCATCTTATGTTTGACAAGGTAATGCAAGTAAGCCAGCATCTCCTTCAGCAGTTTGCTGCTGAAAGGATGAATTCCACTCTAAAATGGCCTGCAGGAGTTCTTGCATAAATTTATCAAGTGGCAACAACTCAACTGCAATGTCATGTTAAAATAATTTTCCATTTATAATGAAATATCCACTCAACCTCAAACTTTATTTGATGGCAAATACTGCTGAAAACAGTCTAAAACTCACTAGATTTTATGACAGGTTAGTATTACAACTGAATGCAGCTGAAGAAGAATTTCATGTAAGCACATTAAATCACAGCCCTCCCCACCTAACCAGGGTGCAGTCATTTTCCCGCTTCTTTATTCCCTTAGTATTTTCCTAAGGACTTGCTTTCCGTGAGCATATTTCAATGGGATGCGATGAGAGTGCCTCATGCTGACTTACTGCAGAATCACTTCCTCTGAAGACAGAAATTTGTATAGTGTACTTGGAACCGAGCAATATATCAGAATGAGCAACTAACTGAATTTTATAATGCTAGATTTTAAAACGTTAATCCTCTAATATTTTTCTTTTTCAGTAAAATACACAATTGCAATTATCACTTAATAAATTCTACAGCACAGTGTAAGTATTTAAATGGACATTAACCTGCTGTCTCTCTGTGGATTAATCTAAAAGAGTATTTTAAATGATGAGTCAGTCTAAGAACATAACTTGCAGTGAATAACAAGCATATTTCCTTTTCACAGCACAAGTTCCTTTAACATTTTCTTGAATTTCTTTTAACAAATCAGAGCTCTGGTGTGACGTGTTTTCATTTTCTCACACTCATTTAAGTTGATTGAGAACTTTGTGATTTTTATTCAGCACTTTTCACCTCTTACCATCATCATCATAGAATGAGGCAGACCACACCGTTCAAACAACATCTACTCATTCTGAAAAGATACCGTCACTTGAACAACAAATAGACCTTATTGAATACATTTTACTTTGAATCACAAAGATTTTTTTGAAATTTTTTGTATGCATACAGAAACTGTGATAACTATCTAAAGAAATTACTATTAGCGTAGTGCGGTAGGACAAAGGAAATAATTACCCTACATTATTAAAGGTAGCATTTACTGCTAGTCCTGTGTTAAATATAAGTGCTCTGACTGCAGTAAAATTAGAGATTTACGTGATAATTTCTGTAACAAGATGTTTCAGTTCTCAGAAATATGTCACTTAATTATGAACTATGCAACTTTGTAGAAAACACGTTTGATTTCCATCTATTGTGGATTTTGTTTTTTATTGTGATTTTGGTTGTGTTGTTTTCTTTTTTAATATGTGTGCAGCTCAGATGTTTAAATTAATTTCAGACACTCCACTTAAATACCTACAAATAGTTTAAAATTTGTTACATGTTAGAAGGCTCAGAAACTGATATTGTGGCTAATTAAATATTAAAACACAACACAGGGTTTGGTGGCATGAATGAAAAACATTAGACCAACATGTTCCATACTTACTCAGTTTTTCTGCCAGTATGAAACTTTGCAAGCCATGATTCAGGAACAGGAAAGACACTGACTTACAATTCAAGATACACCAAAGATATCTCAAAACACTCAAAACTGAAATATGGCTATCTAGCTCCTGCAATGCCCGGGGCTGAGTTCTACCCTACTTTATCATGTCTCTTATTATTCCAGATTCAGTCTGCCTTATAGAGTTTTCTGTTTCTGCATGTTGTTGTTTGTTTGGTTTTTTTTACAACTGTAGCAAACAATTTCCAAGTCTTCCAGAGTCAGAGCTCATACTCTTCATGTTCTGTTTCTTTTTAACACAATGCTCGGTCCCATCTCCAAATTCTGCATACATAAGTTAGAGTTAACTTCCTAGGGAATGGAGATCCAGTTCCATTGAAAAGAAATAGCATTATGAAAAAGGCTTTCTCCATCATAAAATTAATCACACCTACTAGCGATATATACTTAGAGCTTAATACATATTGCATGATCTGGTCATAGTAAACAAGCTGGTTCCCTGAGAGGTACCTTGAAAGTCTAGAAAATAACCATATTGATCAGTTTATTGGTTTGCAAGCATTTTTCTAACAAGTAGCACTATAACAGCTACTGTTTTGATAGAAGCAAGTAAAAATTATAAATTTAAAACTTTTTAATTAACTCTAAGAACATTTAATATTAAAATTAGCTAAGACAACAGTTCCTCACTAAGGGTCAACTTTAAAACAGAGCAAAACACAACATAAAGGAAGAGTAGGGAAAAGAAATGTTCCTTGCTTGTATTACCTAATCAACTTGAAACCTGTATGATTTTACTTTGGTTCCTATGATATTTGTTTAAAAAAAAAAAAAAAAGTCTTCAAACTACCCATGATAAATTGCTGAGGAAAAATAACAAACCAGAGAGGTATTGTAATCTCTCCACAGAAGACGCACAAGATTCAAGTGAATAAATCATATATGGCAGACAATTAACTTCTATATGTTAATATATATGAATTTTGTATGCCTGTAAAGTAAATGTCAGTGCGATAACTGGCTGTACACACAGATCTAAATCACAGAACATTAGTGAAAATAATTGTCATGACTTGGTATGTGATGATTTTAACTCCTTAATAACCTTCCGGTAAGAACAAATACTGAGCAATTATGAGGGCTCCTCTTGGAAGTCATAACTTCTTTCCTACCTTTGTTTACTCATGTTTGACTTTTAATTTATAGCCATCATACTTGTACATAAAACACAAAATGGTTCTGAAGCCTCTACTGGTTTCCCAGCAACCTCTGCATTTTCTCCCAGCCCTGCAGTTTCCCTTAGATCATTTACCATGTGCACAGTAAGATACTTGACCTTTTTGCTTTGAAGTGCACAGTTCTACAGAAAAAGAATAAACTGCACTTAGTACAAAGTATGTTTCAAAAGCAGGTGTAAATAGACCTGAACCTCTGTGGATTCAAACTGCTCAGATTGTTACATGCACGCAGTACTTGGGCCCGATGTAATCCGTTTAGAATCTGTTTACTGAAACTGTAAATTATTTTAGCTAATTTACTGTGAAGTAGCTTTCTGTCTGTGAAAGTAAGAATTGATGTGGATACAACAATTTCAGTTCTTAACCATCAACAACTATATACACCTCTCTGAAGAGATTATGCATCTCTTCCGTGATGCATCATGAACTGGCAAAAAAAAAAAAAAATCAATTGAGGTTTTTCATTAGCATGTACAGTGAAGCCTTTTTGACCCAAATACGGGCACAGTTTTGTGGTGTAAACATTTATATGTCTGTGTGGTTGTGTGCTGCTTCTTTCCTGTTACTCTAGGAAAGAGTATCAGAAAGGATCAGTAAGGACACCTGCTTTCTTGAAAAACTATGGCAGCTTATGGGCAGCTATCTCTGAAAATTATAAACCTGTCAAATCCTGAATATTTCTGAAAATATCATGATAAATATTTCTTATTTCCCTCCATTAT
Organism: Phaethon aethereus; assembly: GCF_964289735.1. Classification (NCBI taxonomy): domain Eukaryota; kingdom Metazoa; phylum Chordata; class Aves; order Phaethontiformes; family Phaethontidae; genus Phaethon; species Phaethon aethereus. The sequence goes on from NC_138591.1 coordinate 15,227,513, forward strand.
TTACTCTGCTTTTGCAAAGCTGCTGTTCAGTTTGGCTTATGGAGAGCCTGCTTGATCCTCCAACAAAGGGCCTTTGACACGATCTACAATTAATGTGGGTTTACCTAATTACTAGAGAATATGGCATCATTGCACAATAATCCCAGACAAATTGATCATTATCAATAGTTAACGACTACTTTGTTAACTAATTGCCCTAGGGCAAAAGGGTGCCTGGGGAGAGAAACACTTCGTAAGGAAAAGTAATAGCTATTAACAGCCATAAGCTTTGGTCTGGGAGGTGCTACTGCTATTATAAATCCCCCAGACTACTACTGCTAATGATTCCTGAAGAAGAAAGGCACTGTGGCTGGGCAGAAGTGGCTTTCCGAGTCAGGAATGCGTTGCGTTGAAAACAATTATCTGCCGTTAAGAATGCACATGCTTCACCAATTCGAATGAAGAATGCGGCCCATTACATTTATAGTATTTAGTATATGTGATAGCTTTCCTAAGAATCTAGGAAAAACAATCACATTATACAAACTATAGAATCTTGAAAAAGAACAAGGCTTAAGCAAAATCTGCAATGCGTAACTGATGAATATATTCACTTAAAATCTCTCATGAGCTTCCAATAAAGCCCATTTTAATGCTCTGTATAGCCAGCATTCCATGCATGGATTTCAGTTTACCATCTACTGAAAATTGAGGGATGCCATGAGGCTACTCACACTCTATTAACATCACTTGCTTCCAGTGGAAAAATAATAGAAGCATTTAACATGGTGATCACAAGCACTGAAGAGGAAGCAGTAAATGGGTTGTAGGACAAAAGCTTGAAAGCCAGACTTCAGCTGGCGTATTCAGGTTTAGTGCAACTCACCCAGCCACGGTGGGTGCCTGCTGGAACTTCACATCCAGAGAGCAGATGCTCAGACCTCTGGGCTCCCTGAGAATCCCCCAAATGCATATGAATTGTAGCCTGATTACCAAATGTAAGACTATACTGAAAGCACATTTTTTTCCTTTAAGTGGACACATCTGCCTTCACCACATCTGCTCATTACCAATACACTTCTTGCCTCCATTCACAGCCTCATTATTCTTAAATAGACACTACAACTTTCAGTTTGCCCACCCATAGTTTCTCTATTCCTTTCAAATGAAAAAAGCAATTTTGAAGAATGCCAGAACTACTGATCTGCCTGTCTTTTGTGGGTTTTCAAATGTTCAAACACCCCTGCTTCAAAAGGTACAAAGTTTGGTGGTTTGATTGTTCTGTACTACACTGCAAAAAGATAGCAACTTGAAGAAAGAACTAGCATATAAGAAAGGAAGAAAAGAGATGGAGATTGCTTGTGTAGAAGGAGTACAAAGACTACCAAGAAAATGGATGAAAGCCATAAAAAATATCAAGAGGGGCAAGAAGAGATAGCAAGAGTTATATTAAAGAGGAACAATACAATTATGAGAGAGCTTTCAGAGGGTAATAAATATATTATACAATATGGGATCATCCATAAAATATAGGATAGTATATGTATTTACAGAAGATTTTATATATATTTCAAGCAACAATATATCCATGGAAGTTGGTGTTGCAAAAAACATGAGGTTGGAGGTGGTTACACTACATTTTGTGCCCAGCGTCATTATTGCTGTTGAGACCCTCATTATTCCATGGAAGGGAAGGCAGTAACAGCATAACTATATTGCCCTCAAGGTAGACAGCCACAAGAAGTGTGAAAATGTATATATAAATACCTGCAAGAAAATGAAGTGAAAGCTGCTTAAAATAGTTTTGTAGGTTTCAAATGAGTTTCCAAGTCACTATACCCACTATCAACCATAAGTGGGTTTACATGGTTAAAGTCTTACTGTCTACCCTTTTATTCAATGTCACATGAAAAGGGTCACAATAACTGATTACCAGGAATAGTTTGTTCCAGAAGTGGATCTTTTGTGTTCCGCGGAGATTTACTCTTGCCTCCACAAAGGGGCAAGTCTGAGAAGAGTGAGGGGTGCTGTCAAAATAATTCGTTCTTCAACTGCAGAGAGGACGCCGAGATCTAATCCCAGGTGGAAGGGGGAGAAGTCACCAGCGGCAGAACGCCCATGGCCAAAGGGTGGAACACCTTATGTTCAAACTACCAGATCAAGAGCTCTCTACGGATTTTAACAAGAGATGCAGAACTGTGCCATATGGTATCCAGGACAGCTCTGGTTCCAAACCAACATGGGTCAAGGAGGACAACAAAAGAGCTGATGTTTGGCTCCTTTGGGTCACTATTGATCTTCTGATCAATTACTCATTTTCTACTGAGATTTACATGGGAAGATTCTCTCCCACTATGTCTAGCATGTATCTGAATCATCCAAAACACAAAGTATTAGTAATTATGCACCGAAATTCACGTTTGATTCAGAGCTATGCAGAGATGATGACAACCACTATCAGAGAGGGCCTTTTTGCCCTCCATAAAAGTGACAGAGGGAGAATGGGGGAAAAAACCCAATATCTTAGCCAAGTAAATTGTTAGTGTCTCACTGTGCAGATGTGGCAAATCACTAGTGCAGGCACTGTGTCTACAAGAAACCCCGATAAACCTGAAGTCAATGTGATAGAACTACCTGCCTAGAGCAGATGGAGAACACAGCTGGGTATTTATAGTCTGGGTGGGAAGTCAACTTTATTTCTTCAATCTCTTAGCCATCATCTAGGGGGACAGCGGTGAGACCCTATCTGCAAAGGAGTTAAGAACCAGGGCAATGAGTTCAACTCAATAATTCGAATAATATCTTTAACCTTCCACACCCAAAACATAACTATACGATGCAAGCTCCTACTTTTGGTGTCATTTATTGATTTTGCAAATGATTCTGAGATATATAATCTTGTCAATTTATCAACAAAAAATTATCAAGCATCCCGGATATCCTGAATGAATGGCAAGTTTTTCGATTATCAACTCTCTTTCTCAGCTGCTAAATATAACTAAATTTAGAACACTTAAAAATAAAAATACAAAATCTCTCCTCAGCCCCCACATTGTCCTTTCATGCCAGCTTAACATGCAATATATCATCAAAGCAACATTACGCTGATGGTACAGAATTTATGAGGAATGTCCTATATCTTATTAAATAGGAAGTTTAAAACAATGGGGTAGAACAGAGGAGCAAAATAACAATGACTTCACATTTCTAAAAACTGAGAAATTAGGTCTTTCTTCTTTATTTTTTAAGGAGGGGGAAAAAAGAGAGAATATGAATATAAAAGAAATAATGTTTCCTCCTAAACCAAAAGTACATAAAGTGATAAAGTTAATCACAGACCTCTGTGTTGCATATTTCACCTTTGCCAGATAATTCACCTTCATAAAATGTGAAACTCCTATGTGTTTAGGAAAAAAACCACCAATGACACTTCACTCTCTCTCTTTACTCAAAAAGAATTTTTCCAGTTTTCCTTTTAGTTGTTTCTGAAGTAAATGAAAGGTGTTATAAATTGCAAAGGACTCTACTATACTTATTTGGGAAGGACTTGGAATAGGTGGAAGCACTATTTTATAGTGACAGTGCTTGTTCAATCCTGAAAGGTTGGACCCCCTAGATTAGAAATTACCTGAAAAATAAAAAGGCATGGTGATATTCTAACACGAAGCAATTTATAAGCGATTATATATTGATATAGTAAGTCATAATAGTGGAAAATACACGGGCACAATCACCCACACTGGGAAAGAACTCAGCATTTTCAGTCTAATGAGTGAAACCTCATTCCTTGGATAATGCAGTCTTAACCAGTAACCTGTATATCCATCCCCCACCTTCCATCAGAAATTAAAGATACAATTTTTGAAAAATACTCAGTACTTATAATCAAGCCTTGAAGTGACAGAATAATCCAGGACACCTCAATTGCATTTCTAGTGGCTGTCCAAATACTGTAGGCTTGCGGTAGATGTTGCTAACTATTTATTCCTGGTTTTCACCTGCTCAATTTATCTGTCATATAGAAACTGAGACGGGGAGCTTTGCAGGTCTTGGAAAGGAAGATACAACTGTTTAGATGGGGCTTGGTTTGTTAGATTCGTGTGTTTCACACTTCTAATATCAGAGCTGCTAATCTACACATCCCCTGAAATAAACTGCTTTTCCAACAGTGATTTATATATGTGAATTCTATCAATACAAATACTATCATGAAAATATATTAGCTTTTGCCTTCCTCTTTTCTGTTACGTGAGTTCAGGCCAAAATGACACATTGTCATTTGTATCCATTTAGTCCATTCCTGTAGCTAGCCATATGTTTCTGCTATCAAACAAGCAAATCAGAAATGATACCGCAACGGCAGTAACATTTTACATTCAAGATTCCTGCATACCAGAGTATTTTAAAGGCATCACATGTTCATCAGAACAGTGCCAAAAGAACAATAAGCACCTGCTGAGGCAGAGTGGGAAGTGCCATGTCAAATATTTAAGCATCTGCATATTATGTTCAATTTCTTCTGAATTATAATTGCCTGGAAATTTTGAGAGAAAAGACAACTCAGATACCTGCTGCTAGAGAGGAAAAGAGAGAAACTGCAGAGCCATTCCCCTGTAGTTGCATTGGTTCTTGTTTTTCTCCAGATTGCAGCCCTCAATTGTCTCATATCAGACCACTGTTTCCACCTATCACTTCAGTTCTACTCGGATACTTCCTCCAAGTGATTCAAACAAGTAACTGATGTGTTTGTTCCACAGTGTTACAAATGCCTTCACTGTGAAACCATGTAATTTATTGTATTTGTGCCTGTTTTCGAAGTCAGGCTTCCTTTTAAAATTTTGTTGCCCAGTTTCTTGTATCTTGAGATGTATAATTGACACCTAAGTACTATGGAAAAAAGAGCATAAGGACATCCCAGAGCGAACACCTTCAAATGAAAGAACTCCTGGAGATATAAAATACCTCTTCAAGTGCAACAGATTTCAAACCCTGTGAATTCTGTTGAAAATATACCACATTCAAACCTCACCACAAGAGCTATTCCTTCATGCAGAGCAGGTTGTGGTTCACAGCTCCAAAGCTACAAATTGAATGTTAATATTAGAATTTAATTCTATTAACTCCAGGATGTGATGGGAACATTGGGTGGAATAGAAAGACAGAGGTGTTTCTTTTGATGTTAAGTGCATGAGAGAGAATTAAGACATGCAGGAGCAGGAAAACTTAATTCTGAGTTCAGTCAACAGGAAGGCTTACCATGTGACTGAAACAAGCTTAAGAGTAACAAATGATGAGGAACCAGGAGTTAGGATATAACAAGAAGAAATTACAATCTTTCTCATCTCAGAGACAGCTCTGCATTTGCTGTAGATACCCGGCCAACAAAGATGATAGATCAGAACAGAGCTTATTACGACAAAACAACTGTACTATTACGAAGGTGAACCTCAAGCTTAGATTATTAGTACTTCCATTGAGTACATGTGATTGCCAAGACTAGAAGCCCGGTTCATGCTCAGCCTGGTCCTGCAGCACTACCATGCAGTTCACTGCCTGGCAAGAAACAGGCACCTCCAGGCTACTGGCCTTTCCTTCTCTGCCAATTTACTGAAGTGCTCAAAATGAGCATGAACCCCAACGGCAGCATTCTGGCATTCTCTTTTCTAGGAAAATCTGGATGCCAGTGTGAATCTAGTTTCAAGGAAACCTGTCAAAAAGGAAAATTTCAATTCCCACCCTGAAACATATGCCCTTCTGCTAAACTTTGTAATGCTTCCAGATTCCACTTTTATTGAACACAATTACTGTACATAAAACACTATTTCATTATTTATGATAATATCACAACTCTGAGAAAGAGGAGAATAACTAAACCTACCTAAATTTCACCTCATTCATTTGTTTTAACATGCTTATAAACTAGAAGAGTTTAAGAGTGGGCAGAAAAAACATCCAAACAAGCAGTACCCAAGGACCAATCTTTTCAACAGGAGATACCCTTCTAAGTACCTTTATGAATACCTCCTTGTGAGGAGGTACCTTGTGAGCCTCTGGTACTACCTGTGCATCTCCATCCATTTCACTAGAAGACAGCATCACGTGACTTCAAACTCTCCAAAATGAACCAACAGAAAGAAAGTAGCTCAGCATAGCAGCAGGTCATATACTTACACGCAAAGGAACCAAACCTGGGCAGAAGTCACAGACTATACATATTGACAAGTCATGAGCTCAGTTCCTTGGTGAGAAGGGTTCCTACCCTCCTCCTGCGTGGTGGCTTGGTGGGCTTCAGGCTACTGAAGTACTTGTTCAGTGTGAAATTAAAATAATCATGAAATCAGACTTGAATCTGCAAAAGTCTATGCTGACTGACAGGCACATCATAATCTGACACCGTTCTAATCTCTGCTTAATTGCAGCAGCTCAAAATAGCACATATTTCTTTACTGGCACATGCCTTACTAATTTACCAAGATTTTATACAATAAAAAGTAGCAACTCTACCATGCATATCCCTTGATCAATATTACTTTGTGCTGAAAATTGCTCAATGATACTTAATATCATAGAAGAATAGCATTTAATAATATGATATCATAAGAATTATGATTAAAGTTTAAAGCCTTCAATATTTTCTTCAGGATTCAGTATCATATGACAATGACAAAATTATCTCAATCCTTTTTTTCTTCCAGATGCAAACATTTCCTCAGTAACAGGCAAAGGAGATACCATTTACAATTTCACATGGTACTGACTGTACTATTAAAGAACCGATATAGGATAAATATAATTGGTTATGTACCTAGGGGTATTTTGGTATAAAGGTACCAACCCTGAGTCTTATTTAAGAAATCTCACACATGTAAACTTTGTATGTCAAAAATTCCAAACGTTGGTTGCCCCAAGAAAAGAAGAAACACCTCCCATCCTCAAATCAGTGCTGTGACTGCTAATGACCTTCCCCTTCATTTCACAACGATTTATAAAAAAACCTCCTGTCTAGGTAAGAGCTGTAAGGACAAAGGTGAGATGCTGCAAAGCCACGCAAAAGTAAGATCACATCAGGAAAGTGTTTTCAGTTAGTGATGTACAAAATGTAAGTGACTTAGTACAGCGATGCCCATTTCTATAACATTGCTTACACAACTGTTCCGCTACATGGATTTTACTGTTTTCCTTTCCAGTATCTTCACACCTTTAATGTTATTTCTCAATATATTTTCACTGCCGAAAATGCTTAATTTGGCGTTTTTCCCTACCGTGACTGACGTTATGTATGACCTTGAATTGAATGCCATTGTAGCAAGCTGTCTCTCACCATGGGAGTTCTCTTTTTTTATAGTGCTTGAGCACAGTATCTTTGATTTGGTAAAACAGCACTTGAACAGCTTATGCAGCACTCCGTAATTTTCTGCAGCCACAGAGGTTTATAGTTTGTCAAAGCTTCAGCAGGAACAGCAGTATTTTACACACTTATAATATCCTTTTGAGAGAGCACTTTTTAAAGTGCTTTGAAAACATTGAGCTTCACAACCCCCACAAAAGGTGACTAAGAAGGACACAAGTATTGCTGCAGCTCCCTGTTGTGGCAGGACCAGCAGGTATTTAATAGTGCACCATGAAAACAATATATCCAGTTGGAATTACAGTGAGTCTCAAGGTTTAAAAAAAAAAGTGTGGGTGTTTTTTTTTTCCCTACAGAGCTCTTCAACACTGTGCTTGGACAACTAACTAGCAACAATACCAATACTCATGGGTCCAATACACAAGTCTCCGTTTTCCTCACCTAATTACAGCAGAGTAAGCCAAAATCCTAGCAGAAGGTGGTCTGACTAGCTGCCTTCCATAACTCAGTGGAAATACCTACAACTCAAAATCTCATCCCAGTGAAATTTCCATCTCAGTGGAATTTCTAAATAAAAGAAAATATATTAAATTAATGACACTGTCCAGAATTTTGCTGAAGTGTGCTGTACCTTTTACTTGAATATACTAATCAAAGTTTGCTTTGTGATGGAATATGAAATAATCACACTTCTTGCACCAAAACCACTTAACAGGATATCAAGTATAGCACAACTATGTCAGACGATTGCCTTTCCATGGCAACTGCCATTTCCATTAGTTATCTGTGGGTTTCACTTCTTATCTAGCACGTTGCAGGCGAGTACAGTGCCTGATTAAGGGTTAAGCTTTACATTGCTCAATTAGGCTGTATTTACTCTGTAAAATCCATTATCGGTTGAAAAGCGCTCTTCCTCAACCAGTCTTGTGATAGCTGTCAGTGACCACCGAAGACAAAACCTTATCCTCACATGACTTAAGCCAGTCAGCAAGGTTACCCTGTACAGAATTTATACGGTGCTAGTTATACTTGTATTTGACTGACAAGTGGGAAAAGCAGAGGGGGATCTCTGTACCAATGCTACATTTGTCTCTACTTTCCAAAAGTATTCAGAGGGAGCTAAAACAACCAACTCTGATATTTTGTATACTCTAGAAAACTGTGAGTGATGGTGCAATGTGTGTTCAGCAAAAGGGGGAAAAAATAAATCCTCTACAGAGGATTTTTCTTTAAACATTAAAAAAATATAATGAGGATGAGGAAGGTTTTAAAACAACAGCAACAACGAGGAGAACTTTCTTGCAAGTTTTCCACGTATTTATGACTTTTTATTTTTAAATAAGGATTTGAGGGATATATGAGCAGCTTAGGCAAGATACTTTAAAACAGTCCTGGCCTCCAGAATGTGGGACACTTACAGTGTAAAATGAATTATACATCCTGGGATGCACAGTAGACAAATTAATTTGCACAGGTTATCTACCTTCCAGCACCTCCACAGATTTTCATGGCCTGTGCAACACTTGAAAGGTTTGCTACAGCCCACCTTCTCCCTTGACTCCCTTCTCTGCATTATGCCAGATTATTCTCTTATATAGGTCAAATTCTAATGCAGAAAAGACCAGTATCTTTTTGTAATCTATAAGGGCATAGATGTTAACTTCTTAAAGCTGTACCAACCCCATGACAATTAGTTTAATTTCATGGAAAAAAAGTCTTTAAATAGATCATCTTAGTAAATGACACTTTCATTTTAGAAAAACTCTTTCCACGGTGAACTAGGACTACTAATACTGATTTTCAGGAAGCATCTGAAATCTGTGCACAAGTTCCTCCTGTGGCCAAGCATGCCTGTTTTTCAGTATGTGAGAAGTACACGCATTAAATTGTATATGCGTTATATTCACTAATGATGTCAACCTTTGCTTAGCGAGACTGAATAATAATAATACTTACTACTACTACTACTGCCTATAAATTAATAATTTTGCAAGTGAGATTTTAAAAAGTGTTAACGATTTTTGTAGTATGCCCCCAGATTACATGGGAACATCTTAAGAAAAAATGAGTTTCACAGACTATAATTAGAACTGTTGGCTTGAGTGAGAAAACAGAGGACAAAGAAATGAAGATTCTTGAGAATTATGAACTTTCTAATCCCCTCAATAAAATAACAAACATTCGTTAATCTAACTGCAAAATTGCTATGGCACAACTATGAAAACTACTTAGAAAATTTCTGACCTTGAATCTGAGATGTTAATTTTTCCATTTTGTTTCCAATTCTTAATATTCTCTTATTTGTATTAATTTGGTGGTGGATATGGATCTTATTGTTTCATATAACTTTTAAAAACTGCCTAATTTGAGATTTGTTTAAGGCTGACATACATTTACAGGCTTCCTGATGTTTTCTCATTAGGTAAGCTGTGAGCTCTCAATTATTAAGTTGAAAGTTCCACTGAAATACATATTTCAGAAGGAGGAAAATATTAAATCTATTATGCATACTGGAAAAATACTGCCCAGTCATGAGTTTTTCAAGAAACATAAAATATACAGATGGTCTGCTTCCCCCTCTTTATGCATTTCCAGACGCTGGATATTTTTCACTTAATTGACAATCTGCTAACACGCTTTAGCATTCCGACTGAATCCAAAAAGTGATGTCCAGATGCAGAAATGCATGCATTTCTACTGCAAGTCTTCAAGGATTACAATTTTGTGGAGACAAAATGTGGGTGTGATTCATTAAGTAATACCCCCAAACCACAAGAATTAACACTCTGGGGTGGACCAGGTACCTGTTTATCCTTTCTCTAGGTGGAGCCAACAGTGTCTAGCTTGGGAAGGGTGTAAGAGAGCAACCATACAGCAAATGACTCCTACAGCCATGAGTAGTTCAAGCATCTAAGACAGAACTGACATCTTTGAAGGAATCATAAAAGTGGTGATCTTGAGCTCCATTTCAAAATATATGATAATACTAAATTTACCACGGAAACCCTGCACTTCTTTAGTTCAGCAGTGCATTCATTTATCTTATAGGCTTTTACATTCCTTTAAGTTAAGTGCAGGAAAGTATTGCCAAATGTACTTTGTCATGCAGTTTTACAATGGTCAAGGAACTACTAATACAGACTGGAAAGAAAATGTTGAAGCAGCATAGTTTCCAGAACATTACATTCTTGCTCTGTAGTAATTACTATTTATACTAAATGTACTGGGTTGTTTTTGTTAAGTAGGTAAGAATACAGTAATAGTCCCCCAGAACAGATCAGTACCTCTTGGAGATACAACTCTGTTTAATAAAAACCAAAGAATTGAAGTCAAATGGGTATCACTTTGTGAGATTTTAGATATTTGGCTTCAAGACTGTTGCATTAAGCTCTGATTAGCAGTTGAGCACGTGAGGTGTACGTGTCAATGCTGTGAAAGTCTTAAGAGCTCTTGGTTGTGTTAAGCTACCTCAGTTTTGAGACATTCTAAATACAATGATAAGTATGATATTTCCCAGGATAAACTGATATAGCCTACACTGTTATCACTTGCAGCACTTTGACCATGTAAAGAAACATCAAAATTAGGAGGGGTGAAAGGGGAGGGCTGCAAAATCAACAATGCTGCTTTACCTGTTACATATGAAAGCCACAATAAATTTATTAAGTTTGAGCAATTAAAATAATTAGTTTCCCGTTCAGGATGTTATTAAATTTGGACATCTATAGAGAAGACAACACAGTCATAAATAAACACAGATAGCCTAAAGACAAAGTGGTACAGTAAGTAACCACAATTATAAAATTTAAGCTCTGAAACTTCTAGGCATAAAGGGGAATATAAATTATGACAGTGCTAAGCAATACAAACATATGTCAAGTTGATAGGGAATGAAGATTTAAAAAAAAACATTTCCTGGTCTGCTCAGCCATAACAATGTTCTTTTGTTTGTTTTCTTTGTAATTTAGCTGCTTGACAACTTCATTCAACCTTCAGTAGCAAACACAGGTATTGATTATCTCTGAACATCCTAATGACTGCAGACTGGGACACAAACCATAAAAGTAGAGCTTCTGGTTGCCAGTGAAATTATAGTTTGCCCTACAAGATTGCACAATAAATCAGAGAACAAATCAGCAAACATAGGGCTCTGGGGTCACCAAAGTGATGTTGACACATTACAATAATGAGAACTTGAAACACCTCATGCCCTATTGATTTTTAAGCTGAATCATTGCCACTGCAGAAGATTACAAGGCTGTGTATTGGAATCATGACCCACATGGGAGATGCTCATGAAAAATACAAACAATTGCACCAAAATAGTTCCTCACCTGTATCTGTTATAACCTTCCCTCACCCCCCCCAAGGTCTCAGACTGCAATTTAATGAACATTTAACTGCCTACCTCACTTAACTTTCCCTTTTTGTTTTCTTCATCTACATTAATTATGTAGATACATAATGCAGACTTGAAGCGACACTTTACAACATTTGACAGAAACTGCATAATAAATAAACCAGTCTACAAGAAATGCTTTTTAATGTTCCAAGTAGCTTTCATGTTTCACTCAATAGCAAATTATTCTATGATATAAAAATAATTCCAATAATCACCAACTTATTTTCTACATACAACAGAGCATACAATACATAAACGTCAAAAGCCTTGGCACCAGCTAAAGAAAAAAACCGCTCCTCTTTTCTTCCTTTACTTCCACTTGACAGCACTGAGAACCAATAAGCTGTTAAGAGAGGTGACCAGTGACACAGGATGATTACAGTCCTGTCACGACAAAAAGAGCAGTTATAATTTGCACTGCAGCAAATTACTTTAGGAACACATCATTTTGCTTAAGGGGAGAAAATAATACCTCTATTATCACTACCAGCCAAGAGATCTCAAGCTGTGTCATAGAGGTGCAAGAGAGAAACTAACTAGTGCCACCACAGTAAATAAACTTTGAAATTTTGTTTTAATCTTGGCAATAAGTACTTTTTAAGTACTACAATGGCATTCTTAATAAAGTATAATTGTCGTCAACTTTCAAGACAGAAGAAAAAGGGTTAACTGAGTAAGTGAAAGGATAACTGAAGAACTCAGTAACCTACAGCAAATAGAAGAAACTTTTACCTCTCAATGCACTTAGCAGTGAAAGGGATTAGAAGTTAGTTAAGTATATCCTAAGGATTAGCTCCTGTTAGGCTCCTTTTTAATCAGCAGCTCTGCACTTGGCATTTATTCCTTCAGTGAGGGGGGAAATTATCAAATTATTTCTCTTCTTCCATCCGAAATTCAGTGCCATCAGCAAGACTCCAGCAAAAGAGGAGACAGAAGGACAATGAATCACAATTTATGTTAGAGGCACAGCCTTAGAAGTTTCTCACAATTTTTAAGGTGCTTATCCTCAACCCACCTCTCAGATACAGGCGTGACTCATAACCTTACTTACAATGTGAAATTAAGACAAAAGGGAAGTAGCATCAACAACTCATGTTTTTAAAGGAATACAGGTGTTTGTGTTGTGATCCAGGCATAATGCAGATGTGTTAGGACGCAGTTCTGAACACACATACCCCTCCCAATCTCTCTGCCACCACCAGAATGCCTACAGTTATTTGTTTATTCCTTCCCTCTTCCCTTTTCCCAGCAGAGTAACTTATGGTACCTCAATTTTTCTTTCTGTCCATACGCAAACTGCTGCTACTTTATCTCATACCTAAGCCCGGTAAGTACACTTAAACTAGTTGATCCTCTCCCTGATCTTCCCTGAGAGTCTGCTCAAACAAATTAGTACACATCAACTGCGCTAAGTGCCACAAAAATAGCAGCTATAATCATTATTAATGGGGGAAAAGCACTTCACAGTAGTATCTCCTGTGGAATAGTTGGGGGCTTACTCACAATTTTAATTACCAACAGGCAATGTAGTAACTGTAGTATACAACAAGCTACCATAAAACCAGTCTTTTCTAGGAGGAAAATTCAATCTCTCCCCCCTAACAACTTAATAAATTTTTGGCAGCTGGGAAATACTATTAACAGAACATCAAATAAAGAAAACGCTCAGTGTTACACAGAAAGAACAACCAGCAATAAGTAAAACAACAAACATTACTGTCTGGAAGACAAGTGGCAGGTCTCTGTAACACTTTGAGAAGAGAGAGTGCACATACATGTGGACAGGAGAAACCCCACATCAATTACCAATTTGCCTGCTGGTCCTGCTCAGAACCTGTTAACAGCAGATGTGACAGCAATGTGCCCCAGGATGCTGATCCTCTTTGGGTCAACCCTTTCTCTAAGGACACTATGAACTTCCACAACAAAGAGAAGCAAACCCCACTGAGATTATTGATACAATCTGTTAGGACTGTGCATGTTTCTAATTTTTTATTGACTATTTTATGTTCTGAGAACGAGTTCTATTAGATGAAACTTCATATTCAACATTCTCCTTGTAGTTCTGTAACTTCTACAGAAACCAGTGTCAGTAAATCTAACAAATCCCTAAGTTTGTTTTGTAATACCAATCTTAATTAATGGCACAGTAGAATTCATTAGACAATAATTTTCACAAATCATTTGACACCGGGCAGCATGAGAATATAATCATATAACCATTTACCATTTTTCCTCGAAATAAAATCAAATAAGTTGAGGAGATAGTCTATTGGGCAAGAAAAGCCAACTCACTAATACAAAAAAAAAGCTTTAGAAAATGTCATCATGTAGGCAGCATATAAATATTTGAATTATTAACATTCATATTTTGGAAGCAGTACAATGGGAAAGAGACCGTATTTTGACGAAGAAATGATGTCAGCACAAAAATTACTCACTGCCATTTTCTCCATTATCAGTAAGAGAAAGTCTCAGCAACATCACAAATACTTTGTAAACCTTACTTACAACAAGTCAGGACCCCTTGGTTCAAAATTATCATAATTATTGGCAAGTGATATCCTACTAGGACCTTTTCCTATAATTTGCAATAAAGGCACACCATTTTCAGTTGGACAAAGGCGAGTCAGTCTGTATGAACAAACAACTGTAGAAGTAAGAGGGTCCAAGAGAACATTGATGGTAATGACAGGAGGTTGAACTGGTTACAAGACTCAAAAATTCTCATATAAAAAAAATACAGAAGTAACACTAAGGCTGCTATTTTTCAAAGGAAATAAAAAGGAGAGTCAAAATAAATACCAATAGATGGCACAGGGAACTAGAAAGTTCAGTTCTTAGAAATAAAAGGACACGGGAATGTGCAATGAGAAGCAATAGAAAAGCAGGAGGACATCTCCCCTCCCACCAATCCAACCTGTTAGGATTTTTCCTAATTATTACATAATGGTAACACTCACTGTGTCGTGGTTTAGCCCCAGCCGGCAACTAAGCCCCACGCAGCTGCTCGCTCACTCCCCCACGGTGGGATGGGGGAGAGAATTGGAAGAGTAAAAGTGAGAAAACTCATGGTTGGAGATAAAGACAGTTTAACAGGTAAAACAAAAGCCACGCACACAGGCAAAGCAAAACAGGGAATTCATTCACGGCTCCCCACGGGCAGGCAGGCGTTCAGCCACCTCCAGGGAAGCAGGGCTCCATCACACGTAATGGTTTCTCGGCAAGACAGACACCGTAACTCCAAACATTTCCCCTCCCCTTCCTTCTTCTTCGTCCCAATTTTATACACCGAGCATGATGTCATATGCTATGGAATATCCCTGTGGCCAGCCTGGGTCAGCTGTCCTGGCCGTGTCCCCTCCCAGCTCCCCGTGCACCCCCAGCCTGCTCGCTGGCCGGCCAGCTCGAGAAGCTGGACTGTCCTTGACTACTTAGCAACAGCTCAGAACATCAGCACCTTATCAACATTTCTTCATCCCAAATCCAAAACACAGCCTCACGCTAGCGTCTGTGGAGAAAATGAACTCTATCCTGGCTGAAACCAGGACACATTGCCAGAGGGTCTTTCCAAAGCTGGACACTCGCGAGCGGGTTTGTCACACCACAAGATGTCACTGTTGCTACGCACAAACCTGAAAACGGGCCTATTTATCGGAACCCCCAAAAAAGTTCAGCCATTGTTACTTTACGGTACTGTGTAACTGTACATATGTACTCATACTACGTAACTAGATGTAACATTTTGCTTGCTCCTTTAACGGTATCGTGGGACAGCTTAATATAGCTGAAAGATGCCACAACACAATACACTCAAAACTTCCAGACTGTCTCACTAAAAATGAAATTATATGTATGTCACCAGTTGATGCAGAATGACAACACTGTCACTACTAGAACGCTTCTGTTGTTTGTTATCTCAGGGTGATGTTGCTAGTTTATTTGTGTATTCCCACCTCTGCATACCACTGGTGTAAGTTTATGAAGGCTCACGAAAATTAATCCATGCTATGTTTATAAATCTCATTAAGAAATTAGATTACTAGAGTAAAACCTAAAACTCTCATCAAAAAAACAATCATGTCTGCCCTTTCCCACATCAATGCAGAATGCCGCCAATTCAAACTGAATAACTGGCCGTGTCCTACCTAAGGAACAGGATTTCATACCTGAATGGCAGAGGGAATTACACCATAGCCTGCTCCATAACCCTTCAGCACACATCTTTTCTGGACCCATCATTTTAAAACGTAAAGCATGCTTCCTAGAAAATTCATAGTGTTGCTAAGGCACAATCTAATTCAATCCTTTCTCCCAGTCACCCAAACCTGTAGAGACAATGGAGACCTGAAGGTAACAGAATCACTGTAAAATATATCCTTTATCCCTTATAACTAAAAATCCAAAGGCATGGAATTTTTAGAACTAGATTTTTCTTGTTGCAATACCATTGACAAAAGATTCAAAGTAATTTTTCGTGAACATTGCTTTCTTTTTGATGTCTCTGTACCATTTTTTCCCCTATAATCTCTTTGTATCTCTTACTAGTCCACACTGCGTCCCATATTTGGGGTACCACAGGTTAAAAGTCACACTGTATCTACTTCTCACTTCACACACCATAATGTGATTCACTCTTTTGTGCAGTCACGAATAAAAATCTGTCCCAAATGGGGGCTGGGAAGAAGGTACTAGTGAAGTTCAGCTCCTGTGACTGCGTGAGGCTGTTTAATTAGCACTAAAAAGTCCAGCAGATGTATGAAACACTACATAATGTATAACATATATACTGATGTATCCAGAGATGAGCTTAAAACTGTAAGAAAAGAGAGCAGAAGCATGAAAACCTATAAAAGGTGGATGTAAACAATATTTTACTCAGTATTCCTGCCTCCCTCACCATCTGTACTGACAGGCTTTTATTTGTTAACACTTCTACACAAAAAGAAATTAGAAAAGAAATCATAATTGTAAATATTGAAGATGATTGCCATGTTTTTTCAAATCCCTTGCCCATTTGTTACAAGATACTGCTGTGTATCTCGCGTCTGTCTTGTTAACATTTCATGGAGTACTTCCATAAACATACGTTTGTTCTTGTTCTCAACACTTTGTTCTGTCACTGCGACAGATGGCTTTACACTGAAGCATATGAAAATATTAAATTCTTTATAAACCCGTTGAAGTTTGAAATGCCCGCAAGTAATAAGTATCTTGGCAGCTATTTCTTTAATACAGATATTACAAGAATGCTATTTAGGGTTCCTGTATCAGTTTGCTATTTGCTATAGTCTATTCTAAAACTACAGTTTTCTTTGAACTTAATTAACAGTAGCATTGTGTCATTCAAAATGGTATCATTTCTAAGCTGAACAGCATGTTTTGCTATTTGATTGCCCAGAAAAAGGTAAAAGCTAATTAGAAAAATTACAGTTAGACACAACAGGGGCTCGTACCATACCAAAAATGAGTCTGGAGCACACGGGGACTCTCTCTGTTCCCTACTGTTCCTTCTCCGCCTTTAAGAGAGATGTATTTTCCACAGCAATTGGTAGAGTACTGTCTTCACAGATTTTATTCCAGTTCCCTCTAACACAATCTCTGTCCTGTGCCAAACTAGCTGTTAAAAAAGTAGCTTTAAAAAAAAAAATGGGGAAAAAAAGTGTCCAACATGCTTATCCTTCTCACAACACTTACACTGAATCAAGCAACTTCAGCTTCAGTTTCTAAACGAAAATTCCCGAGACAAGAACCAATTGTGTGTGCTGACTGGTTAGGAAGACATCCTTTTAAATTCTATGGCTTCCTCAGTCAAAGCTTTTTTTGACAGAGGCTGTTGGTTCCTATATAGAACATGTAGGATACTACACAGGAAATAGCACAACAGAGCCTCTCTGGCCCCAAGGCACTCTTACACTCCTTAAATAGTTAAAATAAGTCTTAACTGCTCTAATATATTTTGTGTAATCAGCTTTTTATTCATAAAGTTTAATGTTATGTCATTAATAGAAAATCAGAAGTTGTGCAGTTGTCACAAAAAAAAACTTTCTATAAAGAAAGCAAAAATATTTAAAATAGCTTAGTTTAGATTATATATTTGTATTTTAAATTCTAAAGGCAATACTAAAGGCGTAAGGGAAGCTCTCGTATGTAATATAGATGTTATAAGAGTTTATATAGAACCAATTCTTGAAATGCATCCAATTCTAAGTATACTATACGTTCCTTGACCCTTATTGAGAGGATTATTTGGTGCTTCCATAAATATAGACAGAGAATTTTTCTCAGAACTAAGTGGTAAACTACATACATGTTTCACCAGCAGTCACACTGTTAGAAACCGAAACACTTGAGAAGGAAGCTGGGAGCAAGGATTGAAGAGGTGCACACCTCTTACTGCACTGTACCTCAAAAAAAAAATCCAAAACAACAATTGACCCAAAGGAAGACCTGAGATTTTATCAGAAACTTTGCAGAAGCCCAGTATTTTCTGAACTCTGTTTCTTAGGAAAATATTTATAACACTGATTCGTTGCCTTACCCCACAGACACGCAAAAATAGCAAGAGGTCAGAATCAGAACTTTGGTTAAAAAAAGTTCTTGGTAGACACACATGAGAGATCCACCTGCTGAATGGGAAGTAAGTTCAGTTTTTGACAAAGACTTTCTATTTTAGCAAAAGAAATACACACAAATAAGAACAAGTTTTGCCATTTACAAATTAATTCTATAGTACGTCTTTACATACAAAGGCATACAGCTGCATTTTTCTGACATTTACTTTCCAAACCTTTCCTAAAAGCTTCCAGTGATAGAAATCCCATAATCTTCCTAACTCACCTAATTAAATACTAAGTATTCTTACTATCAGGAAGCCTTTCTAATGCCTAATCAAAATCTTCCTTTGTGTAATTTAAGCCTGCAGATTCACATCCTACTCACTACAGACATGGAGAAGAACATGTCAATGCTGTTACCTCCAACTGCATGTTACAATGTGTTCCTTGAAGCAAAAATGCAGGCTACGATCTGCAATGTTGAAAGCTCAAATGAAACATTTGTTACTAACTCAAGTTAAACCCAAGTATTTTTGCAGTTCTACATCACATAGGAAAATAAAAAAGAAATTTCTCAGTGGGGGAAAAAAGGACAATTCCTTTTAAAAATCACAAAATGAAACACATCAAAGTTTTAATGCTCTCTTTCTTTGTTTCTTCCATGTTTCCAGTTTTCTTAAGATATTGATAAAAGTTCTTAATTTGTTAAAATAACTAAAAAGGATTTTTAGTTCCCGAACCCTCCTCCCCACCCCAATGAAATAGCTGCCTGAAAAAAATTGCTTGGATCCAGTTAGAATTTCACAGTCTTTATGCTTCACAGACATGAAGATTTGGATGAATAAATGTATACACCCTGATCGCCATTTTTAAAGATAATTCCCCATAACAATCTCAGCTTCCTCAACCATCTTTGTCTTCTATTATCTTAATAGGCACAATGCCCTTGGCTCCTCTGTAGTGCTAAAACTTGAAGAAAGTAAGAACTGCCCAATCCACCTGACTTCTATGAACGCACAAGACAGTCTACCCGCGTCATATATTCACTGTGTATGATTAGTGGAAGTTTGCACCCTCTACTTTTCTTGTTCTGCTGCACAGCCAAAGTCAAGCTATTACAGTAGCCAAAGACTCACACAATTATTTTATAATATTAGTCATTTAGCTGCTCATTACCTAAAAGAGAGTTTATTACAAACTTCTGGAATAGATGTGCATTATTTCCCTAAGTACATTTATCTTCCAAAACTGCAGAAGCTTTTTTCATTTTATCACTGTTGTGTCTTACCCTCAGTTTTGGGCTGCTGAAATAACCCATTGCTCGCCAGGTCCACCCAACTGATACCAGAAGATCATGGATAACAAAGGCTGGAAGAAGGCTGTCGGGGTTTAGCCCCAGCCAGCAGCTAAGCCCCACGCAGCTGCTCGCTCACTCCCTCATGGCGGGATGGGGGAGAGAATCAGAAAAGCAAAAGTGAGAAAACTCATGGTTGGAGATAAAGACAGTTTAACAGGTAAAACAAAAGCCACGCACACAGGCAAAGCAAAACAGGGAATTCATTCACGGCTCCCCACGGGCAGGCAGGCGTTCAGCCACCTCCAGGGAAGCAGGGCTCCATCACACGTAATGGTTTCTCAGCAAGACGGACACCGTTAACTCCAAACGTCTCCCCTCCCCTTCCTTCTTCTTCGTCCCAATTTTATACACCGAGCATGATGTCATATGCTATGGAATATCCCTGTGCTCAGCCTGGGTCAGCTGTCCTCTGTCCCCTCCCAGTGTCCTGTGCACCCCCAGCCTTCTTGCTAGCAGGCCAGCACGAGAAGCTGGACTGTCCTTGACTACTTAGCAATAGCTCAAAACTTCAGCACATTATCAACATTTTCTCATCCTAAATCCAAAACATAGTCTCACACTAGCTTCTGTGAAGAAAATGAACTCTATCCTGGCTGAAACCAGGACAGCTATCCAAGAACAGTCCTTCTGATCTTCTTGGATATACTCCCTCTAAGTGTGCAGGTGCTAAAGTAGAGTATGATGCTAGCATCACCTCACAGCCCTTCTTCCAAAGGACTTGTCTTCCAAATCCTTGTCTTCTCTCCCCATACTTGCCCTGCGAGGTTATATTGACAGGATAAATGTACCTAATAATAATTAATCTGAGAACTAATGTGAACCAAGAGCAGGCAGAGCTAATCAGCTCCTATTGTATCAGCAAAAGCATTTATCTTTTTATGAGACAAGATACTCACACACACGTATGTACCTATACACATAAACGTAGAAGCATAATAGCTCTGAACAGAACTTTCTAGTAGACTTCAGCAAAATAATAAACCCCATAACCTCTGCCTTAAAGAAGTCCAATAGGCAGCTTAGAGATCTCGAGTCAGCTGTGAGAATCAGAGTCTCAAATGTCTAACAGTGTCTTACAATAATCATTACACAATCCTGATTATATTATAAACCATGGCAAATATTTGACTCCCAATCATTAAACTATTTGAATTCAAAGTTTTTATTGAAGGGCAAAATGTTTAAAAAGCGTATCTTAGATTAAAAGTAAAGATTCCCAAACCAAAAAACAACTAGAAAAGGTTGAACCAAAATATAGGAATTAAAACATGTGTGGGACATAAACCTGAAGTCTGAACCGGAATCTCCGTCATAAAAGACTGCCGCAGGGAGAAGGGGAACCTTTTTATCTTCAGGTCCACTGAGAACACGAAACAGTAAGGTCACCTGCAACATGGGAGGTTTTCATTTGTCTAGCAAAAAAAGACTTTTTGAGACAGTAAAGATTGTTAAGTGCTGGAAGAGGCAGTCTAGGGACTTAATGGAATTTCCCTTATTGACAGTTTTTAAAGATTAACTAGATGTCACAGATGACATTTGTAAAGATGATCCTTTCAGGAGCAGGGCAGGACTTGACATGGAAGAGTGGTCCTCTCCACCACTATTTTTCTACAATCACTCATTTTAACATCAGGATGGAATTTCGTTCAGTGCTTGTTCAGCTATGTGTAGGTGAAAATGAATGAATGCAGAATTACCGTACTGCCTCCCTTTTTCCAAATGCCTTGCCCCAGGTCTGAATCGTAGTAATCGATTAGAAGAAATACTAACATACAAACATGCTGCTTCTATCAATTAGAAGAAATACTAACATACAAGCAGGCTTAAGCTTTACTGTATTTTTCACTGTTCAGTAGTTAGCAGCTGCTACAGGAAGAGCATGTGAGATAGTAACAGCTGTGTAACATAGTGGTGCTTTATCATTTGCACTTACTCATTTAAGAAGATTGCTTCTTTTTAGTTATGGCATGATTTCATGAAAGGAATTTCTCCTCCTACAGGACATGCAAGGTTTGCATAGAAGATCTGTACCTACTGCCTATCCAAAAGATGATCAGCACCCCATGTACACTCTTTGAAAAGTTCCATTTCATTGACAATTCACATACTGTAACATATCTCAAGACTGATGTCTTCTCTGAGCCCAGTTTTCTAGCGCTGAAGACCATCCTCAAGTCACCCTATTAAGACGAGGTGCAATCAGTCAACCACAGCTACCACACAGAGTTGGAAAAACTCTCTATTCTCATAAATCTAAAATCTGGGCAAAGAGAAGTTCTGCTAAGTTGTTAGACAACTGTGGTGAATTTGATTTACATGTTCTCATATATAGATGCTGGAAAGATGAACACATTTTGAAAATACAATTGGAAATGAAGAAAATACATTAAGATACCAGTGCCATTCTTAACATCTTCTTTTAGTAAATGTTACTTCCTATTGTGGCTCAAAGAAAGAACTAGCATGAAGAAATAGTCTCATGCTTTCAAGTATGAAAGTCAAAACGGATTTAGAGTTGATTCCCATGGCTTCTCTGTGGTAGAAAGTTCAGTCTGCCATGGTTGGATTTTTCACTCTGCTGACATTGGGAAAGCCTCTCAACTGGAATGAAATGCCCTTTGAAATGAGATCTGGTTCTTAAATGAGTTTGCTCCCTGGCACGGGCAGTGCTATCCTGCTTTTCCCAGGAACCGTCAAGATTAGTGCAGGATTACAGCCTCATGTGGTGCTGGCTTAACTGGCAAGATGGAAAAATGGGACATCATGCCACTGCTCATCATAGAGACCTTATTATTAAATAAATGTTTTAAAAATATCAAAAGTCTTCAAATGAAAACATTATAGTACATTTTAATCTAGTCGCACAAAATATTCTATCAAAAAATCAATGGTTTGAGGTTCCTCTGTATCAAACTTTCCCTGCCTACACAGCTGACAGCAGATACATTCTTCTGAAAAATGAATCTCTGCCTTTTACACACACCACTTGTTGATATTGTACACTAAAAGGCTGGGTGTCCTGGTTTCAGCCAGGATAGAGCTGGTTTTCTCCACAGAAGCCAGTGTGAGACTGTGTTTTGGATTTGGGATGAGAAACTGTTGATAACGTGCTGATGTTTTGGGTTGTCGCTAAGCAGTAAAGGACAGTCCAGCTTCTCGCGCTGGCCTGCTGGCAAGAAGGCTGGGGGCGCACAGGAAGCTGGGAGGGGACACAGCTGGGACAGCTGACCCAGGCTGGGCAAAGAGATATTCCCTACCATATGACGTCATGCCCAGTACATAAACTGGAGTTAGCCGGGGGGCGGGAATCGCTGCTCAGGGACGGGCTATCGATCGCCGGGTGGTGAGCAATTGCTGCATTGGGCATCACTTGTTCTTGTACGTTCCTTTGTCAGTATTATTACTGTTATCATTGTTGTTTATTTCTCTTTCTGTCCTACTAAACTGTTTTTATCTCAACCCACGAGTTTTTTTCCCAATTCTCTCCCCCGTCCCACTGGGGGAAGGGGGAGTGAGCGAGCGGCTGCGTGGTGCTTAGTTGCCGGCTGAGTCTAAACCACGACAGTCCTTTTTGGCGCCCAACGTGGGGCAAAAGGCTTGAGATAATAACAGTTGCAGGTCACAATATCAGTTTATTTGATCTGCATCATGCTCTCATCTTTGCTGTACATGTTAAGGATTGGTGTTGGTTTCTGCAGGCTGCTGTACTCTGCGATGATTAGTAATGTCTCACCTGCAAGATTTGTTTTTAGAGCACTGACCTTGAGCTTATTGTGGTATCTGAGCTCTGTACTAAAGCCATTACTGTATTTTGGCTACTATCTTGTGGAGATGATTAGCAATTCTGCCTCCGAAAGGTTTTTTATGGAGGAAATGCAGAATGGTACCTTTGCTACCCTCTATCATAACGTTTCCTCCTTCATCACAATAACTTTTCAGTATTTTGAACACCCTTGGGTAGTTAAAATACCTCTATTGCTACTTCTGGGGAACACTTTCAGTTTTGTCTAAGGTTGGCAAGCAATTTAAGACTATCACCCGGAGATCTGCCCCAAGGCTGGATAGTTATGAATGGCAGAGTGTGTGGAACAGCATGGGCAAATGCCGAGGGCGGTGGGCACCTCCGGTGTTTTGGAACTTTACTCCTGAACAAGTGCAGAATCCTGATAAACTAGCAGAATATTTGGAAGAAGTATGCTGTCAGCCTGGCAGTTCCAAGGAGACACAAATCATTGCAATGTGCTGGGGCCTGGCCCATGCCTACCGAGCCCTATTTAACACTATGCAAAGCGGGGAGAGGCTCTCTGGATCTGATGGCAATGTGACGGGCACTGTGACTACTGCAACCCCTGCGGCGGGCACTGTGACTACTCCAACCCCTGCAACAGGCACTGTAGCTACTCAGACTGTTGCAGCTGAACCAAAGAACCAGCCCATCCTGGTATCAGTTGCCAACAAGATGAAAAAGAAGAAATCTTGGAAGCGGAAGTCAGCTCGTTTAGTAAGGGACGAGGAAGATTCTTCTAAGAAGGAGGCAGAGGAAGAGAGTGAGGAGGCAGAGTGCTCTGAAGCAGGGCCATCACAAGCACGGAAGAGGGAAGAGAGCGGGTCATCGCTTGAAGAGGAGGAAGAGGAAGAACTCATAAAAGAGACAGTAACTACCTGATCTCTATCCCTGAGTGAACTGCGAGATATGCGAAAGGATTTCAGCCGTCATCCAGGTGAGCACATTGTCACCTGGCTGCTCTGATGCTGGGAAAATGGGGCCAGTAGCCTGGAATTAGAGGGTAGGGAAGCCAAGCAGCTGGGATCCCTTTCTAGGGAAGAGGGCATTGACAAAGCAATTGGAAAAGGTGCACAAGTCCTCAGCCTCTGGAGATGACTCCTGTCGGGTGTGAAGGAAAGGTATCCCTTCAAGGAAAATGTTCTATGTCACCCAGGCAAGTGGACCACCATGGAGAAAGGTATCCAGTACCTGAGGGAGCTAGCTGTGCTGGAGGTGATTTATGGTGACTTGGACAATGGCCATTAGGAGTAAGTTGCTCTTCTGCTCAAGAGAAAGGATATAGAGGATACACACCACGAGCCACCCTGTGGTTTCAACTACGTGACTACAGAGAGGACATGAGGAGGTGGGATGGAAAACCTACCTCGACCCTAGAGGCACGAGTACGTGAGCTGCAAGGAAAGACAATTAAAAAGGGGGGTTCAGGTTCCTCCAGAAAAATCGTCACTCCACTTTCCAGTGGGCAGTTCCCCAGAAAGAATAGAAGGGCTGATCTCACCTCTGATCCTCTTCAAGGGACTTCTCATTCATATTTACAGGAAGTGGGTCTCGAGTACTATGACCAGGACTAGAGGGGCCCTGCCTCCAGCCAGGCGGAGGAGAGGGACAACCGAGTTTATTGGACTGTGTGGATTAGATGGCCTGGCACATCAGACCCACAGGAATATAAGGCTTTAGTGGACACCGGTGCACAATGTACCCTAATGCCATCAAGCCATATAGGGGCAGAGCCCATCTGTATTTCCGGAGTGACAGGGGGATCCCAACAGCTGACTGTGCTGGAGGCCGAAGTGAGCCTAACTGGGAATGAGTGGCAGAAGCACCCCATTGTGACTGGCCCAGAGGCTCCTGGGCATAGACTACCTCAAGAGCGGGTATTTCAAGGACCCAAAAGGGTACCGGTGGGCTTTTGGTATAGCTGCCTTGGAGACGGAAGAAATTAAACAGCTGTCCACCTTGCCTGGTCTCTCAGAGGACCCTTCTGTTGTGAGGTTGCTGAGGGCTGAAGAACAACAGGTGCCAATCGCTACCACAACAGTGCACCGGCGGCAATATCGCACCAACAGAGACTCCCTGATCCCCATCCATGAGCTGATTCATCGGCTGGAGAGCCAAGGAGTGATCAGCAAGACTCGCTCACCCTTTAACAGCCCCATATGGCCAGTGTAAAAGTCTAATGGAGAGTGGAGACTGATAGTAGACTATCGTGGCCTGAATGAAGTCACATCGTCACTGAGTGCTGCCGTGCTGGACACGTTAGAACTTCAATATGAACTGGAGTCAAAGGCAGCCAAGTGGTACGCCACCATTGATATTGCTAACGTGTTTTTCTCAGTCCCTTTGGCGGCGGAGTGCAGGCCACAGTTTGCTTTCACTTGGAGGGGTGTCCAATACACCTGGAATCGACTGCCCCAGGGGTGGAGACACAGCCCTACCATTTGCCATGGGCTGATACAAACTGCACTGGAACAGGGGAAAGCTCCAGAGCATCTGCAATACATTGATGACATCATCGTATGGGGCAACACAGCAGAAGAAGTTTTCGAGAAAGGGAAGAAAATAATTCAAGTCCTTCTGAAAGCTGGTTTTGCTATAAAACAAAGTAAGGTCAAAGGACCTGCACAAGAGATCCAGTTTTTAGGAATAAAATGGCAAGATGGATGTCGTCAGATCCCAACAGATGTGATCAACAAAATAACAGCTATGTCTCCCACCAACCAGCAAAAAAGAAACACAAGCATTTTTGGGCATTGTGGGTTTCTGGAGAATGCATATTCCAAATTACAGTCTGATTGTAAACCCTCTTCATCAAGTGACCCGGAAGAAGAATGATTTTAAATGGGGCCCTGAGCAACGACAAGCCTTCGAACAAATCAAACAGGAGATAGTTCATGCCGTAGCCCTCGGGCCAGTCTGGGCAGGACAAGATGTTAAAAACGTGCTTTACATGGCATCCGGGGAGAATGCCCCTACCTGGAGTCTCTGGCAGAAGGCACCAGGAGAGACCCAAGGTCGACCTCTAGGGTTTTGGAGTCAAGGATATAGGGGATCTGAGTCCCGCTATACTCCAACTGAAAAGGAGATACTGGCAGCGTATCAAGGAGTTCAAGCTGCCTCAGAAGTGGTTGGTACTGAAGCACAGCTCCTCCTGGCACCCTTACTGCTGGTGCTGGGCTGGATGTTCAAAGGGAGGGTCCCCTCTATACATCATGCGACTGATGCTACGTGGAGTAAGTGGGTCGCACTTATTACACAGCAGGCTCGAATAGGAAACCTTAATCGCCCGGGAATCTTGGAAGTGATCATGGACTGGCCAGAAGGCAAAGATTTTGGAATATCACCGGAAGAGGAGGTGGCGCGTGCTGAATAGGCTTCACCATATAACAAACTGCCAGAGAACGAAAGGCAATATGCCCTGTTTACTGATGGGTCCTGTCGTATTGTAGGCAAACATTGAAGGTGGAAAGCTGCTGTATGGAGCCCTATACGACGAGTTGCAGAAGCTGCTGAAGGACAAGGTGAATCAAGTCAGTTTGCAGAGGTGAAAGCCATCCAGCTGGCTTTAGATATTGCTGAATGAGAAAAATGGCCAATACTCTATCTTTATACTGACTCATGGAGGGTGGCAAATGCTCTATGGGGGTGGCTACAGCAATGGAAGCAGAGCAACTGGCAGCACAGAGGCAAGCCCATCTGGGCTGCTGAATTGTGGCAAGATATTGCTGCCCGACTAGAGAATCTAGTCATAAAAGCACGTCACGTAGATGCTCACATACCCAAGAGTCGGGCCACTAAAGAACGTCAAAACAACCATCAGGTGGATCAGGCTGCTAAGATTGAAGTGGCTCAGGTGGATCTGGACTGGCAACATAAAGGTGAATTATTTATAGCTCGGTGGGCCCATGACACCTCAGGCCATCAGGGAAGAGATGCAACATATAGATGGGCTCGGGATCGAAGTGTGGACTTGACCATGGACGCTATTGCACAGGTTATCCATGCATGTGAAACGTGTGCTGCGATCAAACAAGCCAAGCGGTTAAAGCCCCTCTGGTATGAAGGACGATGGTTGAAATATAAATATGGGGTGGCCTGCCAGATTGACTATATCACACTTCCACAAACTCGCCAAGGCAAGCGCCATGTGCTTACCATGGTGGAAGCAACCACCGGATGGCTGGAAACATACCCTGTGCCCCATGCCACCGCCCGGAACACTATCCTGGGCCTTGAAAAGCAAGTCTTATGGCGACATGGCACCCCCGAAAGAATTGAGTCGGACAATGGGACTCATCACCGAAACAACCTCATAGATACCTGGGCCAAAGAGTACGGCATTGAGTGGGTGTATCACATTCCCCATCATGCACCAGCTTCCGGAAAAACTGAACGATACGACGGACTGAGAGCAATGGGTGATGGGACATTCAAACATTGGGATAAACATTTAGCAAAAGCCACCTGGTTAGTCAACACTAGGGGATCTACTAATAGAGCCGGCCTTGCCCGATCAAAACTTTTACGTACTGTAGAAGGGGATAAAGTCCCTGTGGTGCATGTGAGAAATATGCTGGGGAAGACAGTCTGGGTTACTCCTGCCTCAGGCAAAGGCAAACCCATTCGTGGGATTGCCTTTGCCCAGGGGCCTGGGTGCACTTGGTGGGTAATGGTGAAGGATGGGGAAGTCCGATGCGCACCTCAAGCAGATTTGATTTTGGGTGAAAATAGTCAATGATTTGAATTGTATTATGTTAATTGTTACACAACACAGTATGGCATTACTACTATGGTTGCTGTCTACCATATCAATGGTATTACAGTAAGAATCACCCAGGCTGGTGAAGAATGAGCTTCACTGAAACCACGCAACGAACAGCAGTGATGGAACCAGAACTGGCTTCAGCAGCTTGCGCCCAACAATCTTCTCAAGATTGACATCTTTGACTTGCAGATCGTGGACATGGACTGTGTCAGATAACAATCCAACACCACATACCTTCTCCCCTGTCCTGAGAGACTGCTATGATGGATGAAGCCCAGAGTCATGGACCGAATGGACTCCACAGACATACTAAAGTGATTGGCCCATGGACTAAGAAAACTATATCTGTGTGTATATATTAAAAGACAGGAAAAGTACTAATGAACAATTGGAATGTATTGAAAAGTATAGGACCAGGGCATGACGTAAATGGTATGGAATAAGGGGTGGATACTGTTCTGGTTTCAGCCAGGATAGAGCTGGTTTTCTCCACAGAAGCTAGCGTTAGGCTATGTTTTGGATTTGGGATGAGAAACTGTTGATAACGTGCTGGTGTTTTGGGTTGTTGCTAAGCAGTCAAGGACAGTCCAGCTTCTCGCGCTGGCCTGCTGGCAAGAAGGCTGGGGGCGCACAGGAAGCTGGGAGGGGACACGGCCAGGACAGCTGACCCAGACTGGGCAAAGAGATATTCCCTACCATACGACGTCATGCCCAGTACATAAACTGGAGTTAGCCGGGGGGCGGGAATCGCTGCTCAGGGACGGGCTATCGATAGCTGGGTGGTGAGCAATTGCTGCATTGGGCATCACTTGTTTTTGTACGTTCCTTTGTCGGTATTATTATTGTTGTTATCATTGTTGTTTCTTTCTCTCTTTCTGTCCTATTAAACTGTTTTTATCTCAACCCACGAGTTTTTTTCCCAATTCCCTCCCCTGTCCCACTGGGGGAGGGGGGAGTGAGCAAGCGGCTGCGTGGTGCTTAGTAGCCAGCTGGGTCTAAACCACAACACTGGGTCATAAAAAAACAGAGGCCAGAGCTGAACTGCAGTCCCCAGGATTACAATACCACACGACACACTGTGTCAGAAAGGTAGAGTCATTTTAGAAAGGTGATGCTAACACGAAAACATACAAGTCACGTAAAACAGTTGGAAAGGAGAGCGCCATGATACTATGATACTCTATTAGGGTTTGACCTAAATGTCATGTTCTTAACAGACTTGCTCCACTGTGGCAGTAGCTCTTCAAAGATACTGAGTTCATCTTTAACAATGTTTCTCACTGAAATTATGCTATTTTTGTTAGAGCATCATGTAATAGCGCACGTTCTCAGCAGCAGACAAATAACTCTCCAAATAAGCAGCAGTGGTGTACCACATATGCCTCTCACTTCACTTTGCTGTAATACATTTTTAGAGTTAAAGTAGGGAGGCATCAGATTCACGTTAATTAACAGTCAGAAACAAGTCCTCATATAAGCTACAATTTATTTACCTGAAAAAAGGATCAAACTTCATTCCTGGATTACTATTATCCACATAATCAGAAAGCTCAACTTCAGCAACGAAAACATGTAAATTAAAAAAATGTAAGAACCTGACCAGAAAGCAGCACAGCACACATAGACAGACCGATTTCCCTTTGCAAAGGGTGGGAAGATATTCTTAGCATTTTACATCACACTCCAAGATACAAGCAGTGAATTGATAATCTTTGCTAAAGCTCTACTCAAGTTCAGGTTGGTCCATTAGTCTTTAGCACCAAGACTTCCATCTAAGTTACTTCCCTCTCCTTTTCCACACAGTTAACTTTGCAATAATTACTAGATAAGAAATCTACTTAAAATGACTGAAAATCAAATACATAAAAACAAAAGCACAAAAAAAGTGGATCCTTTGGCCTTCCACATGAAAATTTTTGTTGGATTTCTAATCATCTTTAGCAAAATCTTATTTTTAATACATACTAAATATTAGTTAAAAGAGATTCTTTTATTAATTCCTAAATAGTCAACCAGTCTGTTTTTAATTATCTCTGCCAAAATGCAAGTACATAAGTGAGCAACTGCTGAACTCCAGGTATACCAAAGGAAAATATTAGTGTTTGCTTCTCCTGAGAATAAAAATATTTAAATAAAAGCTGAAGGTCAAAATGCAAAGCAGGAATATTTTCAAGGGTTTCTGGGGTCTGGAGATGTACTTTTTTTTGTGAACACCTGACAGAAAACAACATTTTGAAGCTTTTATGTATCCAAAAAATACTGGAAGCATATTAAGTCAGGGCAGTAAAACTGGGCTTTTTGTCATGTTTAATTGCTTGAATTCATAACCTGGTTTTGCTGAATCTGGATGTTACTGCTGACTCAAGCAGTTTCTCCACTTCAGTACTTCAAAAAAAGTTTGTGTGTGTCCCTGTGTTTTGAAAGGCAACTAATAGGCCTCTATGATACTATAGCTTTTTTTTTTTTAAACATTCCTGACCATCAGAAAAATATCAGTCTTCAGAAGCCTTATTGCTGTGCATGAAATCTGTAATTAACCAGAGAACAAAAATAGTCTCTGATTGTAACCTGGTGGAAGAAGCCATACTGTGCTTTATTTTCAATGACAATGAAGGGAAATCACAGCCTATGCAATCTAACATGGTTAACTGAAATCACATGCAGAACAGACATGACGAAGGCAAATGTAAAGCAGAAATGCTTACACTCTATTCCAACCCCGCAAAGCAAACACATTCTCACACTAGCCAAAGTTCAAATAAAGTAAAAGTAGTAAGTGCACAATGTCACTGAAGACAGCAACTTCGTTACGTTCCGTAACATCTCCATTTGATACCTTAAAAATAAATAAATAAATAAATAAATAAATAAATAAATAAATAAATAAATAAATGAAAAGACTTATTCCTACAGGTACAGAACTCCATGGCTGACAAGAGATCTCAGGCTATAAAATTACGTTATTCACAAACTCAGGAAGTATTGCTACCAGGGAGGAGTCTGTCACATTGATTGCACATTGCACATTGATTTCTTTTCGTTAACTTGTCTGGTATCTTGCCCAAATGCAATCCCACAGCATTTGAATTTTTGAGAAAATGTATTTATGAGGCACCTATTTAAATGAAAAGCCTGCTCTCTTCTTCCATCTGGTGACTTATGGTACGTTTTGTGTCCAAAAAGGCACAACTGTGAAAATCGACCATCTAGATATCCATGTATTCTACTGAATTTGTTGTTGCCTGACAACTCAATTTATAAGAACTATTCCTTTTTAACATATTCCAAACCAAAATTGAAGGTAGGTAACATTTCTAGATTGATTTTTAGATGGATTGAAAATATGACTATTTATGGCAGAATAATAGTTTTGAAAAGTAAACCCTATTCTCACATAAAGTTAATACATTTCTAAAGTTATCCTTACTTCCTAGGAGATGATGTAAATGATATTCCAGTCTTAAAATACATATAAAACCCCTCAAAACATTGAATAAACATCTGAATTAGTCAAGGCCTTCTGTAGGCTTTTTTCGCATCTCTAAATTCAAGAAATATACTGTCTTCTGACATAATCATTACAAGAAAAACTCCAAAAGTCCCATCACTGAAGTCGACTAAAAGCTTGACTTTAGTAGGCTTGAGCTGTCTTAAAAATAACTCCTTCTCAGCATGTTACTTACTTAAATGAATACATGAAGTAAAATTTAGTTAAGATATTTTCTATGGTTAAGATGCTCAACACATTTTTCCCCTAGTTTACTTTTCATGGCATTTTTTCACAATTACTACCACAACAACTTAAAAGCAAGAGTTAATAACGTTTCTCTTCCTTCTCCTTTCCACTTTGATGCCTCATTTGCCATTCCTAGTATATTTATCTTAATAAATTTTATTAACATTTAATAGTAATATTTTCCATGATAAAAGAAAAAGTCCAAACTTCCAATATTGTACTTAGGAACATTTTTCTAGACCTTTTATAGCGTTCAAGTTACCACAAGGCTTAACTTTGAATAAATCAATCTATTACTTGTTCCTGGAAAGATTTTGTGTTCTATGAGCAAAACTGAGACACTATGTGAAAATTTTATCAAAAAAATTTGAACGATTCCATGATAAAGATACTACTGAAGTAACTGGTTTGAAGTTAGAAAGACTGAATATAACACCTTGCTAGATAATAATAATAAAGTTGTTTCATCCATCTATTGTTATGTCATTCTGATTGCAAATATTTATTCACACAGGAAGAGATAAAAACATAAAGTGCAATGTTTCTAAAACTGTGCTCGGAAAGGGCTATTTGCCAAGGTATGTGTAGTGGATGTTCAGATGGCACCAACTAAATATAACTTCCTGCCCACATATTAAAGCGAAGGGAATGGAAATGCAAGACACTGTATGTTTACAGCATCTAAAATACCAAGAAATTTTTGGTACTGCTTTAGGAAGAAAACCTCTGAAGCAGATGATCAAATCCCTAATAGATACATAGGTTTAAAGGGAGTAAAACTGATGATTGACAGAGACACTACACATGCACTCACAGAGAAGCACCTATAAAGGATCAAAACCAAAAGTTCCCTTTGTTTCCATTAAATGATTCAAATAGAAAAACGTTGATAACATATAGCACTACTGCTCTTGCTGTAGACGAGGGAACGCTGTTTACTCAACAGCAGTTTTGCTCACTTCTCAGAAATCAACCTCATCTGCATGTTCAAAAAACAGATCAACGACATGAATATTAAATGTATAAGAAGAAAGCTATAATTTATGAACAGAATACCAAGACATTCAAACTTTGTACATGTCTATTGCTTCATTTTAGAAATACATAAGGAACCAGAAGCCACATTTTTCAAGTATTTAATATGCAAAAATAATTGTGAACTTCCTATTCAATACTTATATAAATCCTAATTACTTCCATAACAAGACCAAATTCCTTATCACTGCAGAACTCACAAATAGACTGTTTGGATTTAACTAAGTTCCTGAATATCCATCTAAATAAAATACCTGAGGTGGAACTTAATGTACGGTCCTGAAAGCAATGTGATTTTATGGCGCCTAAGCTGCTAACCAAACCCTTGCTGTCCGAAATGCACAGAGCCCAGCATTTCAGTACTAGTGTGCCATGGTCTCCTACATGTGGCAGCCAAGTCTTTTTAAAAATATGATACTCCTGTTAGAGTATGGAAGAGATTCCTTTTGTAAAAGCTAGCAAAACCCACCTTCCCCACTCCCCTCGGAATGTTTTCCACACTTTGAAGTGTGTGGGTTTTTTTAAAGAAAGAAAACTGCTAAAGACATTCAAAATATTTAAATTACTCTGCAATTATATCTGGCTGCCAACTGATATGCATTTTAAAATCCCAATCCTTTATACTCTATTTCTCCTTTTTTAAATGTATACACATACAAATGAATTGTTAGCCAAATTTATCTGTATGTTTAAGTTGTATTTATTAAGAAAATGTTGCTGTTGTTTTATCTCATATATTTTAGCAAGTACAGTAATAAAACTTTAAATCCTTATATAAATTGTGTCTTCTAACATTGTGATATTATGCTGATAATATACAGCTGCCCTAAAGTTAAATAAGCAACCAGTTTGGTCAGGAATCCTGTAAACTGTCTACTAAAAGGCAGTCATTCATCTGACAACACCATTTCTAATGAGATTCCTGCCATGTTTCATATAAATGCTAATATATATCCCATCAAAAGAAAGTTAAACACCTCTTTGAAGATGAAGTTCGCATGAACTTCAGCCAGTCACAGAAGACAGACAAATAATCCCCCCCAGCTCATGTTCTGTAAGCACCCCTCCCCGCCCGTGTATCCACTCACAAAGACACAACGAAGACAGCCGCTGATACGCGCACGGGTAAGCGTAACGCGAAGACGAAGTGCAGCCCCGCGGTCAGTCCGGTAAGTTGACACACCTTTGATCAGGGGAGAACCCATCAGCACGCCTGTGCCACGGCTCCTGGGTTTTCCTGCACCCGCGACTCGGATCTCCGCTCTAACCACGCAGCCAGAAGCCCCACGCACACACCAACCTCGCCGCATTCACGCTGGGGAGTCACTGCCGGCGGCCGTATAACCGCAGCGGCCAAACCTGTCAACTTGCCCCCCCGCCGCCCATCGTCCCTCCCTCGCATCCCAGCCAGGGCTCAGGGTCGCCTCCCGTCGCTAGCCACGGCTGGCCCCCCTTCCCTCCGCTTACATTCTTCCCAGCCTGCCTCGCCTCACCTGAAGGGCATCTCCCACGCCTGCAATTAGCTGCCAAGATTTCATCGTCGGCTGCGAAGTGCGTCCTGCCGCCGAGCCGGGAGGAGCGGCGGCCGGCGGCGACCGGCGCCCCGCTGCGCGCTCCGCGGCCCTGCACACCTGCCGCTCCCAGCCCCAGGACGGCACCACCCGCGGGCGCGCAGAAGGGCTGCGCGGGGCGGCAGGCAAGCAGCCAGGCTTCAAGGTCAGCTCTGCCGGGCCGGCTGCGCCTCGCTGCCTCCCGCGCACCACCCCCCGGCCCCGCGGGGACCACGGCAGCCCCGCGCCGCCCCGCCGCACGGGTCCCGCCCGGCGGCCCCACGCGCTAGTGGGGACTGCGTGACAGAGCCCAGGCGCTGGGCAGCAGCGACACGCGGCAGGCAGAGCGCGAGCACTGCCCGCTCCCCACGCTGCACCTACATGGCTCAAAATGTCCGCGGGACACTATTTACGACTTTCCCTACGCGCTCTCCATGCACCGCCACGAGATGTTAAACCCGTCTGCATCTCCACCGCCCCCCTTGCCGTATCCCTGACAGGCTTTGCAGCATATGCATTCAGTGAAGTCATTGTGTTTGATTTCTAGGTAAGAGCAGTTCCACACCGGCTTAGCCAAAACCCACAGCCTTGCAGGAAGGAACGGGGGCAGGGGGAGAGCAGGCTACACTCAGGAATCCTTTTTTGGTACGTCTTCAGGTAGCTCTTAAATATTAGATACTTCTTAAAATATTGGACATGGTGCTAAAGTTTGCAGAGCTTCACTATTTTGATCAATCCTATGCAAACAAAACGGTTAACATTTTGTTATACAGAATATTTAACCAAAAAGGTTAACATTTTGATTAAATGCTGATTAATTTCTTATGGAATTCTGTATTTGTATAAAAATAACAATATTGCAGACTAAGTTATTTTTAAGACAAAACTGGCTGGAACTGAAGCAAAATCTAAACATTCACCACAAGAGATGGTAGCAATTCGCCCAGTTGTGGACCAGAGGAAAAACCCATCTGTTTCAGGTATTAGAAATCAAGTATTGTTTCAGACATTAAAAACGGACGTCTTTCGCTACGCAAAAGCATTGCTTATACCCTACAAGTTGTTACTGCCAAGTACATCTATTTATGCAACCGGAATTATATACTGTAAAAAAAACAAACACTTTTACTACAAGTGAGAAATTCTTTTACTGTAAGTGAAAGGACACTGCTCAAAGGACTTCTCTGATTCTATAAAATGTATTTCCGTACCAAACACATACTATTCCTGAAAAATAATGAAAAGTTCAGTAAAATGTCTTTCACTATTTACCAGTATTCCACAATCAAAAAGAAGAGTAACTTCTAACTGATCTCTAAGACAATAATTTCTATTAATCATACCCTTTTTGCATATACAAGTCAAAGAATCTGCACCCATTTTTGGCAGAACAGGAGAGACAAGGTTTATTTACGTTCTATGAAAACTGAAAATATACAAAATTATATTAGATTCAGATTCTTATTTCATAAGATTTTCCTTGTTTTGAAGTTTTTCTTGTAGTCATGCTCACCTTGTTACCTGAAGGGAAAAGAAAACTATCTACCTAGATAGACTATGGGACAATTAAGTCATTGTAATAATAACAAGGCGTAAGTGTATAATTTAAAGAGTAGAATGTTGCAAGGGCTGGCCTGGCCACTGGAATAATAGCCAAAACAAATCTCCGAGCTCACATTGGCTTATTGTGTTGGCCTTGAACAAACTATTGATCTCCTCAGTTTTCCCACTTGTAAAGTTACAATAATAATGCCTACACAGTGCCTAACTCCTATCTCTTACTGCTCAGGAGGGCTCTGAGGATTAATGACCCTACAGTGCTCTGAAAATGAATAAACACTAATTGCTAAGCCAGAGTTAATATGTTTCAGAGCATTAAAGCACTGAAAGACTAGAAATTCCAATTAAACCACCTTGTGTGTCTACCCACAGATGAACTAAAACACAGGGATTACTAAAACACCATCTCCTATCATTTACAATCAACAAAAATGGGTTGGCTTATAGGTCTGATTTTGATCTCCGCCCATTCTCAGTATTAAGCTCAGAATTACATTAAAAAGGGCACCAGCAGCAATTGCCACTGCTATTTTACAAAAATATCCTGTCCACTGCAAGGTCACTCAGAGTGAAAGCAGTAAAGAAACATTACCGTTACCTCTGGCCTGTTGTTTCTAGCCTTCGCAGCACATATGGTCATTCAAACGGAGGACCAGTCATTCTGGCACATGCTACATGTGGTACTCAGTGCTGTTCTTCAGAGATTGCCATTCTTTATTCAAGTAAAGAAAAAGAGTTCAAGCTAATTCTTATCTCATTAGCAATAAATATGAGGGCAAGGGGGAAGCACTGGCAAAGAACATACTGCTGCGGAACAAGCTGCATCATTCACAAAGTTCTGACAACAATCAGATGATCAATCAAAATAATAGTCCGAATTTCTATATCCAACTTAAAAAAAGAAAAGGCAAGAGCAGTAAAGTCCCATATGTCTACAGAATTAACTAACTTGATAAAAAAACCTGTATACATTTATACATTAATTTTCACCACTCTAAATGGTGGATAATTTTGGTCTTCTGATTGTTTCTTCCACCTCACATATGAACAAGAGATAAAATTCTTTAAATGCTCTAATGGTCAAATGATGCCACCAAGTCCTTGAATCACTGTACAGGGGTTCGCAGAACCCTGTCTGGGATGCCAACCCCTTGTTCAACAGCATGGATACTTCAGCAGCTTTGTGTGGACAATACCCACTGGAGCAACAACGTTTATAGAACAACACCAAGACCATGATCTGTGAGATATGCAAAAGCTTGATTGAGAAACTGCAGCAGGGAAGAACAGGTTCTTGCCATGGTTCAGCTACTAGAGATGCTGGTCATGGCTTTCTTACACACATACATACTATCACAGGGAAGGCATCTCTCTAACCTTTGTTCTTTCCACTATACTTACAGGGACAAACATTAACTAACGTAAGTATCATTGTCATGGCAGTAGCCATTCCAGTTTCTGTAATTCCAGATTTCTATCTTTTTTATTTCAGATTTTCAAAGAATTTAATGAATAGTACAGAAGTGTCATCACATTACATCTCATGTTACATCAGAAGTTCTAAATATATTCAGTTGTTTATTATCTAAGCCCTTACATCCTTTTCCTTAAAAAAGGGGAGCATTTTTCTTCTGAATTTTCCATTTCACAAAGAAATTTACTTTACAGAGAAACAGACTAAAGTATTCAGTTGTGAAGTAGGTGCCTTTTAGTGAATGGTGTGGCTTGTCTGAGTTTTAAAAAACTGATCCAAAGGTATGTGTGTCATACTAAACAGCAGGCTTCCAGCTGAAAATCTTCAGTGTGTAATTGGTTTAGCCTTAATTTCTTGAACTAAGTTTCTGTGCTATGGGAACTCTTAAAAAGCAACATACTCTTTGAAGGAAAATGAAGATTAGGAAAATCCAAAAGTAGCATCTCGAGCAGAAGATAATTCTGCACTTGTACAGTTTTAAAAATACTTTTTATACAGCATAGTGAAATATGGTTTAATCTTTAATGCATTTAGATGTCAAACACACAGGGGCTCTCCATGCCTGACAGATTACTGCTGAAATGATTTCTTTCTACATGCCATCT
The DNA here is from genome assembly GCF_964289735.1 of Phaethon aethereus. Taxonomy (NCBI): domain Eukaryota; kingdom Metazoa; phylum Chordata; class Aves; order Phaethontiformes; family Phaethontidae; genus Phaethon; species Phaethon aethereus. The sequence goes on from NC_138591.1 coordinate 15,265,665, forward strand.
GATGATCCAGTAGTATTACAGAAGATAAGCCTAATGAAGCATATTCAGATGGAAAAGTATCATGTAATTTATGATAAACACGCTGCAGTTTTATTCCAAAATGGTTTATGGTTACGGTGTGCGAGTCTAAGGAAGATGACCGACATGTTAAGAAACACAACATCAATCATAATGAATTCATAATGTTACACTAATGCTAAATACAATCTTTTGGAAAGAATCTAAATGATAAGGAATTTCAAACTTGAACTATCAAAAGAATATAACCAGAAAACACAAGCTTTTCCTCTACCACCAAGCAGAATTTAAAATGTTCTCCAGGGGCTGGATGCTGCGAACATCCACAATATTGCTAACTTCACAATGAGACTAATTACAAGAGTACACAAAAGTAAGTGGTTTTAGCATTAGACCTCCATAAGGGATGTTCAAAAGTATCTGTGAAATGAAATACTAAGTGTTCTCACAAATTTTTCTGTATATTCAAAGTGTCAGCATTTTTTCTTTAGGCCCTTGCTCACAAATAGTTATCTATAAAGAATTCATAAATGTCATTTATCCATCTGAAATGCTTCATTTTGCATTATTAGTTGGTGTTGTCCTGTGTTTTTCAAGGAGGGATATTGAAATTGATGTTGCTAATCTCTCTTGAATGTTGTAGTATTGTTCTGGGTCTACATACAATTACAGTAGTTCACAAATGAGGTCACTTGCATGTTGTAAGTGCCCAAAGGCACGCGCTTTCGCACTTTTACTGTGATGCTAAATGCGAAACCTTGCAAAGTATTAAATGCAAAATTTTATTTGCTATCTTTATGCAACAAAATCATGCCTAATCTCATTCAGAAACAAGTGCAAGAAATGAAGCACTGTCAGTAAAATAGTAAGAGGAACATTATTTCTATGGAGTTTTGATGCAGCTGCACTAGTACTGATCTAATAAATTGTTACGTCTCCACTAGTACTGATCTAATAAATTGTTACGTCAAACCTTGCTGCAAAAAAGTTTCTTGCATACATGCCATGAAAGCCATCATAAAAATAACAAGTCATCCTTGTACTCACTCCCCTAAAAAGAGCCCAAAATGCATATTCCACAGGATAGTGATTTTCTGCACAGCCACTGCTGCTGAACAGGTCAAGTTCAAAAAATAATTACTTCTCCAAGACCTAAAATACAGCAATGTTTCCGAATATGCATCAGATCAAGGAAAAAATACATATCTTATTTTCCTGAAGTACAAGGTAAGCACAAAAACGTTTTCAGAAGCATTCACTCTCAGGGTATCAACTGTTTTTTTCCGGTGGTTTCAATGTTTAATGGGAAACATACAATGATGCATCTATCAACATGAAGAAGGAACTGGTCTGAAAAGTCTTCAAGCAAAATAATTCCTTATGTGCTTATACATATTCACAACCCCGCTGAAATGCTAAACTGTTCACAAAAAAATTACATTACTAAGACAAATAATATTTCAGCATGAACAAGGATTACTAGTTAAGGCTGCAACATGGACTTTTAACACTTCACCACGTATTCCCTTCAAAGGTAATCTGGATCTACTTTTAGATGTTATTCACAAACAAATTACAATTCTCTGTTTAGTAGCATTTAGAAAAAGCAACTGTTTTCTGGTTTGTGAATTCAAAAGGTCTTCCAATTCTGCAATCTTTTTTTACTCCACAAAGTACTACCACAAATCATTTCCTCAGTAAAACTGCAAAAGGTTCATCTGGCTAAAGAGCTACGTGACCTGGAAATACAGTTATGACAGTGCTCACCATACCAGTGCAGGAGGAAACATAAAAACAAAAAGGAAAACAAGTGCAATTGCTTGCCATTGTAGATCATTTTGTGCAAGGTATACCTTCAAAATGAGAAACTACAGCCTATTCCACAGAACAGGACCTCTGAATGCTACTCATAATACCAAATACAGTTAACAGAAAACATTTTCCAGTCCCAAGACCGTAAGTGGAAGTCACCAAGGGGCCACCAAGGCCTCTGCCTGTCATCCTGTGAGGCACATACCCTCAGAGGAGTCTGAATTCGGACCTTTCGCTCTATCTTTACTTCCTAAATAAGACATAGTGAGCACGATCCCATGAGAGATGTGTGTCGGACACGTTGCCTGTACGTACAGACAACGATCTGAGAAAATAAAAAACGATGGGCAAGTTAAGAGATTTCTAGAAACTTTTTGGTCCAGAAAGTGGGCAGAGAAACACTCCTCCTGTACAAACCTGTCGGGCATATGGAGGTTCAATTCTCTTGAGAAGTTGGGTAAATGTGTATCTTTTAGTTAATGACAAATATGCAGCTGTATTTATCTTTACTCAACCTATTTACATTTACAGTTGCTCACCATATTGCAAAACATCCCAACAATACTTTTATCACTAACATTAGATGCATGATATACACTTCCTAGTAAAATGCATGCAAAGATTTAAACACCTTTATAAATATAGGATGGAAAGCACTGTAGGGGTCGTTACTTGACATACTTAAAACATACTTTCATCATCTAATATATCACAATCACACAAATGCCACAACCTTGTACACTATCAGCTAGAAGGAAAAGGATGGGACCACCTCCAGCTCAGTTACTGTGGGCCTTGTCTCCTTTAAAGTCATGCTGGCACAGAGAATGTCACAGCTTGTGGATGCAAGCAACCACTTGCTTTTGCTCATCTGTGGCACAACACAGTTGACTAATTAATTTTTTAAAGTATTCGAGATGTGACACTTTATATATGGGATTGAATACAGATTAGCATTACAATAATCACAAAGCCTTTGTAGCCTCAAATTTTTCTTCCAGCAAAGTTTCCTTTAATGTGCAAATGAACGATGCCACTCCGTATCTTGAAATAAGCAGACTCATTATGCTCATGACTTGTCATATATGCAGCCATTCAGAATTATATTAGCAGTGTACAGTAAGTTGGCAGATAAAGACAGGCTAAATAAAAGACACATAACCAACTGCCTGCTATCATATCCAGATGCCTTTGTTATCAGTGGCATCACAAAGTGCCGTTATGAAAATGTCCCTCCCCTCAAATGTTTATACATTGAAGATACCTTCACAAGTTGCAAGGGCTTTCTTGGCCCAGTTCTAAAGACAGAAGGGGTTTGCCAGACTGAGTAAAAAGAGAGCAAAGGGAACATGTAATAGTCTCAAAAATTCAAAACCAGCAAAAGCTGGGAGTCGGGTTCAGGGGAGAGATTACCCACACAATGAAGAGCAAAGATAACAGGGAGATGGGCAAGCGAGCTGGGTGAAGCGTTCAAAACCCTGAAAGTAACTGTTAACTAAAGGGAAACATACTAATTAACTCATGTCTTTTTAAAATTAATTTAATTTTTTTACTTAGCTTTCTTTGCAATTTTTGAGATTCACTAAATCAATGTGCCTGGAGTCACTTCATACATCACAGGCCACACCTCACACAAAGCAGAAGGATCAGCACGTACTGTGGCAACAAAGGGCTGCTGCTGTAGCTGTTGGTAAGCAAGCAGATTCCTAAGGAGCCTCGGTGTCAGGGCAGTTAAATTATACCGTTTCCTCTGTAGTGAGATGAAAAAAATACCTCGGAAACAGATGGTCCTTTAGAAGGACTTACAGGGACCAATGTTAAGTTTGTCATCCGTCAGGGAAAGTATACAGGATATTTTATATCAACATCTATATATAATGTTTCCAAGAATAATTAGGGCATGATATTTTAAAAACAAATTTCACACATTTTTCTGCCAAACTGTTGCAGACTTCTGGTGTTAATTTTAGAAGTTTCAATTGGATTTGGTACGGTTGGAAATGTAAGGGGAAATCTGCAGTAATCAGGATGTGACACTCATTAACACTTACACAAAACACCCACAGGATTTGCATAAGGTCTGCAAAGATTCATTGGTGAATCTTTAATATGAGATTTCCCTTGGTTTTACTTCACATTCAGCTCCATTTGCCCTCTCTCTCTCTCCTCTCCCCCCCTCAGTAAGAACTGCTGTAAACAGTTCATAACAAAGCATAATTAAATATACTGAACAGCTAAAATGTACAGGTAATTATGCAAAAGCTTATATAATTACATATACAATTTTGCAAATTGCAAATATTTTCTGAGAAATTATTCTGTAAGGGAGATAAATACTAATGGGATACAGTAGCACTCCAAGTTACCTAATAGATCTGGAGATTTCCAGACAAGTTTTTTTATGACCTGTGTATAAAAAACATCCATGGCACAGCTTACATACGGCACAGTGTTTGCAGATAAAACATCATTAAAAGATTCTAGAAAATGGATAAACCACTAAGGTGGCAAAATATTTCTGGTTCTGACAAACGCAAAACTTATGCCACTATTAAGGGAGACATTTCTTGTTACTGCCAACATAATACAATGTGGCAAGAACTAAAAAAAAAAATCTGGGTCATCTAACGCTTATTTGAGAAGTACAAGCTTCTCAGAAGTCAGTATTTACAATGTATTTTTAAGCTAAACTATACACTACCTATGTGACTACATCAACCGGACAATGCAATATATAACGGAAAGTTCACAATGAAAAATACAGTCATGTTGTTCTCTTTTCAACTATAAAAAACCCCAAACCTATCAGATTTTTAAATTCCCCCTGAAGCTCAATATTCTGCTGATAAAAATGCTTTTTGGTTAGCTTTGGTTTTAAAATAGAATTCTTCTACAAGAATGATTGTTATGCTGAGCCCAGCATTAAAAAAACACATTTAATCTTAAGTAGATTTAGTATGAGATTCAGAATAAATTTTTAAAGTAAAATTCACCTCTTTTCCCTCTCATAAATTCCTGTAAGTACACATAAATGACATTTAATTTCTGGTCTGCTATACTCAAACCCAAACACTTGTTTATAGGATAAGCTTTGAAATTATTTTAACAATGCACATGTAACTGAACAGCGGTATCAGACAGTGTATTATTTCACTTGCTTGCATTTTGAGCAAATTTACTGACTGACACGTCTTTCTTCATCGCTCCTACTCAACAGATCATTATCTCTCTCTGATATCCCACCGGCACATGAAAGAATTTTCTAAAGGAAAATACAACCTGAATAAGTATGAGGGCCAGGATGCCTTGCTGTATTTTCCCAACTGGTTAAACTCTCAGGCTCAGATCATCTTTACGTCTTGTTCATTACTAAGTAGCGGAAGTATGCCAGGAAGAGGAATGCATAGGTGGGGTTCTGTTTGTTTTGTGGATTCTTTTTAAAGATAAATTAGAACATCAGAATTTTGGGAACTTGTTTTTTCCTGCTGAACAACTGTAAATTGTACTGAGGTCACTTGAAGTGTAGATACTTACAATTTTTTAAGTTTTCTCTCTGGATTTTATTTTTATAAAAAACAACCAAGCTTGATGTATTTTTTTCTCTATAAGTAGAACAAAAGTTTTTTGTTTTGTTTAGTAAGCAGAACTCTCATTACAATGCTTTAACACTTCAAAGCACAACTGAACACAAAGCAACAGTAAATCCTGGTCAGTAAAAACTCAGAAAAATTTCTCTAACTCAGACTCAACCATTTGTAAGTCCTACCCATCACAATACTATTTGTACCATATAAAACAACCACAACCCGCTTGACAATCGCAATTTTCACAATAGCAACAACATACTCTATGCCATTCCTCAAGTAATTCCCCTTGAAGAACTCAAAAGTGGACTGTTAATGACAGAAGAGCACTCTGGCATTTACTGGTTGCAAGACTACAAGTGTTTCACCCGGAAGTGTAGGACAAGAAAAGTATTAGTCAAAAAAGCATTGCAGGTTTTCACAGCGTGCTAAGCATCCTGACGTACTTACACGTGAACTTACTGACCTTGTGACTGAAGTGATGGTTATTATTGGACAGCCACTGTGAAAACAGTCTGCTAGAAAAGAAAAAGTCTTTACTGTTATTTCACTAATTCAGATGGCACAATAATAACTCTTCTGAACACATGATTTCTCAAAGCTATTTCACTTCTCCTCATTTCTCTGTCTCAATAGCATGAACCTTACATCAAAAAACATGCATGCTACATTGTCCCTTGAACAAAAGCGATGTAAAGCTTCCATGAACACCCCTTTTCTGCCTTGCACCAGGTCAGAGATGGCAGGCTACCAACTGGGTGAAAAATACATTTCAAAATGGGAAACCAGGGAAAGGAAGAGGACACTGTGTATTCTGGTGCTTCATCACCCCCTGTGCCTGGGTATACTGGACATTTTTGCTGGGTCAAGGGGACAGAGTGCCCACTGCCTCACTCACTCCCATACAGTAACTCAGTAATAACTGCAGTATCGATAAAATACATTTCTATGACTATATGGTGGTATCTTTAGCATTCATCCCTTGTGTCTGTGGCACTTGCGTATGCAGCATTGAAGAAAGCATCCCTAGATGAAACTTTGAAATTGGGTGCCAGAAATTTGTCCCTGAGGAATCTGAATCAGTATGAATTTCTTAAAACACAGACAATATGGGAAAACAGACCAAATACTCTGAGGATGACAGAATCTCCTGGATACAAAGCTGGCACGTAAGGAGTGAGACTGGGCAGATACACGTTGGCAGGTAGATTGAGCACAGCGCTCAGTGCAGTCAGCTGCCAGGAGCCTCTTAGGACTAACACTCAGTGCAGGCAGAGGTCTATCCGCACGAGAGAAATGTTAACTCTGATTTCTTGGGTATAATTTTGGATATCAAGGCTATGAATCCTTCCCCTCACTCTCAATGGCAGAAAATGAAAAACTCATTACTTCTACAGTGAGAGCTCTTTAATCTGGCAATGGAATAAAGATGCCGGTCCACAAGAGAGCAGGCATAGATAGCTTCTATACATTATTTACAGAGCTAATAAAGAGGTGGCCTCTGTCAAGCAGAGCCATGTGCTCCGCTTCCCTCTGTCTAGCATAATCAGTACTGGTCACTAGAGAACAGTAAAGTTGGTGGAAATACAGAGAACAAGGAGAGAGTATAGTCTGAACTACCCAGCACATGAAGCAGTGTTTCCAAGCCAGAGTCTGGCTGTTTCTGCTCAATCTAGCACACAGAGCTAAAGATAGCACGAAAGGAAAGACATTCTTCCATATGAGGAAATACTGAATTACACTTTCATCATGGTATTACACTCCTGCCCCTGCTCCAGACACTCACTTCTACTGAAAATGCTTTTCCAGAGAGTTCCCACTTCTCTTTAAAACAATGTGAAAAGTCAGCACTATTACTGCATCCCAGTATCACTATTTTTCCCCTCCTGATTTTACAATTATTGTTCCTGCGAAATACCACCAACTTCTAGTATGTTCTGAGGCTCAGATAATTTCATGGCCTTTGCTCCCCTCAATTCTCTTCAAGAAAAGAGAATCCTACCATTCAGAAGATAAACTAAAATGCCGTAAAAACAATACTAAGTGCTAACCTTATGTGGAAAACAAAATGGCATTCACACTTCGAACAACAGAGAAGAAAAACAGTGAAAATTTAGGAGATGAGTCAGGGCAACATATTCCCCATTGATTTCAACTGAATAAAGTTAATGTGTGAATATAAAATTTTGAATGAAAATTACATTAATAATAAAACTGCAAGTCAACTTTATATCATGCTGTAATAAAATAGTACTCAAAGGTTAAGTGTGTAGTGTCTCACTCCAGTGGAAATTTAGAAAAAAATAACAAAGATATTTAGGAGATTATCTTTATATATATAAAAATATATTTTTATGTGTGTGATATTTATATGTTTATGTTTTCATGTATCTAAAAATCACAGAAAGGTTCCCAAACGAATACATTTGCCGGGTCTTTTTCAAGAAATACATGGTACCATTATTCCATCAATTCCGTATCACTTCCCGCTACTGCCCTGGGAAGCTGGTGTCCAGCTGCAGGATGTTCTGCGTGTTTCCTTACCTGTCCCAACAGGCCATATCACCAACATGCATGGAGGGCTGCATCTCTGAAAACAAGTGGATACAGGACTGCTTGTTGAGCACAGTGTTTAAGATCCTGGATTCCGAACAGTTCATGTCAGATCGTGAATACAAAAGTAACAAATTTCTTGCCACAAATTCAAACATTATATGTAGCACTACCATCCATTATTATTTGCAAAGTCTAACCGATATCGAACCTGTAGCAGCAGAAACCAGATGTTTCTACTGAATTTAAAAAAGTCATTCCCTGCAAACCTTTTCTCTGCCTTTCCATATAAGAACTAAGACATTTATTTACCTGAGCCAGTATCAATTAGTCAAGGAGATAGAAAAGATGGTAAAGATACTATGTTAGAACTTAGGTAAGTAAGATTCATTTGGAGGTAACTTGATTTGAGTAGTGAAAATTGTGGCAAGTGGGAGGAATTCATAATATTTTGAGGTGTGAACTTGTTAACGGACAAGCAATGAGCCTTCACTGCCCTAGACAGCCTAACAGAGCAAGCACAAAAAGTAAAAGATACAACACTAAGGAAACGGGATGAGGACAGGTGTTGAGAGAACCAAGTAGTAAAAAGAGCAAGTTGCCCAGAACTTTATTGCTAAGCTTCAGTTAATGTTGCAGCAAGAATGGGGGAAAGAGAGATTGAGAGACAAGGGAAACTGTTGCCATTCTGTGTACTGCATTACACCGTTCAAATTACTTCCCTCTCCCCTGAACATCTACTGCACTGAACAAATGTGACATATATATTTACACACACACACACAAATTTTGTATCCTCAATAGACAAGCAAGTACAGCACATCTTGATTACTTCAAAAATACAAAAGCAACAGAGATTTATTTGAATTACAATGCCAAAAACAATGGCCAGTAATGTTTTCTACAGAGTTTTTAAAATCAGTTTTTTAAGAACAGGTTAGAAAGCTCTTACTACAAATGCTTTGACAATAAGGTGGCATCATCTTTTAATAAGACGGGAAGAGTAAGACTTCATTTACAAAAGATAAGACAACTTCCTGTATTCTTGTGAGTCATCACACATCATTAAGTCTTTTTTGTATTATGCTAAGAGGTGTGGGTTTTGGATGACTTCACTAATTAAACCTGAAGTCAGAATGGAAGGATTTTTGGAACACTACACCACTTAAATATTCATCTATTTTTATTAATATACACATCTAGAGAAGAGAGTTGACCATCACATCAACTCCGCTCTGGTAGTTTTATTATCGACGTTCTAACACTCACAGAGTTAGTGACTTTATCTGCTCTTCATGGTGCAAATGTTCTCCTCATACAAGTGCCACACCTACTATTCAGTTTTCTCAACATATCCCTTTCAAAATTTTTTCGATGGCTGCTCCATCTGCATCCTTAGAAGACTTACCAATATTTCAAAAGAACAGAATCTTCCATATTTGTCTTTGTTTACAGTTTTGTAACTATGCATCACCCCAAGCCAATAAACTGCAGGAGCATTGTTTTCTAACCTGTAAAGCTACGCAGTATTTATTGGAATCATAGAATTAATACCGTTATCATGAAAGCATGAAACAACAAGGGTAAAATTACAACTCATCGGTACCTCAAAATTTGGCATGAAACATAAAACTAAATTAAATCTTATCTAAATGCCAAAATCAAGGAAAGGAAAAACAACACTAAAGGCAAAACTAGAATCTCTTTCCTATTTCCTATTCTGTTTTTTTGCTTATCTACAGAACAGAAAGACAGAAAAAAGGTATCTAAACAGTCATAACTGAACCACCTAGAACAACCACTTTAGGGAAGTGATTGTACCCCTGTACTCAGCACTGGTGAGGCCGCACCTCGAATCCTGTGTTCAGTGTTGGGCCCCTCACTACAAGGATGCTGAGGTGCTGGAGCGTGTCCAGAGAAGGGCAACGAAGCTGGTGAGAGGTCTGGAGCACAAGTCTTATGAGGAGCGTCTGAGGGAACTGGGGTTGTTTAGTCTGGAGAAGAGGAGGCTGAGGGGAGACCTTATCGCTCTCTACAGCTACCCGAAAGGGGGCTGTAGGTGAGGTGGGTGTTGGTCTCTTCTCCCAAGTAACCAGCAATAGGACGAGAGGAAATGGCCTCAAGTTGCGCCAGAGGAGGTTTAGATTGGATATTAGGAAAAATTTCTTTACTGAGAGAGTGGCCAAGCATTGGCACAGGCTGTCCAGGGAGGTGGTGGAGTCACCATCACTGGAAGTGTTCAAAAACGTGTGGATGTGGCCCTTGGGCACATGGTTTAGTGGGCATGGTGGTGTTGGGTTGATGGTTGGACTTGATGATCTTAAAGGTCTTTTCCAACCTTAGTGATTCTGTGATTCTGTAATAAATCTACTCCAAATGTGGCATCTGAGAGCTGTGAGAATACAGCAAGATTTAATTCTCTTAATGAATCACAAATCATTTACTGATCAAGACCAGTACAATTACACAAAATGGAATAATTTTTACCATAATCAAGGAGATATGAAATCATTTGCATGGGCACAACTCAGTAACAACTGAACTACTATCCATCCACCCGTGAGCAGAGACAGACATAAATGCAGATGGATAGACTTCTGCAGTATCAACTGAAAGCAAAATTTAAGAATTCTGTGAAACCATTCACTGAAACAATAGGAAAAGGTTTCACAGCTTTTCAGTTGAGAATTTGTCAACTGAATGTGGGATACCAACTAAAATAAAGAATGAAACCAATTGGTTTGTCTTGCAAAATGGGACAGGATGTTGTGTTGTTGAAATCTGCTGCTCCAGTTAGCTGCTTATTAGAAAAATGATGCACCATTCTAGGCACTTTTATACACAGTTCTTCTAGACCCACAACAAAGAAGTTAGTCTACTAAGTAGCAATACCAGAACACTAGAAATGAAGTTTTCCCAGGAAAGACGTTTTCACTTGTGCCAATTCTAGTACATAAATGTTCAAATAATAAGCAGCTCAGTAAATTTAATGCAGCTGGAATTGACTCAAATAAGAAAAATTACATGCCTTCAATCTAGAATGACTGTCAGGCCAAGAAAAGGAGAGAACAATTGGAATTACAGTGTAAGTCATAGTGTAAATTGCCACTGAACTATCTGGGAAGTCTGCATGATACCACCAGTGACAGCTGTTGAGCTGGCAAGAAGAGAGTTAGAGGACAATTGCTTAAAGACTGAAGAACACAGACCAGAGTACAAAGATTTGAATAGACTAAATGAAATAAGAATGGAAACACAAGGGCCAAATACAGGTTCACTTCCTAATCCTGAAGAGAATAATAGTACAAAAAGTACAATCACAATGGCTACTTGGCAAACTGTACACTGTGATTCAATAGAGTGAAAAAGTAATAACCATCGTGGCTGAGTTTTCACTGAAAGGACAGAAATGCCAGTGAAGTCATTACTGTGCCAATGTCTATGGCTCATCAGAAGTGTTCATACCACAGGATGAAGGAAAGCAGAGAACAGAGGCAAGATTATTGATTCCAATAAAAGAACCCCATTCAGTGATTGGCAGAAGTAAAAATACTATCACAACAAACTGATTTTGGAAAAGAAACTGATTAAATCATGATCATTTAAGGATGCAAGGCATATAGTTTTATATTTCACTTACCTCTTGAGAACCTTATATTGCACCTAGCATGACTTTCTTTGGATGACAGAAGAAAATACAGTAATTCCAAAACATCTTACTAAATTAATCACAGGTTTTCACTGAAAAGAAAACTAAAAGCAAACTTTTGGGTTACATTGGCCAAGATGAGGTAAGTTATTTTGTAACCTATTAAAAACAGCTTAGGAAAAAAGAGACTGTCTAAGAAGCAGGGAGGGAGGAGGCGTCTAATAGCAGACATCTCTCATGATCTGAGATAGGTTGAGGACAAAAATCCTCTTGCTGCCTGTACCATTGAAAATTAGAATCTTTAAAAACTGCTGCAGAACACAGACTCTCCCGAAATATGGCAAAAATGAAATATGTATACCAAAACGTGTGAGCTGTTCCATATAGATACAGTCCTACAATTCAGTGGAGCCCTGCTACTGGTGAAGGTCTTACTTTTCTTACTGTAGGTCTTTCAGTTAATTGAAATACAAATTTATAACTGTTATTGATACTAATTTCTTCAGCACTTATAACTAAATTATCCACTAGAGAGCATAGCAACATTTTCAAACACGTTCTGCTTATGTCTGCAAGTGCTAAATGAGGTCTTTGTGGCACTCAGTGCCACTCTTCTATACAAGAAATACGCTAAACAATCTGTCATGAAAAACAGAGGTAAGAAATCTACTTAATACAACGCTTTAAGGAAAAAAGGTCAACAGACCATGAACTTTTAATGAACAAATTTCAACAGTTTACAGCCTGGTATGCAATTCTCAGACATTCTTGATGAAGAAACTTTTTTTGTATTATATACCTTTGTGTGTATATAACAAAATATATCAGAAAGAGAAAATACATTCTTCATTAGAAGCACTGCTTATCAATATGCTAGCCAAGAGCTGTTTTTCTTCCTGTTCTGCAATATATTCTGGTGATGTAATGACATTTTTACTTCCCATTAAAGAAAACCTTTTATCATTTATTATTTCACATTGTAATGGAAATCCTGTAAAATTAATCTTTCATTTAAAAATATAAATAAAATAATTCTTTTTTGCTTTGTTTTTCAGTTGCTCAGAACAGAAAGAGTATGATACAAAATACTCTGGAATCTCTCCTTCAAAATACTTGTTTAAAACAGTTATATTCCCAGAGGCCTTCATCAATACATTTATAAAGATGTCCACAGCATCCACAAATCTGAATAGCGCATCTCAGTGCCACAGGTAGGCAAATTAACTCTGCCTCAGATCTGTGCTAAATATGGTGGGTTTTTTTTTCATAAACCATTCAAGTTAATCATTGTGCTAAAAAGACTGCTAGCATAGGGCATTTTGTATTATCAGAAAAATATAGAACTTGGCATATCTAGTCAAAACTGTGCTATGCCTAATTCAGAAGTTAGCTTCAGGCACTGAACAAAAAAGCCAGTGATATTCTTTAAGTCTGAAATAAGCCACATGTAAAAAGGCTTGTTCTAAACATTATCAGTTACTGTTTTCTATCCTGGAAAAGAGGGGTTTTATAAACGTTTCTCACTTATCTTAGCATCGTAATGAAAATAAATGTAATTAGAAGCTGACACTTACTTCAGAATAAAAAGAGCAAGTGTTAGGAAAACATTAACTATCCATGGGAATTGTAAGCAGCACAGTCAGCTGTGAGGATGGCAAATCACTTGACAACCATAACTGCAAACAAAGAGGAATGAATAGCAAGGTGGAGAAAATCCAAGTTCAGCAGAAAGGGATAAATACATAGCACGATAAAGTTGCCTCATGAGTATAAAACCTAGCATGGACTTCCACATCTCAGATTAACAGGGCATTAAAATATCATATAATATAGATTACTTAAGTGCCAAATGCAATATAAGCAGTCAGTGCCATTTCTTTGGGGTTTATTTTTCAACAGTGCATATTATAATTTAACACATGCCTGATTTTAAGCAGTTTTAATGACAATATTCACGTAACGTTACAATCATGCTCAAGTAATATACTGAATGAAACTCCTAAATGAAAAAGTTTTTTAGGTAGATGGCATGATGTTTCAGAGTTAAGCTATTCCGGTAAAAGTCATCACTCTGTGCTAACTTATTCCTAAACTTACATATAGTAAAATCTAGTTTTCATTTTTCTGAAATGTTCACAGTTTAAAATCACCATCACTGCAGTTTGCATTTTAGGTATTAGTATATGCTTACAGAGTTAGAAAAAAAACGCACAGGGAAGCAGAAGCAAGCAATATGAATTATGAGGTTTTATCAGCATAATCTACCATTACGAGTAACTCACGATAGAAGTAGGTTAACCAATTTACGAAATCCTCCTCTGCACTGACAAGTATCTTTTAGTATTGATAGACTTGATTTCCTTTCTCTGCCTTTTTAAACACACTAATAGAGTCTCCTTAGTCAGAAAGGGAGGGTGTAGGGGTGGTATCTAAAATGGCTTACTTAACAACACACTGCAAAATAAGTCTAAAAAATAGCATCAGCAGCCAGACTCTACTTCAAGAGTAAGTTTGCGATGCAGGCAGAATCGGTGCCTGCTTCATCAAAAAAGTTGAGCCGTCTACTGATTTCCGATCACTAGGTAAAACAGTTACTTGCAGCATATAGTGTCCAGGTCTCAGGAGCAAAGCTTCTTTGAAGGGGGGAAAAATTTACCGGTTGGAGATCAAGTGCTGACCCATAGTTATTAGAGCTGCAGCTCGTGCACCTGTATGGTCTTCCTAAGTGTTTTGGCTCCGCAACAGCTGATGAGCAGAGTTTAACATCCTGCTGGGAAAGTAATAGGGCCTATATCCATGTGTGGATTGTTTTAATTCATCTAGGGAAGAAAAACCTCTGTAGGTGCAAAGGCTTACACAAAATATATACTTCTAAGAAAGCATTTTGGGTCAAAAAGAACGATACTGACTTTCCATCTCAGTTAAAGATAGGCTCATGCTGGAAAAATTTGTTCTTACGGTCTTATGGGAAGAAAGCCGAAGCTGATGAGCCTAAGGCTTATGTGTACAGTATATTGAATGCTTCTAACTATTTTTTTATATATATATATATTTTTTTTTTCCCCAGGGCATTTAAAAAACCCCTACATAATACGATGTTTCAGAATAAGCTCCTTCCTCCAAAAAAAAGCCATTAAAAATATAAAATATGTATTCAGTTAGCATTATTGTCTTTACATCTGTGTCTCACATATGTAGAATATAAACATAAAAATTTAAACTTTTCTTCTGCCTAGTTGTGAACATTTTAATTACTATTTTTTAAAAATCAGATTAATGATTCCATGTCATCAGTAAGTGAATCACGTGATGTGTCAACTAGCAAGTTTTTGGTTTTGCTTTTTTTAAAGTAGGAGATTATCTTTAATTATTATTGAAACAAGGTAATTGAAACATTGGTAATTTAATGTAATAAAGTTCTCTATTTTCAGTGGCCACTCTCTTACATTTCATCTACTACTTTTCTACTCAGAAGTCTCACTGAGATCAAAATGGCCATGAATGTTAAGATAGACAGTTTACTACATGCTGAATTTTAGTCCTAGCAAGTAGATAGCATAAGTAATTAGTTGATTAATGAATCACCTATTATTTGGTTGGAAAAGAAAAAACAAAAGTGGATTTATCTTTTTAAAAGATATTTTGCTTCTGTTCAAATCACTGATTTTAAATTTGCAAGAAGTCACTCAAAAGACTGTAATTTTTAGACAGCCTTACCACAACAAAAATTAAAGTAAATCTGGACTAAAGCAGGAATTTTGTCATTCAGCAAATTTTTGCACCTTTGGATCATAATACGGACTGGTTCAACTATATCATACCAAAACAAGACCTCACATAAGGATGAGAAGAAACTCAGCTTGTACAAATTATCATGAGAAGACACTACATGATTGGTTAGAAATGAGACCCAGTTCCCTGTATTTGCGTGGGTCGCTGCTTCAGGACGTGTCTCTGCAGTGCTACGGGATGCCATCCTGCAGGCACCCCAGTCCCAGGACAAGAGCAGCATAGCACGCTCAGGGCTGCTAACGTGGGGCTGAGAATTAGGCAGGCTGCACCTGCACAAGAGCACGGTGAAGCTGGCTCTTCTGCACTGGCAGGACTGCCCTACATCTGGCACAGCAGCCTAAAAAGGCACGGTGAAGAGGCTTGACGAAGCAAGTAAAAAGGTACATTTCTAATACCACGGAGAGGTGGTATTCCGAGCTCATCAAAAACCAGAAAATGGACAAAAGATGTAACAATCACTCTCTTAAACTTCACCTTTTTACGGCTTGCCAGATGACTTTTTCAGCACTGCAAGCCTCAAACGTACAAAAAAGAGTCTCCACATTCACATCTGTTCAAAATGAGATTCCTGAGACTTACAAACCAAGGCCTGTGTATATTGTGAAGCTTGAGGTTACTCTACAGAACTTGATATTGCTTGGATATTACTGAAGCTGATCACACAGCAGAGCTTTAGTTATAAAGAAACATTTTAAAATACACATCTCTAAAGTAAAAGTTTTTATTTATTATTTATCAACTTTGTATAGCAAGGGCGAGTAGTAGAGTAGGAGCCTATTCCTGATGCAGAATCTGAATGGTTGACAGATAACTTTTACGTAAGGTTTGTGGCTCTGTGCCACATGGCTGCCCTGCCAGGGAAAGCGAGCCTCACTTGTCAAACACAATAAAGCAAATCAGTGTACTATCAATAGGATGTAAAATGACTCTAGTTCTGAAATTCTGTGCTGAGAATCCCAAGAACTATAATTTATCAAACAAAAACTTTTGAATCTTGGAAAAACAAAGAAGCTATCTTAACATAATCCCATTTTTACAGAGAAAGCACAGCTCATCAATACACAAAAAATTTGTGAGGAATTAATTTTAATGAGCCCCTTTGCAAGCTCCAGATTATCCATCTTGGGTTTTTTTTTTGGAATGGAAACAAGAGTCTTATTTCTCTGAAGAATCTAGAGATATTTTTTATCTTAAGCTTTCCAGAAATACTACTTTTGTGTAAAATTGAGAGAAGCATATGTACAGTATCATTTAGCAACATTAACAGAGTTATTTTTACACTGATGACACTAAACCAATCAAAATATACATAGCACTAAGGTTCTTCTTTTTTCCTTCAGCCTAGGCACCCAGCAAAGTGGTTCTTCACATATATTTAATATAAACCTTGACACAAAATTTAGGAATCCCTAGACCTAGCAATATTTCACAGTTTAGACGTTTGTAATGAAGAACTTGTGAAGAATTGAACTGTATGTGCTTCAACATCATACCAGCAATTTTCAAAGCAACAAAAAATAGTGTAAAAGCAATAGAATAACCTAGCCAGCCCATACAGGCAGCCATATAGTCCAGGACATACTGTCTATTTATTATAATAGTAAGACAGTATTTTGCAAAACAGAATTGAGAATAATACACTAGAAAACGGTTACTTTACTATTGCTGTTTAAATTATGGCCTAATGCAGTGTTTCAACAAGCAGTACAAAAATCTAACCTTGTCACAAATTGTCACCTTCCTTCAAACTGTTGAAAGGGGAGGTGGGAAAGGAAGGCGGGGGGGAACAAAAAAAAAAAAAAAAAAGAGAGGAAAAAAAGAGACATATATCTTGTCGATAAAAGCACCTAATCCCAGTTTAGCTCTGGTACAATAACTCTTCTCAAAGAGCAATGTAAGGGGAAGCAATTTCATAGCTAGGTCTTACTAGGTGACTGAATATATGGATTCCATTAAGTGAATACATAGCTATGGAGTCCATTAATTTGCACCGGCAATCCGATGTTTGGGAGGGGTGATGCTGGTATTTCTTAAGAAAACGGGCCATCAACTGAACAGCACACTGGGGAGTATTAGTTTCCTAGGATTATTACGAGAAGCTAATGGAAATGCTGATAATGTTTATTGAGCTGGTTAGTGGTGTATGCAAAGTTACCTGAAGTGTGCTTAGGGACAGGAAAATATCATTACTGATGTTTTGAGTTGAAATCCTATTATCAAATGCCACAAATAGGACAGGGGACCTGTGATATGTTGAGTTCATCACTTGAAGACATCATTGTCCTATATTACATTTTCTTGGATGCGGTCCAGAATGGGGAGCAGAAAGAAGGCAAGGATGTCGCACACCTGCCTACTCAGCAGTTGCCACAGTGGCCCTACGGAGCCAGACGCAAAGCCACAGGCACGTGTCGGCTCACGGCTCAGTGAGCTGCGAGGGAATCCAGCTGATTTGCAGGCCACTGTGACAGAGCTGACAAATGCACGAGAATCACGTGGCATCCGTGCTCCTGGAAGCTACAGAACTGGCCTCAAATCTTTGTGAAGCTTTGCGCTTTTGTGAACCTCTTTCTTTCTCTCTGCTGCTTTAAGAAAACACAAAGGAACACTGTAAAGTATTATACCTATGTCACTTCACTCTTATGACCTAACCTTGTTTTCTTCTGTACCTTTTTTGCCTTAATACTGCATTGTACTCTTCTTCAAATGTTCACCAATTAATTTGTACTGCTAACGACTATCAGAAAAAAACTCTGGAAAGAGACAGTAACAAAAAACTGGTTTTTTGGTTTGTTTGCCCAACAGTGCTGCTTGTGAATGTGCCATGCTTAAGACCATTGAATCAAGTGGGGAAAAATACTTAAGTAGTTTATATTACAAAAGTAACTGAATGTTGACAGACAATAAAAACAGTAATTGTGCGTGTGTTTTGCAGCAATGAGAACTCGTTTATCTTCACACTGCTTCAAAAGGGTGCAATTCTTACTTGGGTACAACAAACAAGATAGCAGCTCATCAGCTTTAGTAAAGGTTGAAAAACTGTTCCCTGGACATGAAGAGACATAATTTTAAGGGCTTAATTTATTTTCTTTATTCAGCATTATTAGTTTTTGGTGCTTTTCTGCAGCATATCAAGTCCCTACAAACCACAGTATCACTATGGCTAATCTATAATAACTATCTGGAGTTCATTCAATCTTTTGCATGAAGTCATGAAACTCAATTACTAAGTGAGAAAAAAATTGAAAAGCCAAAACAATGATGTAGAGCTTGTGTCAGGGCATCAGTGGAGCTGCCACAGTTCTTGCTGTGTGAAGCCGAAGCACTTCAGAAATTTAGAACATTGAAAGCAGCCCATTACCAGCCCACACATAGCAGCAAAGGACCAGTGTCATTTACAGCAACTTTATCAAGGTGAAAGGCCCCAAGTTTGACCTGTCTTTCCCCTGAAACCTTATGTTTTATCTTAAATAATGTTGTTAATGTAATTCAAATGTGCACACACTGGGGTTTACCCCCTCTCAAAATAAGCACTGTTCTGTACTGGTTTTTAACATGTCAGTACATCAGAAATCACTACAGAACCAAGAAAAACATTGCAACACAGGCTTATAAGAAATAAAGTGCAGAAAGAAACAGGTTTCAGTATTTAATGGCATGAATAATGAATTAAAATTACGTTTAAATTCTATTGAAGGTCATTGAAAAACCTCAAAGATACATAGTTAAACAGACATTAAAAGGAGGATTTAAATAGGTGATCTTTTAGTATTCTAGCAAAACCAGTCTGTCTTTCACTCTTTATTTAAATTAAAATACTCAGTGACTGACCTTTTTAATATGGCCTAAGGGAGCAGGGTAAGATCTTGTTAGAAAAGAATTGATATTAAAAGAGCAATACTATTAAGAAGAAGATGGAACCCACAGATTAAAATTTGTTTGCTTAGGAAGATTAACTTTTACGAAAACGCTGTCCTTACTGTTACAAGCAGAGACACTACTGCTGTTACCTTTTTGTTGACTAGTTTATGGACTGTGTTAATAAAGACTGTTCACAGAGTCCTTAAAAACAAACAAAACAGAAAAGCCAAATGACAGGTTTTCTGAGATTTCAGCACAAGTGTCCCTTCTTTTCAGCATCTTACTTGGAGGACAGCTGGATCAGAGATGGACTTCCCTAAATGCCTTTTTTCCAGAACATTGCCTTAAATGTTGTGCTTCAGCTTAAGACCCTGACTTCTACACATTCATCAAGAGAGGTCAAAGATCCTGTGAAAAATAAAAGTGGAGGGCAAGATTCCAGCATGTTGAAAAGTTCACAGAAAGATACCTGAAACTGTAAGACAGTAATTACATCCTTCAACATTGTTAAGAGGGAACACAGATACAGCTCTTTAGAAACCTTTACCTGAATTTGGATCTCTGGTATTAGAACACTCTAAGTCCCTCTCCAAAAATCCTACTTCCCTTGATTTAAATAGAGTGTATCTCTAGAGACAGAAAGATAGTAATGGAAATGACTAACGGCTACCCTCCCCCCCCCCCCCCCGGTATTAAACAGCTAAATCTAATTACTGATTTATTCTTTTCAAGAACTTTTACAGAGGGTGTGTGCTTACACCTATACAAAGCAGAGCTATGAGTAGGGCATGCTACACCTCCCTTTAGCATTTTGCCACTGACATCAAAGAGAGTTGAGCTGGTCCCACACTCACCATCCCCGCTCACTACCACCGTGGCAGACGCAATGGATTGTCACATAATTAAAACACTGTCATTTGAAAGTTATGCACTTCACTGCTTGAAAATTGAGAAACGTGGTCTTCTGTCACTAAATTTCCATGTGGATTTCAATTGATTAAAGCATCACTATTACAATTTATAGGAAATTCATATACATTAGATGGCTGGGAAAACCTAGGGGAGGTTGTGTTCTTGACTTTACTGAACTCGTCTGTTGTATCAATTAATACGTTACTAAACATAAAACACCAGAAGAATAAGCTGCATTCAACGAAGCAACCAAAACCTCCTGTCACAAATAATGTGTTAATAAAGAGGACGCTTCAAAATAAAGGTGCACAGGAAATCACATACTACTGTCTTCCTACAAGAAACCCCAGACGAAAATCCTCCATTCACACTGT
Organism: Phaethon aethereus; assembly: GCF_964289735.1. Lineage (NCBI taxonomy): Eukaryota > Metazoa > Chordata > Aves > Phaethontiformes > Phaethontidae > Phaethon > Phaethon aethereus. Next base: position 15,286,220 of record NC_138591.1, read on the forward strand.
TTTAATGTTAAATTACTAAACATACAAAGATTTAAAACAGTCAAAGCTGCAGCTTTTTTAACTCCTTTGGGCCCCAATATTCAATTGTTGCCATAAGGACAGAACCATGTATGTGAATTTATGATATTCCACAATGTTTTGAGCAACAGAGAACCTGTTTGAAATCTGTTGTCTTGTCTACTAATGATATTGAAATTGCTGAATGGGCTTTAAGATGAGGGGTATTATACCAAAAAAAGAATAAACTGGAAGTCCTCCAGGTTTTTGCTGCAGAGACTGAAACAAGCACCCTTGAAATCGGTCATAGCCGCCTATAATCACATCCGTATTTCTGCGTTTCAGCTTCCTCATGAGGGAAAAAAAACAGAAGTCCCCAGCCAGGTTAGGAAGCGTATACCAGTCACTTAGTATACAGCAGATGCACTGTAAATATTTTTGCTATTTTAATTTGTGGCTGGAACAGGATGAAATCATAAGCTATTTTTTAAGCTGTTTCAGTTCAGAGCTCTAAAATGAAGTCAGCATTAAGAGTTGGATGGATTTCTCAAAACAAACATTTCTAGGAATTTTTACACATTGTCTCATTTAACCTGCTGGATTTTTTCCCCCACATTTACTGTAATTTTGGAAAAAAACCTACTCTGGTGATGGGAAACACAGATAAATATAAGCTTTTCCTTTTCAGATCTCAATATAGTTCTTCATAGCAATTAGTCTATTTTAAAAAAACAAAACAACAATCCATATATACTTATCTATCTGACCTGGTTTCAGCCAGGGTAGAGTTAATTTTCTTCATAGAAGCTAGCGTGAGGCTATGTTTTGGATTTGGGATGAGAAAATGTTGATAAGGTGCTGATGTTTTGAGTTGTTGCTAAGTAGTCAAGGACAGTCCAGCTTCTCATGCTGGCCTGCAGCGAGCAGGCTGGGGGTGCATGGGAAGCTGGGAGGGGACACAGCTGGGACAGCTGACCCAGGCTGGCCAAGGAGATATCCCATACCATACAACATCATGCTCAGTATATAAAGCTGGGACGAAGAAGAAGGAAAGGGGTGGAGGGACGTTAGGAGTTATGGCGTCTGTCTTCCCAAGAAACCATTACGCGTGACGGAGCCCTGCTTCCCTGGAGATGGCTGAACACCTGCCTGCCCATGGGGAGTAGTGAACAAATTCCTTGTTTTGCTTTGCTTGCGTGCGCGGCTTTTGCTTTACTTATTAAACTGTCTTTATCTCAAACCATGAGTTTCCTCACTTTTACTCTACCAATTCTCTCCCCCATCCCACCGTGGGGGAGTGAGCGAGCGGCTGCGTGGGGCTTAGTTGCTGGCTGGGGTTAAACCACGACACTATCCTTAAAACTGTATCAAGATACTTTGCACAGTTCTAACCCTGCTTCATTGCAAAGTATTCCTTGGTTTTTTGGTATACAGAATGGAGCTGACTATCTTTCTGGAACAAATTCTTTGCGATTCACTAATATTGAAAACCTTCTGTCCTACAGTCCTCTACATGCAGATCTCTACATGCAGAAGTAACTGGAACAAGAGAAAATCATCACAAAATGCAAGAATCAAGTTGTATTGTTGAAGGTTCAGAAAACAGATACAGGAATTTTCTTTTATGCCTAAGCTTATATTTGATCAATTTATTTTCAGATTATCATGGAATCTTCACCAAAATTATTTCTCCTTCAGTATTTGTACATAAGTTTTAAAAAAGCGTCTCCCAAGTTTAGCTAAAGATATTATCAAATCCATGGTGAGGTGAGGCTTTCTTAATTTTGTATCCAAGCATTATACATTGCTGGATTACTAGAAATTCTAGTTCTATTCACTTTCATTTGTTGATAAAACCAACATTTTGAATTTTCAATTAAAATACTGATATCATGCCTTTCTGATAAAGGATGGAAAAACCTCCACTTAGGAGAATAAAATCAAGCTATTCCCCAATTGTGTGAATAGCACTTTCCTCTCACTATATTGGAGATGCTCCCAGAGATCTTAAGAATCAAATGTTGCACAAAATAATTCCAAAGAAGGAGGTGCAGGGGTGGGAGGGAAGGATGAGAGGCAAGTACAAGTCAGTATAATTTGCAGGTATCTAAGAGGACAGTATAACAATGACATGAATAAGGATAACAAAATGTTAACAAAAAAGCACTGCGAGTAATGATACATTTAGATAAATGGCAAATGTACTTGCATGAACTCTATCATTACTACTTCAATCACAGTCATATTTAAACTTTGGGGAGCTAATTTCACTTATAAACTCTGCTGCTGCACATCAATTATTAGTAGCATTACTAACGGTTACGCATAGAACTGCTGTGCTAGGGTGACTGATTGTCTGGCATTAGCTCTAATAATGGAAGAGTTGCAAACCACTTTAAATGTCAAAAAACGGCAACAATTATGGGCGTAAGTACCAGCTACGTTCCTCTAACTTCTTTGGCTTCCTGTTAATTCATTATTTCATCTTTCCATTGCTCCATCATCCAAAATATCAATGCCAAAGAGCATCCCCCTTCCTTATAGAGACTTTCCAGAGTCCTCAGTGTGAAAATTATCCTATTGAAAAACAAAGTTAATTCCCTGAGCGTAATATTTGCAGTTGGTCTGTTACTTCAAGATCAGCAACAAATTTTGATTTAAATGAATTCAAATCAACCCTTTAAACATAGTGCTTCAATTTAAGGAAAAGAGAAAAACCCAGCATCAGTCTTTCTATTGAAATTTCACAGTGCAGCCCCAGTAAAGAGTGAAGTAAGTTAGAAAGACTTATCTAGAGATGCTATAAGCATGGCTGGTGTTACCATTCAATCACACAGTGCCCTGACCAAATCACAGCAAGAGACCCAGTAACTGCCTCCTGGATGTGCAGACTGAATGCTAACTGCTTGTGACATTGACTTGTTTCAAGCATCGTGTAGCACTGCCACTATCAGTGTTATATTTGTATAGTAGAATAACATGAAATATTGATTCTGAAGTGCTTATCAACCAGACCTGTTCAAAATACTCTTCCTACAAAGTTCAGCACTACTTCTCATGCAGAACCTGTGCCATATATTTGTGCAGAGAGCTACTTGTTTTCTCACAGTGCTTTTAATTCTTTCCTCGAGACATAAGCTGTAACTTTTCAAAGTCTAGGAACAGTGAAAAAAGATGCAAACAGTATTTTCTGAATTTGTATGAACTGCACTTTATACTAATTTGAAAGATACTGGCTATGACAAAATGACTTTAAAAGACAACATCTCTTCCATTCTGGCTTCAATCACTAGTCTGAAATCTACCCTAGGGGTAGACAAGGATCAACAATTTCTAACTGCAAAATGAAAATTACTAAGAATTCTTGGTACTTCTTTTGTATAAAGTATTTTGGCCATTTTCTGGGTGACAACATTATATGAATAAAAGCTGAGCTAATACACATGCTTAACCTCTGCATCCTGCTTTGGAAGTAGGATGTATAGCGTGACAGCTGTAGGTCTCTCTGAAATGCATGTACCAGGGACTGTAAACGGTATCTCTGGAACAGCTTATTAGTAAAGAGTTACCATTGAGATCTGAGCACCACCAGTAACAAATGTCAGACTGAAAGTGTCTATCTATACAAGTCAAAACTGCTACCCATAACTTCCGGAATACCACTGTGGATTTCTACTATAATCTGCTGATTATACTGTATGATATCATCACAAGAATTACAGCTAAAATGAACAATCGAAAATCAATGGAACATATTCCAGGATGCCAGAAGAAACCATCTTTTTCCCCTCTGCTTTTACCTGCAATTTTAATGAAGCATAGCTCTTTTATTCATTATTTATCCATTTTAAAATTGAGCTAATCACTCAGTCGCCGCTCACAGGTAACAGCACACTCATAAGTGTGGATTACCTTGTAGTTAGCTCTAGACCTCGTAATTCCAAGGCAGACAGATTCACAGGTATGGCACTTATTAAAATTCAAAACTGAATTTGTTTACTGTTCTCTCAGCATGTAAAAAATTCATTATATTCATGTCCTCCTAAAATCTATGAAATGCAACAATTAACTTGCAAACTTACCTTCAAAAGATAAAAGATGCCCTGCTGAATCAAGACTTTATGACATTCAACTCATACATTTACCACTGCTTTAGACTTGACCAGGGTAAATACATGGTTTAACAAAACTCCCTAAACCGTTCTGTCCAAAACAATCATGAAGACATTAAAGAAACAGCATGCAACAACAGGAAAAAAAATCTGAATATTCAGATGAGTTAATATGTGGAAGTTCAGTATCAAACATGAAGTCCCATAAAATCGGTATGCTTGTGAGCATTTTTTTAAAATACAAAATTCAAACCAAATCACTGAATGCAGACATGAAGGGTATCACTTTTATGTCAAAAACTACTTTACTACAATGCAGATGTGTGTTACTAGGAGCCCTTCAGAATATCTTGGTACGTTGGAGAGTTCAGAGAAGGCGTAACTGTTCGTTTTACGTGATTTCACAAATAATGAAATCTTTTTAGTGAAATTTACATACTTGTGGATACAAAGAAATTCAAGTTTCTAAACGGAAGTCATAAAAATCTGACCAAAGGCCAAGTAAATATTTCACTTAGTTATCACAAACACTAAAAGCAATAGACTAATCTAAACAGAATTTGTCTGCTGCAGGTTTTTTTCATTGTATTTATTTCAATTTTGTTTAGGCCAAATCCTCAATCCCTAACAAGTCACTCAATAAGAAAAACTTTATTTCAAAATAGACAATTATTTCTCCGAGATTTAATGTAATAACAACGCATTTCTTTAAGATTTTGTATTGTGATGTCTCAGGAGGTAGATTCTATTACCCTGGTAAAAGTAGCCATGCATACCCAAACTAGATAAAGGCTTGTACTTGAAAAACCTGCAAAAAAACTTTACAATTCAGCTGGCAGATTCTATCATACAAGTTCATAATGAGCTGTAAAACAGACAACAAAGAACATTCTGCAAATCTTGAAAAGTAAATGAGAACGAATCTTTCAATAGTTTTACATGTTTTTTAAACATTCTCCCCTCCGCCCCCAGCAAATAATCAGTGTCAGTGCAATTTACTGCAGACAGACCTGCCCACTCCTTGCAGCTCTCAAGTGGCACTCTGTCCAAGAACAGAAACATTTGGACAGAAATGTTTTGTTCTAGCTTTCAATCAATGTCTCTCGACTATTCAGTTATTAGAAAATATTCATCTGCTTTTATCTTTAGACAGCTGTACAAATGCAGTCATGCACAGTGAACTGTCATCGCTAGGGTATTACAGAAATTTCTAGCTGTACTAAATGCTGTATTTCTCCAGAGCAACAGGGTTTTGGGTTTTTTTTAGCAAGCATATATTGATTATCTGTAAGGCACCATAGACAGATGGACAGTATAAATAGTAAACATTTGTGTGATAACTTATTATTTAGATTTTAATTCACCTTTGGGTGAGGTTCTTTCCTAGCATCAGTTTTCTAAAATCAACAGAGAGGTGAGTTATGGCACTGAATTCAGATTTATAGCTATAATAGTACTAACACTAAAGTGAAAGTAGATGCTTTATTTCTTAGATTTATCTCTTTAAAAATTGTTCTTTCATTCAGACCTCCTGGTATTTAGGATGGCTCTTTCCCTAGTAAGAAAAACTTTACTTCTACCAAGTGGAATTCTAGTAAGCCAAGTTGATAATAGCAAGAGTGTAATAATAATAATAATAAAAATAACTCAGCTTTGCCACCAGGGCATAAATCCAGCAATGCTTTGTGAAGGCTTTAAAGGAGGAAGAAATACACCTATTTCTGTTCCTTCTAATCTCCTGTCTCCTTATTTTCAATTGAGGATACTGACGCTGCAGAAACCTTTTCCATGCAGGAATTGGTATCACCAACATCTTAATGTGCACATATTGCCTCAACCTAAATAAATGTCAAGCCATAGTTCTTCAGTCACATAGGGTGCGACATCTATGCGACGTTGTGGAGTTTACAAACCGTTTTCAACCCTGACAACAGTTAGGCCTAACTTTCAATACTATGTAGACATTAAGAGTATGCTGGCTCTGACCCATCGTTCTGGCTAGCATGCTAACTACTTTAAGTAATTTGATCTATGAATTGTACCAAATCATGAGTGGTTTTGTTTACATATGCATAACTTCAGGCAATTAAACTTGAACAATATCAACCACCACAAATCTGCATCCAAACCATAACATTTAATATATGTTATCTCCTTTCCTATAGCAGGTGATAGATATTTTACCATTAACAGTCTATTTGCCTATGCTTTCCCACTCTGAAATAAAATATTGACAAGTCTTTAAAAAAATGCATGAGATCAAATACATACATATTTTAAAAAACGTCTGAAACCGTATTACAGTCTGAAGCTGTTACGTGCAAGCTCCCTTTTCACGTAGTCAATTTAAACAGCACTTGATTTTTGCCTCTACTTGCTCTGCAGCCCAAGATCAGCACAAACAGCTTCCTTCACTGCTTGGTAATAACATGCTGCTTCTATTCCCAAGATCAGCACAGGTATCTAGATCACCATAAGGGGATAAACTGGTAATAAAAATAGTTCTGTCTTCCCCTTAGGATTTCTCTCTTTCTGGACTTCATCTGGGCTATGACCCTGGTTTGGCTTTAGCTACTGTGAACCCATTTCCCCCACTTCCATCCCCTCTACAGGTACATCGTGACCAAAACGACTAATGAGAATTTACTAGAAGTTAATCTGAGAATTTAATAATTTAAAAGGCAAAACATGACAAGGAAGGTCAAGAAGGCTAGTTGTATTAAATCTGGTGTCCCAGAGTGGCTTATGTGAACAACGCGTGATCTGAAAAATCCTCTGGGACACTGGGAGATGCAGGGGGTGCTCCTGATGCTACCTGTACCTGTAGTTCCAGGACTCTGACCTGAATTGGTAGACCAGTGTTCACATGCTTTGATAACTCTGAGAACATGTAAACTCTCAACATTCAGGCAGGTGAAGACAGTATCTGGAAACTAAGGCCATAACATTGACGAAGACATAAAAAAGGTCTAGCAGAAAGAAAGAAATTTCCTCAGGGCTGGTTGACATTGACCATAACTTTCTATAGGAAATTCGGTCTGTGCATATGTGACATTGACCACGTACCTCAAAAGAATTTAGAATTAATTTCAACTGTTATGTTTATTAGAGAAAATGTATGACTACATTATGAAACTTGCTTAGTGCTTAAGGAAAAAAAAAGGTTGACTAGAGTTTGGGGTGAAACCCACTAGCGTGGTATTTCTGAATATACAAATATTTATTTTTCAATATACAAACATTTAAACGTAAGTGTCAGGCAAATTATGTAAGCACTTTAAAAATAAAGCACCCCACATATATACTCAGGACATTTGTTGGCCTTGCGTATGAGCGAAGCAGAAATGGACTACACAGTGTGTTATTAAAACAGATGAGTTTGTTTCTACATAGTTATACACTGAGAGAGAGGGGAAAAGAGAGCAAAACCTTTATCTCCCCAAAAGTATGATGACAAATGGACTCAAATCTTGGGTGTTGAAGTAAGGTAATGCCCAGCATTTTTAAAACCTTAAAATGTGTTCCATAAAAAGCCATTTCAGCATAAAATGTTGGTTAACCTTGAACAGTCAGATTAATGATCCAGCACACTTCAACTTTAGCATCAGTGTATAAACAAATCTTACCAGAGCAAAGCAAAACCAATCAGGAAAAATGAACTGCAATGAAACAGTACCCACAACCATTTCGGTGAGCAGGTAAAACAGCAATGAACTTACTGAATAGCATGTGTAAGAAATAATTTCTCCAGAGTCTCAATGCAGTCAAATAGCTTTATGGTTCAAATGCTAAGATTTTCCTCCTTTACAAATTACTTGTTCTTTGACAAACTGCTAGGAATTTGACTATTTGGTATACTTGATGTGTTACTGCTATTTTTTAAATGGCTTCAATACTGCTCAAGTCTTCTATAATACTTTGTAACCCATCCAAATTCAGGAAACAGATAGAGATGATGAAAATGAAAGTGTAGCACAGTGCCCTTCAGATCCTCTATCATTTGGAATCCGATGTACGTAATTAATGACAAGGGCAACTAGGGAACATAAAACGCAGAATGTGCAGGACCTAAGGCGTGTTCTGTTCTTTAACTGCTAGTACAGTAAAATATCTGACATTTCATATTTATCCTCACCATGATAATATGAAAATTATTTCAAACAATAAGCAAAATGAAAGCAGACACCTACGTTCACTTAATACTAGAATTAAGTAAACATAAGCCTGCTCTTATAATGAGGCAATGAGTTTGCACATTGTATGTATACAGTGTTTCTTTAAAATGGATATACGTTTAGACATTCTGAACTCTTGATCCCTTAAAAGTCAAGATTGGGATTACCACTCCTTTCACGCCTGGCACCATGTTCTGCTATGCCCCCTATGACTGACCAGCCGTTACAAACTAGGAAACATCTTCCTACCACTCACACGGGAAAAGAATGCTTCATAACACTTCATAAAGCAGAACCTGTGACTAGTACGACCACAGCAGTAGATGGGGTTGCATTCCCACCACTGAGCTGTACCAAATCATGAGCCAAAGGTACTAGTGGTCTGTGCTATTGTGACTAATCTGTTCATCACTAAACACTGCCGTATCAATCATATCAAGACAGACAGGAAAACAATTCTGGCAAATGTGACCGCGTCTGCTGCAGCTGGAGCTCAGTCACTGCGAGCAGCTGTAGCCCTGCTCAGCAGCTGTGCTCCTGGCAGACACACCCTGGCTGCTGGCCACCATAACCCCAGACAGTGGTTCCAACGAGGGCCAGCAGTGTCTGCAAGCGAGTAGGGGAAAGATGAAATACAAATGACATACTCAGCAGCAACTAAACAGTGATCTGCAGTTGATTCAACATCGCACTGGCAAAACGTGCTGCTACCCAGTCAAGTTTCTTTTATTAAGCCTACCTGTCAAGAGAAAAATGTTAGGCCGGAAGAAAGCCCTCCTTTCCTGAAGATACAGTTAGACACTTCATCAGGATCGCCATCCTGGTAATTCAGAGGACAGAAAGGAATGGAGGTCCTTAGGGAGGATTTGGTGCACAAGCAAATAGTCAAAGCATAGTTTAAAAGTACATTAGCATCACGCCTTCAAGTAAGTTGGAGCATTCAGGAAAGAATCACGCTCATCAGATGAAATTAGAGAGCACGCTTCCCCAAACGGCAAAATTGGGTGAGCAATGCATCGTTCTGGTATTTGTGATCTACCAGTCCATTACTGCTTCTATATAAAATTACATTTCTGATAAAAATTTTAGTGATTTTTATGATTACAGACCAAAAGTCAAAATTTGCATTTAAATAGGTGTATTAAAAACTCAGCAGCACAGGTAGAAGCAGGAAATGCTGTTTTAAGGAACATTTACATAGGGAGCATAAGCACAGAAGGGATTTTTTTCTTCTCAAATTATTTGAACCATTTTGTTTTTATTACTGTTCTTGGGTCCAATTCAAAGTCAAGATCTGAACTGTAGTATGCTGCACCCCTGGACTCATCTCAGACTGAGCTGTAGAAACTACTCTTTTAATCTTTCCATTGGGAATGGCCTCATTTGTTATAAATAAAGTATTTTTTCATCCATAGTCCAAGGTCACAGTTTTCACCAGCTTGCAGCACAAGTCATATTATACTACTTTTGCTATCAAGTTGTTGACTCAATTTTGTTTGCATCAGTCACCACAGGCTAAACTTCAGCCATTAGATTTCTCCCCAGACAGCACAGCCATTTTTGAGAGATGAATTTTCAATGTATAACTTAAAAATTCAAAAGTAATTCTCCCACATAAATGCCTGTCATCAACTACCTCCTCAAGACTTAATCATATTTTATTTTGCCACTTTTTTATTTCTGATGTTAAAGAAATTCTTTGTCTGACCTCTCTCCTGTATCTTTCTGTCTTCTTACTACATACCTTTTCGTTTCTATATATTGTTCAGATACAACTTTAAACTTTGGCTTAAAAAACGATTCTATACTTTTAAAAGGCACCTAAGTCTTGCCAACATGTTATGTTGGGTCAGGTCCTTAGCTCCTCACTACTACTATGGAATGATGGTGCCGTTTACAGTCCAGCTGGGATCAGCAACATGTGTTCTCCATATAGAAACCATAAAAATCAATGCTGTTGCTTTTCTTCCCTCTTTTTTTTTTTTTGTCTTTCTTAACACATAGGCATTCCAATCATAATGATAATACAATTTGAACGACATTATTGTTAAAGGGGTTACATTTAACGGTAGTCAGTTTTAGATCTGCTATGAGTTAATGCTTTCATAAACACGCCATTTCTTTCCATGAAGAGAGAATCACCAGGTGTGAATGGACTCACTTTCAGATGCTCTAGCAAGACTCTGGAACACAAAATTTAGGACCTGAAAGTCACAAGACCTTTTTTGCTGCTAACTTGTTAATCAAGCATTTAAACTCTCCGTCAGTTTAAACATCTATAAAATTGTTACAGAATCAAATCAACTCTTGGAAACATGAGTGTAAGCATAGCACAAAAACATTATAACTAAATGACCATTTTGGGTGTATTTTTGCTGTCTTCTCCAGAGGTTCTTTCCTACAGAATAATTTCTTTAACACAGGCAAAATGTGGGATTATTGCGTGGGAACAGAAAGTTCAAGTATAAACAGATTAATCACAGATGGATTTCCTGAAAAATTTGTAGTAAAATTTTCTTCTACCCAGGTAATCCCCAAGTTTCTTCAAGAAACGTTTCTCAGTGTATTTATAAGTCAGAAATATACAGAATGTCACACAAGCAAATGTACTTTCATACATTGACTCATTCTGGAATTTCAGACAATTGTTACTTGCACCATCATTTTCCAGTTATCTCTCCATAGTACAGAGATGTTTATCAGCCAGTTCCCAGTAGTTTTAAGTAGAAACAGTGTATAAGATAGCAGGAACATCAGTACTACTCATGAAATCATAACAGTGGTTTATTTACAGCAGTAGCTTTTAGGCAATCTACAGAAAACCTAAAGGTGAATGGTTAAATTCTCTAGAGCAACATTTCTTCCAACCACCTGTCAGCTGACTTACCTTCAGAACCAGGATATTCCTATTACTTTCATTAAGCTTATTTCAGTTTTTATATACATTTATAAAACATTTACCTACATTTTTATATACACACATAACAGGGCCATTTTACAGAATACTGAAAAATATTTAAATTATATTTTTAGAATGTAATACTCAGGGCTACCTTCAGACACAGGCAAAGCAGGTTATTTTTTTGAGGCAAGAGACTGTTACCAGACACTCATGGACTTGCTGTCTGCTATCCTTTTTCTTCAAGCACCAACCAGTTGCAATGGGGTGTGAGTGGCAGATGCAAAATCACAGGCTAGGCTAACTCCCAGCCTATAACCCAGGCTCACCAGGGCAGATGTGCAGGATACCACACCAGAGCAGAATTAGCCCCAAGCACCAAGAGACAGAACTGATAAGGCTATACAAAGGCCATATTCTCTACGCTTCTACCCTGGATGATAGGTTTTCCGTTCAATCAGTTTCTCCTATACTGCTGAAAAGCACTGAGGCTTGTTGTGCTGAGTACTGTAGAATAATTTCATGCTATATCCCAAACCGATTCTTTCCTCAGTTTTACATCTGCTTTCATCCGACTTAATGGAATGGCATTTTGTTAGCATTCTATGGCAGAATAAGAATACTTCCTAAATTGATTTCAGAACATATTAAAACTTCAGAACCACTTCCTATCTGTTTTGTTCCATTTTTCCAGTGGTTTGCTTGCTTTTTTGTCAGTTGTTCCACACACAGCACTGCTTTCATTAAATTGTCCATTATAAACCTCTTTTTTAAGATTCTTCCACAAAGATATCTAAATATCTAATTTCTCTCAATTTTAATGGGATTGAGGCGCTTCAATAAAATCATGAATCTCAGTTGTAATTTTAATATATATAAGTGAAAATGTAGATTTTTATTTTACCCTCACAGGATATAGTTAATTTAGAAGTCATTTAGAGCTTAGGAGTTTCTAATGGACATTAACTTACAAGTGAAGCCACCCGAAAATTTAATCTGTCTTCACTTAGCCTTGCAAAAATTGTATGAAGTTTCCATTTTCTTGACCAGCTAAAATACACTTTTCTACTTTGTTTTAATACCGTGTCCAAAAGCAATTGATTTCATATCTTTGTCTGGAAATACATTATTAAAATTTAACTATCCTTACTCAAGAAACCAGATAGAAAAAAGTAGTTAATTTGTATGGTCTATCTATTGATCTCACCATTCAATTTTCTGCGATCCTTTGCTTATTCTCTTCTCTAGTCTACAAATTTTCTTTTCTTATACAGAAAGTATTTAACAACACAAGGGGTTTGGACTACGTCAACATTTACACTGCTTTACAGCTACAGTAAAGTGTAGTACACAGTAGCATAAAGCACTGGAAAAAGTCTATCACTTAATCGCTTAACCTTATATTCTTTGTGTGCAGAATAACATATTAGTTACAGCTTTTCCCATAGTGAGATGCCACAATGCCATCTGCAACAACTTACCGTCTACAGCATACGACGGTCAGAAGAACCAAACAAACTGCACAGTAGCTGCCACCTTGTGCTGCTGAATATTCCCATCCAGCGCAGGCAGAGGCAGCCAGAACAATGATGTGTGCATTGACATTCGCTTTCCACTGCAGTTTTGACTGGAAAATCATAATCTGGCCCTGAAAAATATAGAGCATTTCGAGACTATCCAAATGATTCTAACGGCTATGACAGAGTTTACTCGAGTAAACATATGCCCATAGCCTTGGAAGCCCTCCCTTGCATGTGACTCAGGAGTGTACTGGTAGAAAAGCATTTCCCCTCTTTCCACACTGATCTCACTGTAAAATGGGTTGTTAAAGACAAGACCCCTTTCACAAATTTTCCTTTTTGAAAGAGAATTATATAGTATATAAAATTTGCATCTTGCTTGTTCTCTTGTTTTTAAGGAATGTTTTCTGGCAGGACATTTGAAGGAAGCATAATCTGAACTTGCCCCGACAGGCTTGACTGGGGAAGTCTCACGCTTGCTGAAGTACTTCCTCAGAGGCACCCTCTCCTGAGTGTCTTCTACTCTCATACTGCCACCAGCTCTTTTGTCTTGCCTGATACCGACACAGTAAGTGACAGAAAACTGGAAAATGAGAAGCGGTAAAGAACCCCCCAACCAGTGGAACAGAGATATCACAGCCTAGGTCATGCGCTGTTTCTGGCCTCCCCACTGAAAGGTGTATTGGGCTTACATGTCCAGGCGCCACAGGGGGCTGCAGGGCCTCTGTGAGGAGAGGGCAGGGCTGCCAGTGCCAGACACAGCCGGTTCCGGCCGGTTCCAGCCAGTTCCCCAACGGCCGCAGCTGGGGCACGGCCGGGCCCCGCAGAGAGGCTGGGGCTGCTGTTCACTCATGCTGCGTACTCTGCTACGGAGCGTACACCGCTGAACCAGGCAGCCAGAAAACAGGCAGACGCAGAAAGGTTAAGATCAGCTTTAAGGAACAATACTAAGAATGTAATGATTTCAGTAACCCGCTAGTTTGGAGCTGTGCCTCCATGAAAGCGCTCCCTCTATAAATACAACAGCAAAAAGCATTCAACTAATAATGAGAATCTAGGCCCCTCAACAGTGGGTCAAGGTCCAGAACTGAATTGTTTCACGAGAAGTGTCATGTAATAACAATTCTTTTTCATGGAGGAATCTGTAGACCGATCTGGCCTACAGAAATCCTGTTCCGCGTGCCTTTAACAAATAACAAGGCTTCCCCTGGTATAGGCAGTCCCTGAACACAGAAAGGTTTTCTTCCTTCTTTTTTCCCTTCCCAGTTCTCCTCATGTCCTCTCCTCTTGAGAGCAGGGCATTAGTAGTCACTAAATAATGTCTTTGTAAAGGTTTAATCTCCTAGCAATTACGGATATGAGCATTTCATTATACATACAGTATGACAAATATTGAAGAGGTCTCCCAGCTGTTTTGATCAGTTCTAATCCAGGCACGCACGAAGGCGGTGGCGACACCCCAGCGGCTCACGTCTGCCGCTCCGCGAGTGCGGCTGCAGCGCCAGCACAAGCCCCGGGGGGGCTGGAGGAGTGGGCGCGCTTTTGAACCGGTGCTGGGGAGTCAGAGCCGTAAGCAGACATCCGTGCAACTGCTAGAGGTCCTGATCGAACTGGTGGTGTACCCGCACAGGTTACGCCCTACATCCACACTGCCAGCTGCTTTGAAATAACGCGGCCTGATTCCAAAATGGAAGCCCTGCTCGGGTACTGAAAAAGCTGAAGCACAGAAAGATTGTACTTCTTGTCTGCATCTAGTTTTGGTCTATGCTACTGGATCAAGGAGAAACCGTATGTTCTGGTTACCATACCTGATGGGAGAATAAGGCTGAAGAGCAGTGCTGGAAACCTAAGATAGAGCACGCAGGTCATACTTGACAGAAACGCAGCCGCGCCTCACTTGCAAGAAAATCTGGTGCAAAGCGGTTCTCATCTCCGAACACACTGCAGTATTTACAGTCATTTTTAATTACACTTTTCGTAATTGGGTTCATTTCAGTAACTGCTTTAAATTTGGGGGTGTCTAAGTGATAATTTGTTCTGTCTCAAACTTTTACTACCACATAAAGTTATAATAAAGAGACATAGGTCCCCTTTGTAGCTGGTGTAAACAGTATGACAGTACATGAGAAATCTTTTCCAATACAAACTAATTTTCCAGGGCCTGAAGAGGACAATTATGCTGTTACATGCATATTTTGAAATAAGAGCAGGCAGCACATTCCTAAGATGTTTCTGAGCATACCACCCTATCCAACCCCTGTGCAAACAAGTATTTTCGGTGCTGGGCACAAGGGCTCTTCGCTGCTGCGTGACCTAACGACTCAGGATACAAATTTCTCCAGCAAGAAGAGCACAAGACCTAGACTTCATTCCTCTGCTCTGTGTTTGAATTCAGTATTTCTGGTGACCAGGAATTACATTCAGCATGACAAACAATTTAATGAACTACCAATTCAGAGTTGACCTTCAATGAAAGTACTGTTTAATTACCCCGTTTTTCTGAAGTCGGGCATAAGAATGCTAAACCATTTCCGAACAGATGCAGGAGGTACATATTAATTTTAGTAGCAAAGGTCATTACATACGTAATTCTGCACTTTTTGCTGGCATCCCTCCTGTCAGAGGATTACTTATGGATGTCTACGAAGACAAAGAGGAGGAAAAATCCTCTGTGTTCTTTCAGCTTCAACTTAGCAAAGTCCCATCTCCTATCTCCTTTTTCATTTATACTCTTTTCAAAAATAAGTCTAAATCCAATACTGAGAGAGAAAATACATTATCTTGCAAATTAAAGTCATAAGATTAGATTAGTGCCTACATGGCTGAAAAGTATTTGTGTATGTTTTCATACTGATGTAGAGTAGTCTCTTGGGAAAAAAACTTCAGAGCAGAATTAAGGGACATTTTAGCACGTCTGAAAAAAACCCACAACAAACAAACACCACTCATTTGAGCAGGAAAAAGAACTAAGTCGATTAGCCCGTCCTTGACAATCAGAACTATAAAAATTCTCCCTCTGAAAGCAAAGATCAATTTCTACTTCAACCTATGAGCATGAGATGTGAACCAATAACTTTGCAGAGAAATAAAGATTTCTTGGCCTGTCTAGGTTTATCTTATCAGACTAAAGAAGTGGGCTTCATGTTAGAGACTGCTATTTTTTTTTAATCTTATTGCCTGAGGAAATGTGAAAACGGCCTCAAGAAAAAGTCAGCTCTAACAATATTGAGCTGATTCTCTCCCTCTGTCTTTGTTTCATCCTTCAGACTTAGATGCTGTTTCAGAAGAAGCATTAGAAGTAGCCAACCCCAGTGAGAACATGAAGAAGGTATCAGAAACAGCTCCTTACTACAATGTTTTCCCAAGGTACCAAATGTGCATCTCTCCACTCAAATCATACTTCCCTTGTTTCTTTGGTGGTAGGAGGACAATGGGAGATAGGTATAGCATTTTCAATTTTAATAAAAATGCTGCAACCATTAAATTTATTTTATGGTTGAGAAATGGAGTAGGGGTTTTATTCACAGGGACGGAGACAGTGGTAGTTGCAGTGGATTAGACTGTTGGGGTGTGGTGGGGTTGGTTTTGTTTTTTTGTTTTGTTTGTTGTGGGTTTGTTGTTTTGTTTTGTTTTTTTTTTTTAAATAAACCAGAAATTAGCTAGGAAATGCCAACACAATTTGGAGCATCCCCAAAGAAAAGACTGAGCACACTTACAGCCGCTGCTGGTGGCTCCATGAATGTAAGAAATTAAAGGGATTTTTTCTCTTTTTCTTTCCCCAAAATAATACACCAACTTTTATTACCCACAGCCTATGTTCAGAGAGAAGTAGTTCTCCAGGGAATGTTACAATAGCTTGCTAGTCCCTCAGCTTTACATGCTGGAGTCTGGTAGCACAAGCCAACATCTCAGCCTCACTGACAGAGGATTGCTTCACTAAGTTGCTTTTTTTTTTTTTTCACACGGGGGAAAAAAAAAACCACACAAAAAACCCCTAGAGTTAAGAGTATCAGAGTGCACCTAAAAAACATAAACTAGATAAGGCACGTTAAATTTGTTGAAAATCACTTTGCATTATTTAACTGGCTGCATCCCTACCAAACTGAGTAAACACAGACAGGACGCCAGGCTGGAGGTAAATTTCATGCCTTGTTGTCACAGAAAGGCTTCTGGCATCTATAACAAAAATTTATGCCAGATAAATGACTATTCTCATGAAGTCTCTTAAAGAAAGCCTTTCTTGTCATTGGTCTGTGTGTGCGCGTCTTTCTGGCTCTCTGCTTTTGAAACCTTGCCTATCACGGACTAGCTGCTGTAAATACATTGTTGATTTTGAAAGTACACTTAAAGTTGATATCAGCTTTGGCCATCAATTTTGGAGTTCCCGACTGGCTGTGTAAAATCATGATTTCAAGGTCATCTTTGTTGGTGGCAGCTTTTTTTAAACAGAAAAGGTTCTAGGAATAGGGAAAGAGGATGCACTAGCTCTTTTTTGACTTTCATAACTCTACGCTGAGATTCAAACACTGTGTCTTGGACAGAGACAGTTACCCAGTCAGCAGGGTGCTTTCCTCAGCACTGGTTTTGTGTTCCTATATTTTGGTGTCAGTGGTCCCACAGCTGCAGTCAGCTGCATTAGGGCAAGCTGATGCAAACAAAATCTAACTTTACAAAAAAGAATTCATTTTCAGTGAGATAAGCTGCCTAATCCAGCCAACAGGGAAAAGGATACTATTTTCATATTCATATGTATTCCAGGATTTTACTACCAGGAGTGTTATTTAAGCTCTAGTAGAAAATACTAGGAAATTCTCGATGCTTTAGATGTATGGACTCCACACAAAATGAAGAATGACTGTTGAAGCTATGATACTACCGTTCTGAATCAACTAATGGCTCAGTTTTTTGATGTGCAGGCATTCAACTACTAGCAAGGACAACATTCTGATTCAAGTCATCCCTAGGTCACAGAAATTGATATACACATTCTGTTCTACTACAGTAAATTTGCCAAAAAAGAACAAAAAAAAGTCTTTCAGTGAAGCAGATTATTGTAAATCATGTTTGTACTGAAACAAAGATGAGATAGTAGGAAAAATAATTGACCATATTTCCTAAGTGGCCCAGATTATTAGTGGTTTTTAAAATATAGACATTCACATGCAAGCCATTAAATGCATGCTTAAAATGCATCAATAATTCAGCAATTTTTAAGTTCAACCTGGGAAATCACCTTTTACAGATAATCTATAGCACAGCACTATTAGATCATAAGCCATCAAGCGTGAAAAAGATAGTAATATGGCCAACTAGATCTTTTGTGCACATCACCATACATCAGTGTATTTTAGACTTCAGACTGTCCGTGAAATTCTGATACATTCTTATACCAGAACAGCATCTATTTGCAAGGTTATGACCTCCCATTTAGACTATGTGATTCTGCAAGAGTGGAGATAAGAAACTGGTGAAACCGTCAGTACAGAAAAGTACACACTTTTGGTAAAAAAAAATCATCCACTACCTAGAATGAAGGAGTAGAAAGCATTTTGTGATACTTGTATTTCCACTGTGTATCTCTGTGCTATGTTACCATAAAAAACACAGAAGGCAAAACACTTCGTGTCTCTCACACATAAAGACACTAATAGCTCAGTCTCACCATGGTGCCTAGGTTCCTATAGTTTCATCATTAAAGATTTTGGTCAGTCAACTGTGGTGGTAATTATCACATAAATTAACTGAGAGACAGGAAAACCGGAATGTAAGAGAAACTCTCACCTCCAGCAACAAAGTATAGGACTTCATTTTCCAGTAATATTTTCAAACCTAACACCAATGACAAACCCAAGTTTTTTTCTGAATATTGCTTAGGTTACAGACAGAAAGCCTATTAGTCAGTGCCATTTACCCCCTGGTATCCAGCTTTTGTGTGCTGACCTGTCACAATAAAACAATACTGAAGACATATTTTCAGATACAGGTGATTAGCACAGCAAGGAAAGCAGCAGAGTGAAAATTCTTTTTCAGATAAGTGTTGCTTGCAAGGAGTGTAGGCAGAAGGAGAAGCAAAGAACTAATCAGCTTGGATACACTAGATTACAGTGCTCAAACTTTTATTTGGGTTGTGGGGTTTTGTTTTGGGTTTTTTTGTGTGTTTTTTTTTTTTTTAAATAAGGGTATTTTGCTTTAAAATAATCTGAATCCTACTCAGTTCTGCATGGGAATATTGTTATCCTCAATGCATTCAGCTGACAATGTGAATTTCCAACAGAATCCCAAATCTTGTCTTTAGAGGTGTTTAAATAAAGGCAGACGGCACCTTGAGTCTGTTCTATTGCTCCAAGAGAGGTTCAAATTTTATTTCTGCTGTCCTTGATACAGCTGAGCTATTTTTTAAACTTTTTGGGGTTTTGGTTTTGTTTGGTTTTGTGTTTTTTTTTTAGTGTCTCCAACAATGGAGATGTTAAATAATGCTTACTGTTAGGAAGTTTGCATTGCATCAGATTTAGGGTATTTTCTTCTCATATAATTTCATAGTTCATCCTTGACACAAGGAAAAGATTAAATTTTGTAACTGTTGTGACACAGACTTTACCTACTCTTTACAACTTTTAAAGGTTTGGAATGTTATGAGATCACACTGCGAAGGGCAGTTGCTGATATAAATGAAGGGTTATGACTATTAGCTAATGAAGTCATTCACTACCCTCAGTAAAAGAATATTCAATCCTTTTCTCTTTTTGCACCTCTACTGAAGTATTTAATGATTACACAACAAGAGGCATCAGACCTTAAAAAGTGGGTTACATGAATACTGCACATTAACCTGTAACACGGTCACTTTTGCACTATTAAATCACAGAATCACAGACTGGCTGAGGATAGAAGGGACCTCTGGAGGTCATCTGGTCCAATGCACCTGCTCAAGGAGGGCCGCCCAGGACCACGTCCAGCCAGCTTTTGAATAGCCCCAATGTACAAGACACCAGAACGTCCCTGGGCAACCAGCTGTCAGTGCTCAGTCAGCCTCACACTGAAAAAGTGTTTCAGTTGGTGCCAATTGTCTCTCATTCTGTCACTAGACACCACTGAAAAGAGCCTAGCTCCATCCTCTTTGCACCCTGCCTTCAGGTATTCATATATATTGATGAGATTCACCTTGAGCCTTTACTTCTCCAGGCTAAGCAGTCCCTGCTCTCTCAGCCTTTTCTCACAGGAGAGATGCTCCAGTCCCTTATGCATCTTTGTGGCCCTTCATTGGACTCCCTCCACGAGCTCCATAGGTCTCTTGTACTGAGGAGACCAGAACTGGACACAGAACTCAAGGTGTGGCCTCCACACTGCTGCGCAGAGGGAAGGATCACCTCCCTTGATCTGCTGGCAATGCTCCTCCTCGTGCAGCCTCAGATAGCATTAAGCTTCTTTGCCACAAAGGCACATTGCTGGCTCCATGTTCAACTTGGTGTCTACCTTTTACATTCTAATATACAGTTTTTCTGTATTACACAGTATTACAAAAATCAGGATTTAAAGAAAATCATGGAACATGATCAGAGTTCACATCTAAAGCCTATTCTTCCTTAAAAACACAGGCAAATCACTGCTTATGCAATGGTTCAGTGAGGGCATTGATTAATCAGAGGCAGAGGTCTATCAAAGTAAAAATGGAAGATGTAGGGTTCTGTAGTGGACCCTCTCTCTTACTATTTGCATGCACACAGATGGAAAACCATGTACTGCTGCTGAATCAGAGGCCTTTGAAAGTTAATAAAAACCCAAAACATAGGATGGAAGCCATACACTGAAATAAAGTAATTTGTTACTGTCCCTATATCATGACAGAATGAAAGACAGATACTTTGAAATGTCATATTACAGAATTCTACATAAGAAAAAGAAAACTGATTGCTGACATACCACTGCTAATTCTGCTATTCCTCTTCTATGCAACAGAACTCTTAAACATCTTCAAAAACACAAGAAACGACTAATGCTTTTTCTTTTAGTTTTTGCTTGCTTTGTGCCCACAGCAGCACAGATACACACCGACATACAAGCTGGCTGAGCAAGGGAGACTGGCCATGATGAGAAATGAAGCACTGACATTTGGCAAAACTTGGCAGGCAAAGACAAAAACGCCATACAAAACCTCAGACACAGATCAGACCCCCCAAACTCTGAACAGCAGCTGCTAATCAGCTGAGGTTGGTGAATGAATCAGAGTTTGCAGCTAAGTTCACATTACGAATTTTTCGAAGGTTGCTTTCTGTTCTACCAGTCTCTTGTCCTAACATCAATACACCAACGGTTTGAGCAGACTGCAAGGTGGTAGAAGTCGCTGGGAGATATTTTTCTCTTTTACACACAATAATGATGACTTGTGAGTAACGCGCATATGTTAAAATGTTTGTTTCCACAGGCTGCAGTAATGATTCCACGTCATTAACAGAGGAAAATCTGAAATAAAAAGTCTGGGGGAAAAATAAAAATTCTGTCGCAAGTTATATCTCAGTTATTACGAGCTTAATTTACTGCCTTTGTAGATGAGTTTGTTGCAGGCTCCATTTGCAGCTCCCCTGCATGAACAACGTCCCCAACAGAACCAGACAAACCAGAACCAAGTATAATCGAGAAAACAACGTCAAAGGAAGTAATGAAAAGCACAGGCAAAAGTCTTGCTTTTCTGCCTGGATGAATGCTCTTTCTCCTTAAGAATGCCTCTCACTTAATAATGGGAAACATGGATTTAGAAAAGAAAATTAAACAAAGCAAGTATACATACTTTACTTCTGAATAACTGGAGCTCAATCTGGGAGTCTGAATGTAGATACGATCTTCCAGCAGCTGAGGATGTTTTAACTGTTCTCTTCACGGCTGGCAGGTGAGCTTCACTTCTCCCCCTAACCCACACAAGCCAGCACTCCCACACGATGCACTGTATGGTTGAGGCTTTACTGGATCTGAGAGAATTCAGCACTGCTCTTACTGGAAATCAAGAGAAAACAACTACGCAGCTTTCTTGGATTTCTTTAAAAAAAAAAAAAATCATCTTTAAAGCATTTTTTTTGAATGTTGGTCATTTTTGGAATGTGTTTCATGACATCGCACCCCTCCATCCAGGGGAAATGGCATGTGACTCCCAAACACTGAATCTTTGTACTGTAGATCTGCAATAATAATAATCTGCAATAATAAAGCAGTATTTACTGAAGACTAACTTAAATCTTGATAGAGTGCCTATTTATGCCCTACCAGCTCCATTCTTATGGCTACAATTTTTTTTTTTTGTACTACAGGATAGAGGAATGGCTTGAAAGGCGAAAATTGGTTTTTCGTTGTGCATTTGGCATCATACGCACTGAAAATATGAAGCAGAGAACAGAGTTCTCAGACAATTGACATACTTTACCCTGGAGTACTTCTATGATCGGTTTGATATATTTATTTATGCATTTTATAAAAACTCTTAGTTCAATAAATGCTGCAAAATCAAATAGCATACTTCTGAATTATGCAAAATTTTATTATACATGTCATAAATAAACTCTATGAAACATTAATCAACTTCAAAAAGGCTTCGTAAGAACTCCATGCAATGTTTTCTCTTTGGTATATTTTGAAAATTATGATTCTGTCATATTTATGAGTATAGAGGTTAAACTTTTTAAGAAAGAAAACTGCTTTGTGCAACTGGTATCAAGACACATCCAACTGTATCAACTGATTCATTGTTTTATTTACCCTTTATGCAAAAGCATAAGCAACATAAAAGCCATCAAAATGAGAAATTAAGTACAAATCACCACATCCGTCTCAGTATGTATAACACTACAGAACTGTTAACGCTAGACTTGAGAACGTTCTATTAATTATTAGCATCGTAATTCCTCATAGCCATCCCCTACAAGACAAACTCAGTTAAGCGCTCATGAGCCAGTGGGTCACTCTAGGCTTATGCAGAGAGTAACACAGAGAGGACAACGCTTGCTAAATGCCGCGGGCTGCGGAACCAGAAGCTGACTTGTCAGAAATTATATAACTGCTGAAAAGATTTTATAGACTTCAAGGGAGAGTTTACTTGGGGCAAACAAGAAATTATGACTACAAAGAGGAGGACCAAAATTGCCTGGATCTAAGGGGGTTTTGTTCTGATGCAAGAAAAGTTATGTCGTCAGCATCAGAGCCACACATCGTCCCAAATGAATTCTGGTTTGCAAACCACGGGTTTTTTTAAGAGACTATTACTAAAGATCTGGAAATGTGTTGACTTTTTGTAGTTGCACTGCTTTTCCATTAGGTAAACAATGAGGTCATTTATCAAATTACACAGTAGACTAACCACATGTTAACCTAAAGAAAAATTTGAAAATAAATTCACAAACTTACCATATGGAACAGTTAGGATGAGGGAGTCCGGAATGCTTTTCTATTTACAGGATTTGTTTAATCTATTGTCTTTATCAGAAGGAAGATTTTTTTTTTTTTTTTTTAGAAAAACAAAAGAATAATCTGGGGGTCAGATTTGCCAGAGTATTCTTAAGTTTTTGTAAAAAATTTGTACCTTTGTAAAAGAAAACCTGTGTTAAAATACATGAAGATAATTATAACATACATTGAAAAAACTAGATAACCTAAATAAATATAGAAGGCAAATGATCCAAGTCTATAGAAATGGTAACTAAATACACAGCAGCAGCATAAAGGTGACCAATGCTGTTAACATGATCATTAATGAGCTCCCTCACAGCATAGACAGAGTAAGAATTTTGGTGTACAGCATTTGTTAATATTGGACGTACTAGAAGTGAAAGTACTGACATAGCATTTTAACCTAGTAATTAAATTAATCCAATACAAAATATTAGAATCCTATTTGCATTATGAAAGTTTGAATTAATTTTACTAAGAAAGGTATACAAGATTTTATTAAAATTTCAGTATTCAAAATAAAAATACATAAGTATGAATTCAAATTATAGGATTATATAACAGAGGAGGGGGTTTAAAAAGTAACTTCTTGTATCGAGAAATCAACATACCTTACAAACGGAAGCTAAGCATTAACTTAGCTTGACTATTACCTTAATTTTACTGATAGGAAACAAAAGCACAGGAAAAGTAAAGAAACGCCCAAGGAAAGAGGCGGGAATAAAAGTAAAAAATACAGTCCATATTCCTTAACCCTCAAGTTGGTACTTACTGTATTAAAATATAGTATATTTTAACAATAAATTGTAATATTAAATAGCCTATGTTATTCATGCTTTTTGATTAATTTTTCATAAAATTCAAGAAAGTTTAGAACGTCTCATGTGTTTTTCTCAGAGATGTCTTTGCAGCGGTGTCTCGGAGTTGCTGCATCAAGGGCCCAGTTTAGCAGCTGAGTCGATATCGACTCTGTGGACTTCGCTTTAAGATTAACACTGCATGGCCTCTTTGTCCAGAACACAACCATGACCGAGTTAAGTGGAAACCCATTTTTTAACGTACAGAGACAGGGACTCACTGTAACTGTTGGTTGAAAAGCAACATAATTCCGGTGCACAATTCATTTTAAAGTATCTTGTCTATTTGCAAAGAAGCACTGAACAGTTCTAATCAGATCTGTTTGTTATGTATTTGTTCTCCTTGGTTCGCTAACTTTGCAGTTACCAACCTATACACTACAACCACCGTATCTGGTAAGCCCAGCTTTTAACCTTCTCTACCCCAGTACCCTCCTTAAGTTCAGTACTAGTACCACATTTTCCATTTTAGCCCATCCACACTTCTGTCCTGGCTCAGCAAATGATAATTTGCTCTCATTAAAAACAAACAAAAATTGTAACCTGTGATTAGCTTTTAGCAACTAAAGGTGGACAGCACGTGCTTTTCTACATCATATATATTTAGCACTTTTCATATGAAAATATCAAATGGACTTTCTAACTGAACTTCACAAAGAGTAGAAAAATCAATTAAAAAACCCTAAGAGAATAACCTAACAAGACGCATGGAAAAGTAAATGTACTCGCACCACACAGGTCAAGCTCTAAATATAATAGATGATGAATTCTAATGGGCTGTAAACATTCAAAGAAGTGGATTTTGAACTGAGAATTAACTTAAGAGTTATGCCACTAAGAAGAAACCTTGCGTCAAACTGTAGGAAACTGCTTCATGCAGACATTTACTATAATGAATCAATACCTTTATAGTTTGCTTCTGATCCAAAAAACATATACGTGAAAGCAACATGCACACACACTGGGAGAATCGCAAAGCATAGGCACTTAACAACAGGTTAGCATACCATCCATATGCACTCTGAAATATTTCAGTCTCCTGCAGAATAGGTTCAGCCTAAGGTTAAAATTTAACTTGGGTTATGATAAATATTTAAAACATTTATAAAATTATTTAAACATTTATAAAAAATTATAAAAACATATATAAAAACATAAATTTAAGAACATTTCTGACTGGTTGCCAGGTTGTTTCTTTAAACACTCAGGGCAAAGGCCTCCTCCTTACCTATTATTCAGAGGATCTTCCAGTTTGCACTTACTTAAAATAGAACAACGATAAAGTTACATAAAATCTTGCAGACATTGAAAGCCATATAATCCATAATAAAATAGAAAAGTGAATTTATTAATGAACCACAAAGTCATAGATATTAAAAGAAAATTTCATTACTAAATTTTCTTCTCTGTGATAGTGTAACTGGATTCAGGTTGCCAGAAAAAGCTCTTTTCACTAGTTTTACATTGACGCCATGAAAACAAACCACAAAACACTGCAAACCAACACACAAACAGCAGCATCTTCCTTATTTTTAGAGCTAATGGGGGAAAAAAAAATGATGCATGAAGACAGCTTCCTGCATACAACTACCAGAGGATGCCTATGGCTCTTATTTTCTCCTGACAAACACATTTAGTTACAAGAACATCTATCCCTCACTAGACTGTCAGAAATGGGATTTAAATATATCTTCCACATTATTACATTTTTTTGTATTTATGTAAGTGTTCTGGTTATGAAAAGGAAATTATTTTCATCATGGGTTAATCGGATAACTTGACATTCAAAATAGCTGTTATTCAACTACAGCTGACAAGTATCTTTCAGGAAGTTAATTTAGTTTCTTCCTCTCTTTTTTTTTTTTGCCCATAACTCATAACAGAAACAGTTACTTTACCATACAGGCACTTATTTCTAGCCCCAGGTTGCTCCACTAAAAGACACTATACCAGCCATATTGCTGAGAGTTGGCTCCTCTTAAGCTCCAGCCAGCCCATCTGTAGATAATTTCAGAAGTCACAGATGCAGCAATAACCACTGGCAAACCTGATATATCAAGGGCTGCAAGGAAGGCAGAGTTCACTTCAGACAGATGTTCTGGCAAAGCAGGATAGTTAAAAAAAAAATCCAATAAACAATATCACCATTATCTACTCAGGGACCAGCCGTTTGCACTCAAATGTACTTGTAACAGTGAGAAATGGTATCTCATGTGTGTTTTTCTTCTAGTAAGTGTTTGCATTTCTTCAATTTTACTTCCCACTCCTGTGAGTCATTTCCTTGCCATCCCACCTCACTTACTTGGCTTGTTGCTTGCTAACTGCAGCTTATTTGCTCTTAAAATAGTCATTATGTCTCATCATATCTAAATAATTGGGCTAATGACAGCAAGTTTATTTCTGTTGATTCAATAATGCATCACAGACAACATCAACATTACAAAGTCTGCTTATTTAGAAATCATTAATAAGGCCTTTCACAACATCACAAAGTTGGCTAATAAGCTGCATTCAAATATAATGATGATGCAGTTAGCTTTATTTTATTTGCTTTTTGCTCCTCAATTTTTATGGTGAATGGATTTTTTTCCTCCAGTTTTTCCTCCGTTATATAAATACCCCAAATTTACTTCAAAAATGAATGAAAAACAACATTCTCAGGTATTCAGTTGAACTCAGGAATGCTCATGTTAAAAAAAAAAAGGCAGCAAACTAAATATTGTGGCATTTACCATATCATATTAACAATATTTACCATTGATCATATTATGATATTAATATCCACCAGTGTCAGCCCTCTCCATCTCACAACATACTATGGGCAGTATAAGAAAATGGGTTGAGTTCAGTTGGAGACTAAAAAGAGAAGTCCATCCCCATGCAGATATTAAACTGACGCACTCCTTGATCTTTGCCTGAGCAAACATTAAAATTACAAGATCATTAAAAACACACATTCAATTAATTGGAAGAGTTGTCTGACTACAACAAATTTGAAGGGTTTTGCCAGTCTTGGACATACGATTGAAGTAAAGAAACTGTACTCAGGTTGCAGGAATGCAGAACCAGACCTCCAGAACATAAAAGGTTTGCTATGGGAGGCAAGTGAACTGCCAGCAACAACAACAAAAACAACACTTGTTTTGAAAACATTACCTTTAGTATCAGGACTGCGGAGGAAAACAGCTGTCTTGCAACATAATTAGGAGTTGCTTATTATAAAATACTTTTTTTTCCCCCTAACATTAATCAAAAGTGAAGGACTGGGTAGTTAAATATCAAACGTGAGTGAAAGCGCATCCCACACTCTTGTACCCTGAGATGAGGTTTACCTTAAAACCAAAGCACTGATTTTCTGCCTAAACACATGCACATCTAATCGATTCTCATCGGAACTTATAACATCTAGGGAAAAAAGAAAACAAAACACCCCAACAACCACATCATTAAAAACCCAAGGACACACCTGAATTTAGACGCTAAGGTATAGTCCTGTCACTCAGGAGGATACAGTATAGCCATTGGTCGCAACAGGCCACAGTCATTGCACTGAACTTGCAAGGCCTCAGAGCTGAGGCTTGGCAGGCTGGTTTGGTAGGAACTTGCCTTCAAAAGCTCAGAGCTTTGTTTTTACTTGGTTTAACAGCAACTGTAACTGCTCTAATGGCCAGGTTGCTGGTGCCTAATTTGTTTCATGTCTGATTGTCTTTGTGTGTTATAAACATTTTTGTTACATACATATACAGGCAGTAGCAAAGAGGAGTTACTCTGTGTAGCCTGAGATATTTCTGACTGAAGTAATGATGCATTGTCAAGGAACACAGGCATGGTACGATGGCAGTCGCCTTGCAAGCTGGCACACAAGATGTGATGTAGAGAGCTTTGGGCAAAGGGTGAAAAGAGATGGGGCATTGGAGAGTCAAAGGTTTTAAATGGCTCATCCAGGGTGTTAAAGAAAGGCAGAAATTAAGAAATGCTGGAAAAAAGCCTGTTTAGGGGTAAAAAAGAGGACAAAGAACAATTATCAAATACATGGAGAAGGCACCGTGTTAGAGAAAATTCAGACGTAATGTGGTATTGCAGCTCGATGAAGAAAGAACAAGGTGCTGAAGCATGTCGGAAAACACATCAAAATAGCCCCAGGTGAACTGTAAGAAAAGGAGAGGAGAAAGAGGAAACACCTTCAACATCACACTCCTTCCAGTAAGACCGTGGGACACTGGTGACCTGCTGGAAACCATTCCCTTTTCCTTTGAGCAAGACTAGCACCATTAACCTTAGGATCCAGAGGCGGGGTGGAAGAGCGAGCATAATACTGGACAAAAGGGTAGATATCAGAAGTGTACACATGACATTTTTAACTGCATAACCGTTGAGTGCTTTTCTGTAATATTTTTAATAATAATTCATGTCTTTTCCAGAATACTTTTCTCTGGGTTTTCCTTCTTTTTTCTGTAATAACTAGATCTGGCCTAACAATAATTATTTGATAATACTGTTAAGATTTCAATTGTACTAAGAATAAATTCTTGGCCCTACAGAGAAGGTTTGTCTCCTTTCTTCCCATAAAAAGATTTTTGTACACTTCAGGGCTGACCAAAAGTTAAAGCATGGTATTAAGTGCATTGTCCAAACGCCTCTTAAACACTGACAGGCTTGGGGCATTTCCTGCCGCTCTCGGAAGCCTGTTGCAGGAAGCACCAGCTAAGGAAACATAGGCAGAAAGCGCAGCTGCAATAACTACTTCTCTGCAAAATGAGGACTGGCTGATGTGGACGTAACAGCCCTCACTAAGACGCCTGAAGGAAGACTACTCTCGCGGACTTGCACTGGATGCAGGTAGGGCAGCAGCCCATGCCACGCCTGCCTTAGGGTACCGTTCTCCTTAACAACGTAGAGCAGTTGTTGGAAACCACCGACAGCAGCAAGACGCAAGACGCTGACTTCTTTCCTACTGAGGGGGCTATTTAAACTGGCTAATTTCAGTCTAAAGAATAAACATCCCACTTGTCTCCCTCTATAATCGACTGAAGTGGAAAAGTCCCTATAAAAGGAAAATTGCATTCCTTCTCTGAACCACGACATAGAAGGCCTTCCATCTCCAATAAACTGAGAGTAAGACTAATCTAAATTTAACGTTTGTCCCCCAAATCACTAAAAACTCAGGTATACAGATATTATATATATAGACACACGTATATATTATATATACACACTGATATTTTGCTAAGACAGCATTTTGATTGTAGCAGTCTGCTAAATAGACTGTTGCAAGAACAGGAAAACAGATTTTGCAATGTTTAGAATCCTTGGGAATTCACCTGCCTGAAAAAGAAACCTATACAAACTCATTCACACAGGTTACCCTTCTCTTTTTCCCACCTGCACTGCTTCGTTCAAAGCACAGAGCTGCAGGCCGGCAGCATGCTACACCTCCCACGCTGAGGGTGTGCGGTGCTTCCTGCACGCAGGCCTCACCCGCCACACCCGCGCTCACACAACACCCTCGCGAGCGCCTCTTGCACGACAGCCACCAGCTCTGGACGCAAACCAGTCCTCTGCTAGAGACAGGCTCCAGTTCTACAAAAGAAACAGGAATTCTCTCGTAGCAGAAGTCCTTATGTCTTGTTCTCCCTCTCAAGAGGGACCCCGGGCCACCGCAGACAACAAAGAATTCACTGTAGATACGCCAATCGCACACATACACTCTGAGGAAACGTCTATGAGATGATATTTTCTCTTCTGGAGATTTACTCTTATTTTGCTATTTGTGATACTACTGAAGCTGCTTTTAACGTTTCGGGTTTCCCTCCCCCCCTCCATTAGATCAAAAGCAGTATAGTGGACATAAACTCAGGGATGTTCCTGCGAAGTTTCATTTATTGTCTTATTTCCTGCAGATACACCTTTTGAATAAACTAAAACAACAGAGAACATCTCGGTGCTGAATCTATAATATGAATAGTAAATCTATAATATGAATAGTAACACATCACTTTAGGACGTATACAAATGCCAGTTTAGTCCAGCAATTTGCTTTCCTAAATGTTTGCTGGAAAACCAAGCCAAACCTGGGCCAGCATTTTCAAATCCTTTGTGGCGTGTATTTGGAAAACATAAACAGAATTGAGACACGTGTCTTAAATCAATAAATACTCAGAAGGATTTCTTGGGTTTTTAGGTGTTAGTATCATGCTGGTTAAATGTTGAGCCGTTGCAGTTCATTACAACAAATGTTGAGAACAGAATTAAAAGTATGTCAAAGTGAATTTTAAGCTTACAGCAAAAACTGAAAAAAGAGAAAATATATGAACAAGCAAACTAGAGCTTTCAAAAATAGCTTACATAAAAGGTGACCCAAATTTAAAGATTGTAGCACATGTTTTGAATTTAAAACACACCATATTTTTGCAAGGCATTCATATAACCTTAACAAAACATTCTGGAATCTAAAATAACGTGAACAGATTGAATTCAACAGAAAATGGTTTCCAACAAAAGCTACTGCTTTGTTTTTACTTGGTTTAACAGCAACTGTAACTGCTCTAATGGCCAGGTTGCTGGTGCAATAGAAATAAAAGAAATAAATAATTATCATTCATCATAATTCAGCAAATACATTTTAAAAGCCAGTGACTATCATAAATGTTGATTCCCATCTTTAAATTTCCTATTAGATATTTAAAGATGCACTACAATTTTTTTTAATACCAAACCAACATAACAAAGAGCTACACACCGAATTCATAAACACGTTTCTAATGCCATACATCAGAGGTCAGATGAAATACATCACTCCCAGGACATAAAGGGCTATTTCATTACTATTTTGCGTTTTAAGTCTTTCTGAAACTAAAAGCAATCTTCTTCTTAAATACGAAAATGTAGCTACTACCTAGTATTAGGTACTTCAGAAATCTTACAAAAAGACGCCACAGCCACCTTTTTGTTTTCTATCACACAATTGCTAATAACCCTCGAAGCCGGTTGTTTTTCCCAGACAGTCTGCATGCGTTTGCTGGTTTCAGAAACACACGCTTTTTAGGCTGAGACTTTCCATGCTTAACTCATTTGAGGCAGGCAGCCTTGAAAGAGGATCCTGAAATCTTTCAGCGAAGGGTACACACATGAAAAATATTGTAAGCATCCACTAACACTATCAGAGAAAATGTTTAGAATTTCTCAAGAGAAACAGTACAATCATCCCCATATAGCTTATCACAAGTGTTTAAGGAAAATGAAAACAATTTCAAGAAATCACTTACAGAGAGGGACAAAACAAGACTTTAGTAAAGCTTTGTCAAGCCACCAGTCCCCAGAGAGCACCGAGCCTGCTAAGGTCTGCATTCACGCATGGCTTTAGGAATTTAAGTAACTTCTGATTTCACCAAAATCGTTCACGTGAGTGTACCATATACACAGACTAGAATTTATTAATAATTAAGACAAAACCCTCCCAACAATTCAGCAATTTGAAGACAAAAAGACTATTCATTCCAGTTAAGAGATTTCTGAATCTTTACAAATCTGACCATTTAACACAGGGCAGGGCAGGTCCTGGGCCACAGGCGTAAGGAGATGAACGCTGTTATTTTTAAAAGCTGTTTGGCTAAACAGAGGTGCAAAGTTCACACTTAATGCAAAAAAACCTGGGAACGTGACAACCTGTATTTTCAAATAAAATGCAGAAAATACAGTGCATATTCATACAAGACAGGAAAAGCAATCCGCACATTATGTTACAGGTTGAGAGATCTTTGAAGTGCTACAAGGTATCTTCAAAGGCCGCATTACAGTTTTAAAAGTTGCTATTGTTACTGACCTAAAATACCTAAATAATGAATTAATCTTTTCTGATTCTACTTGAATCGGCCTTCTACGCAATGTCTTCTATGAAACAGTTGTTAAATAGTTCTACAGAAAGTACATTAGAGAACTGTCACCGTGACTCCCAGGGCAGCCCAATGTTTCCGGACAATTTCAAGGTGGAAGTCAGGACCAACAAGCAAACAGTATATGGAAAACAGTGGAAATTGCTGATGAATAAATCTCCCTTTCCAGGTGTCCTAATAAATAATCATTAAGATTCACATCTGGTAAAATAGCTATAGGAACAGAAGAGCTGTTTTACTGGATTGCATCATTTAAATACACTCTGTCCAACAATGATCAGTATTATATGTTTATGAAAGAACATAAGCACCAGTCTTTCCCACAGTAATTTGGAAAGAGGGACATCCTGCATTTTGTTGTGTAAGGAAATACTGCATGTTAATTTATACAATTATTCTTAACTTGCTTATGTTTTTTGCATGTAAAAAATTTTGCATGTGGCAAAACTTTGTAGAATAGCATTATATAGCATGAAAAAAATTTACTTGCTTGATCATTGTATTGAGTCCATAATCCTTGCTTTATGAGCCATATCACTATAATATCAATATTCAAATCAATATCAGTCTATCACTCTTCTTCCATTTCACTCACCTGTCAACTTTTTTCCAAGGTAAAGAGTTCTAGCATGTTTTTAACGTATTCCCTGTACGGAAGCTATTCCATAGCTCCGACGATTCCTTTCACCTTACTCTGGACTACACCTTTTTGAGACACCGGGTAACCAGAACTGCTTACAGTGTGTAAGTCCAATGCAAACTCCAGCAGAGACAGTCCTATATTTTCCATACTGAATGCCTTTCCTGAAAATTGCTAAATATTCGATTTGCTTTTTCTGACAGCTGTCAAGCATTGAACTAATGCTTCCGAGAACTCCATGTGATGTTTCCAAGAAAGGCTTCTAAGCAATAATAGCAATGCACTCCCTCCTCAAGAACAGATTTCCATCTATTATGAAATTCTGAAAGTGAATTTCATTCTGTCACTTAATCCTTCAGCTTTCTACACTGTCCCAGTCACAGTCTTAGTTTTGTCTGTTCTGAATAATCCTGTCTCAACAGAAATTTATGTCACTGCTTTGTCCCTTTTACACACTGAGTAGTATAGATTCCCATGGACTTCTACCTATAAACCCCCGTCACTTGTAAAAGTTCACCTCTTATTCATTCCAGTGAAATACTAGTGGATGTGCATCCATTACACTTTAGGCTCTTGGATCACTGGATGTGCACTTAAAATTTCTCCGTTGCTTCTCCTCTCCGTGATGAGAGGAAGACCCTAACCTGTAGGCTCTGCTACCGAAGCGTGTATAAGGTTACTGCTCTCTTCCAGTTCCAGCTGCATTTTCCCACTGACGTCCTTATCTTTACAAGGAACGCGACTCCTCTTTTCGCAGCATAGCCTATATTTGTTATCTGGACTACATGCCCTTTTATCAGCAACTATTTCATCTGCCACTAACCCAATACTGTGAAATCCTTCTGCAATTCTATGTGATTTCTCTTGAATAATTGTGTCATCAGCAAATGTTTTTGCCTTCCAGTTCAACCTTTTCCCAGGTCTTCCACTGACACTTCAGTTCAAGCAGTTTATCCCCCCAATAAAGAAAGGATCTTCGTGGGAGAGCCTTCCTGACTTTACTGCAGAAAATATTAGTCCATGGAATTAGGTTTATTTTCAGGTTAGAATATTTTCAGGTGGCCCTTCCATATTTCTTAGAACTCTTATTCTTCCCATCCTACACTATAAGCAAGGGGAGGGTTATGCTGTTTTTCTCCCCTCTCTTCCTTCAACATTGAGCCCAGAAAGTACATAAGGAATGGAACAATATCTCCCCCTGAAATGAAGCATGAATCCAAGTAGGACTTCATTCCAGACCTAAGGGAGGCAGGTGAAACATCCCATGAGGAGGAAAAGTGTGATGGAACAAAAAAAAGAGGGAGGGGAGTGAGCCTGGAGCAGGCTGTTAGTGAAATCACCACACTGCGTGGAGACAAAACAGTATGTGTGGCATTTCCCCACTTTTTCAGAGCACTTTGAACAATAATAAAGGTCTCCAAAAGACACTACAGAGGCTGTCCTTGGACACCACGGAGGAGCGCTAGTTCAGCGGCTGTTTACAAGGCCCTTCATTTCTGTCCAGGGGTCCCAAGGAACTAATTTATTGACATCAGGGGGACACGCTGTGGACACAACCACAGCCAATTTAAATACGGGCCATTTTCTTTAAGAATATGAATCATGGAAGAGTTGTATCACTGAAATGGCTTTAGGGAAAACCAGAACATGATATAAATATCCCTAAACATTCTATTTCATTTAACTGCACATCAGATGGTACAAAATATTTTTAACATTTCAGCAAGTAAACTTTAGAACTGCTTTACAAGTACTCTCTGAAGAATTGTACTGCCCTCTCTCCCTTTGGTACACCACAAAGCACAAGTAAAACCCTAGCTGTAATGGTTTTCATTAAGTTATGTAAATGCAGGTCTTCTGTGAGTTAAGCATCAAGTATAAAAACCCAAGTTTTTCACACAACCTGCTAAACAAACATGGAGCATACTGTTTTAAGCACACCTGTTGGTTGTAAATCTATACCCTCCTAACCACATTCTTTAAATATTCCTTAAATTAACATTCCTGAGTCAGTAATAAGAAATTGTATTGATGTGCCGTAAAATTAGTTGTATGGTATGTCTTAGTTTATCAGTGTGTTCATCAGTAGCTGAGGGCTAGAATGAAATATTTCCAGATGAGTATTATTTGAAGCCCCACAATTCATGTATTCAGAATTTCTGCCTTGAATGACAAAGCCACCCCTGCCAAACTGATTCTGCCCTGATATTCTGCTCCTATTGCCTCAATATTCCAATTGTTTTAGTAGTAAAACTGATCATCTCTGAAAGTGTGCGGGTGCCTGTAGGAGCATATAGACTCGCCACAAAGACGGGAGTGCTTTCACTTCGTCATTGCCCTTGTACCTTCAGATGGAATCCTGTGTAGATGTTGCCATACACAAGTGATTTTTGCATAATTATAATTCACATTTTTGCTGTTACAAGTCATCTACGATGATTCTGCCTCCTATAGGCATGTTTTTTTCACAGCTATCTGTTGTACTACCCGTGACCAAGTGGCAGAAAAGCTTGTCAGACAAGACAAGGCCTCTTACCTGTAGGACATACCTCGGAACCAGAAAATACAAACATTTGGAAACCGTAACTCCTGCTGAAATTTTCCTTTGTGTTTCAACAAGTCTGAGTGGCAAAGCAAACAATTTGTACTTCAGTATCCTAACCCGGCTTATACAAAAGACAGAAAACTACCCTAAATTATTTTGGCTCTGCAACTTTTATTACTTGTAGACTGTGCAGATCTGAAAATCAATAGCACACAACAACTTGGTCATAATAAAAACACAATTTGTGAAAGATTTCAGAACAATTTTTTCTCACTGTAGACCCCATATATATCTCTCTCTCTTTAAGTGGGTCATTTAGCTGTGCAAAGTATGTTTCAAGATAAGGAAAAACAAAACAAAAACCCCCAAACCCTAAAACAAACAAAACCACCACCCTTCCAGTGTTTCTGTTGCACTACTTTGTCTCTTTTCCAGATGTGCTCGTAAAACTTTGTTCCTCGGGGGTACAGATGAAGGAAGCAGAAACCTCACAGTGAAGTAGAAGAAAAGCATCACTTTTATAGTGTATTGGGTCTGGCTGGGATGGAGTTAATTTTCTTCATAGCAGCCCATACGCTTCTGTGTCTTGGATTTGTGACTAAAAACAGTGTTGAAATCACACCAGCACTACCGCTATTGTCAGGCTATTCCTGAGCAGTGTTTGCACAGCGTCAAGGTTTCATCTCCCCTCCCACCCCGGAACCATGGGGTGAAGGTGCACAAGAGGTTGGGAGGGGACACAGCCAGGACACAAGTGCCTTGAGCTGACCAAAGGGATATTCCAGACCATATGATGTCCTCAGCAATAAAAGCTCACGGAATGGAAGAAGAACGGGGGAACATTCATGGTTATGACATTTGTCTTTCCAAGTTACAGGGGATGAAGCCCTCCCTCCCCCCACAGCACTGGGGACAGTGAGCAAGCTGGTGGGTGGGGGCTGACCTGCCAGACAGGGTCAACCCACCACATACAGGTAAACTGGTTTCTTGACTTCATCAGTATGAAGAATCAGAGAATCGCTAAGGTTGGAAAAGACCTGTAAGATCACCAAGTCCAACCATCAACCCAACACCACCATGTCCCCTAAACCATGTCCTGAAGTGCCACGCCCACACATTTTTTGAACACTTCCAGCGATGGTGACTCCACCACCTCCCTGGGCAGCCTGTGCCAATGCTTGAGAACCCTTTTGGTGAAGAAATTTTTCCTAATATCAAGTCTAAACCTCCCTGGTGCAACTTGAGGCCATTTCCTCTCATCCTATCACTAGTTACTTGGGAGAAGAGACCAACACCCACCTCACCACAACCCCCTCTCAGGTAGCTGTAGAGAGTGATGACATATCCAAGACTGGAATACAGTATGTGGCAGACGAAAATGGCTTGTGTGCTGGTCTCCAAGGCCTGCCTCATCTAACAAGCACTTGGCCAATTGCTGCTTTGGAGTGCAGTTGAAACGTGCCAGCATACCGTCTGTCACAGCGTGGTACAGGCAGCTTTCCTCCCTCTGCACACGCAGACAACTCTGTTCTTTGAACAGTCTGCGCAAATTTTCCCCGAGTAGTGTGCAATGACTTTGGTAGGCCACAGACAAATCTCTCTCATTAATGCATCAACAGATGTAAACATAGCTCAATATTCTAAAAGATACAGGCCTAACTACTTGGCAAGAAATCCCAATTGCTAAACCCCAGTGATCAGCACTAGCACACTCCCATAGCTGCTAGTGAGCTACTAGAAAAGCCCGCAGTCCGCAACAGTTCGGAGAGGTAGAGTTCAATTTCTGAAGGTAGTAGACAGTCCTGAAGGAAGCGTAAATGTTGCCAAATACAGAGGTATTCTGTCAAACTCACGTGTTGTTTCATCTTTTTAAATCTGTTAAACTATGAAGAATAAGGATAAACTTTTCGTTTTACATCAACAGATTTGCTCTTATTTCCCAGCATTCTCGTTCCTTGCTGAAGATACATTTCCAAACTGCCATCCCGTGTTCAAAATTTAAAAAGCCATCAGTTATACGATTTCTAACTCATCTTGCAGGATCAGAAAGAATTCTCATATAGTACACATTGTTTATTGGTTGTGCACGAGCAACGCAGGAATAACATGTTACAGTGCAGGCTTGTCAACTCTGTAACTAAACTCAAATGGAATAGGAAAAAAAAAAGGGAAATTAAATTTTCCCCACATCTAATCCAATTATTTCAATCCAAAATTCCTGTTCATTTCTACGAACAGTAGCAGTAAAGATACTCCCCCACTGAAATGGTAATATGCTACCACACCTCTGCTCAGCGCTGCGTCCAGCCGCAGCTCAGCAGGATTGCAGATCCAACACACAATGCACAAAAAAGCCACCGTGGCATTAGATGGACTACGAACACACCATGTGCAGGGACAGCGCGATTCCCCATCGAACGCAGGCCTGACATTCCAAGCACTTATTGCCAAATTCTGCGTGCGTGCACTGCTGCAGGCTCACGGCTTTGCCGCTCCCTAAGACAGCCCTACCCGAACCAGCTACGCCGAGGCAGCTCCTGCGCTGAAGATGTAGCATCCGGCAGCAGTAACGCAGCAACAGAGAACAGAATC
Organism: Phaethon aethereus; assembly: GCF_964289735.1. Classification (NCBI taxonomy): domain Eukaryota; kingdom Metazoa; phylum Chordata; class Aves; order Phaethontiformes; family Phaethontidae; genus Phaethon; species Phaethon aethereus. The sequence goes on from NC_138591.1 coordinate 15,323,880, forward strand.
CTCCGGGAATCCCGGGCTGCTGACACACCCCAAAGCTCGGAGCGTCATCGCTCCAGTTAACAACATTTGCTACAGTGCACCCCCAGAGTGCTTGCAGGACTGCACCTTCACTTTGCATAATTAGCATTATCAGAAAAAGTTACTAAGTCTGTAAGCCCTTCAAAGAAAAAGAAAAAAGGATCAAGTGTGTAACTTTATTAAAGAACTCTAACACCCTTGATGTGACCCAAATCATCACGAGGACTGTTAAATTTCAATTAGCTTTAAGCTATGCTGATAGGGCTTTACTAATAACTGCATGATTTTCTTGAGGAAAATTTTCAATTTTTTATGAGACAGGAGAGAGCATGAAATTGCAAGTTCTTTTTCACTTGTGAAATGTAAAAATCATTAACAATAAAAGGTATTGGATTAGAGGGAGAGCAGGAGGAAAGATGGCCCAGTAACGGAGGCAACAATTTGGGATTTGAGAAATATGAATTAAAATCCTAGCTCTGCTATACCTCTTCTCCTGGCACATCAGCCAGGCTGTTCAATTTTCTGGTTTCTCCTTCTGCAATAAAGAGATAATAAAACGTACTAATCTCACAGGAATTTTGGGACTTGATACCTCTTAAATGCCACAGCGTTATGGAAATTAACTTGATCAAAAATATCTTAATGCTGTAATCTGGAGAACATCCAGAGTGCCTACAATTGCCAGCAGAAGTATTCTAAGCGAAGCATTTACATGCATGTGAAAACGTTCATCATGGCTGAATAAGAAAACGTCTATAATATAATGTTGAGGAAGGAAATCTCAGTAGCGTCAGAAAACAGGCCGTCGTGTACAGCAAATTCAGATCCTAAAGTTAATCTATATGCAACTCCTACAGCTTTTACTTGGTAGACTCAAACCACCACTAACAAAGATGGAGGATTTAGAAAGTTCACAGAGGAATCCATCAGAAAGAAATACTGACGGCATTCTTAAGAGAGGAAGGAGAAAAGAAGAAATTATTAGCTATGTCTTTACATGTACATTTTTATATAACCAAGAGAGAATTACAAAGCCAACTTTACTGACAGAGCTAGAGTTCAAAATAATCTAGGGTAGCATTTCCAAAAAACCCCTCGTGTTAGGAGTCTGTCTCTTGTTTTCAAAATGTCCTATTCACTTGCAGGAAGCCTTATGCTCTTGAATCTGCTTTGCGAGAGTAACTTTTAAACCCTTTAGATGCTCAAATAAATACATATATACATAATTATCTGCAGCAGTGATTAAGCACACTCTGACCAAGGACAGTGTCTTCCTTTATTTATGTAGGGAGATCATTGTATAAGTGAAATGAGCAGCATAACCACCTGTAAAACGAAAAGTAGACCACTGATATTCCCGTTTGTAGCTGGCACAAACATAAACTGCCCTTTTACAATTTAGGTAAACATAAATTATAGCAGTGGTTTAACAGTGATTCCTGTAAACCTGCTACCACATAACTGCTCTTTTTTTCTAAGATCATTTGAGGTTCTTCTGATATAAACTTCAAATTAATGCATCCATCCAAAGAAACCAACATGTTCTTCCCATACGGGAAATGAAATAAGGTAAACCTTGGAACATGCAGACTTTAAAAAAAAACCCCAAACCCACAAAGCTAAACAAAGGTAGTATATTTAGTTCCCTATTGTCCTGGTTTCAGCCAGGATAGAGCTGGTTTTCTTCACAGAAGCTAGTGTGAGCTAGCTATTCTCTCCCCCGTCCCACTGTGGGAGGGAGAGTGAGCGAGTGGCTGCATGGTGCTTAGTTGCCGGCTGGGGCTAAACCAGGGGGAGAGAATTAGGAAAAACCTCGTGGGTTGAGATAAACACAGTTTAATAGGACAGAAAGAAAGAAGGGAACAATAATGATAATACCAACAAAGGAACGTACAAGAACAAGTGATGCCCAATGCAGCAATTGCTCACCACCCCGTGATCGACAGCCCGTCCCCGAGCAGCGATTCCCGCCCCCCGGCCAACTCCAGTTTATGTACTGGGCATGACGTCGGATGGTAGGGAATATCTCTGTGGACAGTCTGGGTCAGCTGTCCCGGCTGTGTCCCCTCCCAGCTTCCCGTGCACCCCCAGCCTGCTCGCTGGCAGCCCAGCACAAGAAGCTGGACTGTCCTTGACTGCTCAGCAATAACCCAGAACATCAGCACGTTATCAACAGTTCCTCATCCCAAATCCAAAACACAGTCTCACACTAGCTTCTGTGAAGAAAACCAGCTCTATCCTGGCTGAAACCAGGACACCTATGCAGGAAAGAGTTAAAGATCATAACTAACTAAACATGTGTCTAACTAATGGAAAAGTAATATTACTAATCAACCACCTAAAACTGAGTTACCTTGCACCAGGACTAGAACAAAATTCACACGCAGGTCAGGCTTAGCTACCTTAGTTACGCTTTTCCTGAAGAAAAAACATCCATGAGAATATTCTCCTGCTTATCACTAGGAGCATGTAAAAGCCTTGCTGCTTCTGGTCCTTACTGGATTCCTACAATAACTGTCGAAGATACTTGAAGGTACGGCAAAACAACAATGAATGACAGTGGAGCAGATACTAACAACTAAACAGTTCCCCAGCCTGCCTCAGATGAAGTAACGGAGCAGAACTTACTGCTTCATTTACGTTCTCTAACTACCATTCTTCAATCTTCTTTTATTGTAATTCACAAATATCAGTAATTCAAAGTTCCGCAATTTTAAAAAAATTTCAACTCTCTAGACTAATACTATCATTCAGACTACATTAGAATACAGAGAGATGAATAAATAAGAATACAACCATTAAAATCTTTTTTCCTTACACATTTATTAGAAGAAGTTTATAATACTGGTTTATTTCTATGAGAATTATGATACTTTATGATAATTTATGATAGCTTCACAATTACTTTGTTCATGCCTCAGGTAGAAATCCCTAGATCATACTAAACTCCTCAGATTCCTCTATGGCATGCTATGTTGTTTTGGAAAACAGATTTATGTTATTAACAATTTTAAAAGATGTGTTTAATGAGGGGGGGAAAATAATCCCTGAAAATAAAATATTTTCAATGCAATAACAACTATTTTTCTGTTATTTATTTCAACATGTTTACAATTCAAAGGAAAACACAGCTCTAAAATTAGGGGAAAGGGTTTTAAATGCCTTTCTTTCAAGGGCTTTATAGGCCTTTACAGCACGGCAACTAGTTCTCTGTCACTGACAGACGGTAGGAAAAGTAAAGATAGGACTGTTTTGAGACCTACAGCATATTTGCATACATGCATTTATATCCACCAGGGTCTAAATTGGATAATCATGGCAATCTTCCAAAGGATGGAATTATCAAATTAACATGGAGCAGCATCGCTGTCTCATCCTTTCTCCCTTACCTTAAAAATTTCTAGCCAAAGAAACGTGTCAGTGATAAAACAACGAGATCAGTTAACTACAGTATGTTTATCAAGCTACGTAACAACTATATGTAATCCGAAGATTAAGAAAAAAAACAATAGAATGAGCAAGTATACAGAACTTTTCTCTCAAAACACAATTGTATAAACTTCCTGCAAAACACGGAAAAGATAACAGCTTGCTTCTATTTTTTTTTTTTTTTTTCCTGAACTGTTTTCAGAGAACTTGGGTGAAATGGCAAAGAGAAACGGCTGCTTTGCCAGAGAATTACAGCTTTAGGCAAGGGAGTTGTGCAGGGAGGGCTAAGCACAATAATTCATCGTTCCAAATAAGCTAGACACAAAGAAATACAACATAACCACTGCTAACTGTCCAGCCTTCTGTACTAGGAACCAGTCAACGATCTTCCATTTTACTTGTGCAGTCATTGTCATTCCGCACAAGATCAGGCCCGTTTCTTGTCTTTCCCTTTTAACTGGCATACGACAGCCAGAGCACGGAGATCATGGCACGTGCCATCGCCCAACCCCGCGCTCTGCAGCACTGCCACCTTAATGAATTCCAGGTCGTGACAACGGAAGGGGAAAAACGCTCCAGTTACGGGAATGAGCAAGGACTCCGCTGAGTTAGGTTTTACGTCCGTTTCTGCTACAAATTTTCTGCCAGTCACTCTTAGTGCTTGATTTCCCATTGTACGTTTGGAACAATTCTACCTCCTTTGCCTGTCATGTTTATTTTCAGCTGTTGTTTTATGGAACTGTCTTTTATTGCTTTGTTTACTGGTTTGCTCAACGCACTGCAGCTTTGGTTGAGTACTGTAGACATTATTGCACAATTAATAGAAGGTCAAACGCCAAATAAATCCATAGGCTACAAAATTGAGTTTTAAAATCCAGGATTTCTCTGTAATTATACCATTAAAACTATACTTACCTCAACATATTTATCTATCAAAATGAAACAGAAAAATACTGTAAAGCAACCATAGCTAGAAGTTATCTTCAAATTCAACCGAATCGTACTGAACACAAAACTTACTGTGATTATTACACGAGGATTTTGACACTTGCGATAGATATTTGTTTCATTACATACAATTCCATAATCTTAGCACGTCTGTGCTGGATTGGTATTGCTATTTTTAAATGCTTCTTCTAAATAAGGGGAATGGGACAAACCATTTTATAATCAGTAATGTACTACATGTGTACACCATGTCACGGGTGAATAGGGCATAACGCCCAGCCATATGGTGCACTTAAGAGCCAACTCATCTACATAGACCGTTACCAGGCAACATGCTGGACTTCAGGCTCAGCGTGGTAAAAAAATGACCTCTTAGCCCTAGAAGTTGATTGATATTCATTGTGCTGGTTAGGTTATGATCACAAGGGAAAATAATAAAACCAATTATGCACATTGAGATTTGGCAGCATTAAACCTTCCCCAAATTCCAAACGAGTATTTTCGTCTTCTTTCCTGTCATATATCCCAAATCTCTGCTTTAGCTTGTTGAAGGAAAATTAATATCTTTTCCTTCAACTACAGTTATAGATACCGAAGCAGTATATTCATAATCAAATTAATGTTAGCTTCCTAAAAACATGTCAGCAATACTCTCGGGGACCGCTGCATCCCACGGGTTAGAAACCCCAAACTCATTCTTGCAATTTTACTAGAATTTTTCTAACAAAAGCTGTCAATTGCATCGAATTCTGCTAAGAGCTGTGAGGTTATTCTGTGATAGAAAGTACTGTTCGTGACAGAGGAAAAGCTAAAAGCAACAAGCATGCTGAGCACTACAGAATTGATTCAAATCTGTCCTCAAGATGAACAGGCTTTTCTTTCTTTTTTTAATCCTGTAAGCCAGGCAGTCTTCTTGAAATAACAAAATCTTTTTTTCAAAGACATTAAGAGGAAGATTGTGTCCACTGTAGAAGAATAAATGTAAAACTCTTATTTCTAGCAAGGACTGTAAGTCTAATTTTTTCAATGACACCAAACTTTGTGTTTTGGGGCAGAACTCAAATACTGACATTAATACATTTGAACAAAAAAGTGAATCTAGTCTACTATTCTGTCATGTGCTACATCTTTACTTTCTACACACAGAACAAAAAAAGTATAAATATAAATGTATATAAAACAAATATATTCAGTCAGCTCAATATAGAACAAGCCATGCTTATTACTCAGTGCAAAATGTTAGTGCATTACAGTTTCTTTGAAGCAGAGGATTATTAAAAATTGTTTGAGAAGTACCAAGACACACCTACCAAGAATCATACTTAGCTCTTTCTGACGTCTGTATTTATTTTTATAAGTATAGAAAGTTAGATCCTGATTAAAAAAATGCTGAAGCAGTATTGTTTCCAAGTACGTGTTAAAATGAAAAACTTTACAAGAAAAAATAAATTCCAAGTATGAATAAGCAACAACTAGTTTGGATGTGAAAGCCTCTTCTCAGTAAGGAAAAAAGTGAAAAATGAATCGGCACAAACACTTTTTCACATATCCTATTTTGGAGCTTAACTCATGACGTTCCCCATTCTGACATTACGAATGCATTAAAAAGGAAAGCATGATGAATTATCCATAGCTGTTCTGAGGGGAAAAAAGTGTCTGTGACTAATCTATATACAAGGTAATTTCTCTCTGATGGCATCAGCCAAAGATAAAATAAATACGACAGTGGCATAACCTTAAGATGTAGAAGGGAAATACAAGAGAAAAGCACTTTACCCTACAGCCAGAAACAGGGAAGATTCTTTTCGAAGCATGTCAATGGCAAGTTGTTGTTCAGTGAAGACTAAAAGGTATCAGATCTTGTACTTAGGGTCTATTAGACTTGCGATGCAGCATCAGCATGGCAAGTTGAGAAGTCCAAAGTATTTCTTTATTCATTATGACAGCACAACAGAGATTTTGGTCAAATTCCTAGGAAAATTAAATCAACAACAACAAAAGTCAGTGCACTTACCAAAAGAAGGCTCCGATCATGAAAACAATAGGCACCACTTGCATGGGGCTCCTGTGTAGTTTCCTAAGAACATAAAAATACATTCTTACTAGAAAGACAACATTCAAAGGAGATCATATTTGTGCCCTGCACTCATGGAAGGCTGAAGATATGCTTTAAGATTCCAAGTGTTGTAACAAAACCCGAAATTGATAATGCGTTATTTGGGCTTTTGCAAGAAGGACTGCGTACATAATTGGGTCACAATTGTATTTTTATTGCAGCACAAAGCTGAACAGCAAAATCTGCTTATTGATTCACAAATACCAACAAAGATTTTGTTACTATTTATTAATCATTCCATGGACAGTAAAAATTTCCAGGCAGTTTGCAATTTATCTGAAACCTAAATTCTATGTTTGCATTATGAACTTACCTACTAAAATAGACATACAATTACTATGCCATGGTTTCAAGTTTTCCCCAGTATAGGTTTCTGATTCAATAAGAACACACACCTATGATTTACTTTTTGTGTATTCTTCTACTGAAAACTTCAAGTAATTCTGCAAAGAAAAATGATCATAAAAATAAACAAAAGGGGCCATCCAAAATATACTATACATGCACATAGCTGGGAGTAGGGTAACATTCTATTCCATGCCAGTCTTTCCTACTGACGAGCAGCTGGTGACATGTCATAGTTTACTGAATTATTCGTTAAATTTTGGAAGTTACAGTAAGCTCGGCCATGTTTGTCATAGCAGACTCTCCCTACATGCATTTTTCATTTCCATGTGCAAGTGGTAGTATATACTCTGATACAAATACTCCTGAAAATAGACTGTACATGTTTTGAGTCTTCAAAGAAAATACACACCTAGGTCTACGTATTACCAAAACATTCCGTAGGTAAATTTAATATAGTTTGTATCCACGTCAATAAAATCCCAAACAGTAAAAATATTTACTATTTTTTCACAAAATATGTTATTCCTCATATGTGACCTCATTTTAAACAAAAAATTAAAATCTGAAAGGAACATGTTCTATAAGCGTGTCAGGTAATATCGCAACCATCTCACATACTGATAAACAAACCCCAACAACTTCAGAATCTGAGGAAGTGACAATCAGCAAACGAAAACATACTTGCATTTTGGTCTCCTTAGAGCAGGGACCGTCATTAGGACAGAATCTATCAAAGTAAGACCCAACTTCACAACTGAAGCTCCTAGCAGTAATTGCAACTGTCTTACCACCAAAAAACCCCACATTAATCAATTTCTGAGCTGAAAACACAAGTTTCTTTTTATTTATGAAATAAAATGAACCACACACATGTAAAAATACTATAGAAAAGGCAGCTCACATAAGAAGGCTGCATATGCATATAAACTATACATTAAAACTACTGCACCTTATCCTTTCTGGGTAGTGTTTCCTCATGTGAGACCAAATATATCTCTGAGTATAACACAAGGTAAATTTACGTCATCAAGGAGCTCCCTAAAAATCTCTAAGGAGAAGTATTTTTAAAATAATTAGCCTATATTTTCAAAAATTACATCTGATTTAGGACCATCTTATAATACCACAATGAAACTTATTCACAGTCAACAAACCCAAACTGAATAATTGAACATTAAGTCTCTCAGGTTTTCTCCATCAGGGTACTTGTGTTTCACAACTTGAAATCACTCTGATTTTTCAAATGCAAGCTCTCACTTTTCAGACTTCACAGTGATTAAAACACTACCTCACTGACGTTACAGTACATTAATTTTCCTTTCCTGAAAGACCTGTGTCTGACCACTCAATCCGAGCAGGTTTTCTGCTTAGCATGTTACCTATCATTACGTTTAGAAACATTTTACTACCAACTGCTACTCCTAGTATTCCTTATTTATCCTGCAGTTACACATGCTAGTGACTGAGGAAACGCAGAATACACACAGAAATAAGATGTACAGAATTCTAAGAATATATGCCACTCCAGGAAAAAGTAAGAATATATTGTTGTATGTAATTTACAAAGCGCTGCTGTATTAAATCAGAGCAAACGCATGAGAAACTGTAAAAATAATTACTTCTAAAACAATTAACTTGGCTATATTAAACCAATGAGTAATTATTCATTTTGCCTAATTTTACAGTACTGTATAACCCCTCTCGAATTTCCTCCACATAGAAATATTGAAGTTTTATGCCCTGACTGCAGACATTCTTTAAAATGCTTCGCAATCTGAATACGACAAGCGAAGAGAGGATTTCCTCAAAGCAATCGCTCTAGAGGCACCTGCCGTAACACGAGTGGGACTCCACCCTCAGCCCCGCGCTCCGTACCACCGCCAAAGGTACTTTCTCACTATACTGCTGGACAAAAGGAAGGGTGGCATGTTTACCAACTTGACAAAGGTTTGTACCGATTTCTCCCCAACCAAAGAAATACCCAGCCCGTATACTAGCTTGCCTGAACCAGCGCAGCCATCCTACGTAACGCAGGCCAGCTACGGAAAGCTCCTTGTGCGGTGCGCCCGGAGACTCTTGCAAACCGCCCAGAGAAGGACGAAGTTCTGCCGCCTATCACACAGAACATTACTGTATTTCCAGGTCTTGTGTAGACCACTTTGCAAAAACTGCACACATTATGAAGTATATTTGATACGCTATCTAGCTACTCAGGCAATATCTAAAGAACAAGCAAGACTTTTCAGTCATATTCATATGATTACATGAAGTAATTTTCAGTAGAAGGAAATATAGCTGAAAAATGCTAATAATTTTGTTGAATAGAACCCTACATTCTGACAAAATCCTATTTACAAGCCTCAAGATAACCTAGTTGACTATGATGGACTTTGACGTTACAGCTTATTATTTTTTGTACTGACGTGACATGTCATTAAGACTGTCCACACAGCTAAAAGCAGCCTCATGGAGAAATGCAAGATGTGCATTTTTAGCACTAAATTTTCTTTTCCACAACTGTCATATATCTTGGCAAAACATGAAGTAGGCTCTTGTTTTGCACTCCTATCACACAGAAAGAAATACACGATTAGCAACATTTTGCTTGTATCTGGTATTACAACATTCGTGTCTGACAGGCATATATACAAGAACAGCAACACCCTTCTCCAGAGCAACAGCTGAGCTACCACTCTGCAGCGCTCCAGTCCTCCTTTTCTGAGCACAGGAAAACGAGAGGCAACTAGAAGTCATCCTGCTAAGTACGTAAGTAAAAGTCTGGCAGAGAACATGATGTTTGAAGATTCACTTAACAATGGAAAAGTTGTGTTTTCAGGTGAAAATTTCAGGTGTGTAGACAAGTACTAAGAATACCCTGGTCTCTCCTCCCTCAAGGCAGGCAGCCCAAACAAACAGAGGTTATTGTGCAGGGTCATTGAGGAGGAGAGCCCCAAGCCATTCAGGCTCCGTAAAGAGTTACCATACCTGGGCATTCCAAGAGTATCCCAGACATTATATTATTTTTCCACAGAAGTATCTCCCTTAAGCATTATATTAACTAATAAAAGACAACAAAAAAAACCCAAAGGAAAAATAAAAATTAGTACTAATATATATACACAGTTACTAAGCCTGACTTAACACCTACTGCTTCACACCTTTATCAAAAGCCTATGTATAAATTTATCTAATCTGATCTTTTTTAATTCTGTTCTAAAAATGCAATTAAACAATGATATCTGTTGCTGCAAGTTAAAAGTCATTCCCTTTAGATGACAGCCAACTGCAACAAGCAGTGAGTTTTGCCATCGTTAGACTTCTAACCATATTACTTCTATTTTGAGGCTTTTTTTGTTTGGTCTCAGTTTAATTTCCTGTCAGCCTTACAAGAGATTTCTAATGTTTGGGCTGTAGGATATGCTCTGATTAAAAATAATCTTCCCAATTACTGCCTGGCATGAGTCTACTGCCACATGCACTCTGCCACTGGCTCCTGAATTTCTGTCAGCAGTAATTGTGTCTGTAGCTTCGAACTGTAAATGAAAACCCAGGGGGCATATTTGGGTTCCAGTTTCCTTTGCCTAGCCGTATCTTTTAATCTGCACTGTCTGTCAAAAGGAGATGTTCGTAGGCACTAAAAGGAAATCCTTAGAACATCAGGTTAAAAAAAGAGGAAGGGAGAAAAAAAAAAGAAATGCAACGGGAATATAATAAACTATATTTGATATTTATTCTAGCATACTCGACAGAGAATCTCACTGCATTGATTAGCCTTAGAAGAGGTACATTGAAACCATTTACTGCACATTTCTAGCTGCACTTTTTTTACCATTAAATTTAATCATGTCTTGAGCATCACCGTATTATTGGTGTTTTTTTGAAATGTGATCATTCCAATGAATATTTGACCAAACAGGGTTTCTTACCACAACGGAAAAAAATATTGTTTCTCAGGCTCTGGCCCCTAGCCTAAACTATACCATGGGGTTACCCATCTCCAGCCCTGGATGGACCTCAGACATGGCTTGTAGGCAGCCTGTCTCCCGGGTTGACCTCCTAGACCTATGTTGCATCTTCTCTCCGGTCTGTCTTTTAGTCCCGTTTCCTGTGTGGACTTCAGACCCACTCTGCCACCTCACCGCTGTCCTCTCTGTCCCAGCGAACGGCTGCTCCTGACTGGACTCCCCAGACGGATCCCAAGCCTGGTCCACCGCCTCGCCTGGGGCTGTCGATGGACAAGCCCTCTTTCCAGGACCTGGCTCTGCTCTCCATGTTTAGACCCAGCAGGGCTGCGCCCCATGGGGAGTGGCAAGGACCTGGCTCCTGGCTGCCTCCTCTTCAGGAGCAGGCAGCTGACAAGCAGGCCCTAGGATGTCTACACTTGAAATCACGGTGCTTGAACCTGGCAGTCAAACCCATCACAATCACCAGCCTCACGACAGATTTGTGTTAAGATTCTCATTGATTCACTTTTCCTCTTAGGAGTGCTGCTGCTGTGACGGAACGGCGGCCCGGTGTCGCCAGGGAATGTTGTCTGTGTGACAAGAACAGGATGGAAGCAAGGTGCCCTGGGTCGATTCTCTAAAGAAAAAGAATCTGCAAAAGAACGAAGCACTAAGCACAGTCTGTACTCTGTGAAGTAGATACAGAAGAAATTCAAGGACTAGAAAAAATTTGATATAATGTCAAGAGTAAAGTTTTGTGTAGAAGGGAAAAGTACAACCAATTGCACCAAAAGTACAGTCAAGAATGTGTATATAGCATACACAGTATTCACTGCAAAGAATAATATTCTGGAAATATTCACTGTAAAATGAAGAATACTGTGAAGTCCTGTGAAGATGATTTTCTATGAGGTTTAAATGTTTGATCTGTCAAAATTAAGTAAATCATTGTCTCAAAAATAAAATAGCATCCAGCACATTTGGACTCCAAGGAGTATTTCTGCATGCCAGAATCATGGAAGTTTTCTTCATGATAGGAAGACAAATACTGAGATTTGATGAATGTGACTAGGGATTTGTCCAAATGGCATTTGAGACTGAATAGCTGTTCTTGGCATAAGAACGTATTTGAAATATTAAGGCCAAATGTTAGCGCTCTGAATTATGTTTGTTGGCTGATACTCTGTTCTGTATGCTTATAGCTGTAAATGACGAGAGACAGTTGAAAGATAGGAACAGAACTGATTTCAGCCCTGTCCTGGACCTCTGCAAACCATTCTGCCGTACAACTTTCCTATCTCCAGGGCTATGCCCTCAGTAAGCATTGCGTGCAATGTGACAACAAGAGACCAGTAACGGGTAAGAACTTCAACATATTAACTGAAACATATACAGTTTCTCACCTGTACGATGGAGATCGTAACAACCACCACATTTGTAGCTGCCTTGTATGACAGAGGTAAAAAATGCCATGGATTTGTTAAAATATTGATTATTTAAAAAACATCGTGCAAGCTATGCATGGAGTTCTCTGCCTCCTCTGGGCCGTACAGTAGAGCAGCATTGTACGGGCTGCAGTTGAGGAAGACTGTGATATCCCCAAACTATCTTTGCTTCTATTTCCATCTCTCATTTGAGATAAAACCATCATCTACAAGGTATATCCGCCTACCTGAGGAGATGACTGAAACTGCCAGAATGTTTAAATAAATACCTACGTTTTAAAATATGAGGTAAGCCACTGAGTTCAAAATGGTTATTCATGTGACTGAGGGCATGCAGACGTTTAAATATTTTCAGCATAAAAACTGTAGTATTAAGTATAACAGTAAACACATTATTAAACTGAAAGAAATATTGGGAAAGGACAAATGGAATCACAGTAAGGTAGGAAATCTGGATGCAGATGTGGCTGACGTAACAAATGGCATCAAAACCTCACTACCGACTTCTTCACTGAGTGTTTCATTTCAGATCCATTTTTCAAAAATACGTATCATTCCATTGCCATTACCGAGATTAATGTCCCAACAAGACATGAAGATATCAACTGGACCGTGGGAGAGACAGTAAGAGGGAAAACAAAAAAAAGCAGTGATGTACTTCACTGATTATACTCCTAACAATATTTTAGTCTTCTGTTTCATAATTGAATACTTGTTCAATGAAGAAATAGATTTAAATTGTTTTCTACAACATACTAAATAGTCCTTTAGGAACAACGTCAGCCTCTCACAAAATTATAAAAAAAGCCCAACTTAAAAAAACAAAGTATCTTCCTGCCTAAATGGTGGCAGTGCCAAGAATACAATCAGCATGTTTCTACAGACTGCACAGAAATCATGCCATGTGGTGACTGCCTGTCCTCCACAGGCAACACCCCTCAGCACAGGAACAAAAGTCAATTCTCTTTCACACAGACTCCTAATGAAATTCTCAAAAAAGAAGTACCATTTTAGAGGGTTTAACCTGAAAAACTTGTGGTCTGTTCACATATTTGCCTCCTTTCCAATCTTCATATAATAGAGAATCATTCTTGCTTTAGTAGTTTTTAGAAATGTTTTTACTTCTTTATGTCAAATCAGAGAGTTCTGGGGAAAAAAAAAACAAACCACAAACAACTAGTCAAGTTATATTTTTACAGTGCTATGCACCAAAAATGCCTTGCATCAATTACTGTGATTGTGTGCATTCTCAGTCACTGAGTAAAGTCTTCAGTGCTTCCAACCTTTAAAGAGAAGGCATCAAACTGTCAGCACTTTGCCAGACTACCAAGCCTCTCCTCATATTAGAATAGTATTACTGTAATTACAAACACCACTAGCTGCTGTCAAAATATTAGTCATTAGTAATAATGACCATGGGTTTTATCACGACCTAATATAATTTATCTCCATTGCTTTCTTGGAACATCTCCTACTCTCATTTCATGCTACTACAAAAAATGTTAAAATGTGCATCTTCACCTGCAAAACACCGATCAAACTGCCCAAAGTAGAGAGTGAGCAATACCACTGCATGTATTGCATTATTGCACATATCAGACTTCCAGAACTCACAGCTCAAAAGGAGAAAAAAAAAAATCTGTAATACTGGCAGTGACATTCAAAGATCCTTTCGTTATCTTTTTTTTTTTATTTTTTTTTTTTTACCAGCCATAGTCTGGACCAACGATGGAGAGAGACGGGTGCAATAAAACAGAACTGTGAGAGTTACGTTTATGCGACTACCTCAAAGCACTCTTGGTAACATAAGGCTGCCAAGCCAAAAATTCAGCCACATCTTTAGCTATTCCTGATGTATAAAACACACACAGGTAAAAACTACCTCTGTATACAAGAAGAACGAAAACTAAACTTTGGAAATTATTCAAGACCAATGAAAAAACTGAAAAACATACACTGAAAAAGTAATAAAAATTGGTTTGCTTCTTCAGAAATATTTTCAACAGCTGTTCCAAAAACCAAACAAAAAAACCCAATCAAAACACCAAACCCCAAAAAATCCAAACAAGACCAACCAAACCAACCCTCTACTTCATATATTGCCTGTTTTATTAGCGTAAGTTCTTGAACAGCTTTTTAGAATTCCCTTAAAAGAAAGGATCTTTCAAAACTTTGGCTGCAAAGACAGCTCACTCCAAGCACGTGAGCCTACCGCTCCGGGAAAATCAGCTCCCCCGTCGGTCCAGGAAAGTGGCACAGTCCCAGGCACCAAGTTTCTCTATTACTAGTCATCCTACCTACTACTTAACAAATAACAATTTTAGAACTTCTCTTCATTTTTTTCTTTTTTCTTTTCTCCCCACTCTCTTGCAACAGAGACTGATCTACCAAAGCTCTTGAGGAGGTACAATAACTCCACAAACGTCAGCAAGATTACTCATATCCTTAACCATGGTAATGCACCCATATGCCCGTTAGACTGAAAGATTTTTTATCACAAATTCAAGTTAACAAGTGATTCAAAGAAGATGCAGAAATAACCAAGTAATTTGGAAAAGGCTTAACGGTTATCAATGGCATCTGGACAGAAGTCCTTCTATCACTTTCAGCGGTGAGTGTTTAGCACTGAATACCCTGATTCCGACAGAGACTAAAAAGCAGGAACATTATACCTTCAGAAAAGGGGCTTTACAGTGTGCATTTTTAAACCCGTGGTTCTCTATCATAGGTCAAGACATGAATCATGTCTGTATAAGCAATGCACTTTTGCAAGATATTTCAGATGTAGAGAACAGAATGGGCAATTTGCCCAGTTTTTTCTTCTTTTTTAATGAAAATGTTGACATTGCTTAAGAGCTCTAAATGTTAATAAATACCATCTGAAACTAACGACCACAACAAGGGAAAATAAAGTTGCCTAAAGGAAAAAAGGTGGTTTATCCAACAGCTTTGTGATTTATGACATGATTATTCTTACAGAAACAGCTCAACTCTACGCTGCATCTGCTACCGTGCTCAGGAAAAGGTAACACACTGGGAGCAATGCAATGGCGTGCAGCGGTTACGAGCGCTAGCAGAAAAACTACAGTCAGAGGGTACAGCACATTCCACGGACAGAAGCACGTTTCTTGCGGATGAAAAATCTGATTCGAGTACACACTCCACATCTCCTGATCCAAAGAAATTTTTATCACCGTGGAAAAACACAAGCATGCTTTGACACACTGGATGGACAGAGGGTGGGACGGGTTAGCTGACAGTCACCGATCTTCAGGAAAGCTGCCTTCAGGAAGATTATCGGGTCTTGAAAGGGCCCAGCCTTCCCACCAGCTGCCACATAATCCCTGCTGGATTCCAGACACAGTTTGTGGGACCCGCCACAGGCCTATTTCTATAGATAAGGCAAAAGTTATATCTATCTTTGCACATGAAGTATCTTTACCAATTTTATCGAAAGTATTCTTACTGTTTATGAAGAAATAAGATTTCAGTATGAAAAAGAAGCAAACAGTATAATAAAATAAATATTCCATGTTTGTAGATTTACTCCTGCTAGGTAAAATGACTACAGCTGCCTTTAATAAAGAAGTTATTTTACATCAAACAGAAGAACTTTGGGCTGGGTCTCTTTTCAAAAGAATTATTTGTTGTTGTTTCCAGCTGCGTATAATTGATTATGATTGCAAAGTCTAAAGTCATAGTACAGAGAAAGTCCATCAGACCCCACACTGCAGTTCAAGTGCTCACCTCTGATCAGAAGAAAGCAGCAAGCATAGCTGTGTCAAGGAAAAAAACGTAGATTTTCCCGAAAAGCAACACGCTACAAAACATTTCTGCCTGTGCTAATCAAATTTTGATTTTCATGGGAGGAAAAGGACCAAAAAGCCCAAGTATAAATGATGCAACCTATAACCCAAGCACATACAATACATCTCTGCAGAACCATTCCTCCCAGATTTACAGTTTGTAAAAAACAAAAAAAAGGTGTTTTTCTTTTCTTTTTTTAAACTACAGTTCTTTCTAGGTGTGCTACATCCAAGTAGAAAAAGAATCAGATTTTTAAGCATCGCATGTTTTCCTCCACATTTCTGAACGACCACTTCCACACATCTTTTTCTTCATCTGTAACCTTTCCTAGTGTACTACAAACCCCACAAATTTCAGATAATGGCACCTTCTCCATCACTCACAGCATCGGGAGCTTCACAACAGTAAGCTGACACGTGAAATAAGACCACTTATCAATGAAGAGAGAGGTCAAAGGCTTCTAAGGTTGGAACAGGAACCTGCTGGCTGCTGCAAATCTCTCTCCAGTGCATTTGAGCCTGACACTTAATATTCAAACTGAATTGCAAGCTATGTACTCAAGGATAAAGCTCAGTAATAATAAAGATTCACACTCTGACAGGCTCAGCATACAAATTCTCAGTGCAAGAGCTCATTTTGAATATTTTCTTAATCTAAAAAAGAATCAGGATTTTTCCTTTTTAAAAATAAACAACAGTACTTCCCATTTAGTGAGGGAAACAACGGAATGAGAAAATGTTATTCTATATGTAGATATCGGTAAAGAAGTACACATATTTTATTACAATACAGGCACATTCTGTATGCAGTCTTTGCCTTGCTAATCAGTCATAGAAATACATCAAACAAAGTATACATTTTGTTTTTGCTGGGCCAAATCCACTGAGCCAGAAATCCACTCTTTAAACCATTGAAGAATTTCCCTAAATTTCAGGTAATCCATGGCATGCATTTAGTATGTCATCTGAGAAAGCTAAAATCACTAAAAAGGATCTAAAACCTTGACAGATATTACTCAAACATTGTATCTAACCAGTGGTCTAATTAGTCCACTATTAGGTCACCAAAAAGTGGCAATTACTAATACCCTTTCATAAACTCCAGTCTATTTTATTTTGCTGCCCATCATGTAGAACAAGCTTCTAGCTTCTAGGTAGTAAATACCAGTGTAAATACACTTTTAATTTTTTCTCTCTCATTCTTACTCATCTTTTATTTTCCCCAACTTTACTTAGATCACAGCAAAATATTCATTGTTTATTTTTCAGTGACACTGGAAAGTCATGGCCCATTTATTTTTTCCCTTTCAGTGTTTATCTCAGATTACAATAACATGGCAACTTGTTCCCTCTTTTTTTTTGGTTATATGAATGTTTATGTATGTAGGAGGTGGTTTAAAATTAATAAAATCATACTTAAATGCCTAGCAGTTTTTACACTGGAAATGTTGTTACTAAACATCAGCTCCGCTTAGAATCTGTCTTATTTTGTATTTTGCTTTGAACGTCTCCATTTCTATTGCTAAATCTACCCCTTTTGTTTAAAATCACATTGCATCCAGCTTAACTACATCTCACTAAATCAGTTGGTTAGTCATACTTTGATTCATTCCATTTCATTGCCTTTCGTATTTAAATTATTCCGTTTCTTTTCCTACTCCCCGTATTACCTTTGGAAACGACGAGCCTCACCTCGTGCAATGATTCTTCATACTGCAGCCTCACATTACTCCCATTATTAACACTTCATAGTCTTCCCCGTATATTTGCCAGTTTTCCTGCGCAACCGCCTTCCACAACAATTCCCAATTTACACGTTTAATCCCATCTCTGTTTCATTTACATTCCGTATGCACCAAGACAGCCAGCACTACAAGAAGTCAAGTTCTATTCCTTGCACCGTAAGGTAAGGAATGGACGCTCGAGCTCCCACCCTGTGCTACGCATCCTGCAAAAGCCGCCTGCTGCTCCCCCTTCCCGAGCTGTACGGGGATTCGGCTGGGGTCCGGCTCCGGCCGCCTGCCCACGTCGCTCAGGATCTGAGGTTTTGCTGGACACAGGACACAACTGACCACAGCACACTGCAATTTGGTATACACGATATGTAGTTACAATGAAAATGACACTATTTTCAATACGGGGATGGAATAAAGACACAGCCTGAATCTCAAAATCTGTGATACAAATATGATTGCTGCAGCTTAAACTACTGTCCATTCTTATTCTCTCTTTGGCCAAAGCGACATTTCTCAGGAATTTAATTCAAAATCAGCATTTGCTTCTCAAAATAAATACATAAATGAAGCTTCTCTACTCCCACAAAAAATAAATTCTCCTCTTCACAGATTTCTTGATTGACCCTTAGAAAAAGATCATCTCCAATGCCAAGCAACAGATCAGTATCTTTCTTTGGTTAGTGCAGATAAAGTGCCGCAACGTGAGCTCAAATTGAGGATGAAGTTGTTAAAACAATTCTAAAAATGCACGCTTCTCAAAATCGCCCTCCACGCTGCTTCAAAACAAGAGTATCTGAACAATCCTTATTGCCAAAATGATTGTCGTTTTAATGCAGTATTAGTAACTTTTAGAAGACAGAATTTTCTCAAAACTAATCTATTACTCCTGAAAAGCTGCTCTGCTGTCCTTTGCCCAAGAGCAATTAACCCAGCGGTGCTGGGAACGTGCCCGTGCTCCAGCTACTGACCCTCTCCTACGGGAACGGGGAGAAGGGGCAGCAGCCCGTGCCGACAGTCGTGCGAGTCAACAGGTCAGGAGCTGCTGTTCACTGTGTAACTGTCACAACTTCCAGCTGAGTTACCAAGTGCCCTACAGTATTTGCCAAATACAATGGTTAAATTATTATCTTTAATTCCCAACTCATCAAAAAGTACACTCCCAAGAACTGATTCAAAACAACTGTCGCATTTGCTAAAAGCAGCAAATCGCAGCCTGAGTCACGTAATCCCCTATGGAATAACCAAATTCTGCCTGGATGCAGTGCAATGTGTCTTCACCTTTTATAGGGGTTGGAAAAATTATTGGAAGGACTATGAGATAACTGCTTGCTTAAATGGAATTTTACCAGGACAAACTAAAAATGGGTCAGTAACTTGTCACTGAGAGCAGCCACCCTGAAAGCATCAGATCCTGGTTGCTGTTGGACAGTGATTTGTCTAAAGGAATCATGGCAAGATATTAATCCTTTTTTCTTTTTATCTCACCTTGTAAAACGTTTTAGAAATTCTTCTGAATTGTTTTCTGCTCTTTTTTCCTGATTTTAAAACAGGATAAAGATCTAGCCTACTAAACCAAAACATAATTATTTTCTTTTTTCAAAATTATAGCACAGTAGTTTGTAGCTTGAAAAACATGTGCAGGAAAGAATGATTCAAATCTCATATCCACAACTTTCAGAGAACTGATAAAATGTCTTTGTCCTGTTTGAATATTAAAGCTCTTCTGGGTATCACTTAGATCTACCCATCATAATTCAGATACTTATGAATAATTCAAGATGTTATGCTTTAACTTCTATCAGCCATTCCCTTGCAGAGAAGCAGTAAGTAAGCATTTATTATAAGCTATAGCATGAATCCATATAATTAATATTTTGACGTACATTACCTGTCTTACTCTTCGCTGTTGTGATATTAAGTTGGTATTAAATAACACACTCAGCCAACTTGTTGTGCTACTTTTCAAAGATGCTTCAATTTATATGATGACTTTATTTGATTTATTGTTGCATCTTTACTCAAGTTACATATTCTGTTAATGTGCTACCAATGTAATTAGCTGTTTCTTTGTAGGAAACATTTTTTCAATCAAGCTAGCATTTTTATTGCAAAAGGAATGCGCTGCTTGTACTTCCTTGGAATAGAAATATCTTTTTAATGGTATGACAGCAATGTGCTGCATCTTTGCACATTTTCCTCAGCACCATGAAGCAAAACTGAGATGATGTGCTATTATTCAAGCATAAGAAAAACAGTAGTGCTCCACTAACAAGTGTCAGAGGTGAATAAAGGCATACGAAATGATACGAAAACCACAACTAAAATACATCCTCATTTTCCAAATACGAGTTTAGAAGGTCTATGCCCAAGCGATTGTAAGTTACATATTAAGATTACACAATTTTGAAATGAAAACAAGCAATGTTGAAGAAAAATTTATCTCGGATTTTCTTATTTGGTACTAGCAAAGAGTTTAAAAAAAACCTACTTCTTCGTGAAGTGAATAAACATCTTTGGTTAGAAACATGAAGAATCAACACATCAGCCTGTATTCTTCAACTAAACTTTCATTTCCGCTGATTACAGGATAGTGCACTGATGTAATCTAAAATGGTTTTGCAAGCCCATTCTCCAAACTCATAAAGGTAATGCTTACGGTAAACAGGGGTGGAGACATCAGAAGAAAAAATAAATCAAACTTCTGAAAACAGAGAGAAAATTAACTTGTTTATACTGCCTTCCCTCAGTCGTTTTCATTAATGAAGGGTATTAATTTTGATTATTAGAGTGGCACCTGTTTCTCACACACTGGCGGCAACCAGTGAACATCAGCAGCATTAACAGACGGTACGGGTGTGGAATGACTAACAACTCATTTCTGAGCTACTCCCCTACCATACTGATACAGGAGCAACAATCTACACAGAATGAGTTGTCCCAAATACAACTTCACTAAGAACGTATTAAGTGAGGATTTTCACTATACAGAAGCATTCTGGAAACACTTTCAAAACTTAACTTCATTTGGCAGAACAGAGTGGCAATGCTCCAAGACCCTAAATGTTTTACGTGAGGCAAAAACCTCAAAACCAAGAAACCTAACGCAAGTTTTAAAAGGTAGAATTACATTTTTTCCATTAGTCAATTCGCTTTAGGAAAGCATGCATTGACCACACTGTCTAGGAGAAAATTACTATCACTAGATTTAAAAAATACTGTTTTTCTAGAGTTTAGAACACACAGTAACAAATTGCATTGTATTGGTATCCTTGAATGTTTTTTTTAATAAAGTAAACCTGATAAGACTGTTTACAAATCAAGACCACAGTTCAATACCAATATCAAAATATTTTCCCTATTTTTTTAAAAATTGAAACACATTAAAAATAATTTTGATACGCAAACCGTGCATGTCACAGAAAGAGAAAACAGTAACCTCTTTTGCAGTCGGTGTATATTATGTATTTGTAATTAAGAGTGGTAACTTTGAATTCTATTTTCTTATATCTGCATTTTATTTTACAATTTTTCCTTCGTATAAGAAATGTGAAAGAAAACAAGTTATCAGGAGTTGTTTTGCACTTATCAAAAGACATCCGCGTGGACTTCTGCTGAGCACTGGGGGAGTAACTCCCATGGTCCCAGTGGGTTTGGAGTTACAGGAGGGAAGACTGGAAACAACCAAACTGAAACTGGGAAAGGTTCAATCCAGGACATCAGCAGCAGCTCATTCTGAAACACACTATTTTTCAAACAATACAGGACTTTAAGAAAATCTCGCTAGGTAGTGGACACTTACAATTTATAAATTATAAGTCTCATTTACAATTGCTTAGAGACATGGCATTATAACAGACAGTATTTAGTTGCGCAATGTAAATATAGCTTATTTAACACACCTGGAAAGAAAGGTGTGGCAGAAGCATGCTGCGAACAGCCAGAAGTTATGGAAACAGAATTTTCAAGGAGAATGCGAATGCTGGTGGGAGCCGAGAAGACAGGAGTTAGACAGGATCTCTGCTCCAGAAAGAAGTAACACTGACTTCTTGGAGCTTAAAGGTATCTCTAATTCCTGCCTCTGGGAAACAAAGTAATTAGCTAAATGTAAGTTCCCTACCTGATCTTTACACAACGGGGATTTCTTTTCATGCCTCCACTATTACTGAATGACAAGGACCTGACTTAGGCCTTCAAGAAGTATTTCACCATCATCCTCACTGAGGCAGACTTCTTTTGCAAATAACAGCTAAAGCTTGCAGAAAAATACAGGTGGCTGTTTTCAGACTCCACAGAACTCAGTGAGTACTTCCAATGCAACACAAATACGCCGCTTGTGTAAGACATCACCGATAAATGAGAATGTGGTTGATACAATCAGGTCAGCTGGTATTATGCTACTAAATAAACCGAAAAAACACTTCAATTTGATAAAAAGTGGCAATTCTCTCTGAACAAAGCCAAAGACAAAAAATTTAAGGAACTCCCTGCAGTATTCTATTTATCATACTCTGACACATTTGAACTACAAAATCCAGATTAATAACTCCAGAATATTAGAAATAGCTACAAAATCAAAAGGCTACAGTAAAAATCTTTAAAACCTTCATTGCTAAAATGAATGTAGGATGGCAACAACAAAACCAGCTACATTACATCTACAGAAAGGGAGTAAACTATGCTCCTACATACTATGCAGGGTCTTATAAAAAATTTTAAGACATATAACTTAAAAGGGAACTGCATAGTATGTCTTGGGATTTGATTTCTCAATATTTTTGCCTTCTCTAGGTTGTCCTTTTATTTCATGGCAAAGTTCGTTGTTAGTAGTAGTTAGTGCAATAATACATGCACTGCAAGGGAGAAATACTTCAGTATCACATTTCTTGGGGATTTTCTGCAACGGCTGGTAACTTTGACCGATAGCTTGAACACAGACGCAAAATACCCACCAAACTAGAGTGTTTCTGATTTCTTGCACGATTCTGAATGCTTTTTGCAACTTTCAATATATTTGTGAAACTGCCATTTCTACAAATTTTACCTTTAATGTCACAGCATTATTTCAAAGTCTTGGGGTTTTTCATTACATTTATCAGTTCCTCTCCAGTGTCAGACAAAAGAGTTCTGTGCAGAGCTATCCTGAGAATAAAGCATATATTTCCTTTCTAATGTGTCAAATACCAGATTGATAACAATATAATCTCAATATAAATCTCTAATGTCTGAAACCCATTCAAGTACCTCAATATATCAAGTTTTAAATATTTTGTAATACCTATAAACACTCAAAGAGTCTCACGAAGCTAATACTACAGAATGCAACACATGAAAGGTGTTGTAAAAATCAATTTTCTTTCACCTCAGCTGATTAATATTCCTTCCTGAACAAATTAATTCCACACAAAGAAAGTGGTTAATAAAAGTCCAGAGCAGCCCTATATTACAGCTTTGTTCTTAATCCAGGCAGAGGTAACATGAAAATAGTAGTAAAATAGCAATTTGGATTACTCTTCAATTTGTAAAGGCTAGTCTGCCTTATTTCACATCTTTTTCTCAGTGAGTTTTATTTCTGAAAATTAATTTTAAAAAAACAACCAGAATACAGGTTTGCAGTCCAGAAATAACAATATTGTTTAAAATATTAACAAGAAAGTATAAAAATAAGGCAAGCAAGCACAAAAATACGTCATGGGGAAATACACAAGTTTGGCGCATTAGTCCCCAAACTGACAATTATGTGCTTAATTCCAAACACATCTGCAATACTAATATTTTTTATTACTGAATAATAAAATAAGGAAAATTGCTGATGTACTTCACACAAAGCACGTAATTAAATATTTCCCTGCAGCACAGCTGGAAGATTTAGGATTTTTCTCTTATCTGCAGAGGTATTGCTACTATAGCTGCAATCGCATTTTGCATCCTTTATGACCACAATAAATTCCTATACGTAGTATGGCTCCTCCTCCTATTCTCCATCCCAAGAACTAACAATACATTTTTTCTGGGTAATGAGGAAGAACAGAGAGATAAAAATTGCATTTAAAAACTGAAGTCGATTTTCAATTCATAGACTGAAATAAGCACGGTGACAAATAACATATATTAAAACCTTTGCGTATGTTTACTCCTGGGTCTTCTCCAGTGTACTCAGTACAACTGCATTTTCTGACAGCAAGCGATTCTAGATTCTCTTTTTCCTTCCATAACCAAAATTTCAGCACAGGAGACACAAATCGCCAACTCAAAATATAAAGCAAATGTGATGGAACATTCTTACAGAGCTGAAAAAGGAAATGTTTTGAAAACTAAGATCAGTTGAGCTTTTTTTGTTATTATATCTCTGCCGACTACATTTGTGACAGAAAGTAAGAATACTACAGGACAGTATGCAACTGCTTTCTCCCACCTCACTTCCATGTCATCATGTGGCTTGCAGGGTATTAACCAAATGTAAAAATGTTCATAAGCAGACGCATAGTGAAAACAGCAGAGATCATGTGAAATGTGCGTAATAAATATCTACCACGCAATCTGAATAATTTCAGAAACACGAATGCCTCTCCAGAGTGTCTGTTTAAATATTAATAACGTTTTTTAAAGTAATTTAAGTTTTTCAAAAATAGACATGTACTGTAATTGTACTAAGAATTTTTAGCCTGCGCTGAGATTAATACGCTTGCTGCTGATTGAAAAAAAACATACGAATGCCACCACATCTATTTTTCAGAGATTAAAAATGTGATTTGAAGCTTCAGTTTTACATTTTCTAACTTAAAGTTACTTAAAGCTGAAAAAAATAATGTGGTTTGTGACCCCTATGCCAATTCACCAGAACATGAAGTAGTAAATAGATTACAGTAAGATTCCTAACAGTAACTTAAACACAGAGTAAAGCAAGATAGCAATTGAAAGCTGTTTTTTCTTTTCTCATCTTACCCACATTGGAATACGTTGAATGATACAGAGCTACAAAACCAGAGCACCTATACAGGGCTCACTACATTTGTGTGGTGAAAAGGTAGTTTTGGTTTGATACGCTGCTCAGATTCGGCCCAGGTGGTCTGAGACCTCTTGGACGGACTGCACCACAGGTGCAGTTTGGATAGGCCACGCTCCCAGCAGCTGCAGTGTTTGTAGGCTCGATACACAACTCGGCTTTCAAATTTGAACATGACATCTCCCCCATCCCTGGAAACATTCCAGATCAGGTTGGACAGGGCTCCGAGCAACCTGATCTACTTGAAAATGTCCCTGCTCATTGCAGGGGGGTCAGACTAGATGGCCATTAAAGGTCCCTTCCAACCCAAACTATTCTACGATTCTATTATCTTTACCCTAAGAGCTCCATGTTGTTCACGGTATCTCGATGTAGGAAGCAAGCCGTGACGCCGCAGAAATCAAGTACCAGCTACTGTCACCTACTATACAGAAGAGAGGGGCAGACCGTGCATGCCCTGAAGTACCAGAACTCCTCTCACGCCCAGGGATGACTGTCTCCTCCCTCAGCACTTCCTCCTCAAACTACCAAAGAAACATTTCAAACAAAACAGAACAACGAAGTCCATATACTTGCAGGTACCATGTTTCCCACTGTAACAGCTACTGAATTAGAGTGGCCGGGCCCAAACGGATAATGCAAATCCCAATTTCCCCCTTTCTTCAAGTGCAGACATGTTGGTAAGACTGAGCATAAATCTTTCAAAATAAAGGTGAAAACAAACAAACAAACAAACTACAGCTTACCATTAGAGACTGAAACCTAAAACTCTGCAATTCAGAGGCGGGGCGGGCTGTGGCAGGAAGGCGGCACACACGGGTCTAGTTTTTGGAAAGGCAGGAAGCCAAGTAAGTTATTTCTCTTCTGTTGCTAGCACATAAAAAAAGGATTTGGTTTTGGAAAAATTTGGCTGGTGCCATTTCAAGGAGTTCCAAATGAACAAAGAAGTAGAACAGCAATTTAGGAAAGGCAAATTAATTAAGGTTTGTTACATAAAAAGTCAAGATGTCCATTATTTTAACAAAGAACAACTAGTGGAACATTTGACTTAACTCCATTTCTAAGCACCTTACTGCACCAATGATTTTTCTTGACACTTTGTAAGATTATTAACAGATTCCATGGGAGATTGCAGAAATTTAAATATTAATGGACTCTTTACAAGAAATTGGTAATAAAATGAGAAAATCCTTGTGTTTCAAGGTTAATTATTTCAAGCTGGTTGACAAGAACAAGGTAAATCTTTGTTTTAACCTTAACATTTCTAGGTAAGCTAAAAAGGTAATGACCTACATACTGTATTCAAGCTTCTAAACTGACATTCACATTCGATCAGCTATGTTTTTAACCTGTTGAAAACTGTATGACGTAAACTGGCAGTTCACATTATTCCTTTTGCATATGGAACAAGGTAAATTGTGATTCAGTAATTACAGTTGTCTTAGCTTATTGCCAATTTCCATGTTTTAAAAATCCTTCCAATTCCAAAAACACTATTATTTGAGAACCTCGGTTTCAACTTGTATTTTAATGATTCTTAGTTTGGTTTGAAAGACAGATAAGCTGAGTCTATTCTATTCTGAAGGTCTGGCTTGTTCAGAAGTGTTTCTGACAAGCCTTTTTGCTCATTCTTCAGTCTTCAGCACTCAGTGTGTGCCAGGAGAATGAGCTTCTCCTAAATAAACTGGGAGAGATTTGGGGGTCTCACAGATTTGGTGGCCAGGAACAAGTATTGGCATTTTGTGGTCTCACGGAATACGGTCGTTGATATGGCAAAAGTCCAAACTTCATCAGTCAGATGGAGAACCTTCTGCTTCAGTGTCAGACTGAGAACAAATGTTGGTAACCACTTCCCATAGTACAACTTGTTTTAATATTTCTCAACTTTGAAACAACCTTCTATAACAATATGCTCCTCAAGAACCTTCCATAATCCATTTGTAACTCCCTGCTGGCTTCCAACATCAGAGGAACAAAGCTATGGACCCAATCACAGACTGTACTGAAACTGTTTCACACCTTTTACATGCATCTTTATCAACCTTCCAAATGAGGTCACAAGCAATTTTGGCAAACTGTACCACATCACACCCCCTATGTTTCTAAGTGTGGTCTTCAGTATACAAATCACCGCGCACCATATCAGATTATTTCTCTACTTGCTAATCAGGATGTCATTTTTTCTTTCATTCTACTATTACTTTTGCCAATCTTTTTTTGTTCCAGGCATACCTAGAAAACTTCTGTATCAGAATTAAGTTCATTTCCTAATCATGGTTTGTTTTTGCTGAGATGTCAGCAAATTTGCAAACAAAAATGAAAGTCTCAAAATAGTCAAGCCAGATGGTCTGATGGGGAAGCCATCTCTGAAGAACGCAGACTTTAACAGGAGCTCTTTGCCAACCAGACTAAGATATTCTTCTGCTTTTTGTTGATTTAAGGTCTATGACACGCTGCAGCTGTCACGATGAAGGGTAGACAGAAAAGGCAGTCTAATGACTACAGAAATGCATTAAACCATACAAGTTTTATAAAGTATTCACTTGGCATCTGTCTTCTGTAACATGTCTCTGTATTATACAAGGTATTTCTCTCCCTCCTCACTCTTTAGAGAGATATGAAGTTTAATGTACTGTCTGGTACTTAACAATCAGATTTTGTCAGCTTTTGTGCTGAATGGCATCTTCCTTCTCCCATTGACTTTCACAGCACTATTCACAGTGTAAATTATTGCCTCGTTTTCAGTGAAGGTGACAGATCCGTGTACTACCTCAGAGCACTGAACTCAGGAACTACATGCTGTCAGGCAAATCACCTTGATGCCACATAAATCTTCACTGCTGTCACAAGGGGCACTTCCACTTTCTGCCTGCCTCCCTCCTGCTGCCACTAGTACTTACACGCATACACACACCCACCCTGGGGCTGGAAGGGATTATTTGCCAGTTGGGTCTTTTGCTGGGGAAGGGGCAGAAGGGGTGTACTTTCACCGCTGCCTGATCCAGTTCTCAAGGGACGCTTTAGGAATGAGCTACCCAGGCTGGGGTGGTTTCGGCACCAGTCCAAGCATCCTATGTCAGAGTAAAGGCATCAGGTAACCACCAGCCTACTCAGCAAAAGAGAACAAACAGAAGTAAACAATGAATATATATTAACCTCTGCAACACTGGGTAGTTTTATAACCATTACCCAGGTGCATTGCTGTACATTCAGATGTGCTGCTGAATGGATGCTCCCTGTTACAGAAGAAACTGGATCAGCACCAAAATCAATGGATTTCAAATTTTAAATGAGAATGGATGGAGCACAGGGGAAGAACAGAAAATATTTGCTATTTAATTTCTACTACTGAATAGGACATTACTTACCGTGGGATTGCCACTGACTTCACTCAGGTTTTGCACAAAAGGAGAAGTTTCTTCCTTCATATATCACTTTTCATTTGTGTTGAACTTTACATTCATTACTCAATTTTTATCTTCACACTATTTATACTAATATTTCTCATCATTTTATCAAAAGTAACACAGAGTTAGGAAAATAGTTCAGAAATAGAAGCTTGACCCCCTCAGCAGTCTGACAGTGTGTATTTTGCAGCACTGACCACCTACAAAGTGCACCGATTTATGTGTTACTTGTAGTCTCATAGTTGTAGAGTGAAAAGAAGGATTTGTATTTTATCAAACCTTTGTAATCCAAGCACTTCTTAGATTTCAGTGTTAGTCTGATCTGAGATGTGCATTTCTCTACAGACAGGACAATACTGAAAGGCCTAAACAAAAGCCTATGCTCTGACATATAGGTAACATATGCCTCTATACTAGCCAAAACAAATGAACAAAAACTTCAACCCATTCCAAAATTACCCATCCTGCCCACTTGCCAAGTACCCTCCACATACAGCTCTGCTCGTCTACAGGTAAAGCCCTGTAGAAACCCGAGGTGGCTAGTTTAACTGGCTGATGCTACAGTGAATCAGGCAAAAACATACCTAGAACATTGAAAATAAAATTACTAAGCTACCACCTTGTAAAAATTACTCGATTCTCAAACAAATCTTTTCCCTCAGATCAACAAGAGATTTTAACACGTTATGAAAACACGCGAGATCATAACATCTAACTCGAATTGCACTGAATCGAGTTCATCTGAGTGTGACTCCGCTGTTAGTGGGAGCTATACAAGGAACTACGGTGGTTTGGCATAGCACGTCATTCAGCACAGAACTGAGTAACTCGTGCCCGAGAAGTGCGATAGCATTAACAAGATTCCAAAACAACTACTGGTAGAAAAAACTTTGTTTTCACTACTCTGCTATTTAAAAAGACATTCAGGTCAGATGTTCAAGATCTGAATGAGACAGATGATTAATGAAAGCCATTAGCTGGAGAAGCCTTTCCATCAACAGAAGAAGTAAGCATGTGAGAGGAGTAGACTGGAACAGCTACAAACAAAATCGACCTCCATCCTGCAGTAAGAAAAAAAATTCAGAAACAGCAATGATACACATACACCAGTTTTTGCAACACACTGAATGCAAGGCATGATAAGACACTATTTTAAATAAAAACTTCTGAATCACTTCGTTTATGTATAAACCATCAGAGAGCACACACCAATATTTTACACCTCTTATCATCATTGGGAAAAAAAATCTAGGAAACACAGGTGCATTCTTCATTCAGATGTGAGGAACTAAAGTAAGACAGCACTGTCACTAAAGAGAAACAGATTTTAAATCTGGCTGAAACATTTGAGCTTCAAATCTAGCAGCAAGCTCCTCTCCTGGAAATATATAAAGATCAACTCCAGAATAATTTCAGTGCTAAATTACCCCATTCCTTCCTTTCTCTTCATCAGCTTCAGATTTTATTTATTCTACTTTTTCCTGACATGTTAATATATTACTGAAAAAGCAGTTTCAACTGCTGTAAGAAAAAAAATAGGCTTTTGTAACTAATTTCACCTTATACAAGAAATCATTTTAAAATAATGTTACATCTCAAGTAAATTTACAGTTCCTGCAACCAACATAAAGTACATATTTTCCATTTTAATTTTAGTTGTGTATATAATGAATTTCACAGATTTTGCTGATGCAAACACTACCCGGTCTGAAGAAGTAATAGCAAGAGAGATGGAAATCAGTAAGCAATGTTAAGTGAGAATAAAGGAAGTATATGAAGAACAGACAATTTGGATTGCAAAAATTAACTAGAAGAATCCTTTTAACTATAAAATGGGAGGCAGAAAAATTATCACCATCACAACTATACTACAGTCACATAATCTAAGCACAGATTACTTACATGGATTGCTACTGTAACAACTGACATCTTTATTTCAACCTTGGGGGAGGAAAAAAAAAAACCAAAAACCTATGCCCATGCACCTTTTGAAAGAAAACAAGTTGTCTGCAAAAACACAAAGACCAAAAAGGAAAAAATAAATAAATACAGGCATTTACAAGTTAAGACCACACCATTTAAATTACCTATATAACACAAATATACATACGCATGCAGTAACACATTTATACTGTTTTCTAGCAAAATTATTATTACAGAATCAGACTCGTACCTCGACGTAAGGTCAGGAGAGGCCCCCCCAAGGTCTCTAGCCCAACACCCTGCTCGCAGCCGGTGCAGGTTGCTCAGGGCTGTACCCAGGTGACAGAAGGTCTCCAAGGACAGAGATGCCAAGCTCCTCTGAGCCCGTCTTTTGACCCCTCTAATGGTAAAATATACCTGCAGAATGATGCACATTCTATCTAAGGACGTGCCTTTTCACCTCACCAAAAATTTCAGACAAACTTGCTTGGTTTTATCCTCTGAATTTGTTCAGTGCTCAATCATGAACAGAGGAATATACAAAATGGACCTAAAAATGAGAAATATAGAGGATAACCTGGAATAGCAAAATATCCCAGGATTAAGTAAGCAAACTGTGTATAGCTTTGGCATCAAGAACATACAAAGAATTTATAGAATATTTAAATGACATTATGTAGCAAATCCAATTATAAACAGAAAGCTTCTTTTGCAAGTAATTTGAATATTCTGATCCCAGTCCTACCTGACTTTCAATGAGTTCGGAAGACAGTTATTTTACCAATTCACCATTGTGCTTGTTTAATGCCTAATTTCAGCATAATAAATAGTGTGGTATTTTTAAATTATAAACTACCGTTTTTTGCTGTGAGAAATGTAAAGCTAAATCTGGCTTATCTTCATCTAAGAATTATTCAGGACATTAATACAGTTTGCTAGCCGACTAAACTAGAAGTCCCTGTTAGCACCCTCAGTGTTCCAAACCTGATACAGGTTGGGTTTTTTTCTTTTGGTTTAGGTTTTTTTTCATCCAAATTGATTGCTTTACTCCAGTGAGGATCCTCACGTAAGTTGTGTTTAGTGCTTTGAAAAGCTGTTACGTGACAATTTGCCATCCTGTGTTGACCTGAGATATCCCTAGAGGACTGAGGACCACAGCCTTAAAACCGAAAGGAGACACAGAAGCCTTCCATCGAATTAAGTGAATGTTAAAATATGGGTCACCGAGTCTGCTGTGGGGGCTGCGAGTTGCAGGACAGCTCCAGTAATTGCAAGAAGGTGAGCTGCCATACACCGCAGCACACCTTACGCCAGCCCCAGGAGCTTGTGAGTCAGCTGAAGTACATGTCAGGACTTGGAAATGGGTATGGGGATGCAAAACAGGAGTAACTCATTTTTAATACCTTCTAGTGAATACCTATAATATAAAAGTTACCTGCTCTGTATCTCCCACACAGTTGATCCGTCACTGAGAGGGAACAAGAGAAATAAAAGCACACTTTTGTTACAAGAAGCTATTGCTTAAGAAAGGGCATCATCCTGTACCCAACACCTCTTTGTTACAGAATCCCCTTGAAATCTGAATGATGGTCCAAAGGCATTTTCAAGTTCAGACAATAAAAATACCTAGCAATACTTGAAAACTCCTAGCCACTATACAGTAACTAGTCCGCAAATTAAAACACAAACAAGCTACTTTTATTTGAGGAGAAAGAACAGGAGAGGAAACAAAGAGATCAGCTTTGATGTGACAGCCTAACATTGAACTACAACATAGGTACTGACATAAAACAGACATACGGACTACAGTTCATGCCTCCTATTCTGGAAATATAACCCAGCCTATACAGAAACATTCTAAATACGAACAGTTCAGCGCGGGAAGTTACTAAAAACTAATCCACAGTATCCAAGTTAAAAATTTTATTGGCTTTGAGAGTGTCTCTCAGAGACATTTCATAGGTAAAACTGTATTTGTAGCGAAGGACAAAGGACAGAAAAACAAGCTTCGCAAATTAAAATTTTAAAGCTAACAAAGCAGCTGTCTGTCTTCATTTCTGCCATGGAAAGGTGTCGTTTGAGAACCAGTCCTAGGTTTTCTTCTCTCAGAAACAAGACCTTTATCTCCTGCAGCATTACATTTTCAGATGATACTGTCAATAGCTGCTAGTCTATGAACATTATGAAATACATTTTGCTCACAGCCCTGTAACTCACAGGGATTTTTGCTGTGTTCTTAGTCAGATGTGTCCGTCAATACGGAATACCTTTCTTCCTGTTAGTGCAGCGTACAGAATCTGACCTATAGGTTTTTTTTTCCTCGGTATACAAAAATTGAAAAATACAGTCCATAAGATGACAGCATAAAATACAAGGTTCACAAACAGAAAACTGCCCACAAGTGAACGACATGAATATAAGGGATTTAATCTATATGGGAAATTTAGGCACTGACAAAACTGATCAAACCAATATTAACAGCTGAACTGGACAGCATGTTATAGCTCCAGAAGTCCTTGAAATAGACGATAGAAATAAATTCCTAAGGTTTCATCTCCTAGTAAGTATTCCATTACACAGTGAAACAAATTGAAAAATTTGGCATGTAAGTAGTCCAAACGAGGTATTAATTCCATCTCTATAAAAAAATAAAACCCTACATAAGTAAGGAGTCGACCCTAAGCAGGCCACCTGGGTGTCACATCTAGGAAATACAAATCCACTGCACAAGCCAGCACTCTAACACAAGTAGTATAATGCTAGATTATAGAGAGAAAATTAAATGAAGGTCAACAGAAGTGTATGAAATGACTAAACACAGACATTTAAAAAATTAATACCTAGTAAAATTAATTTTGTCAGAGGAGAAAGAGTAGGTCTATCCTCAGCAGCATCAGTGTCACGATATTATACGCCAAAACTATGACTCCTTTGCAATGTTCAAACACATCTGAAGTGAAAAACAAAGCCACTGTCTACTATTACTCTTTCCAAATACCAACAGCTGCAAATTGTAGTTGTGTAACTGTACTCCTTGGAAACTTTTTTTTTTAAATAGTCCATGAGATCATTTTAGAAGGCAGAATGAGCACACCAGCATAGGAATAAAGGCTCTTTACAAGAGTACTCCTTCTGTGAAAAGGGCAGAAAATGGAACTAGGTTAGATCTTGGGTTTGGAAAATGAGATGCTGAGATGAAAGACACCTGAACATCTAAAAACATTTTTGTGTCTGTGTACAGACACAGGAGCTGCTTCTGCTGCCACAAAAGCATGGTAAGCTATGGAACTCCTGAGCTATACTGATTAGTATAAGTATACTGATTAGTATTATATTGTTATTAGTATTATATCAGTATTATATACTGATTAGTACAAAGAGGACTGAGCTGAAAATTGATCAAATTTTACATCTCAATACTTTTACTATACATTTTGATTGTGGAAATGAACTACAGGCAGTAATTTGCCAGTATATGGAGTAAGATGATAATAACCGATTCCCCAGCTGTTGGCCATTACATGAGGAACACTGCAGCTTTAGGAGCTGAACCCACCATCTTCCCAAATCTGAATGACCACTAAGAGCAGCAAGTGTCTGTCTAGATACAAACCAGGAACCATGAGCCATTTCAGTATCTCCTGGCCCTAACAAGGAAGAATACCATTTTTTCACCTTTGGCAACAACATTTCACTCTGCATTGGAAAGCCAAGAGAAGGTTTTGAAGATGGTAGAAGTGAACAAATCCCCTTGTTGAGCTGTACAAGGTTCCCATTCCCAACTCCTAGGCCATGCTGAGTGAGGGACTGCATTCATTTCCTTTGTATGGAAATGGTGAATGAGAACACATTGATTCAATGAGCTATAAAAGCAGTAGATATCAAGAAGAATAAGCATTCCCCCTTTCATTCATGTTGTGTTGAACCATTTTATAATCTACTTACATCCACGAACACATCCTTAAATATCAACACTAAATCACTTATGACTATCATTAAATAGCATTTCATCAGCAGGGCATGTATCATTCTCTGGCAAGTAAAAGATAAGGCTTTAGTTCCATACATCCGAACACCAGAGCAAATTATTTCAAAGCAGTAAAAAACCCAAATAGTTAGAATGTTAAATGTGGCATTTTAATTTCTATCATAAATTGTAACAAATTAATGAACCCAGCTTGACCTTCAGAAATATGTATCATGAATTAGACAAAACATGTCCTATACGTGGATATAAATGCATCAGGCTGTATCATTGGCTTACTTGCTTTTAAAAGGTCTTGTATGCTTTCTATTTTGGAGTTATTCTATGCCTGGCCGGTTCCCAAGAGCCTGATTTGACTTGTGCTGGCTGTTGCTGGGCCCATGGGAGTCATTATGGCAGCTGCAGATAAATGAAGTGTATGAAATGGCCTTGAAAGCTTTCCTTTTACTTCTGCAGGAAAAAGCATATAGGTGGTGAAGGTGAGGCTCAACCTACACCCACTTTGCACTACTTTTCTTGTAGTTAATCAAGTTGATTTCAGGTCAGCTTTACGCTGTGGTTACAGTCCTGATTCAGCAAAGCATACAAAACCAGCAGCTAATGCCTCTTTGTCTTCACAGATACCATGTATGTCCTTCATTTGGCTCATTACACCTAGCAAGGTCAATGTATAAAATACTTGAGTTTATATGTACTTGCTTCAAGTTCCACCATGATTTCCTGTTTATCGCCTACACAGCTGTTCTCTGTAATAATCAAGGATTAACAAGATAACAACATATGCATTTGTATCCATTCGGTTAATCAGCTTTTCTCTCCTTCATCCTCATCTCCCCTTCAATGAGGTAAAACAACTGGCCCGGGTATAAAATTTAGTTGGTATAGCTGGGGCTTAAAAGTTAGCTCTAGTTTTCCTTCTTGGGAAAGGCTTTCTTTGAAGCATAGTTCAGTTTGAGAGTCCTTACTAGTGAGAGTCATGGCTGAATCCATGAACATCAAGGACATAGCAAAAGCCCCATGTAGTAATATGGAAGTCTGGATTTCCTCTCGATTTACATCTTGTAGTTGATTGACTTCAGTGCCCAAGAAAAAACAAACCTCTTCCTATCCCAAAAAACTTATGTAAAGATACCATCCTGCTGAATTTTCTGGTGTTCTAACAAGATCTAGTGTGTTTTCAGTCCAGCCTTTCCCCCAGGACACTGCTAAGACCCTCATCTTGCAACTGGTCTGTTGCAGCACAACTACGATTTTAAATTGTAAGAACTCAATGATTTTTGCAACCTCTACCCCTAAGCAAATGAAACAATGGCTTAGAGAATACTAGAAGAAAAGTGCCCACAGATACTAAAATCCCATTTAATTTACATAACAAACTACATTAGAAGAGTCAAGAAATTAATAAATACGGTTAGACTGAAGGGGAAAAAAAAGGCAGGTTTCACAGGTGGCAATGACAATTCACAGAATGGGTATCTTTAGAGCTACTGCCAGGTAGAACCCCATGTTAACATCAAATGCAGCCAGTCCACAGTTATCTTCCAGGGAAGCTCAAGGTGGTTCATCATCTACATACAAAACAATCAAGGCATGATTGTTTTGTTTTTTACGACTAGAGTAAAATTTTCCAGACTCCAGTCCTCTTGGGTATCTTTTCTTCCTCTTACCAAGCCACCCATCTGCTGTAAGTACATACAACCACCTTAGCACCAGCAGGTTTGGTAACCTCCTACGCACTGCACAAATTGGATATTCTTAACAGTCCACAAAATATTTTCTCTCCAGCCAACCTGATATAGATCATTTACAAGAGACATGTTAAAAACAAAAAGCAAAAATAAAGAAAGAGTTACCCTCCCTCCCCCCAAAACTCAGATATCCATAATATTGGATATTATGTGTAAACGTGTAGACATGGCACTTAGGGACACGATTTGGACACTTGGCAGTGTTAGGTTAACAGCTGGACTCCATGATCTTAAAGGTCTTTTCCAACCTAACTGATTCTATGACTCTATTGTATACAAAGTCTATTATATATGGAAGTCAGTTATCCATACAAAGTAACTGCCTACAGTACTTTGAAAGATTACCTGTTTTCCTAATACAAGAAAAATGCAGGAAGATGGAACTCGAAAGAACAAAGATAATGAGGTAAACTTGGATACTTGGAAAAGTATGATGTGTTAAAAAAAAAAAAAAAGAAAAAATAAGCCTCTAGGATTTGTTAGTAAGTGCTTGGCACTTTCAAAGGGTCTCATCAGGCTTTTAACACATCCATGGATACTTTGCATAAAATTCAACAGTTCCATTGAGGAACTGAAGGAGCAACATCCCGACAAAAGAGATAGAAAGTCTTTCACTATTCGATGAGCAATTTAAATTGAGCCTAAGCAAGCTGTAACTCAAAAATTCAGCCTAAGAAAGCTTTAACTCATCCGTGTTTACGGTACCGTTTTAGTTTCAACTTTTATCATTTTAACTGGTACTATGTGGAGAAAATCTATTTGTTAAGTTTCATACTACAATTGATAGTATCAAGAGAAAAGGCGAAAGGCATATGGCAGCTGCAACATTTTCAATTCCCCTTATTTATCTATGCTAAATTAAAAGTAAAATTAGTATTAGAATAATGTGGGTCGGTTGATATTGTTTCTTTAGTGCCTCGTAAAGACACCAATCTGCAAACCTGCTAAACTTCCATATAAATAGTTTTATTTAAAATACCTAAATTATTTAATATTTTATGCTTAGAATGTTGTTTATATGAAGGTAACGTGTATCTATATACCGCTGATGTCAGATTCTCTGCCCAAAATAGTATTTTTATGATCTGCTTGGATGCACAGGTGAGTAAGAACTGATGTGAAAGACTCCTGGGGTATGTTTTCAACCTGTAACTTGTCCTGGGAACCACATATTACTTGCAGCCTTTTACTCTAGACTAACTCACCTACTTGCTTCAAGATGCTTTTCTGTTTGCATAATTTCCCACCTTCTCACAAATTTAGAAAGAAGCCATTATCCTTTTTGCTACCCAGCTTAACCAGTATCACAACTCTACATGTGCCAGAAATATTGGGGGTCAGAGGGGAGAGAAAGGGGTGTGTGTAAGCAGGAAGGCGCAGAAAACACACTTACAAATTACATATTTTCATTGATTTTTAAGATCTCTTTCCTTCAGAGGAAAAGAATTTCTGTGCTTACACGAATCAATAAAAAGTATTGGGTTTATAATGATATAAAACCAGATAGTGTTTAATTTATTAAAGCATACCGATATTCTTACAGACACACAGACTCCTTTCACCTCCAATGTATTAGGCAAATTGTGAGACAGTGAATTCACTCACAGTGAATTCAGAGTTTTCTTTATTATTCAGGGGAAGCGTTTTGAATAAGAGGTTTGAGAAGCCATGCATTCAAAGGGACTGACGTTTAGCATCAGTTCCGATCATATTAATGGTATCTTAGTTTTCAACTTACTATCGTTTAAAGGCAGAATTTTTTATCAATGAATGAATGGATAAAAAAATAAATGAATAAAACAGTGAAACTTTTTTTTTTTTTAATTCAGTAGCTGATTTCTGTTCCGAGAGGCATATCCTTTCTCTTGTCCCGATTCTCAGTATTTTCTGAGACTTAAGCAGTCAGGAGGAAAAGGAATCTTTTTAATATAGCTCCACCTGAACACAAACACTCAGGGACCACATACTCCTTCTCAGAGATCTTCTCTTTCTACACTCACAAAGGGGTTACCACAGACAGAGCAGGATTTTTTATTTCATATATTAAAATTCAGCAGACATCACCATTTTCAACCCAGCCATTAGGAACTAAAAGCATAGAACACAAAAATACAAAAATGCATCTTCGCAATCCCATTCAATAATAGGGTCAGCCAAGTAATTACAGCAGTGCAATGAGTTTGACAAACTTTCCATACTTCTTTGCCTCACCCATCCTTCCAAGAGAATCAGAAAAAAGGCTTTACAAGGCACACTACACACCAACCAGTTAAAAAATACAACATAAAATCAAGTGTATCTTTTGGGCAAATCACTAACACTTATCCCATCTTATTGAAAGCAATTATTTATGTCCATTTGTCTCAGATAACGCAAGTACTGAGCTGAGAGACAGGGCTCCACGGGTATACAACACACCATTAGTCGGCATAGACACCGGTAGAATGAAAATAAAAAATTGGCCATATTCATTTAACATTGATTTACCATGAGATTCCACATTTGAAATGGATAGGTGTTCACAGAATCAGTTAAAGTTTATGGACTGGTATAATGTCATATCCATACCTGTCTAGGACTTTATCATCTCTATCAGGATAAAACTTAAAATGAGCACTAGGCCAAAGACATAAAGAACTTACCCTTTTTCAGGATTATTTGCACAATTAATCATGCCAGTCATTACGTTGTGACAAGCAGCAAACACTTGTGACACGGGATACAGTATTAGTTTCAAAGTGATTAGTTTTTGCCTGCATTACTCAAATTAACAGATGACTTCGCTTTGCTAAAACACCTTTGAAAGATCACGTTGGAAAGCAATGTGGCTTCTGATCATAAAAATCATAGCAGTGAATTAAAGTGAGTGAACTATTGTTTTTTAAGATAAATTGGGAAAAATAGAAGGATTAACAAATATAAGGGCACTTTAACCTATTTTTCCTCTTATGATAACATTTTCAGCTTTTTTTGTCTCATCTGTTATGGGGAATTCCATTATGAGAGAATAAGGAATGTGCTGCTCTTACAAAACAGAGGCACTTTTAATGACAGTTTCCAAAACATGGCCTTTTGTACTTCAATAGATTGACTATAAAAGCTCACTGTCAACTGACAGTAACATCAACGTCAGCGCACAAAAGACTGATAGTCTCTACGTGAATAATTCTTCTTGCACTATTAACTGCTTATGGCCTGTTCTGGGTTTTGCAGGAACACAATTTTAAAGGCAGTGAAACAGCGTTTGTTCTTTTTTAAGCAGAAGCATGCAACATTTAGAGGTGACATTAAAGGTACTCTCAGAGTCTACAGTACTGGAACTTGCAACTGACAGTTTCATCCTTTATTTATTCATTACAATTGATAGTTAAAAATTTGGGGCAATTTCAGTGAATACTTTTCTACTGGCCTCCAATTTGGGCTAACCAGAATTGCAGTATGGACAACTGAAGATCAGCTCTGCTCACCAAACAAGAGTTAGTATCTACCATTTTTAGAACTAACTAGGAAACATGATCTAAATCACAGTCAGTCCCCTGAACCCTTGATTGAAATCGTTTACTTCGAATCACAGAACAGAATCACAGAATATCTCAAGTTCAAAGGGACCCATAAGGACCACTGAGTCCAAGTCCCTGCTCCTCGCAGGACTACCTAAAACAAAATCATATAACAAAGAGTATCATCCAGATGCTCCTTGAACTCTGACTGACTTGATGCTGTGGTTCATTGACAATGGAATAACAGGAACAAAATAGCAAGAAAAAATTTTCAAGATAAAACAGAAAGCCTCAAGTCCCATTGCACTTGTCTGTTTCTTGATATATGTAGGGCTGGATACACAGGAACATTAGTTCAGTACTGCTCCACTGCTCTCTTCAAGATGTTAACTAAATACAACGAGCATCAAAACCCTTGGCATCTATCCTCATGCCTACACCAGAGCACTTCATAGAGGTGTCTTGCATTTAGGGACAGCCACAGGCAATTGCAAGGGTTGCACCAATATTATTTGGTATAATTTAT
Source organism: Phaethon aethereus (assembly GCF_964289735.1). Lineage (NCBI taxonomy): Eukaryota > Metazoa > Chordata > Aves > Phaethontiformes > Phaethontidae > Phaethon > Phaethon aethereus. The sequence goes on from NC_138591.1 coordinate 15,363,762, forward strand.
TTCTACTGTTGGACCAGTAAAAAGGCGTCTCAGTAAACCCACCCAGCCAAGACGCTGGTAGGTAGTTGTCAGCAGCTCAAGCATAAGATATGTGCTTGTCTAAACCAGAAATAGCTGTATGGGTTTTCTTCCTGATGGATTCTTACATCTTGCACATTCTGAAAAGCCAGACTGTAGAGCTGCATGTTATACCTACACCTTGCAGCTATAATATCCCCTTCTATTATTCTGTTTAATCCAAAGACTGTCCATCTCTTACAGTTAGCATCAAAATGAATACATTTCCATCCTCCTTATTCTGCCAACAGACAATGCAGACCTTCAGCTGCTATTCGGGGTTTGACAAGCAGCCTACAAAATTGAGATAGCTCTTTATTTTTTTCCACTGCTACTGTTAAAATCAAATTTGGTATTGTGGAACTATCAAGAAGCAGGTCAACCGCACGTTCCTGATCCCAGACAAAACTAGAGACACAAAAAACAGAGTTGAATGATTCATGAGGCAAACATACCAATCTATTCCCAAAATAAAGGGAAGAGTCAAATACTCAGGACCTCTGAATACTTTAATCAGCTACAGAAGCCCCACAGGTATTATGTTCCACTTCTAAAAAACAAAACAAACAAACAGAAAAACCACCCCAAACAACAAACCAACCCAGAAACTAAGTATAACTTGAGAAAATAGAAAAGGTATCTACTGATTCCTCAGGGATGGATTCTCAGGAGACTCCAAAACAGAAATGCAAGTGTGGCTCAAAAATGCCCCTGTACACATCATCTCCCTCTGGCTTGCAGCTTTACCAGGTTGCTCATTAAGTAAACTAAATGTATCATAAATCCTGATGAAGTTGAAACAGTTGTGCAAACTGAAACAGGAAAAAGCCAAGGTGTACAAATATTGACTAAACAAGCTAAGAGCAGCACCTTGCAAAGACAGAATCAAGTACTTGTTATTTTGCATTGCAAATACTCTCCAGAAACTACACCTTTTTGTATGCATATGAATGTCTGTAGGCTCACGACCTAAACTGATCCAGCTGCATTTGGACTGTGAAAAAACACTTTCATAATCCCCCAAGAGACTCCAGAATTAGAATCTCAGCATACAAGAATATAATTCCCTTTTCATTTCCATGTTATGTACTTACAATGCCAGAACAGATACTAGTTTCCCAGAAAATGCTGGTACTATCACTTTCTTCTTTTTTCTTTTTAATTTCTGCACTAGTGGGTAGCAACTGACGTTACCTGTGCGCGCACACATATATACAGGCATGTATGTTCACGTGCATTTCTGTATACAGAATCACCCCTAAATAAATTTGCAAATGCAGACACTCAGACAGAGTTATCCCCACATAAAGAAATTGCTGCCATAGCTTTCATAATAACTTTCTTGTTGATCATTATTTAGAAAACTCTTTAGTACCGGGACAGGATTTAACTTGGGCTATGAATTACTTTGCAAGCAAATTTCTTTACTTAAAGCAAATACATAAAAAACCAAACAAACCAACCAAACACAAAAAAAACCCAGCAGAAAATGCAGAAGAAGAGTAAATCTGTGTTAAATATATAACCTAAAAGTGATGTTACATAAACAATAACTAGATTCAACATAAGAACATGTGCAGGTACATACTTTGATTGAAGTGTTCATTTAATATAGTTTACGTATCTGAAATATTCTGCTTACTTGATTAGAGGAGGTTGTTTGCATTTTGATTTATTGTTTCAAGATCATTATTCATTAAGTCACTTAATATAATGGCACCCTTACAGCTGCTGCCCTATTAAATGTAATCATTTTTCCCATTCCTGTTTATAGCGTAGTCTACTCTTACATCAAAAGCAGTCTGGAGTCATTCATTAATCACAACCACATTTTCCAAGTATACATATCTTCAGAAACAGTTCATGATGGTTAGGCCTTATTTCATATACAGGAATTAGAAATTATTTTTTGTCTCACAGATTCAAATTGTTCATAGTCTCATATACTATCAGGGGCACCCTGGGGTAACTATGCAGGTGGTTGATTCATACTTAAAAGTTTTTCACCAAAGGTTTCAAAATGACATTCCTAGCAGTGTTCTAATTCTGTATTTTTGGCTCCTAAGGGTCTCAGTTTTCAGAGCTTCTCGTAACCCTCAAAATGTACCGAAATCAAAGCAATTGTTTTGGAACTTTAATAAAAATAAAACTTCTAAAATTAGAATCGTAAACATAGCACATCATCTTTCAGCACCTGGATGCCAAACCACTGGCCAAAGACTAAATACCTAGTTTAATGGTTCTGGATGATGCATCTTACATTTATCCTTTACCCATTATCAACAAGGTCAGAATAATCCTGTGATAATGACATGTTATTAACTCAATCACTGGCCAAAAGAGATCATAATACTAGAAAAGCTATAATATATGCTTATCCATTTTGTTATATTTACTTACACTTTATCACCTCTGGAAGGTTAGTAAGAAAGTATCATGCTAGACACACACAAGATACAATACATAGGAATTGCAGTAAATTGCTGTGAACTCCTTGTTTTGTGGCACGTGTCGTGTATCGTATTAGTAACACGGACTCCACTTCTTCAAAACACAGTAAACTGCACTGTTTGAAAAACTATGCAGAAAACATCTATTATCTTTTAGATACACTAAAAGCAATTAGCAGCTGTTAATTCAATGGTACCAATTATCAGGTTTTCTAATATTAGTCAACACACAAATAAATAGTGCTTATTTTCTCATGTAAAGAGCCAAGCTATAGTTAACATTCAAGACATTTTAAAGATTTAGTTTTATTTTCCTAATTATGCAAGTTAGTCGTACTTAAGGAAAAACACTTTTTGGTATATTCTATATCAATAAACCAGTAATGCAAAGACATTCGATGGCATTTGTTAAATCCCAATCACAAAAGCATTACCTGAAAAAACCCAGTATGATTTTCTCATACAAAGCATTTTCATGGTGCTGGATAATGCCAATTATTGTACTGATACTTCTAAGAATAAAGAAACTCTAAGTTTTGCTATACTTCTTCACATGTATAATGCAACACTATTTCAGATTACTTCCATCAACTCAAACTTTACAGGGTCTGTTTGTAACAATATTACGGTCATTCAGAACAGTAGCACTTCGACTAGCAGATTGCACTGTGCTGTTTGCTAAGAGCCACAATTTTTCATAAAACTCTTACCAGCCACCTTATATTCTTATTCATATGTTCTTATGCACTTGTTGCTTTTCTTTTTGTGGTTTCTATCCAAAATCATTACAATTAATGGGAAAACCTCCATGGCCTCCAAGAGATTTCATCTATTAATCTTTCCGTTCTGTCAAGAAAGGCTGATGTTTAAAGGAATCACGTTCCTTGTTCTGTTTAGCTTCATTAAAACTACTGTGGCAGAACTACTTCAAAGGCACAGGTTTTTAAAACTCTGAAGAAGCTCAAAAACTTTGCCTAGTAATATATTAAAAATATATGGGTTTAGTATAATAATGCTTCAGCAAGGTTACGACAGAGAAGATAATAAACATGGACAGAGAAGCACAGCAACAGAAAAATATCAGCCAATGCATCTCAGGAGTACAAGGCAGAAGCTACAGTTCCCACTCTGCACTTAAAAAATTGAGGAGAGAATGCAGTTATTAAATTAAGAATCAATTTCAACTACAAAAAATTATGATCTAAACCATAATAAATGTTTAGCCTTGATCCACTCAAAGAAGACAAATCATAGGTAAGGTCACTTGTAGATAAGTCACCTTTGAGCTTAGCTCATTTTTTAGCCTTGACTCAAAGTGGAGAGGGGAGGAAAAAAGGAAAAAAAAATTAAAGCCATACATTAAGGCCAGAGAGCAAACTCATTTCTTCTGTGACCTCTTTAAGTTAGTATGCTTGTTGTAAGACTTATGAAACAACCTTGCCTTATTTTACAATCAAATCCTTTCTATTGGAAGAACTACACAGCAATCAAGACCAAGGTGCACCCAGGGTAAAAAATGACAAGTAGTATTTTATTTCACCTTAAACAGCTCCCTTACTACTAAAATACTGCAAGCAATTTATAAAGCCAAATGTTCAGAAATACAGTCAATTTTTTTCTTCTTAAAAGAGTACTTAAATGAAAGATTAAACTGTTTAGAAAAGGAAAGAAGAGCTCCTACCCACCACCTATCTAAGAAGGTCAAACAGACCTAGACCTAGGGACTGCAGCAGCCCCTCTCCGGGAAGAATGCCTTTGGACCTGCGGCGACAGAGTACGCAGGATGCAAACGCACCGCAAAGAGCTCACAGAAACAGTCTGTGAGAATGACATTGCAATGCCAAAATGAACGATGTGACTACGAGTACTGTCTTACAGATTTTACCCACTGAAGTATAACTGGTTGTCATTAATTACTTTTATCGTAACCCTTTGGTCACTTAATTTCCATTTTGCCTAAAATCAACTCCCTCAGATTTTTTTCAAGTTATTTTGATGAACAGTCATTAGCAAATATTTGTTTGAAAAACATCCTCAAGTTACGCAAATGCACAGGTTTCCCCTCTGCACATTCTGAAAGCTACACAAAACATTAATTTCATCTGGATTTTCTTCCAGCAACAATGGCAGCAGATGATACCACTGAGTCTCAGAAGGATTTACGGAGACAGCAACAGCCTCTTCCTCTAATAAATTCCAGAGTCCTGGCATTTTTGGGATGGATGCTACTGAAGCAACATAACCTCCTGTCACATCTTGCAAAGATTCTGATAGTGGAGCAGCATTTCACTGACTCCCTTAATCCTTCCTACTTTTCTTCATTAAGGATAGCAAATCATCTGGTGAGAGCTTTTCAGGGCACATAAAGAACGGAAAGCTCTGCACTCCACACACCCGCAGTCCCACTGAGAGAGGGCTAATACAATGAATGGGTGCTAATTAGCCCAAGCACAGCATCACCACCAAAGGGCCCTATAACAGGTCTGAAGAACTTTCCTCAACTGTTGAAAAAACAGAATGGAATGAAATAAGGACAAACCTCGCCATCTGCTGAAACTGGACAAAAGAAAAATTAAAGCACTGAAAAGCTGTTGCAAAGTGAAACGCTATAGCCTATTAAAATATAGGCAATGGACAGAATTAAGCACTCTACATTTACGTATGTATCAGTTAACACCTTATGTATATAAAAGTGGTACTTGAGGAAGAAACAAACTACATTCTGTATAGTGTATTTCGCTCAGAATTTCATACCACCCAGAACTAAACCAGAAAAAAAAAGGTAGTTTCTATACTCATTACAAATCTTCACAAACTTTTCACTACAGTCTTTGAATAAGTAATTGATACACAGATCCCACCTGAACGTATGTGTATGAATGGAACTGACACAAGGGTATAAAGAACTAAAATCTCATGTTAAAAACCTACATTTCTGCTTGTCTGAAATTTATTAATATTAATATTCAAATATACCATGTCTTTGAGACTCTATGGAGAGAGCATGGAAATCTAAGTCACACTTTTTTACTACTGCAGGGAAAAAAATATCTGTTGGTACTAAGCATTAGAAAAAATAAATTATATGATATCACAGTCTTCTCTTTTTATGCTAGTCTTACCCTCACTCAATGCATAAATTGCATTTTTCTTTTTATTTACAAAAGAAGATTCATGCCCTTTCCTTTAAGGGCACTACTTGTTCCCTGAGCAAAATAGTAAAACCAGCTTTCCCAGTCCCAGACTATTGATAACCACATGGACCTCACTCAGATCTCTCTCTCTCTCTCATACAAATGCTTTCAAAGTGGCTACTTGAAACACGGATACACATGCGCACACACACAAAGACACGTGCATTCTCTCTCTCCTTCTCCTACTTGATATTTCACAGGATAACACTAAGCATAAAGGCTCTTCCATCCCAAGAGAGACATCACCCGAGAACAATAGGCTCAAATATTCCACTCGCATTTGGAGCCATTATTCAAAGGAAACAAGAAATTTCTTTTATAATCTAGAATAGGCACCAATTCTTCACTGAACCATTTTTCATCTCTCAACTCTAACTCCACAAATAAGCCTTTAAGTCTGCCAGGCGACCTCATGGTCTGCCACAAGGCTTCCCCTGGGGCACCCTGGAAACAATCCATACAGCAATTCTAGTTCCTGAAGAAATGAACAAAAAAAGTGTGTGCAATTTTTTTCTTACTGTTTCAAATTATTCTGCTGTCCATGAGCAATGAGTGCTTTGGTCCTCAGTAAATTCTTAAAAACAAAACAAAACAGAACAGTGTTATTAGCCTAGGACATGGAACACAGTGCTGAAAGTAACAAAATGGCACTCATATCATGAACCAGATAATTACCAACCTCAATCTAGTATGAAAAGAATAACAACAACTTTTCTGTACATTGCGGGGGGTAGTTGCTTGGTCAGTAAGCAAGCTTTGATTTTTTTGCACATTCTTCAGAACATATTGCAGCTCTGCCTTCTTTTGCTTAAGCTTTGAATTCCCACAGTTACGGAATAAAGAAAAGATTAGAAATAGCCTTAATTTCCATATTCAGTATTTAGCTGTTCCTTTTACCCATCTCTTTCCTAAAGACAACTCCCACATATTAAACTTGATCACCATCTAGATTTTTTCTTTGATATTATTTTGGAATTAGCAAAGCTATCAGAGCACTGGGTAAAGCATGACACAGTTAGGGCACTATAGCCGTATCTGTGTCAAATTCAAGAAGCAATCAAGGCCTATATTCTTTCTCTGAATACGAAAGGATATCAGTGCCATAAGTGTAATGAAAATAGATTTTTTTTTTTTTTCCAGTGAAGTCTGTATTTGAAGTTTTCTACAACCTTCTCATCCATTTATCTAGACTAGAAAGCTTCTTTTTCCTCATGCTGTGCGAATCAAAACAGTTTCAGAGAAAGCTACCAATTGAGACTCTGGATATAAAGTTTTCTCCCAACACTTTCAACTACGAATTTCGCAACCTCCCATTTCTTAGATATCCAACAGGTACTGAGCACGAACACCTACTGCTGTTATTGGCATAGTCTCAGCAACCTCTGGAGTTCAGAACTTCTCAATCTCCAAATTCCCTGCACCCATAAAGACAAGCCAGCTCTTTCTGCCATTAGCCCTCGTCTCAGCTTCCAGTATTTCTAAAAACTCTATCTCCATTTCAGTCTTTACAGACCTAAAAACTACCTTCCTACATTTAAAAAAAAAAAATCTTTAAAGTATCTGGCATTAAACAACTATAAAAATTATATATATGGCTATTTTATATAAGCATTGGGAAATGTATGAGATGTGTTCTCAAAAAAAAAAAAAAAACCCAACAAAAAACACAACACAAAGCTCAATGCTGCTCCTTCTTTTAAAAAATTAATCGAGGCAAATAATACCAACATGCCACATACTTAAGCCGGTCTTAAAATGAAGCTGAGGACAGTTTTTACTTCTGTGCTATGTTCTTGTTGGCTAGTTAGTGGGGACTGTGCAATGTACTAAAAGAAAAAAAAAAATCAGAACATTGGAGCTTATTACAAAACCAACACTGTTTCTATCATATAGATTTTGTTTATAGATCTTAGAGAAGCCATAAGAATACGAATGTACACCCTCAGCTTGTTACCACTATTCACAAAAGGCATGTGTATGTGTCCCCTCCACAGTCCAGCAGACAGGCTAAATGAACTGTTCCAATTTTAATATTTATCAATCTTTAAATACACTCTTCATCCTTTTAAGCCATATTTAAAATGAACTTCCAACTACGTCATTCCCATTAAACCTGTCACTTTTACAGAGCTTCTGAAATACAGGGATGGGGGGGAGAAATCTTTGAACTATCAGACAAAGAAGGAGTGTGGAAATATCCAGCAAAAATTATATTAAGGAAAATATTTTGAAAAAGGATTAAAACTTCGTTTGTTTGCCAGCAGCTGTGTGTGACCAGGCAGGTAACAAACTCCCTGTGCTTCTGTGCCCCTTCTACTTTCTCAGAGCGTAAGCACTTCAGGGTAGGAAGTTAACTTATATTTTTAGTCTCTACCTGAAAGCCTGAACCTAGGAGATTTTGAACACTGTATTGAAAGAGAATTAATAACAGTCTGCCACTTCAAGCGAAAAAATAACAAATTAGGTCCACCAGTTTAGTCTCAGGTGAATCACTGTGTTGTCAAGCAACCTTGGGCACATCACTTAATATCTATAAGCTTTCCTTTCCACATATAGAATAGGAACAACAGATTCTCCTTAACGTAACGGAAAAGTTGGGAGGCTCAACTCTTTAAAGTCCATAAAGTGCTCAAGATTTCCAAGTTATAGAAGCTATACGAAATGCAAACACAGATTAACTCCCCAAAAGATGTGCTAGCAAAAAAGAGCATTATATTCCACTTCAGCACTCTGGGAGTCTCTCTACTAGTTTATGTTAAAATGATAAATCAAAAAGTACATCCAATGTCCTAAATCAAACAATTACCGTGATAAATCAACAAAACATGGATTACTCTCTAATCCAACGTGTCCAAAACTTACTCACTTGATCAGCCCAAGCATTGCTGGCACAGGAGCAGAGACTCTCAAAGAGAGCAAAGGTCTGAGGCCCCGAGGCTGGGGAATTGTCAGTAGAAGGTACACTTAAAAAACCAAGGAACCCCTCACATGTCAATTCTGGGAAAAAAAAAAAAAAACACAAAGGACTGAAAAGTCTTTATTATTTCCACCCCCGAGTGTACAGAGGCTAATTGAAAAGGGTGTGCATCTCCCACTGAAATCTCCATACAATCCTACTATTTCTAAATCAAGGCAAGTATTTTCTCTCTTCTTTTTTTTTTTTTTTGTGCCTGTCAAAACTTTTGTTACACCATGAGCATGACCATAGCTCTGAGAGGAGGCTCCTAAACTCCTCCAACCAGGATTAATGTATTATGGCAACAGAGAGAAGTTTCTGAGACCAGGGCACAAACATTTACCCCGAATGTACTGGGACTGGCAACCTACACATAGATACGTTGGGAGATTCAGCTATTTTTTCAGACTGCCTTCTAATACTCTAGGCCTCAGTTTTCTCTTCTCTTGGTTCTCTCCCTGTCGAGACACAAAATGAGCATACTGTACAGTACTAGGTTAGTACTACTAGTGGTAGTACTGCTTCACAGCGCCCTGTGATCTTTCAGCTGTGATTTCAGTGCATGCTAAGTGCAAGGTAAGAATATTGCTAGAAAAAATTCACCAAACTTTACATTTTAACTCATGTTTGACCTACAGGCAACTCGATGGATTATGTAAAGCCAAGGTGGATAAAAGGTAAATCCTTTCAATAATTGCATGAATAAAGACAACAAAGATAAGAAGTACAACATATTTGCAAATGATCCTTTAACCCATATCAGAAAAATAAAAACAGTAGAAAATAGTATTTTTTATTATTACTCTTAAGTTTCATCTTATTCGTTTTCAAATTTTATTCAGAGACACAAAGAAGGAGTTTTTGGGTAGACTGTGAAGCGCACTAGTAACTTGCATCCAGATGTCCCAGAAGACTGAAGAAATACCACCCCACTTCAACCATTAAACCTTCCAAAGACTTACAGCACCCAGCAAATACCACTGTGGTGCTCAGTACTTCGCCACCAAACACATTTCAAGACATCTGCATACATTTTATATAAAAAGTAGGTGTTTCTGATTTTAGTCTTCAAGTTAAGCTATATTACCTGCCCTAAAATCTGTAACCAGCAAATAGTTTGTATATTTCAATTCTGGCAGCCAATGCTTCATTTATTTTGACATTTTTGTTTGTTAATTCAGTTGAATAAGCTGCCTATAGTTTTATCAGGTGCTGCCCAACAACAGGAACACTGCATTAGCAACTCCTTGCTACATTTAGATGTCCATTCAGGCATGGCTACAGACATAAAACTTTTATAAATAAATACATTTTTCAAGGTGACTTTCTTGAAACAATTCAATTCAAAGATAACCATTTTTGTCTTCTGGCTCTTATTCTAAGAAAATATTCATTTTGCCTGAGTAAGCCTGTGTAAAAGGAAAAAAGATGCGACTACTGCCCTTAAAAAATAATGGGAGAATAAGAGGAAAGGAAGTTACATATTTTCTAAATTCCTCTACAGATAATGTCAGAGGGAATTTGGTCTTAAATTTCAACTCAGCAAAATCTTGAGTCAGCCTCAGGCTCAATTCAGCAAAGCTTCAAGCCATGCATGCAGAGACAGAGGTTGCCATCTTTACTCACTACCTTCATCTGTCTATTAATGTTTGAAGGAGGTTTCACAGATGTAGAATAGAACAGATCAGAGCACATATCACAGAGGCTGCTGCAGAACTGGCAGTTTACCCTGTGACTTACGCTGGCACCTCGTCAGAGAGCTATTAACAAACAGAGCTGCAGTTTATTATAGCAGAAGTCTATAAACTGTGGAAGCAAATATGTTTCTGCAACTGGGCAATGAGAACGTAATCTTTTCATTTCCAAAACAAAGCTTATACAGGGCTTACTCCTCCTAGATAAATGCAGGAAAACTACAGCTTCACCTTTTGAAATGGCTACAAATTCAAAGCGGGGAAAAATTTCTTTAATTTCAAACTTGCCCAAAAATAGTTTTGAAACAGGATGAAAGATGACATCATGTTGAATTGCATTCTTTTTCTTTATAAGGTGCACAATACAGAGAACACAGTATACATACAATGACATAATATGAATTATATACACACGTTAATGGAGCTAATGGTAAAAATGGAAAGACAGATCAACTGAAAAGCTGGCATTAAGATCAATTTGTTAGCTTACGCAGCTGCTGCAGAATTTGCTTTCTCAGTGTATTCATTTGAACGAAGATGCTACAAAAGGGAAAAAAAGATTTGTCTTCTTGGGGGTAGTGAACTTTTTCTCAACCCTTACGCATGTTGTTTGGAGAGCATATTAGCACTCCTGGTATGTTCACTGTTGCTCTGAGTGCACAGCTTCCTTCTCATTTCAGGCAGCGCTTCACAGCTTCGGTAAGTGATGAGTACGTACTTTTGAAGATGTCCTCAAATTTGAATGAGATTTCAAGAATTTCAAGTTTTTGAGGAAAACTTTGAACTGTTGCACCATGGTAGACAAGATGGAAAAGCCATACAGTGACATCTACGTTATACACACGCAGACATTTATAGCATGCATACCTAAATGTGCAAGTATATCTACATATATACATTTATTACACATATACTGCAAGGTATGTTAGTATTCATTCATTGATAAAGTACGTATTGATAATAATTCTATACTTTGTCTAGCAACCACAATTCAAGGAGACACAGACTGGCAATTGTTAAATGTAACATTCATAGCAAGTCTTAATTTCTAATTTTGTACCATATAAATCACTGGAAACCAGTATCTCTGAGGAAATAATGCCACAGAAACATTTATGAAAAAGGTGCAGGGACTACCTGTGGAAACAAGAAAAGTTTAAATTTAAATTGTAAGACAATGTTCTTACATATGTGAAAACCACATTTTAGAGATCTCCCTAAAGCGAACAACTACCTTCCCTTTCTGGTGTTATGCATGTTGTTAAACACAGTTGTGAATCCTCACACATTACTGGAAACCAACTCCACTCCAGACAAAACACTGATGTAACATTTGATATTTTAATTATGTAAATATTGTGAAGATACAAGGTTTTCTAGCAGTTCCCTTTCTTCTAGTTTCCCTGTAGGCAGTGTTTGAGCAAATTTCCCACTTCTCATTTACTGAAGTTTGAATTTTTCTATTTAAAAGGCTGGGGAAACAACTGACTTTCAAGGAGTACATATCTAAACTAGACTTTTTTGCATGTATTGTTGGCATCATACCTGCATTAAACATACACGTACATCCTATATACAGTTGATCCTCTCTGAATTAAACTTCAGAGGAAAAGTCCCTGTGACTGTTGTTCTGTGTGCCTCAACAATACAGCACCAGAGAATGTAAAGAGAAGTGATGTTAATGAGAGAGATGAAAGCACTAGAAATAATTATACAGGTCATCTTTTATTTTTTAGTTTATGTAGATCTCTAGCAACTATTCAGAGAATAAGACTTCTGGTCATCAGAGTACCATCGTAATCACGCCAAGAAATTAATCACTAAGAAATAAGCAAACTGCTATAATCTAATTTTCGTTTGCACTTTACGGATTTTTTTCTTCGTTTTCCCCAAGAAATCAGTGTACTCAGAGGTTTTCATGAGAGTCAGTTTTTCATAAGAGTTCAGATCTCATTTTGGCACCCAAATGAGAGCCAGACTTTCATAAGAGCTCTGTGCCTTGCAGAAAAGGAACTGTTAGGAGTTGAGCTATTTTGAAAATCTAGCAGCTGCTGTGTAGGCTGAGAATATGAAATTCTGGTCCCGAGCTCTTTGAAAGCCTGGCCTTACCTCACTTTCTTAAGAGCAATGTAAGCAGGAATCCTAAATCTAAGAAATTACCGTTTCTTCCGCAATGTCCTTTGTCCTACCGAAAACTTGCACTTTTACTGCATTTCAAGAACTTTGAATTACTATTATTACCACTAGGTATCTCTCTGCCTCCAGGTACAGCTCTGACCTTTTAAACACACCATGCTTCGGGGCAAAAAGGTTATTTTTCTTTTCCTGATTTAACAGCAAAGTTGCCTCTCTTATTGGTACTATTAGAATTTTAAAGCAATATAATGCTTAGCATTTGACTTGTGAGACACAGAGTGTCATGCTAGTGTAACCCCACTGGTCACTGCAAGTCACCCGTCCCTCTCCGGGTACAGGCTTAACAGTCATCTTATAAAATATGAAGACATTATCTCTGAATACCCTCGATCAATTAGAGCACACTGTCACTCTTCCTCACTCTCTCAAATTATGACATTGTAGATTTTTTAAAAATACATAATTACTATTGCTTATTAATACAGTATTATTTCTTTGAAATGTATTAACCTCAGATGAAGAAAAAACAGTCCAGAAATGGACCAGGTTCATTGGTGCTGTGCAGATACTCTCAAATTACAGATCTAGCTGCTTTGCTACACAAGCACATTATTTGTATAAAGTACAGTATAAAGGCATTAACTGCTCTTCAGAAATACTTAATTTTCAGAATTTCTTTATGTGAGATGTTGCCTTTCTCACTATACAAACTTTCACTGCATTACCGCTTTGGCTGCAGAATAGACTGAAGTATTTTTTGAAAACTTAGTTCCTTTTCAGATGTTTTTGGGGCAAAAAATTTGTTTTCAAAACATATTTTTAAATGGAGAATTACACTATCACAAATGATAGAAGAAATCTTTTGATACTTCGGTAATTTTATCATGCTCACCTACAGTATTCTATAGACTCCCTTAAACTGGTAGTTTTTTTGTTCGGTTGGTTTGTGGTTTTTTGGGGTTTTTTTGAGATGGAAAAGATAAAGTGTGATTTATGCAATGAAGTCCACCAATCTATGTGGTCTGCAAGAGGCCTTAACAAATTCATAATAATGGTTGAAAAAAGGTGACTATTATCTAAGCCATCAAGAAGAGAGAAAATCCAGATTGTCACTGGAAGATGAAGTATTTTCAAGACATGTTGGCAGACACCTCTAAAGTTGTACAGTCAAACCTTTTATGAAAGTTGTAGTCAAAAAAAATTCAGATGAGGTTTCCAGTTTTAGCCCACATTCCTAAATGTTTCATTTGGGTTATACTGACATTACCAATCTTACAAATCCGAACATTTAATTTTACTTTGTGCAATAACCCCGTGAAAAAAATTTGAAGATATTTAAGATTTTCTTGCTTTTAAATGAACTGAAAAGTCTCTAAACAAATTATATTAGCAAAATTATCACCACCACTAGACAACTAAATTCCTTGTGGTAATTTAAAATATGTTTTAAATTTAATTCCAGTTGTCACATAAATTATTATGTGTATTTTGTAATCATGCATCTCTGATCAACTTTAGATCCCAAATTACATTAGTCTGGAAAGCTTCAAGTATTTAATTGTACACACTCCTTTGCAGAGGACTTGGAAACGTATTCAGTGCAACATAATTGCTGAAATTCAGGCTGCTTTTCCCTTATCCAGGCTGCATAGAATAACAGTTATCTTTTAAATTTTAATCAAAGAAATTATATAAAAAGAGTTTGGAAGCACTCTTCCTCCAAACGCTAACAAAGCAGGAAACTGAAATTGCTATAGAACATCAGGAGAAAGACTATGTATTTTATTTAGAAAAAGTCTTATTTGAAATCTAATCACTTCCTGTTTTAATGATAATACACTAATATTATTAAAGAAAAAAAAAGTTAAAACTGAAGAAAACAAAGTGGGCCACTTGCCTTAGAAAGAGATACGGGAAGCCAAACTGAAGTTAATATTACCTAACCAGCTGCAAACCCAAGGCAGACCAAGCATCAGCTCTTACAAAGAAATCTTTATAATCTGGTGCTTGACCCCACTGAAAAGCAGCAGACATCACAATATCACGAGTGTACTACGCAAATCTCCACGCAGTTTCTCCAGTGAAGTAGAGCATTTCAGCATCTGTGTGATGACTCTGTTTCTGAGCGTGGAAGAGGTCATTCATGTGTGTGTGACCGCGGCTCTAGGACTCCATCCATCTACTGACCAAACATCCGTAGATCTGAACACTGAGTACAGCAGATGCCAAGAGATAAACATTCCCCTCTACTCACATCATCACACTATTTACTTTGGCTCTTTGTATCAGTATACGACTGCTTGCACACTCAGTGAAAGGACAGACTGCATTGAAGTTAATTTAAAGTCAGAAACATCACTTATTAAATTGCAGCTTTTTTTTTTCCTTTTAGCTTTGATATTTAACCTGAATTTTAATACCACATTACAAGAGCACTATATAAGTGACATACGCTACAACACAGTCTTTCTCGTTTCTTTTACGTAAAATTAAGCTAATCCGCTCTGACAGAAGAGGACTCTCTGGAACCAGCTAGTGAGTCTGCCATATAGGAAGCAGTAACCCAAATGTCAATTACTTTTCCAACAGCAGACAAATTGCTGGCACACTAATGCAATTTAAGGACAATAATTAAATAACAGGACTACAGAGTGTACCAGGTGACAGGAGTTTCTGAGATAATAGAATCTAGTGTCCTACTTCTTAAATATTAACATCATTCCATCCCAGTCAATCGGTTTATGGTAATTTTAAAAGGGCAAAGCAAATTCTTTTTATTGCTAATAATATTGTGCTTCTCCAGCATTAGCTTTGAAGGTTAGCAATTTAAGGGTTCAAAATCTAATTATATTATTTCTGTCTTATTTACTTTTCTTTTTTAATGTCCTCCCCCTTTGAAGTCTTTTTTTATTATAGAAATTTTAAGACACTTGATTAAAAAACTGAGTCTCTTGAAATCTGAGTTCACTGTGCTCAATGGAGCCAGTTTCATCACAATATTCTGTTTATTATACCCATTTAGAAATTCCCAAACTCTTCCTACAATCACATTCTATTATAATCGCATTCTACTACAAGTGGTTTGGTTAACTGGATATTAGGTAATGTAAGATGCCATGTAACATGTCCAAAATTTTTCAGAATAGATGCAGTCAAATAGCTCTCCATAATTATTCCAGGCAGAAGAAATATCCTTGCTTTACTCACAAATACCCGGACCACTAAATTTCTCTTTACATCAGGAGTTTATATGAGAATATAATTTTCTCTTCCACACACACCGCCCCCCCCCCATCCCCTTAGTCCACCACCAAACCCTTGTGTATGCTCTTACAGCCCTGTGATAGAGCCATGACTTCATCTGCCAGGGTCAAACTGAAATAAAGTCTCTTTGGAAATAACAAAACTGCTAAAACCAGTAGACAAAATCTGGACTTACTTTTTATTACTTTAATTACAATTAGAACTCACATTTGACTTAAAAACAGATTGAAATTGTCATGTTTTCAGTATAGGCATCAAATAAGAAGAAATCTTGGAGGTGAATACTCAGCTCAGTTTCTCTGGAATTCATCCCTCTCCTTAGCTGTATCTATTTTCTGTTTATCACACAGTCCATCAGTACAATTCTTTGCTCACAAAACATTTTGAGGAAAATGTATATTAAAGCAAGTAAACAAGCATGTTCACAAGTCCATGGGGCCTGACGGGATTCATCCCAGAGTTCTGAAGGAGCTAGCAGGTGTTATGGCAGGACTCCTCTCTACCATCTACCAAAGGTCTTTGGAGCCTGGGGAGGTCCCTGCTGACTGATCCAGGGAACTACAGACCTCTTAATTATGGAGATTATACTGGGTACTACTGAAAGGGATTTGAAGAACAATGCAATCTGCAGGCACAGTCAACATGGGTTCACAAAAGGAAAGTCCTGTTTAACTAATCTGATATCCTTCTATGATAGGGTCACTGGCCTAGTCGAAGTAGTTTTTCTGGATTTTAGTGAGGTTTTGATACTGTTCCTCACAGCATCCTTCTGGACAAGTTGTCCAAGCGTGGGATAAGTGGGTTTACAGTGGGCTGGGTGAAGAACTGGCTGAACAACAGGGCTCAAAGGGCTGTAGTGAGTGGGGCTACATCTGGCTGGAGACTGATCACCAGCAGTGTTCCTCAGGGTTCAGTTCTAGGGCCAATTCTGTTCAATGTATTTACCAACGATCTGGATGCAGGAGTTGAATGCACCGTTAGCAAGTTTGCTGATGATACCAAACTGGGACGTGCTTTGACTCACTTGAATGACAAGAAGCCTTGCAGAAGGATCTAGATAGACTGGAGCATTAGGCTACGATTAATGGGATAACATCAAACAAAATGCCGGATTCTGCATCTAGGACAGAGTAACACAAGGCACAAGTGTAAACTGGGAGAGGAGTGGCTGGGGGACAACCCTGCAGAAAGGGATCTGAGGGTGCTGGTTGACAGCAGGTTCAACAGGAGTCAGCAGTGTGCCCTGGAAGCCAAGAGAGGAAACTGCATTCTGGGGCGCATCAAACAGCATGACCAGCCAGTCAAGAGAAGTGATTATCCTGCTGTATTCAGCGTTGGTGCGGCCTCACCTCACGTAGTGTGTGCAGTTCTGGGCCCCAAAATTCACAAAGAATGCGAAGGTCCTTGTCTAGTTTGGAGAAAGGAAGGCTGAGGCATGGCCTCATTGCTCTCTACAGCTTCCTGAGGAAGGGAAGTGGAGAGGGAGGTGCTCATCTCTTCTCCCTGGTATCTGGCAATAGGACGCATGGAAAGGGTTCAAAGCTGCGCCAAGGCAGGTTTAAACTGGACATTAAGCAGCATTTCTTTACTGAGAAGGTGGTCAAACACTGGAACAGGCTTCCCAGAGAGGTGGTCAATGCCCCAAGCCTGTCAGTGTTTAAACATTTGGACAATTGCCTTAATAACATGCTTTAACTTGGTCAGCCCTGAACTGGTCAGGCAGTTGGACTAGATGATGGTAGGCCCCTTCAAACTGAAATAGTCTATTCTATTCTAAACTTGGGCAATGCATTGATATACCACACCTCTGCTAGCAACAAAAGCTATGCTACATGTACCGCATACACTGTGACTGTGGAAAAAACACACAGATCCAATCTTCAAATTGCCTCCAAAAATGAACCACAACGAACAACTGAAAAATAGAGGTTTGCATGTCTAGAATTATGATGAACTCCACAACCCATCAGCAAGCTTTGATAAATACACCATTAAACTGCATAAGCTGTGAAAGTTCTCCTGATTTCCTATGTCTATTTTGCAGAACAGAGCGAGCCTTAACAAAATCTAAATTAGACCAATGATCAATAACCATGCATGACAGACAAAAAATGTGAATGTAACTTGAGGGAAGACCACCGCTGGAATCCGCTTGCAGTCCTCCCCACCCCCCCCAACTATTCATCATCTCAAGAGATAATGATCCTCTCAATACATAGTCCCTTCCTTCATCTTCTTTAAATTCCTATTTTCGTCTTCTCTGTGCAATGCTATATACAAAGTATGTGTCTTTCTGGAAACGTGAGCCCACCAGCCATTATAAAGACCAATGTTTCTTCAGAAGACTCTGCTCTTCGCCAACACATATTCTACAACTCAGCTCCCATTCGGAATTTATTATCTGCCGGCCATTTCCGCGGCGTTACCAAGTTATATCCCTGCACTGCAGTAAGAACAGCTAGGCAAACCGGCTCAGAGTTAGAGCTGGCACTGGCATATCTGAACCACTCAGTGCCAGGCAAATGCAGCCGCCATCCTCCCAGGAGCTCTGCCGGGGGCCAGGCAAAGCTCTGCCCACCCAGTTCTGGGCGTACGTGCCTGCGCAGGGGTAGCTCAGGTACCCCCTACGAGGCTGCAGTATACCAGAGATGTGGGCGTGGGGGCCTCTCGGGTCAGCTCACAAAGCGCAAAACAGATCAGACATTAGAGAAGGTACGGAAAATAAAGACAGTCTCTAAAATAAAAAATTACAGAAAAGACTAGAAAAGGGGTACTACTATGGGGAGAAGACTTAAACTAGAGTTGATAAACATTTATAGCCTAGTCATGCGAATTTTGCATCTACTCCTTTTATAAATGACAAAAGAAAGAAAAAAATGGAAAGGACAGCAGGAAGGCATAAAAAAAAAGTTACCAGGACAGCAATTAGAAAAGGGACACTTATAATTAGTTGTAATGATGAGCAATACGTGTTAATAACATATTATATAATTTGACTTTTTAAAAGTTATACCATTTCTTTAAATAGTTGACCCTAAATAGCTATAGAAAAAACAGTAATCCATACCATTCCCTTATAAATCCTTCCAATAAGTAGACTGAACAACCTCTCCGTAAGCTTTTTCAGTTCCATATGTATTAAGAATGATAAATCATTATTCATTCCTTTAAGTACAAGGGTTTTCTTATTTTTTAGGGAGATAAGAAAATATTTTTTTGGACAATGAAAAATTCTGTCTCTATTCTTTTCTTCTTCCCACTGCTTTTCCCACAACCCCTACTCTGTGGCCCAGTATACTCAGAATTGAATATAAGTGAAATGAAGGGACTTCCATCTACTTCTATAAAGAAAATAAAGGGGTTTTTGTAACCCAACATCTCATTTCAAAACCAAAATAGCTTCAAGACTTGCTTGCTTTTAAAATGTATGTCTGATTCTATAATGGCAGTCTGAGAAAGAAGAATCACGCTCCTTAAAATGAAACAGTCCTAGGTTTATGGTGTTTTCAGTATTTTCTGTACCTCATGATCTCTTTTTTTTTTTTAGTAATTAACTTTTTTTTTCATTAAATACTCCTGTTTTCTTTCTGTAAAATGGAGAATGTAAAATTTTCTTCATTCAGTACTTAGAGAAGCATAAACAACTGTAGTCTATTTTTAGAGGTCTCTGTAGTCCTACATGCTACAAAACCTCCTAATTGGCTATTCAGTTCTGAAATCATAAAACCTCTTTGTAAACAATAAAGTAATAGATGCCTTCACACACAAGGATTTACGTTGTGATTACATTTGTGAACATATTCTTTCATTTTAGTCTTTCCCTTAAAATAATTAAACCACATCACCAAAGCATATTCAAAATGGTACACTATATCATGAACAAATGAATAAGTTAGACTGCTACTTGTCATTTGGCTTTATTTTAGAAAAAAATCCAACTATGTTGTATCCCTCTGGGTGTTTCAAGTTTCTCTGACATAC
Organism: Phaethon aethereus; assembly: GCF_964289735.1. Classification (NCBI taxonomy): domain Eukaryota; kingdom Metazoa; phylum Chordata; class Aves; order Phaethontiformes; family Phaethontidae; genus Phaethon; species Phaethon aethereus. Next base: position 15,383,494 of record NC_138591.1, read on the forward strand.
TGCAAGTGGGACTTACATCTTCTGTGCTGAGGCAAGTAGGTTAAATTACTTGTACAACGACATTGGTTAGTTCTGCATGATATTTCCTTCTGTGAACACTCGGTGTTTCCCATACTCATTTCTCTTGTGCTTCACAGACTCACAGAATGTTTGAGGTTGGAAGGGGCCTCTGGAGACCATGGTCCAACCCCCCCTGCACAGGGCAGGGTCAACTAGAGCAGTGCTTAACAAACCAAGCAAGCTTCAACGATCAAAATCTCAAAAAAAAAAAAATCTGAGTATAAAAGAAATCCAGTGAGAAAGCATCACTGCTTAAGGTGCCAGGATATTCATGAGAAAGATACTGACGATATTGTAACTGATGGAGTTTGTGGGTGCAGGACTGAAATGCCTCCCTTTCTTCTCTACAACAAATGCTGTTGCCTGTAGCTGACAGGAAACGGTGATGCAAATGAAGTGTTTTTTTTAAAAACTAGCTGTCAGTGTGTCTTCTAGACAGAAGGAAAAAAGTAGACAGAGAAGCAAAAATCAACTTAGTTCAGTAATTAACCAGAGAAAATAGCACAGGACTAATAAGGAAAATGGAAATTTTTAGGAAAAAACTTTTAATGAATCCCATAATGTTGTTTTGAGAAACCACGTAGGTGTATGCTGCTAGAAAAATACATCACAAGGCAAGATAGCAAAAGTAGTAGTTTCTCCAGTGTAGTAGCAAACAACTTACTTGGCTTTCAGGAACGCAGAATGACTGAAGAAAGAAACTGGAAAGAAAAAGGATATCAGGATCATAAAAATCTATGACAGAGAGAAGAGGGAGAGACAATAATGGATGGTTGTAAGACGAAATGATAAAATGGTGAGTACAGAGGAGAACAAGATGACATAGTGAGAAAACAAAATGGGGATCAGGGTTTACAGATTAATTCGAGTCCAGAATTTATGGAATTATTGTCATAAGATGAAAAAGGGGATGTCGCACCCAAATAAGGAGAAAAGCCAGTGACTTCAAACATAGAAGAAGGTAACAGCTGTTCTCCTGTTTCACCAAGTTGGATCATTTACCACATCCATATTTCAAATAGTAATTAATTAAGATGTGCTGGAGCCAACAACAGCAGGGACTCTTTATTAATGAATGCATAGATCAGATAAACAGCTGTACTTAAGATGAATTTTACTAGTAAACTTTAGCATTACCAGTTCCCTTAAGAATAAAGATGCATAAAAGAGTGTCTCTGAAGATTTTAATGGTATGAAAAGTAAGAATCCAGACACTATTTCCATCAGTAACCAAAAGTGTTTCTATGTGATCACACCTAAATGAGCCAAAAGAACTATCAAATTTTGCCATACTTCATGGATACACAGATAACATTCTAGCACTTGAAAAAAAAAGTCACCAAAAAACCAAACCACGCAACAAAAAGCACCCCTCCTCACAACCAAAACAAACTAAAAAGGATTTATTTTTCTATACTAAGCTGTAGAAAACTGGAACCCTGAGCACTTTTCAGAGAATAATCACAATTCTCTGGCTGCTACTCAACATGCAAACAGCTCTGATTACTCTATCTGGCTTGTACCAAAATGTCTGACTTCTGTCAGAGATAGATTTTCATATTTTACTGTAAGTAATGACAGACTCTGGAATACTGTGTGTACATGTTTTGCGGATCTGTTCCAAAGCTCCAAACAAATACAAGAAATGTACTCATAGACCTCCCTCTCAGGAGATGGGATAAGCAACCTTTCATCAAAAGCGTCTTCCCAGCTTGAAAAAACCCAGCTAGAGTGTTCACACTGCCTCAGTTTCAGTATACGTGAGCACTACTCAGTTCTTTGAGCAATAGTTGCTCACTTTTTTTGTCATAAGGTTCTACTTTCTTGATCAGAAAACTGAATTTACCTCTAGGCTGCTGTTCATTTCTTTATTAAGCATTCTTCAACATATTCAGTATCTTAAAATTGATTCATCATATGGCAGGAGTTTGGGTACTAAACTGTTTTTATAGCTTGTCTCTAAGTTTTCCTGATCCTAAATGCTAGTATTTAAGTTGCCCATAGAGCTCAAAGAAAAGGTCGTATTTTTCAACTTCCTGTGGAAGGGTGGACGGCAAGAAGGAAGAGAGAAAAACTCATAATTGCTTAGTTACCCAAGCTCAGTACCCAACTACCTAAAGCAGAACCATGAGGCAAACCAGAACCATGTCTGTCTGTCTAAACAAATCTGTTTCAAATTTTGGAGGAAATAAAAATAGAAGGAAGAAAAAACAAGTAAGTCACTTTGCAGCTCAAAGTACAACTGAGAGACTGTGGTGAATTAGAAGTTCATCTTTTCCATCCACTTCAGGGTGAACAGGGTACAGTAGGGCAGAGACAAGAATTTCTGCTTTGCCCTTAGATTGGCACAAAAATAACGCAACAATCTGCACACACAGTTTCACGGAGCACCACTGTCTGTACTTTCTTTCATTTCTGTTCTGTGTAGTTTAAACACAAGACTTGCTACTCTCTTTTTCTGTAACAAAGCATTTCTCTCCATTATTCTCTCCCAGTATCAATCTGCATTTATTGATTTTCATTTTACTTCCTACTATCCGTGACAGTAATTCTTAGTATATTGTGATCAGCAAAAATCCACTATTGGTATCATGCCTCACATAACTTTGATCAAGATTATTAGCATTTGTCTTTTATCAAGACCAAGATAATCTAACCAAGATCAAAGTTCCTGCGTCAGCACAACACATTAGTAATTTAAGATGGCCCTGCCCTGATTGTTGAAGCGAAGCATCACTCTGACTCCTCTTTCACAGGTGGAGAATGGTGACACAGTGATCAAGTGATCTGTCTGAGGAAATGAGGGATGCTGTTAGAGAGATTAGATTGAAATCCATAATCTTTGACACCTAGGTAAGTACTCATATGGCAAGATTGTGGAGAATACTGGATCTCTTCACCTTCCTGTGAGAAAGCTGAATATAATCTGAATAGATTTATATGTTCCGTCTCTTGAAAAGAAATGGATATGAGTTTGTGTTTTGCTAGGTTACATCTACTATTGACTACTATTCATTATACTTCCCAAAGATGAACTGTAACAGCTGATCACAATGTGAAAACACAATGCTCTATTTTTTTTATCAAATACTGTGTAGTCAAAATATTTATTTTTATCCTTTGAGATTGCCCAGTAATACCAATCAGTATCAAACTCTCATTTAGTACCAACCACCATACAAAAATGGAAATTCCAGAAGACCTAATGTGGAGTATTTATAGGAAACTTTGTGAGAAAACTACTAGCTGGACTAGTCCCTGCCTTGACATTTTGGAACATGGGATTAGAACTATCTGTAATTACTTTCTTAAGAGACGTTAAGATTGGTCAGGTGGCAGAAGAAAAGGGAAGCACGTGTATGCACCGATAAGCAATCAGAATCTCATTCTTGTTACTTGCACCCATCTTTTCTTTTACTGTAGGACATCTCCAGGTTCATTCATTGCTCAGTGCTGGAAACACTGCCGACTTGCACAGTGTGTCATTTATGAATACACAAGTCTCCTGTAGGTATATAAAAATATACACATTTTTACATAAAAACACAGACATGCACTCACATGCGTATCTATGTATGGCAAGAAAATATATTGATCATCAGTCGGGTATAGTGCATTGTGCACTTTCTTTTATGAGTATAATATAAATTTGTATTACAAAATCTGTGCAAAGCAACACAAAAAATACTGGCCTGAATGGGACTTCACATGCACTTTTCATCATTATATTTTCTGGGTATATCCATGTTAGCTTTCTACTTCGTGGTGTCAGAAGTAACATGGCACAGGTTCAAAGATCTACAGATCTTAAAACCGACCTGGTGCAAACCTTTCCTTAAAAAAATAACAACGGTGAAAACCAATGCAAACTACCTTCTCAAAGTGCTCCCAACATCCAATACTCTTTGACTTATAAACATAAGGGTGCATAAAACAAAGAAATACTTCATTAGAAGAAATTATAGCACAGTCTGGAGAGAAGATTATATATGGGTGCATGCATACAGAAGTCTACACATACACACACTCACTTCATCATGTTTTTGGTAACAGTTTTTCAGTTCAGTTCTCCACTCACGGAGTTTCATATGCAACTTAAAGATGCAATTTCTTTCACTTCCCATGTAGTTGGTGTTGCCCTTTATAATTCCAGCCTATAGAGTAGGTATGTAGATCTGTCTTGAGCTGCTGGGATTAACGTTACCTTTTCTAGTCTTGCGACTTCATTGCCAAAAATCAATGACTTCAGGTTTGCTCCCTGAGTTCATTCCATAGTGGAGAACTGGGTTACAAGTTGTATTTTTTCTTTCTATTTCAGTAACTTTTAATAGTACGTATTTAACTACTAGTCTGAAAAATCCCACTAAAATAAGCCATCCAAATATTTAAAATAATTTGAGGCCAATCCTTCAAAAAAGAACTTAAAGCTGCTTTGTTAATTCTATGAAACAAATTATCTGAGATGAAAGATTAATCCCCTAGAACTCTTTTCAGATTCAGATAGAGTTAGGAAATTTATTTTACACATTGTCAATTACGATCTTGCAATAGAACTATAACAACATGTGCATTATACTTTTCAAAAGTATCTCTTCCTGCACTGAAATCAGATCCAATGTCATCAAGAGTAATGTCACACTCTTAAGAACATGCTGGCTACCTAGAATACAGAGGTCTGTCATTTTCTCAGTGCACAAATCTTCAAGATCCAGAAATCTTTCTGGAAAAAATCATGACTAATGGACCATGTAGCAGAGCTTGAGAAAAACTGCACTGTAAGTAAGAGTTATAATGAAACAGAGTAATTTGTATTGGAACATATAGCTGTGTCCATTTGCAAGAAAGTAAAGCCAGATGGGGTGTTTAATTTACTTTGACTTAGCTTTGGCGTCCTCTGCAAAATTCTTGTACAAATCACCTCAATACTTGCAGAATGTTTTGCATAGGAAAAGACATGTTGTCATACAACACATTAATTTTCATATGCCCATTCTAATTGTGCAGAGCCAATACACACAATAAGCCCATAATGATAGAGGTCATAACTTCCCAGCTCATTCCATTGCCAGAAATAAATTACAGGTCAAAACTATTGGTGAAAAGAATTTGTGTCATTATTAATTACATTGTAAAGATTTTCCTTCCTCCCAATAGCATTTTACCATAAAGGCTGAAAGATCTGGAGGAGAAAAAAAAAAGAATTTCTACCATTCAAAATGCCCAGAGCCTAGACAGCAGGTGTGGCAACGTCTGAACACGAATAGAAAAACAAACCGAGAATATAATCATAGCTACCCTCAAATGATACCCACAAGAGTTTAATGTAAAAACTTAGCACTCAACTTCTGTATCAACTTTCAATGTGTCACTCAACTTCCTGACAGTAAGAGTCTACTGTGACTAAACTGTATAAAGGCATTTTTTAAATGTCCACGCACACGTGCATGTGAAAACATTTATTTATATAAATAAATCAAGTTAATTCAAAAGGCACAATAACATTAAGCAAGTCAACTGCCAGCCTACTGAACTGTGAGAATACACTGTAAACACCTAATGTTAAGAGCAAGTTCACCCTATTAATTTTTAAGAAAAGTTGTTGTGAACGTACAGATTTTTAGATAGTTTCACATATACTCTAAAGTAGAAAAAAGCTATTATAAACCAGAACATAATTTTATGTTCCCTAATAAATGCAAAGTTATTTTTCAAATAGAGTAGTTTTATGAAATTAATTTTGATGCTGAACATTTTTCTTTGTTTTCTAAATGCAATGTTTAATAAAACAGGGTTATAATTAGTCTTTGTTGATGTCAGCTGAAGAACATCCACACATTTTTATGCAAGGCTGATTTCCAGTTAGAAAACTTCGATATAAAGCGATACAAATTTTTTTCTCAAAACTTTATCCCGTAACACTGGCTTAAAAGTAAATAGTCCTTAAAACAAGATAGTACGTGCATTGTTAGTACTTTAGGCTCAAAAGTTCAGCCACGTGTAAAATAGGTGTATGTTCATGTAATTGGCTACAGTATTTTGCTACATGGTTAAATGCATGATTTCCTCTAATAGAATGCCAGTGTGGTCTACATCACATTTTCTACTTCATAAAGATCAAATGAGCTGTGACCACAGTCTCCCTAACTTAATGGAAAGTTCACTCAGTGACTTCTGAGTTTAAATTGTGCCTTTCTACTATGCATCAATAGATTTAAAACACATTAATGGATCTCTTCACCAAAAGGTTTAATCCCAAGCGACTAAAAAGATAGATCTAACTCAGATTTATCACTCTTGTAAGCATGCTGAACTAAAGGTCTTCAATCTTTGTAATGTAACAATGAAGTTGAATTAATGGAAAGACACCTACTTGATGCAAATCATACATCTGCCTACATATTCATGTACCTTTCCAGGTACGTACCAGTAGCTTTCAATTTTTGCGTTGTGAAATGCTGGAAGCAATCATCAAAAAGCTATGAAGTTTTCCTAAACAGTCTTTTACTGCTCAAAATTTATTTGCTCCCAACAAGTACACAAATGTCTGAACTACAGAGTAAATCCACTTCCATATATGTATACACAAAGAATGATGCAGAACACCTGCTTACAACTCTAGCTGAGGCTTTCTACATCTTTGCAGATGAAGAATTATGTGTGCTTATGTAAAACAAATGCAAAAATTCAGAAGGACACCTAAATAAAGGAGATGGAATTGGCAGCATTTTTTTTTTAATTTATTTTTTTACAGCTACCTCAATCTGCAGGAAAATGAGATAAAATAAATCACGGACCTATGTACCTACAGATTCTCACTATGGTTACCAAGTCTCAAAATATTTTATATGGAAATCAGAGTTTTGAGTAACTCCATAAATCTCTAAAAACTTGATCACAGGCTAGGAACAACAGAACATAAATCTAGAGACTATGTCTGAGTCATAAAAATGAGGAAAAGAGATATGTGGTGGGACGGACACATCAATAAATTGATTCTCAAGACATCTCAAAAACGTTTAAGCAAGAGCTAATGAATACATTCAAATAAACTTTGCTAGTGGATAAATTAAGAATAGAAGTTAAATTAGAGAACTTCAAAGAATCAAACTAAAGGTTCTATGCGCGCAGAAGTTCTTTTGCAACCAGCAGCTGCATGGAAACGTTTGATGGTCTCCAGAGACTGAGACTTAGGCCATTTATTCACAACTGTTGGGACAAAGCAGAAATGAGGAAGAAGAGAATTAAAAAACTAACAACCCAGGATGAATATCACCTGAGGTCAAGACTAGTGGGTTTGTGTTCTGGATAAGGGGAAGAACACTATTAGCGGTCTTTATGGAGCAAGCTTAAAGGTATTGACTGGTTCCAAAAGAGAGGCAAGCAATGTTTAAAAAAGGAATACGGCACTTGCAGACCCTCTTATGAAAGAGCATAATTTTATGACAAAGCAACTTGTTTCAAAGTGCAGAACTTAAAATCGGAACTGATTCACAAACTGTGAACTGGACAAAAATCAATGATTCCAATTTGTAAAGAAAGCACAAATCAAATATTGCTAATATGATATATAAGCACAACATAAACTATTTATACTACACACATTAAGGATAAATTGCTTGAATAAATTCTATTTTTCTGAAAAATGCAGCAAAGAATATGCTGTCATGTCAGAAAAGTGAAAATAATAATGCTGACATTATTAGTACTATATGCTGTTTCCTAGTGATTTCCAAGGATCATCTGTTTGTACTTCAGGCAGCTGTTTAAATCCCATTTTTGCCTCACCAAACCTAGTTTTGGTTTACATTCATTATGTAACTCGGGCACACACCCTACTACTTATTATACTTTTACTATAATGCTCACTTCATCGCAAACAAGAAAGAGAGATAATGCTTTTCATTCTGAATTTAAGGAGGTTTTGATGGTTTCAGCAGGTGTCTGCCAGTTTGGGGAATGAAAATACTATTGGTTGCTCAATTCTTCTCTCCTCTCAAGAGAGTAAAGCAACCCCTTGAGAAAAACTAAGTCGTCGCTGGCACTGCAAAACAGAACAGGAATGTGTTAACACACAAAATAAAGGTCAAATCCAACACCAATGTTTTAAAGGATGAGAGAACAGAGACCTTGTGAAGAACTGGTTCTACTGGTAGAAGAATCCAACCTGTTACTCACACTGCTTCTCAGCCTGGGCTTTCACACACTCAAGATCATCATCTGTATTAACAGACTGATAAATTCAAGCCACTACATCTTCTTACTGCCTCGCTTCAAAATTAGCCTGCATAAAAACTCCTAAGGATCATTTTGGTAATAAAATTCCAGATTAATGTAAAAATAGGTTTTTTGTTCGATTGTTCACTGATCAATCCAAACAGACACACCTCATGCCTCTGTCCACCAGCTGAAAGACAATTTAGTTTAATAGCTTTGGAGAGTATATACAGAATGAACTATAACTGAGGGCACTGCATAAATATCTACATCATGGAAATTATCATAGCAAATGTATCTTTCTCACAATCTTGGAATAGTAAATAGATGGGCACGGGTTTGTTGAAAAATAATTTTTTTCCTCCTGGGGACTGTGTCTCCCCAAAGGGTCTGAAAAGTTAGAACAACGTGGAAAGCAGATTAAAGAAGCTTGAGCAATTGCTGTCTATACTGTTTTTTCTTACTAGAAGATGAACAGGAAATATGTTTATGACTGTGCCTAAAGAAAATGTCCCTCAACTTTTTCCTTCCAAGATTAATTACTTCAGGGCTACATTCTTAATATGGCACTATTTATAAAAACTTACTTCAGGCTATTAATACCACTTATCAAAATTGCCTCGTCTACTCAAATACTCCATTTTATTTTGTGCAATCATTAAAAATGCATTACAAATTGAAAAGTAAATAATCCAGTTGCCACTGAAACACAGTCAGTTTAGAGTTTTATACTGAATGTGAAGGAAGTAACTGGGGTAAACACTTTAATAACAAAACTGACTCACACACTACTTACATCATTATATTTTTTTTTTCTTTTCCTACAACTTTCAGGTAGTGAATATGGGCTCAACACCTCAGCCTCCCTACTAAAATAAATACACAGATCTGTATGCGTATTTGCAAGCACCAGCAGGACAAAGAGAACTACAGAATAATTGAGGGCAGAAGGACAGATCTCTGGAGATCAATTAGCTTTACCTCTTGCTCAAACTGGAGCTACCTTCAAAATGAGGTACGTTTCTCATGGTGTTGTCTGGTCATGCTTTCAATATCTTCAAACACAGAAGGCCCACAATTTCTGAGAAACCTGTTCCAGCAGCAAACTGCTCTCATGGTGAGGGTATTCCCCCTCCTCCCTCCGCCGTTTCCAATGAGTATTTCCCTTGGTGCCACTTGGCAACCATTGTTTCTTGTTCTTTTGCTGTGCACCTCTGAGAAGACCCTGGCTCCTACTGCCTTCTCTCTAATTTCTTCAGGTAGTGGCTGACAGCAGTGCTCACCTGCTGGTACATTACATGCCCCAGCCTCCACTCAATACCTTTCTTGTTCTGGAACACCCAAACTGGACAGAATGCCTCAGGCATGGCTTCAAGAGTGTCCAAAAAAGGAAATCATATTAATTAAGCCTCCCTGAAGTCCTACAAAAGAATCACTATTTAAGTGTTAACGTCAGCAAAATGGGAGCATACGGAGATAAACTTTCAATGGTACACAGCAACATCAGGACCTCCACTAAGAAGGAACAGGAGGAGCAATATTACTGACAGCAATAAGACCTACATGCTTCTGTCTCAAGAGCAAGTGTGAAAATTAAGGAAAACTATCATTCTTAATTGTTAAATATGTTCATTAGACAAGAATTAGGATGATTACTGCTCACAAAATTCACACTTCAAAAACCTGAATCTTTCCAATAAACACAACAGTCTCATCATCAATTTTCTCTCCTGCTTATGCAGCATATACCAAACCGCTGACACTGGTGGCATTTCTGCACGCAACAGAAGGAAGGGAAAGTAAGATTTATCAGGGTATAATGTTTGCCTCAAATCAACTTCAATCACTTCATATGTCCCAGAACCACTGAAAATTATTAAGCTTTTGCTTATTTGTTATTAATAGAAATTATTTTGAATACAGAATATTATACAGGTACTGCCCCTAGATTTCAGCTTCAGCCACGTTTCAACTGTTCTAGAGATTTGCTGAAAAGAAGCATTGAAAGATCCTTGTTATTGATTCTATTATCAGGAGTTTCCCTACTTTTAGCCTTATGGATAAGAACATGTTTAATGGTCCCATCTTAATTACCAGAATTGGCTAGGGAGTGTGAGTGGCTAAAAGACAAAGCAGTGTCCGTGAAGGACATTTCTAATCTTATCAGAGGTTCCTTTGGAAAAAGAAATACAACTTCTACCTCCACCCCAGTCATTAGTCAGATATAAACAGCTATTTGACTTGACATGGTTATAAGCCATATTATCACAGTCTATGCTCTCGCTTTATGTGGTTTATCGGAAGATGGATGATGGCCCACTACCAATTCCAGTTAATGGGGTTAGACATATTTCCAAACAGTATGTGCATGGTAAAGGTATCTACATGTGAACAGGGAACGACTCACGGCACTAGCCTTGTGTATGAGAAATGAACGTTAAAAGAGGAACTTTTTAAACAAGGAAAATAAATTCAATTCTCCTTATTCAATTTATCCTCTTTTAAGGACCCACAAGAGTAAAGCTTTTTTCTTTGGCATTTTTGGCCCATTCTTATCAAATAAACAAATGCAATGCAGATCATTGTTTCCAATTATAACACATTAGTTAAGTTTTTCACTCAAGCCTCATTTTGAGGGTAAGCGTTTTCTTGTTCTAGTCCTTTTGTTTTTCAGTTTTTATAAAATAATGAAAAAATGTTTAGTGAACTACTAACAGCAATTTTACAGATTTTTTTAGTTATTTAGTATTTAATTATTACTTACAATTATTTAATAACTGAAGAATTTAATTTCCCATGTTTACTGCTAAGAACTAATATATTTACATTTCAAGCATTTAAACTGAATCTTATTCTGAAGATCATTTTTCATTAAACATAATTTTCTGTATTATTCTGTATTTTATGTTTAAGCTATTATCTTTTTGCACCAACGTATCAACAACTCTCAAGTAATTCTTCTTCCAAATCGTAACTTACATATTCCCAAGTCTCAACCATCTACAACTGCTCAAAACTTCCTTTATTTCTGCAGCATTAATAAAAGGACAAGTGTCTAGAAAGTCACATGATTTACAAATGTTAAATCCTCACACATTTCAATGAGGTATCAAGGTAACTTACTAAAATGTACTGATTACTTACAGAGGATTAATAAATAGCATTTTAGTAGCAAACACGTACACAAATAAAATACAGAGTCAATACACAGAAAGTATCTTTAAGTTATCATATTCTCCTACAATCTGTAAATTCCATTAGCCCGATAGAAATGAGGCAACTACAGACTCCCACTTTCTGCAGGCCTTTAAGGATTTGCAAAGAATCATTAGAAGGGAACCACTTCATTCAACATCCCTTCAATGGTTTCTGTCACTTTCCAACATTCTCCACAGAAGCCTCATCTTTTTCATTCTACTGGGCCATTACAAGCACTTACATCTGAGATTTAAGATAACGACAAAGAAAACGAAAGGAAGTCCGGTGCCCAATAATCTTACACCTAACAGAAAATTCCAGCTTTAGTCATCAGCATATAATGTGCTTTAAGCGTACAACACAATACTTCTGTCTACTGCTAGAAACAAAATCAAAACCTCAACTGAAACAAATACTGTATGTTAGTTAACCTGACAAAGCTAAAAGTCCAACTGGGACAAGAAAGACCAGTAAGAGAAGTAACAAAATGGAAATCATATGCTGAATGCAAGCATGATATACAGGCAACTCTTTTGAGGCGGGGAGTCTTTTTTGAGATGATGTAATTGAGATGAAAAGGAGTCATATTCATGCTTTTGTATGAGTATTTCCAGTCTTCAGGACCTACCGAATCAAAGTCCTGGTCAGTTTTCCTAATTTGTTTCTCTATCCTGAGATGTATTATTTTTGCTTGTGTCAGAAACATTTACAGTGACCTCACTGCATGTGTACTCTGCACTGCCACAAGGCTGGGGTCAGCTGGCTGAACACAAGCGTCTAGTGCCACTGCAGACACTGCCGGATACCCAGCCAGGACTCCCTCTGCTCCGCCAGTGGCACGAGTCCTGTGAATCCAGGGTCGTAGCTACCAGACCCAAGAAGATGCATCGAACCGCAGCCATAAGGGCTGTACGTAATTAGCAAAGTATAAGCCATGCCTTGTTTACAAGTAAGTCACAAAGACAGAATTACACATATCCAGATTTTGGGCTGTCATATAACTTAAGGCATGACTCCTTAATAAGTCTTAGTCACTACCTTGGCCATCGGAATACTTCTCATATGACATTAAAGATGATGCAAAGTAGAAAACCTTTTAAATACAAAGCTATGTGGACAATTTTTTTCCAGCTGTTATTTGTCTTTATTTAGATTTAGTTAAACATTTGCACTGATTTTAATTATTTCAACTCTTATAACAATTTTAACTCTGCTGATTTTTTAGGTATTGAACAGCAAGCCGCTATCAGCAAGTTTGCTTCTTTTAAACAATGGATACTGAGCTTTTTTTCTGTCAAGTCATTGAGTCTTTTGCATAGAAATGTGAGTAATGTCCTATTGAAATAAAGGAAACTGAGACACTGGTAACTTACTTACCAATGAGTTTACTTATTTACTGATACTCTACCAGTACCTTTTCCATACTGCTTAGAAAAATACATTTTGCTTACTAAGAAATGTTGAAGACACAGGCTTGCAAGATACAGAATTTGGCACATAATTACTGTTACATTCCTTACACAAAAGGTCATCATTACCTCCTTTTGCATGACAGGACAACTATGGCATCATAATTATCTTTCTAATAAAGCACTTCCATCAAAAAATCCTTGGAGTCACACATATCTACCTGAGGACTCGATGAAAAGCATGACTATACAATAAAAAACTCACATATTCTAATATATTTATTTAGACTATATTAACAACATATGGCAAAGTTGCTACTTAAAAAAACATGAAGTTGAATGGGAAGTTAAAATTTAAGAACTTTAATTAAAATACAAATTTCTAATTAAGAAGTGAAAAATACTTTCTAAAATTCTGCTTGCCATTTGCATTCTGAAACTGGTTCATGTTTTAACTAAAGAGTCAACAGCTATTTTTTACTGATTTTATTCCATTAATTTATAACATAACTAAAATTGAAAATCTATTTGCATATAGTGAGCAAGATTATGAGCTGTCTTTTGAAACCCTAGGTCAGGAGCAACTTCACTTACTGTAAGCTAGAAGGACACACAGCACATCTTCTAAAATACAAATTATGGAAAAGAGAGTAGGAGCCCTATAAAGCCTAACTATAAAGTTAGGCTCTTGGCCATAACACCATTTACTTTTTTGAGGGGGAAAAAGCCTGAACAAAAACCCTCCAAAAAAACAAAACCTAAGCAAAGTATAAAAGATACCAGGTACAAATTTTAGTAAGCATGCAATGTATAATCATTTGGGTTTATGTTTAAAAATTTTAATAATAAAAATCAAAGTGAAGCTATTATTTCATTTTTATGTAAATAAAAATCAATGCATCTATTTTTATGATCACAGTACATCTCAGAAATGTTAAGCTATCAAATCAAAACTGTAAAAAAACCCAAACAAGCCTCCCCTCAGAGATGAAACTGTTGCCGAACACACAAAATTGTGCTGAAAAGTAAAGCTGCAATTGTCTAATAAGCCTTGAATTATGATCCATATGAATCCACATGCATTATGATCCATTATAAATTTTAGTATTCACCACAGAATGTTTTATCACTGTTTAACACTGGGACTAGAACTATATGATGATTTTCCCTTGATTCACACGAACTTTCTTTCCCAAACAGTATTTTGTATTTCACATCCACAAAAATATGTATTTTTGACATTTCCCTTTTTAATTGGTCAGAGATTATGTAAGATATTTAATTACATCTAAGTAACTTTCAGCAAATTTAAGGAAGTTACCGAATTTAATTCCTGGTGACACTAAAAGTATGAAGGAGATGCTTTTGCCAACAACTATACAAGGCAATTTTTCCATCTCATTATCATACGAATTCTAAAGCAGGCTGCCAAGGAAGGGCTCGGAACAGACGCTTTGAAACTGCTAACTTTTTTATAAATCTCTGCATAACTAAGACACTGCTGAAATAACTGTGATTCAGTGAATATGCTATAATGGAGATTTCCCATAGCGTGGCAACAAATCCACAAGGGTAATTTAAGCAGCACTGGCAGAACATGCCTTCTAAACTTCTAAATAAAGATATTCAGACGCTCATGTAATTGCCTGGAATCTCTGGAGTCACTTCAGAAAACAAATTCTGTCAACGGGTTTCCTCTCAAAGGCAGGTCACCTTAAAGACTAACTGGGGAAGACAGCAAGTCCATTAGATCAAGTGACCAAATCCTCAATCAGCTTGACATTTAGATGCAAGAGAAGAGCGGTGTCAGAAAATTAACAAGCATTTAACTGAGCAAAGACCGAGACCTACAAGTGGAAAGAAGCGTAATGGAATTGGATATCAATCCATTAGTGGCAACCCTGAAATGGCTTGTAACGCCAAGTAAAAGAGGATAGATGGAGCAAGTAAAATACAAGCTCAAGTAACCTGTCTAGTAAGTCATTGAAAAAGGCAAGCCCTGTAATGCTAGTAAGGTTCAGGAGACAAGTTCATTAAGCTTCTAATCCGCGGAAGGAGTCACTGAACATTGTAATGCAAGTTTCTTGCTGAAACTGTACTATCTTATCAAGCATTCAGGTTTTGTAATGACAAGTACACGCATGCACCTAAATATATGGTGTAAAGTCACATACGTTGTAGTGCCAACTAACTTATCCTTAAGTATCCTAAGATTATTTTGCATGATACCTAAATTCCCAGCCCCCTAAAATATCAAATCCTGTATCTAACTTCCAAATAAAAACAAGGAGTGCAATGCAAGTAGCACTTGGAAGAACAAGCCAGAATAAGTTCTGGCCTATACGACAGGGCATCTCTTTAAAATGACAAACAAGACCATAAAGGGATATTAGGAGACAGGCACTTAACTAAGACTCAGGGTAATAGTCTCCACTGGGAGTATTAGCACTTAATTGGGAACAAAATAACTGACTGACTTAATTCTGATATATTGCACCATCTGTAGAGTAGAGGTTATAATTGATAGGCCAGCTGGATGTGAAATAAGGTACAGTACGTGAGATGTTCTACTGCGCTTCTTACTCATTATTACTTTGCAAGTGATTCCTTTCTATTAAAGTTTAAATTGTCCTTTCCATTCGATTGGCATTTTTTGTACTTATTCCTTGTTAATTAACACGTTATGAAATAGGTCCCAGCTTTCAGTGCACGGCAAGACTAGCACTTTGAAAATCTCCTTGTTATCTCTCTCCACTATAAAATTATCTTAACAGTACACATGAAAAGAGGTCACGGAGCTGCTCATGACCACAATCCTGTGCAAGCACATGACTAAGTCAAAGGAATTTCCCAATTCTTATAGTGGCTCTGGTAAACTGCAAAACACACTTCCATTAATTTTTCAGCCTAGCTACACTTAACACAGAACCTGAAATTAGGGGACAGTAAGATGAAAATTATTGGGCTTGGGACTAGTGAGGTCTATAGCACTTCATTGTCTTTATGCTACTGCTGGGGTAATTCAATCTGAGAATTATAAACTTGCAGTTGGCTTATTTCAACATTTGGGGAACTTTGCAAACCTCTTAAATGTATTTTACAATACATTTCAAGAATTGGTCAAGAGTGTCTGGATCTTGGAACAGGTTTCCTCCTGTTTAGTGTAACAAAACCCCAAGGGCTTAACTGAAAGTCCCAATGGCAACAGCAGGCACGGAATAAGACACATTTTGTGTATCTTACTGTCACTGGTACGCAAGTACTGTCACCAAGGAATTTACCTCATTTACCTAAAAGTAAGGAAAGAAAAATATTTTTAATATGACCCTACATAAATCCCTGCTACCTTAGTAGTAAGTTATTGTAATAAATTGGTTTATTCATCAATTCAGTGATTTGCTTTTATATGTATTTGCATGAATGTAATAGGGCAAAGAGGACAGTAAACAAAGAAACTATGAAATTCTGATTGTGATTAGAAAAATCATTAAAAAAAAAAGGTTAGTTTTAAGGAAATGTCTCCCCTGACTGTAAGCTAGGATCTAAAAGGTCCATTCAAATTTTTATTTTAATTCCAAAACTAGTTGAACTGACAGTTAGTATGTGCCCCAAGCCATGACAGTCTCAAATGCAGTAATTTCAATCATTGTCTCATAGTCTGTGTAAGTACATTCCAACATACGATGCATGTAAGAAGCTGCTGTCATTCCTTGAGCTTATACCGCTAAAACAAACAGTATGACAGAACTTAATTAAAAGAAATAAATATAGCACAATTGTTGAAAAAACAAAACTCACAATCTGCAATTCAACAAAAAAGCCAACAGCTCACTTTACACATTGATTTTTGCTGTTTCCTAACAGGCATACCTAATTATGTACTTGTATGCATAAAGAAAAGTGCCCTAGGCTTGGATTTTAATTTACACCTTTTACCAGATAATTTCCAAAAAGTTAGTGAAAGATACACTTCATTATATTGTTTGTGTCATCCACGATGTTGTACCAGATGGGTAACCAAATACATGTGGAAGTTATTTTGTCTCTAAAAGACTGGAATTATATTTGAACTATTAATTTTTTGCAGAAAACAGAAACTCAGAAGCAAGCTTAACTTCATCTCGTAAATGCTTCTCTGGTCTTTCAATCATTTTCCAGGGGAAACAAAAATAACTTGCAGCTTCTTGTCTCCTGAACCATACTGCAAAAGGTCACTGCAGATAAATCAGTGCCAGAACAGCAGTCATTATTAAGCTCCAAATGGCCTGAATTCTTCCATTTTTCAGCAGCAAGTTTTTATTCAACATGAATTAAATCTAGTATACAAGTCATTGCTTCATATCCTGCACATACCGGGAAGTCTGTACACATCAACACAAACACAGAAATGTCAGGTTCGTAGAATCTACACTTAAACTTTAAATACATACTTTTAACAACTGTTTTCTCATCAATCTTCCCTAAAGCAAGAGAACACAAGAAAATTACCACAAATAGTTAACAATTACTTTTCCTTGATTTCATTACAAGAAAGTTGATCAACAGAAGCCACATTGGCAAGGGGCCACAGTACTATATGTTACACTATTACATCATACAGTAGATCAAAATTTAACACAAGATAAAAGGCTCCATGAGCATGATATCATGCGTGCAATTTCTGTTTCTATTTCTAACATATTGATTCACTGAGCAGCTTACAATAAATGTCATAAGCAATATGCCATATATATATATAATATTTAGCCAGAAGGTATACAATCAACTTCTTCCAATAAATATTTAAATGTATCTACACGGAAACAGAAAAATTGAGATTATTTAGAAATGCTACTTGTGTCATGTCTTAAATTTTTATCAAATGTGTTGTCACACTGCCAGGGCAGCATGAATTCAGGCTGCTTTCTATGTCAGGCACACAGCAACATAAATAGAGATAACCTGAAATTAAAATCATAAAACCAACTGATAAGCAGGAATATGGTTTAAAAGATGAAAGATGACAAAACACCATATGCAAATCCAATTTTTACCCTAATGTAATGTAATATATACACACGTTTTAATTGCCTACTTCTGTAAAAGCAAAATGTGGCAAAGAAACATATCAGACAAAATTTACTCTTACATTTTCACACTTAATTAGAAATATTTTAGCTCATGTATGTAACATTTGTTACAAATTTTAACAACATACGCTATGTTATGATAAATCTTTACAAAGCTGAAAACAAAACCCTTTATATTCTTAAAAATACATCTGAAATGAGTACAAATGTGTGACTTATTCCAGCTAACCTTGTCTTAAGAAAAAGTAAGCATTAGGAAAGATTATGACACAAAGTCGAAGAAGAGGGCAGACTTCCAGCCAAGAGCAACAGAGAAACATATTCAGGAGTCTTAAAAGTTGAGGCAACAGCAGGCTGCAATTCTGGCTACCATTAAGGGCATTATGTTACTCACTGCAATTTCTATTAACAGTAGATTTAAAGATAGGCTGTTGCATACTAGAAACTAGACATCAACATAAATCTTCATTTAAGTGTCTAACGTCTCAAAATAGTTCTGACAGCCCATTTACCAACAGTTAAAATCCTATCAGTAGCTGAGTATTCTGCACATTTCATGAAATTTGTTTCCTGCCTCACCAGTTTCAAGTATTAATAATTTGTGGTAAAAAAAAGTAATTTTTACAATCCTAAAAAGAAAAAAAATTCTGGTGAAAAAGTACCCAAACCTGTTCTCCAAACAAATAAAAAAACATATTACCCATTCATAACAGCAAAAGTTTCTTAATGGTGTTTCTTCTAAAGGTAACTTTAATACTGAAATTAAAGCACACACAACCACTAACATAGACAATGTTCATCAACTGGGATGCTCAAGAAGAAATCCTAGGGAAAACTGAAGTTTTCTGGAAGGGTTTGCATCACTAATTCCATTTTATAGCTCAGTGCTGGTTTATATGTTTGAGGATATTAGGATAGGTATTTACATCAAAGGCTGAGGCTGTTGAATCAAAGGGACAATGATGAGACTACAGAGAGTAGTTTTCCTAAACCTGCATTCCAGGACAAGCTCAGTAACTTCTACTACCCAATGCCCCAAGGAGAATTGAAGGATCTGATTTCAAGCTCAGCTTCTTTTTCATAGAGCCAATGCCTCTCCAACAAGCTGAACAGAAAACCTATTTCTGGGAGACAAAAGAGCTCCAGTAATGCACAAAATTCAGTGAGCCTGAATCTACAAGGCAGTATTTCATTACCTCTCACGTCTCTGCAACACAGCTACATTTCTTCTTCATGCCTTAAGGAACTCACAGGACATCAAATTTTTACAGGTTTTCAAACTACATCTGTTTCCTCCTGCTTTCACAGCCTGTAGCTGGGTGTACAAATGTAGCACGGTCCAGCTATGCATGCGTGGTTCAGTACTTCACAGAAAAATGTCATTCAAGAAACATATAGTACCAAACGTGCACATCAGTTAGTTCCTGGCCCGTTCGTCCCCACAAGCTACAGACCCCTGAAAAAAGCACATCTTTACTGACAGCTCTATACAGAGCTTGTGATTTACAGCACTGCCCAAGTTACAGCAAGTAGCCATGGGTTCCCTATTTCCCTACCTTTTTTTTTTTTCCCTCCTCCAGGAAAAAAAAAGATGATCAAGGAAGCAAGATGGGGAAGGTGCATTCTTCAGGTCTGATGAAACTGAGGAGATACTCGTAAGTGCCTGTTCTAGA
Source organism: Phaethon aethereus (assembly GCF_964289735.1). NCBI lineage: Eukaryota > Metazoa > Chordata > Aves > Phaethontiformes > Phaethontidae > Phaethon > Phaethon aethereus. The sequence continues at coordinate 15,403,117 of NC_138591.1, forward strand.
CTGACTAAGGGAAGGAAGAGAGTGACAGAAAGGCTCAGAGGACAAAGAAAATGAAGGACAATTTGGAGAGGAAGGTGAGCAATAGGACAAAACAGAGAACAGAACAGACCCAGTTGAGAGCAACATTTTTTATTTTATTTTAATATTTTTATTGGTTACATCGGCTCAGTTGTATCTGCAGGATATACAACTTCTCACAAATTTTCCTGCAGTAGCCTTTTGACTAGGTAGCACAGTAATAAATGGGGAAATAATCTGATGTGTTGAACTTTTATTGCTAGTGAGGAATAAAAGGATTTTCAGCTCCCTGACTGAGTCTGCAGTACTGACAGCTGCAGGAGGGAGAACTCCCCCACATTAAACCACTAGCAAAAGGAGAATAGGTATGGATTTCTCATAAAAATAACTTCATCAATAAAACAGAGCAGCACAGAGCAAATGTAAGAATTAAACCATGATTACAAATAGAGTTTATTAAGTTGGCCTGCCATTCCCCAAAAAACAAAGCAGTGGGGATACACACACAGTTTTCACAAGTACTGGGAATTTACAAGTGCTCTTCACATGACTGAAAAATGTGAAGTGCTCAAGATCGAGCCCTAAAGGTGTAACCCATGCATATGAATCTGTAGCATTCCCCCAACTGCTATGTGCTTTATCAAATAATTTTTGCCCCACTGTATGTGGAGATTGACTGCAGAAGAGTAAATATTTAAACCTGAATGGCTCTATAGAGAAAGCCAAACACTCCTTTAATAAAAGCATACTTTGAAAAGTGCAGCTGCTTTACCTGTGCTTTTAATCTGCTTTATAACCCACCATTTTATGTACATGTCCTAATTAATAATGACAATGATATATGATTATACATATGGATGACTTATGATTTACATAATATATTTATATTTTCCTTCAAATTAACAAAGCTTATTCTTAGTACTATATTCTGCCTTAAAATATCTACCTGTATGGTTACAATATATGCAATTAGTAATTCAAAACAACATTCATGAGAAGTAATGAAAAGTAACTCATTGACACCGAAAATACCTAAAAATTGTTAACACAAGTAAAGTAAATAGGCTGTAACTCAAACCCCAGTGGCCTTCTGCTTGGCCTGATTTGTTCTAAATCTTAGACATGGTATTTCAGGCTGCCCAGGGAAGTGGTGGAGTCACCATCACTGGATGTGTTCAAAAAACATGCAGACGTAGCACTTTGGGACATGATTTAGTGGGCATGGTGGTGTTGGGTTGGTGGTTGGACTTGATGATCTCAAAGGTGGTTTCCAACCTTAATGGTTCTGTGATTCTATTCTATGATTCTTCATCAATCATAAGTAAGATTAAGTATCTTCATTTTATTGTATCATATCTCCAAAATAAAAACATCAACAGAATAGCATGCACTTTTTCCATCATTAAGTAAAGCCACTAGAAGGAAATCCAGGAAAAATATGACAACGAATTTATAATATGCTACAAAAGATAACAGTTACAGTGCTCAACTAACAAAATCAGACAGATTTATTTCCACAGAAGTAAAATCAGCTTTGCTCCTACTTTTCCTCCTAAAATTTAAGGCTTCTCAGCAATTCACACCCTTAACAGTTGGTTTAAAAAATGAAAACCAAACCATATTTAATGACCTCCCCCTTCCCAGTAACCTGCAAATTGCCAATTAAAGGTACAAGAAAATCAATATAAGAGCCTTTCAATACATCCATTTTTTGAAGATATCCTAATACTGTAAATTACTACAGTATTTGTTTTCATAATAAAATTAACCAGGTTTAATAAATTAATCTCTTATACTGTGTCATGATACTTCCAATTCCTCTTCAAGCATTTTCTTTTTTCCAGAAAAACCCCATACCCCGGGGAGAACAGCTAGTTAAAAACTAGATCCTGAGGGCACAACTGTTGTTTTGATGCACTTTCCAAAACTGCAAAGAGGGTTTGTATGATGTGAAAGGTTTACATCACAGACTTTATAACGGTGTCTGATGCCAAAAAGAGATTCCAGAAACTTCAAAATACCATTTTTTCATTTTCAGCAAGGAATTTAAAAAACAAAACAAAACACACCAAAAACCTAGTTTTCCTCCTTTATTTGTTTTATTTTTAATCACCCAAATAACTCAAGCACAACTGCTATGAACAGCAACTTCATTAACATGTATAAAGTTCAACAGCATGCATACAAACTATTTTAAGCTCCGCATAGGTTTTGAACCTAGGTGACTATTTGACACTTGCTGAACCCTGGGGAAAGCAGTCTCATCAGATTTCTCATGAGAGAACCATGGATGTTTAACCTACAGAACATGCAGATCATCCTGTCTCAGGGACAGCAGACTACTGAATCGTTCTTCATAGCAAAGCGAACCAGAGCTACTCTAAATTTCTTAACTGGATCATTTAACAGCATTTCCCAGCGGAAGGAGTGCGAACTGCAGCCCAAGACTCTTAGCTCATGAAATCCAAATCCCAGCACTTTTACAAAACATGCTATGACCTTCAGCATCCACAAATATCCTTACCCTGCAACACAGCTGCTCTACAACAAATGTATTTTCCAAGAGCATAGCTCTACCAGCACTGCAACAGCAAGGCTACTCTGTGAATACCAGTTCCATTTAAGCATCTTAAAGAATTTTCAAGTAAAGTCTTTCACGTTCGACTAATATATTAAGGCACATAGACAGAAATAGACAAAACCAGGAGAAAATAAACACAAGTTAGAGACACTTCAGAGACTGACTTCCTTCTGAAGAACACAGGAGATGTTACTATCATCATAAGACTTAACGGGTCTTTTCACTTTTTCATTGTTTGCTGAAGAATAATTAGGAGTTAAACCAATGCTGAATAGCTTTTACATGAAAGAACCAAGGCAAGTTAATAGGCTCAAGATAAAGAAAATCACAAATACCCAAAAACTACAGTGGTCATCACATTTAAAGGTTTATCTTCAGTCTTACATTTGTTAGTCCTCCTTCCCCAATCCTGTCTAAGCCTTTGGTCAGACATAATGTACACAAACCAGTGTTTTAACTTTCGAACTGCTATGCTCCTTTGTGCTAACAGGAAATGCGCTTTCTGAGGCAGTATGTCACTTAATTGTGACAACTCCCAAAGGAAACCCATGCACCTGGTCACATAGCGTACAGCTACAAAGTAATCATGTTTGCAACACAAACACACTCTAGTAAACCAGAACCCCACTAAAATTCTAACATTAACAGTCTTAAAGCAGCCCACCTCACACAGATATGAGCTACAACATCATATTTCTCCCTGCAACGCAGGAAGTAAAGGAGCGTTTTCAGAAAGATTCAAAATTCTGCAGCTGTGGAAGGTGCCTCTTTTCCTCCGATTATAACCTACTTCCTCCAAGGAGGAGGTAACTCACACTCCCGCGTATTAGTTCGCCAATTTTGAATCTCATACTTCCATGGGCTTTAAATGTAGTGGGTACTGAGCAACTGAGGAACTACAAAATCAATCACTAAGGGGTTAGCTTGCCAGATGGCTATGGTGTCAGTAAACATCACAGCTCAGAATTAAGACCTGAAAAGTCACCAGAGGTCTAAACAAGATGCCAGATAAAAGAGTGAATGCATTATGAAAAATAAACTATTTCCCAACATCTACTTCTATTAATTTCTTAAAAGCAGAATTCTCTCCACTTTCTAAGAAAGGCTTTGTTTTCTTTGAATTGCAGGATTCAAAACTTTCTATGCAGAAAACCATCTAGTGAATCCATGTACAGTGCCTCTTTCAGGCAGATACTCTGAAGGAGAAGTTTCCTGGGATCTATTTTCTACAGTAAAAATATTATCTGGTTAGTTATGGGTGTTTAAGACCACATGGATTACATTTTACATCCAGTAGACACAATACGAAAGGAATAAAGGAAGCCATAAATGGCACACATTACATGGTAATTTTCAGTCAAGCTCCTGTAGTAACGTTTCTAAGGTAATTAGATTCATGACCTGCCACAGGGAGGAATTTCTTCCACAAAGTTATCTGGACAATAGATACAAGCATAAATACTCCAGGGAGGCCTCTAAATTTTGACCTAAACTTGAGCTCATCTAACTTTCATCTTATGCCAGAAGCTGTCTCCTGAATTATGGCAGCATTCCTGATTGACCTTGAAACAAACACTCCTCTGGGAATTTCAATGGCCACTTAATATTTCTCTAGGTACATTCTGATGAAGAAAACTACAGCAAATATTTTTTTTTTAAATCACCTTTCAGATTATTTTTCCTATAAATTAATTATCAAAAACTCTATTAATTAATTTATTCCATTAGCTTAGCTTAGACAATATTATACTACATTATAATTCTCACTTTTCATATGGCACATGATTTTATTAGTGTATTCTATCAGTTTTGATGAAGGTTGAAGGCTTCCGGGTGGAATCTTTTCTCCTCTATCTAATAGAGGTTATTAAGAATTTAAGTAAGACTTGAAAGTGAGGATAATTTAGACAAAGTAGTGGCTATACATATTTTACAACAGTAGTTAATTAGTGGGCTGATATTCAGTCAACTAGATTAGAGCTTGTCATGCCTTTTACTAAATAGCTTTCCACCCAGCTCCTAAAACCTCAAACCAAAAATGTAAGTCCATTTTTAAATTGTGGGACCCAAAGTAGAAAATACCTGTAAGACTCTGCGCATTGCCCAGTACCTTTGTAATTGCAAACTGCAGCTGTAGTCAGAAATAAAATGGAAGACCAGAGAATCTGCAAACATACCCTCATACTACAGCTCTTTAACAATTTTAATTAATTCCACCAAATACGCCTATGACTTCCGCACCTGCACTAGCACTGCCAAGGCTTTGCAGTATATACCATAGCAACAATCAGACAGATGCCTGACCAGCCTCCCTCTCTCTTAGATTGGTACTTATGTCCACCCCTGTGGACCCTAATATGCCATATTGACATTACCAAAACTAGTGAGCATGCAAAATTTATTATATGCATGCTACAGAAGTTCAAAATGCTTAATTTATGCAAGCTTACTCACACTGTGCACTCCCTCAAATTCACGACAAAGTGACAAGAACTGAAACTACAGTAACATCATTTTAAAGAATTATGCCCCATGCATGACCTAAATATTTGTTCCTGTTTTATTAATTTTCTAAAACAATAGATGATAAAAAATCCAGTGGTCCATCTGAACAATCTACATAGTAAAATTATGGCCAGCAGCCAATTTTAAGAGAACTGATTATGCTGAAGAGGTATCTGGGGTCCTTTATATTCTCTACTTGGTGACCCTTGGAATGGTTTAATAAAAGAAATTCATGGCACGTGAATCACTGAGCAGAGAAGAAAATTACTAAAAGCTGATTACATTATCAAACTCTAAAACCTCACCAAACGATTTCTCAAAAAATAAGTATTTAAACTCTACAATACCATGGAACATGTATCGAAGTTTCCGTTAACAGTAACATTTCATACATTGGAAAAAGGAGTCCCAAGGAATGCATAACATGAGGCAACACTACTGAAGAAGTAAAAAGCCATTTCATTTCTGGATAAGTTGTTTTCAGTAAGGTCAGATAAAGCATGGTTCAATGCTAATAAATAAAAACTCCATATGCTATGTAAACAAAGAACTGGAGCTCTTTTAAGCAGCACTGCAGTTTTGACCTAAGAAAGCTGGCCAAGGAGACAGTTTGTCATCACTCAGCGTGTTTTCTCCGATCCCCAACTTGCACAACTACTCTACTGTCTGATTGAGGTGGGAACCATCTATCAACAGCCTCCCCTCTATTTATTTCATCTCCCCTGCTCCTTGCCCTGGCACCACTTGCTGCCTTTCCTGCTGTCCACATGGTCTTCACATTAAAATCAGCCATTGTGCTTATTCAAGTGCAAATCAGACCAGCAGGAAATGAAAAATCACCTCAATCCAGACCACAACCATCAGTAAAAGAGCCCTTGGAAACACAACAGACATAACAAAACTGTACAGAGTTTGTGGCTTATCTAACTTTTCATTTGACAAAACCTACTGGGCAGGTAGCGGGAGGTTAAGTTGCTTCTTTGCCCATTTCACGGTGGCAAAAGGAGAACAACTGGCATCGAGCACACAGAGGGAGAGTGCTGGGCCTCTCCACCAAATTAGTTCTGAAAACCTACGGAGCGCCTGGGCTGTGATATGCACCTCCTGCAGGGCCTGGCGTCAGGGCAGTGGTCTCAGCATTTAAGCCAAAAGCTCTGTCCTAGTGTAGTACTGTCGAAGTCTACGTGGGATCTTCAAACACCAAGCAGCGCAGGTGTCCCCAGTCATATTTTGACACTCCTAGGCACTTTTATCAACACCACATAATTGTTTTGAAACCCAAACTGAAGTCAAATGACTTCTTAACCTGCAACATTTTCCCCTCATCCTTTGGAATACTGGCTTACCAAAATATTGAACGTATTAATTTAATCATACCTCCATACTGAATCTGGTTGAAACAAAGACCTAGCAATTCCCTTGTATTTTATTTTAAAATTTAAGGTCTACTCTTGCAAATGTCATCCAAGAGACATGCATACCCTACTGACACTGAATCTGATCAAGATGAGCATTGTTTCACCAAGAATCAGCTGAAGCAGCTAATTAATAGCTAATTAATGTTACTAGCTAACGAGATCTATATATGATGACCTTATTAATGGCTTTGTTTCAATTTCTGTTCTCCCTTCTGCAACTTGATAACAGCTTCAATTTTTTATGTTAGTTGAAAATTAAAAAATAGAATTTTTTTCCAAGGATTCTTTTTAAATGCATCTAATAATTACCTAAACACATACCTTTCACTTTGTCCTTGTGTTGACAAAATAAGCACAATTCTGCAAAATTACCCTGACTGGTGACGAAGATCTATACCCATGTGTTTCAGAGGTTAAAAAAGAACAACTGTGGTTAAAATGAACATTTATCAAATCACAACATGTTACAGCATGCCTTACAAAATTCACAATATGACTTCTAAACTTGTGCCACGTTCCTTTCTGTACTATGTTTTGGAGTCTAAAATAATCCAGATGCATCGCAGTATTTTTAGACATAATTTGTATAATAAGTATATTTACATGATGCAATATTTTAAAATGTTTAAATAGTTTTAAAAAATTAAAAATATGAACTTACATGGAATTACATGCAACCTGTCTAGTTCAGAAGTTACATTCATGCTCCTATGTAGAAAAATTAAACCTTTGTTACAGAAACATTTTCTCACAAACAAAATACTCCAAAATAGAGCTTTCCCAGACGAAAGGCATCAGAAAAATTCCTTCTAGTTCTTATCATAAAAGGCAAAAGGTTACGATTTTGTTTACAAATGACTGAATGAATTGTATAGTTAACTAAAAATTAAACCCTGTTTTCACAAAATTCAAAATTAATGCTCATTAGCTGTATGAATAGTCTAACAGAAACCAGACATTCTAACCCATCATACTATGCGAATTCTCTTAAGTACAGGTCAGGAAAAAAAGAGAGTATTGCAATGGGCGGCTTGTATTTTTAATCAATACTTTGGAGAAGAGTCACTAAGATGATAAGTTTCTTTTCCCCTCGAGCAGCAAGAATGCTGGAGAGTGAGATCTCACATGTTTCTAAAGGTCACATAAAAATTCCTTTCTTTTTTCCACCTAGAAGTTTCTCTCTACTCAAGAGTTTTGTTTTTTCATGATGATGAATACCTAGTCTGTTGTAAGCATAAAAATAGCAGTTTCTGTAATTTTTACTAGCCAGACCTTATCTGAGAAAATGGCAATACTGCTTGCTTTTAAAAGGTGAAATTACTTTCTTACAGTAAATATATCACATATGAGCTATATACACAAATTGTGCTACATATCACACATCAATTATGTCACACACAGGCAACTCAACTAATATTCACATAGTTCTTAAGAGGGGAATGACTAGGATAAAACTGGGAGACAACACAAGCGAAGAAAATGGATGACATAAGGACATTCTCAGTAACTTTGGAAATGGCATATTAAAAAAAGTAGAAAACAATGGAGATAGACTATATGAGTATTCATCATGAAACAGGCCAAGTGGAGAATAAAAAGCAACAGCAGTAGGACAAGTTCAGGGTCTACAAAAATTGGTGATACTCTTAAGAAGTAAATATCTGCAGAAGGTTATTTTTTTCAGTCAGTTGTCATTCAGAACAGTGTTAACTAAACAAATCAGATAGAATCTACTAAATATTTTTTTCATTAAGGCTTCTCTCTTTGGCCAGTCTCTAAACACAGGTTTACAAAAAAGAAAGGGAATTTTTTTTTTCCAACTACTAAAATCAACATAGTTGCTTCCATCAAAGTAACACAACTGCAAGAGCAGAGAAAAATCAGCTTCAAGCAACTATCCACATTCATAAATATTTGTTCATGGTCACATTAACCTTCCCTCAGCTTTATATAACAGGCAAAGTGTGTTGCAGAAGAGTAACAGAGATCAACAGCAAGATTTCATTCTACTTCAGATAAACTGCACTGTGCGTAATCACTTTTTCAAGCATTTACTAAACTTTATTTCATTGACGCTTTCACTGTATCACTCATTTGTATTTATCTCAAATGCAGATCAGCATTTCTTGCCACGTTATTATGAGGATATTGTAGTCTACTGTTGCACATGACTGTTCATTAAAATAATTCAAGGAAGCAAGCTACACAATGCTACGTTAAATGCATATATATTTTAGCTTAAAAGTGTATATGTTTTTGCTTTAACTAATCAACACTAGCTCTCTGTAGTTTGTCACGGGAAATACCTAACGGATATCCAGAATTCATTTACTCACGTCAAGCTACATTTGTAACAGGCCTCTCAGGCTTACTTTTTATTTTTTGAACTTCTACAAAATAAAAAATAAATCAAAACTGAAAGTAATAAAAAAATGTCTGGAAAGCAATTATTTTCTCCACTCCACCCTCACCTAAAACTAACAATTCTTTCTATAATGTAGGTAGTAATGGGAAAGCATCCAGCAGTTACAGTAGCTTTTCCCAAGACAGAAGCTGACATTACACCTCTCAGTCTAGCGCTGATGTGCGTAAAACTAGTACAATGAGCCTTGACATTTGTCATTGTACTTAGCTACAAACGCATTACAAGAAATTACAAGGGATGCTATCAGAAAATTGCAAAACCAATGAGTGTTTCACTTCGTTACTGTAATTCTTCAATGCTATTCCAATCTTGTGCAAATTAGAAGCCACTTACAGCTCTGAAAACTGACAGGAGACTGAATGAGGTTTTCATTATGCTTCTAATAGTCTTACTGGGCTATTTCCTATTAAAAGATTCTTGAGGAAGAACTATACAGCCTACCTCTATATTCATGCCAGTTACAAGCACTAACCAAGATAGTTCATTACACTTCTGGAACAAAAAGCCCAACCAAATCCCCTTCCACAAAAGGGAAGAAGCAGTAGCAAGGCAAAAAAAAAAATCCTTAAGAACTAGGAAGGAGGTGTGATTTACATGGCATCAATATTGTGAATGCTTTCTTCATGGCTAAAGGAACATAAACCTTTTAAATCAAATCTTGCATTTATATATCACTTTGTGTAAGAGGTTTATGAATACTAACGAAACTTCCTAGTAGCTCCTGTAACATATACTTCATTAGTATCTATTCCAACACTCCTTTACTAGACTGCCTCCAGTACAGTGCAGAGAACACTCATACCACTAAAACCACCAAAGGTTTAAGGTAATGTAAACTTGAACGACTTGGGAAGTCTTATACAAGGCTAGGACACTTACCTAAATTATCCCATGAAATGAACAAGAGATGTCACTATGGCCATCTACATAAAAAACCATGAAGCATGACTAGGAGAATATCCTGCGTTTCCACTGTGTTTTATGGATTTCAATTGCATTATCCCTCCACCCAAACCCCAGCTGTGCTGATGAAGTTGCCGAGGCAATGGCTGACAGACAGTGTTGAACATAAGTATTAGTCTGAAAGCTTCTATAAACACTGGGGAGTGAGTTTTGTCCTGTGGTGCTCTTGTGTACCAAGTATTTAACTTTGTCTCACTCTCTATACACTTAGCTTGTAATTTGGAACAGATCCTCACTAAGGCTGTTCGGCTCAGCCTCTGTTCTGTCCGGCCACCCCCATCCTCCCGTACCCTACTCGTGCCTCTTGCCCGGCCATCAGGCCAGAGGACACGCAGGGCAAGGAACATGCAGACACCTATCGGGAAACAGCCATGCGTAGTTTGCTTCACAACCAGGGTCTCACACCATCAGCCACCCTTTTACAGTGACAACAAACAACAGGTAAGCCTTCCAATGGCCACAGGGACCATCACATTAGCTAAATCTATAGAATAACAACATTTTAAGGAAATACACTGCCCCTTTGACAGGGGTTGAAAGGGCAAGAGAGAGATATTGGACTCTGGGAGCATTCAAATTTATCAAGGAAACGCAAATAGTTACAACATGCCAAAATAGAGATGAAGCTCAGTGAATAGAAGAGTAATCTCTTGATACCAATGCATCTCAAGAAACCACGAATGATCATAGTATTAACTACTAGCAGCATGTTTCTGTGAATTGTAGAATATTCTACCTTTCAAATGTGAACATGTCAGTATCTAAGTTTCTGTTTTTATCAAAATGAAGAAAGCTATTATTTTTTGCTAGCATTTTCTTTCCTTTGTTTCCAGGATTTAAATATGACATGTGAGTCAGCATGTCCTCAACATGTACCTTCTCTATATCAGCTATCTAAAAATGCAACACTGAGCAGCCATCACCATTCAAACAGAGAGGGAGTTCAGGCTATTTTCTTGCATGCTTAAAATCAAAAACAACTTATACCAAAACCATCACCATGGTTAGCTACTGAAGCTTCTAAGAAGCCAACAAATTGACACAATGTCCGAGTATCTTCTCCACATGTATGTACATGTGTATGTATGTAAACCAAGAATCCCTAAAGAGTTATGAACTACATAATTCTAAGGTTTAAACCCTACATTCTCCTGCACTAGGCTCATCTAAAGTGACTGACATCTAAGTGATAGGAAGGCATGCCTTCAATTAAAAAAGTTGAGATCTGGCATATAAATCATTGTGCCTCTCATAATTCACCAGCTTGTCTTATCAATTCATGCTTGGCATATGTTCCCTTAGGCACCATAACCTGATGTTGTAAATTAGTCAACTGCTGCAGCCTTACATTATGTGAAAGTTTAGATAGGGGTATAAGGTCTGTAGAGGCTGAGGAACTGCAAATAATTCCTGCCTACAACCTCTCCTATCCCCCGTGTCTTTCCCATTAAGAACTGGCTTTAGGTAAAGAAAAAAAAAGTGCATAAAAATTCTAGCTCAGATTTTCCCTTTAGACAACAGTCACCAACTATTGCTTCCCTACACACTATACCCTTGACTATCTAGATTTCACTAATTTAAGATCACCCTACCATTTACAGATGCGCCTTTGTCCCTTTTTTTTTCTTGTTTACACAGGTAAATTCTGAACAGACCAAAAGGCATGGAAATGATTTTCAGATCCTGCAATGGCTGCAAAATACTTTTCTATTAAATCAACCTGTACCATTTAAAATAAGTAAATTAGGATAGCATCATCATCCATCCTCTCTTAGACCCGCTTCAGGAAAAACTGATCTATGATGCAAGACAGAAAAGGCAAAGAGTATATGCTGAGTAAAGAAACTCGGACTAAATATAGTAAGTGGAAATCCCAATTTCTTTTTTAGGGGATAAGCTCTCTTTGAGGGCTTAGTCCTGCACGCCAGCAGTCAAGGGGAATGCTACAATCAATTCCATACTGTACACATTCTACAGGCAATTCAAGTATATTTAACCATTGTTTTGGCACTTCCACACAACCAGTCTGAATGACCCAATAACCTGCGCTTTTAACTCCATGAAGCTCATGAGAGCAGGAATTGAGAGTTCTTAGCTTAAATTCTTAAGTAGGAGTAAGACTTACAATTTAAGATAACAGTAAAATAAAATTTATAAACAATTTTTGAAGCTAGAAAAAACAGAAGATTTATTATTATTATTGATAACAAGATCTTAACTGAGCTCATACATGAAAATATCAAACAAAGCCCTTGCCAGTGCTCTTATAGGATAACGTGACCGTAAGTTTCTACCCTCACTGAGGTGGCAGAACACGAAATTTCAGAGAACACAGGATATTCTTCTATTTCTGCTAAATAATCATTGCTGGCACTCACATATTTCTTGCCTGATCATTAACCACTGACACAATTAATATGCACTCACAGAAGCCCCAGCACAGTTAGAACATAATCACCTATAGATTTGATTCATGGAAGTGTCTTTTTGGAATAACTAAGATAGATTAGGTTCCTTAAAGTGTCTTGGATACAAAAGCAACAGAAAGCAAGTAGGGAGTTACCAACTGTGGAGGGGTACTAATTAACAACTCAATTAAAAAAGGCAAATTAAAACTTTATGGTTCGTTATCCTTCATTGCTTAATAAATTGTTTTGCTAAGCAAATGATTAAGAATGATTATTCTAGAAAACTGAAATAGTATCCGCATTTCTTTTTTTTTCAAACAAGTTCAATAAAATAAAGCCAGTTTCTTTTCAAAATATCCAATACACACTGACTGCAGGACTTTATGCCAAGTGAAAGATCAGCAGCATAAACGCTCTAATTTTTTCTAATTTCTAACTTTTAAAGTAACTTTCTGCGCTTTCCTTTTTTCTTTTCAATTGAAGAATATATTCTGCTTTTCTGACAGAGGAAATAATTCCTTTCTATATAGTTTTTATTTGTTTGGGTTTTGTTTTGTTTTTTGTTTTTTTTAAGTATCACCAGTTTTGTGGCTCACCAAAATAAGTTACATTCCTCTTAACATCACAGTTTTCTTGATATATTGAAAACTTCTGGAACTACTGTTTGACAGTTTCGAATACTGATAAACAAGTATTACACTCCAACGTTCACGGGATATTCTGACAAACTTCAGGAGAGTACAGAATGATCCCTATCTGTAGTTCTAAAAGGTTTTTATAGATACTTTTAGACTTTCTGAACTGTCCCTTGAGAGAAAGTTTGCAAGTCTGTGTTTCTTATTGTACTAAACTTCTACAGAGAAAACACTCAACAGCAGCAAAAAACACAAATGTTGATATACATATGAATATGCTACTCAAAAAAGGAAATCTTCCATTATTGTGAAAAAATTGTTTGATGATTCACAATTCTGTATGTGCAATTAAATTAATAATTAAAAAGTACTACAGGGTTTTTTTTGAGTAGCAACTCACAGGACTAAAATTCTTGAAAGAAGAGTTTTGAGCTCTTTCGAAATAATTTCTCCTCTTGAGGTTCATAGCAAGGTAGGTACACATTTATGTAACTCTAGTTATGCAAGCAGGACCTTATAATCACTGGGATTTCTGTGAATTGTAGCTTTTCCTAATTTTTTTGAAATCATACAATATTGTATTCATTTTAAGCACTGAAGATCATATGTTTTATCCTGAAGTTAAGGCACAACTTTTTTTTCAGTCTGACTTCTTAAGAGGCAGAGAAAAATCTGTTATGTGGATTGTTACAGCTTCCCAAAATTCAGCAACATTAAAATAAAAATGAATACAGCATTAATAAAAAATTTAATTTTTTTTCCCCTAAAGAAAATGCTGACTATATGCAGAGGAAGGAAAAAAACCTATCAACAAAAATACAATTTTATAGGACAGTGTTAATAGATAACGCAATTAATGAAAAAGGAAGGAAAATAAGTTCAACGGTCTACTAGAGACAGAAAGTCACAGTGTCTCCAGAACAAGAGACCACATTCAGCATTGCCTATCCTCTCCCCCTAGCCTACACATTTCACGAATAAGAAGAGAATCATCTCCTTTCTGATTCTTCTCTTTCATGCCAGAAATTTGTGCAGGTTCAATACATAAGAAATGCTTACACTAATAAAGAGACATATAAAGGACCTAGGGGTGCTGGTTGACAACCAGCTGAACATGAGCCGGCAGTGTGCCCAGGTGGCCAAGAAGGCCAACAGCGTCCTGGCCTGTATCAGGAATAGTGTGGCCAGCAGGAGTAGGGAAGTGATCGTGCCCCTGTACTCGGCACTGGTGAGGCCACATCTTGAATCCTGTGTTCAGTGTTGGGCCCCTCACTACAAGAAGGATGTTGAGGTGCTGGAGCGTGTCCAGAGAAGGGCAACAAAGCTGGTGAGGGGGCTGGAGCACAAGTCTTATGAGGAGCGGCTGAGGGAACTGGGGTTGTTTAGTCTGGAGAAGAGGAGGCTGCGGGGAGACCTTATCGCTCTCTACAACTACCTGAAAGGGGGTTGCGGCAAGGTGGGTGTTGGTCTCTTCTCCCCAGTAACTAGCAATAGGACAAGAGGAAACAGCCCCAAGTTGTACCAGCGGAGGTTTAGACTGGACATGAGGAAAAATTTCTTTATCGAGAGGGTGATCAAACACTGGAACAGGTTGCCCAGGGAGGTGGTGGAGTCACCATCACTGCAAGTATTCAAAAAATGTGTAGATGTGGCACTTTAGGACATGGTTTAGTGGGCATGGTGGTGTTGGGTTGATAGTTGGACTTGATGATCTTAAAGGTCTTGTCCAACCTTAAGGATTCTGTGATTTTACATTAAAGACAACGGATATTGTTAAAAATGTTGCTGAGGTAAGCTGCACACACATACATGCATACGTTTACAGGCACACTGAATATATAATACATCACTATCCACTTAACATGAGAATCTATCCCCTTCCTTGGTCTTCACATACTGAAATAACTGCTCTAATGAGGGATATAGAATTTTCAGAACTCAGATTTGGCAAAAGAATTAAGATACATGAAAAAAAAACAAACCCTTGTTACTAGTACTCTTCCACAACAATGTCAGTGAACAGTCTATTTAGCTGTAACAGTTTACGATGAGATCTGAGGCTATAGAACACTGAAATTTCTATTGCAGGATCAAATGAGAAATAACATTTTCTAGATAAATTTTCCCCACTTATAAAATTCAAATTACTGTTTAGTTACAGATTACTGGAAAGATGGTAATTGGCTCCTATTTAAAAGAATGTTTTTAAAAGCTGGACATGTCTACTTTTCTTCATAGAACGTAACAAATTGCTTCCATGACAGAACAGTAGGGGTGGGAGAAGGTAGTGACTATTTTAGTGGAACACAGAAAGGGAATTTTATTGGAAAAGTATGTGCATATGATACGTGAAAGATAAATTTGTCATTCACCAATAAAAATAATTTTAATGAAGCTAAGTTAATTTACAAATACGGTATTTTATCATCAAGAAATTCTATTTATATAGTATCTATCTAGCCAACTCTGCTTATACAGTATCCAGTTTTATTAACAAACATTTCATTTTAATCTTTCTGAGCATCTTCAATGACTGCAGAGAGACTTACTCAGCAGAAAACAGATATGAGTTTCTGCATGAAAGCAGATTATTTAGCAAGACAAGCAACTTATCTGCAAAACCATGGAAACAAATTAATGTGTAATGCTGACAAAGAGATAAGTTACAGATAGAACTTCATTATAAGATTACTCTTCATTATTTCCAGCCAGTAATCAGAAGCTCTGAATTTTTATTTTAACTGCGGTTTGGGGTTTGTTTGTTTGGTCTCTGCCTTTTTTTACAGTTTATTATTAACAACATGCTTTGATCATGATCTCACTGGTAATATGATGCATCTTGGGCAATACCCCTAGCAAAGTCTACTCTTACAAGACCTAAAGTGAAAAATTGGTATCAAACATATATGGGTTTTATGACATGCTCGTTAGCGAAATGTATCACAGAACTCCACAGGATTTTCATTTCAAATCTAGAATAATTACTGAATGAAACAGTTCATTTTCCTGCATATACAGGATTTAGAGAATTAAATATTTATATAGCATATGGACTGAGGCAGATTTGTACGTAGGTAATTGGTACTTTTAAACCCACTATTACACAGGGAAATTTTTTTGCCACACAATGTCACCTGCGGGTCTGAAACAAATGCAGCAGTTTTGAAAACTAAATAGAACTTGAGAGTAAGGGGAAAAAATACAGTATCTACAAGGTAGGAAATGGTTGAAGATAGGACAACAGCAGGAGAGGAATGAATGATTTCTTACACCTGGGTATCGAGAGCTCTTGTGCTCTATGGAAAGTGTCCTTAAAGATCTGCCAGCTCTGTTCTGCTCCCCTGTCCCTGAGGGCAGTTTCCCAGGGAGTCCTACCGACTAACTCCTTGAAGAGCTGGAAGTTTACTTCCTAAAATTCAGGGTCCCGACTTCACTCTTCGCCTGATCCACATCCCTCAGGACTGCAAACTCCACCAGTGCATGACCACTGCAGTCCAGGCTGCCTCCAACCTTGATGTCACTGATTAGCTCACTTGCACTGGGGACCAACAGATCCAGTATCGCATCCCCTGCAGTAGGGCTGTCTCTTGCCTGGCTTAAGAAGTTATCCTTCTATGAGCTATACAATCATGGGGGTGTTTCGATTGTCATGGTGAGGGAAGAAGCCTTAGAATCATTTCTTCCCCTGGCCTCAATATTTGCAAAGAAAATATAAGATACATTAACTGAATGCTCCAAATCCATTTGTAACAATAAATACACTTACGACTTTTAAGAGATGTCCCTACTTGGGGATGGAGGCAAAGGGAGACATCGTTAGCCTGTTACTCCTAAACAGCTGGTTGTGCTGCTTAAGGCTTTCCAGCCACTGCAGTCTCCAAGACAGAGTATGATAACTTTGTCATAATTATTCTAAGTAATTATAAAATAGCTTCCCTTACTTTATATGAATGCAACATATGTTGTTTACCTTTCTCTTTGACAGCTTAATTCATGAAAAAGTAAGACCAAAATATTAAATTAACCATTACATGTACAACTTTCACAGCTAGCAATTAGCTTTTTCAGATCCAAGCTCAAAGGAAAAAGTAGCCATAGAAATGTTTTAACATTACAGATTAGATTACACTAAATCCAGAGATATCATTTATACATAGACATTTAATTTAAAGAAAATTTCCTTGAGTCAACTTAGTAAGCTCTCTGAACAAATTCAACATCAATGCAATGACTATCCTTGCAGAAACCACATTTTTAAAATGCTTTCTTATGGAACAATAAGTAACAATATGTTGTCTTCAAAACATTAGAGGCAGTATGATAGGACAGTCAGTGAACATGTCAAGTTTCAACCTGTATACAGATACATTCTAATCAATTACAGAAGTTGCTTACAAGAAAAAAAAATATAAGAATACTAACAGTGACTTGCAAACAACAATAGTTATCATTTCCCAATATACAGAATCATCCGTGTAAAGCTTTAAAGAAAATGTGACAATTGGGCAATTTGTTGAAACTTAATTAAGTTTCTTACAAGTTCAGGCAGAACAACAGTTGGAAGCTCTCGTACATGATACTTGAAAGAATACAGCAGAGATAAACCAAAAGATATTTGGTTGATATTTCTAAGACAAAGGACAAGCATAATAAAATCCAAGACAATAAAGCAATTTTGAAGCACTATGCACACCGCAAAGAAACAAAAATGCAACAAGTGTAACTGCTCCTCATGCAGAAACAATACTGTCTTCTGATGAGCAGGCACTACAGTTTGCCTTTGATTTTCCTTATTAGTTCAAGTGGTTTCATAACACATTAAGTGAACACTTTGGAGCACTGAATTTGAATGAAAAAAAACTACCCAATACGTAAACACAACTAGTTAGCTGTAAAACCGGTCACATTGGGAACCCCTTGCAAAGACGTTATCTCAGGTAACTTGTTGGTAAAATGCATGACACGGGTCCAGGAAGGCCTAATTCTGCACATTTTTGAGAAGAGCAAATGACAGCAAATAAGGAAAGATAAATAAGAACCCACGAGTTCCAGGTGCAACACATAGTCATAAATGTATGGTTTCTGGTTTTACACACTCACTATGCACAGAGAGTTCCCACAGACATTAAACTTCTCACAAAATTATGAGTTCTTACAAACTGTGTAAAAACCTCCCAATATATCCTAAGGAGCATGCCAAGACATGGTTAGAACTGAAATACCACCTTTGTCCAAAACTTTGATTCCTAAAGAGCATTCTCTTGGTGGCAGTGGCAAACCCCTTGAAACAGACACAGCATTTTTCTTAGGGTTTCTTAATAATGGTAGTAAAAACAACAATAAAATTAAACAAAAAAAGAAGAAAAATACTGCATTAAGAAGAGATAAATGAAATAATCTTATGCAACTGATGAAAGTTAATCCTAATGTTCCTCATGGTGTTGAAATCACACAAAGACACCTCGAAAAATGGCAATCCAAGATCTTCCAATTGCCAGCACTGCTTTCACATGCAAAATTGATTTAAGAACTCTTGCTGGGCAAAACCAACTGACTTAAAGGATGCATTATTAATAAAAAGAACTCCAAGCAAATTTTCACTGATGAATTGACTCATGCTGCTGACTTGCATAATCAGTTGCTTTTTCTTCGTTAGTTAATGATAGTTTGATTTCTGAAATGACTTCTTACGCACTTCAGTGCATAAATGCTATATGGAACAAGTTTATAATTTTTCCAAAGCCTCATATCTTTTAAGGAAATGGCTTCAAATGAGAAGACTTCTTATTCAGGTGGTGTTGATAGCATGTGAGTTCTCAAACACAGTAACAAAGACATATGAACATTCAAAAACAGGCTGTCATATAGGAATTCATCTCCCTACAGTCGCAGGAAAAGAAACATTTTAAAATTAATATCGATTGTGCAGTATGAAATAACATACTTGTCTGACATACATGATGAATTCATTATTGGTTAAGTAAAGGAATATAAAATGAGAAATATGATGTTAATAATTTTAGTCCTCATCCAGTAAATATACAGAAGTATTGATTACATTTTCAACTGAATATGCAGGTGAAAAAAATCCCACCCAAAGACTTTATCAGTTTCAGTTGAATGCTTACAGATCTCAAATGAGAATTTAGTCAACCATCATAATATAAAGGATCCGAAAATGCCGTGATAAAAGTACAAGGGATCATCCATACACTAAACTTGAGAGAGAATTTAACTACTAATTTGAACAACAGGTTACCTGGGCAGAAGTACTGCGATGTCGAGCAGCACCAGCTGTTGGCTAAAAAGAATTTCTCTGATAGCAGAGCAGATTTTAATTAGATGAAGCAAGATCTACAACAACTTTATAAACTAAAGCAAAAACAAAGAGGTTTTACATCAAGAAGGCTCAAATTATTCCATAAGCATTACAGCATCATAAAGCAGATATTAAAGTTTTATCTGTAATGAATATTTGTCATCATAAACTAAGAATTTCACTGGTATTATGTCTTTTTCTCCCCACTCCCTTCCAAAATACAGATAAACTATTACTACTTAAAAAAAAATTAAAGCCAGTAAATTGACATTTAATAAACTTTGATTACCTCATAAATTGCAAAATACAACTCTCATATTTTCTGGGTCACAGACTTTGAAACTGTGAGAGTGGAATAAAGTTCATCCTCGCATGCCCTCCATTATATATGCAATGACTATGATTTGTCATATCTCACAGATGAATTCAAAGAACTTACACAGACAGTAATAAATACAAACCAGTCTTTAACATGTTCATATGCACAAAAAGATGGCAGAGTTCAGTAAGCTTCAATGGTTTATTTGTTGTTTCTCTTGATCACAGAGCCGTCTGTGTAACTTCTTTTCTTTAGACCCACGTACTGAACTGCACATAAGCTCCCACGACTATTCTGTCAGATGGGAAGCACTCCACAGTCTTGCAAAACTAGCAGCTGAAAGGCTGATCACTTTCCCTTTTAAATACAAGCAAGGAGAATCCTGGCACCCCAGCACAGAAACATCCTGCTGGCCCCTCACATGCCAAAGCAACATGAGTCAAAACCACCCATGTTAGTCAGTAACACAAATGTTAAGTATCTATGAGGTTGAGACAGGAGCATAGCAGACTTGAGACATGTACTACTATTAAATAGAGCAAAATGGTTTTCAAATTGCAGGATGAAGCTTGTGTTTCCAAAACCAAAGGTCAGTGGGCTATTATTTATTTATTACTTTATATCACAGTGATTTATATGAGGAGAATATGGAAGATTTCTAGACAGGTTTCCAGACATCAAGTATCCTTTAAATTACATTAGTAACTTCCTGAAATAGACATAAATACCCATAATATTAGGCACAAACAATAAATATCAATAGGCATAAAAGGAGAGAAGATGGACTTAACATCAAGCCAACCTGATAGGTTGGTTGCCCTATACATTCTACTTCCATTGACTTTCTGACTTCCTATGTTAGTACAGGCTGTGTTTCCAAACCAGATTAGAGCCTAAAGTCTATAAAGTAATGAAAATCACGATGACAGGTGTCATGGGACAAAACACTGCAAAACCGGATGGGGCTTGTTTGTGTTTTTTTCCCAAAGTTTAATCTGTTCCTCACTATGAATGCCACGCAGTGCAAACACACTCACCAAATTTATAATTAAAAAAAAAAACAAAAACAAACAAACAAACAAATCATACTAAGGTAATTTACTGATGGGATAATAAAAATATTTTCCTTATTTTTAGGCTCCTGGAGCTTTTTCAAAGCAGAGTAAGTAATCCGCCTTCAAAAGCTGTGCAAGAACATACGCTCCCAAAACAGTCCAACTTACTGAGCCCTTATGCTTAGCTGTTCCCTCTATCACAAGCCAGTTCTGAACTATTTAAGTTCCATTGCCTTAATAATTTTATCAATTTAAACTCAACAGCTCCCAGTATACTCTGCAATTTACATATACTTTTGCTACAATGCTGTCAAGGTCCCGAAGCCTACAGCTACCACATTCCTTAATCACTGGAATGCTAATTTTGGTCTGTGGTATCACTGAATCCTTGGGATTCATCTACCCACTGAAAATCAGGGGAAAAGTTTTATTCTTGTTTTTTATTATTATTATTACTACTCATTAACTCCATCTACCATGGGGACTAAGAGATAACTCAAATACCAGCTCCTGCAAGGCACACCGAAAGAGGACACTGAGCCACAGCAGACAGAGGAGGTTTCTTACCTGTTTAAAATTATGGTTCAATTTTCCACAGCAGTTTAGATCTGCTGAGAAAAGGCAGCTATTTTTTTTTTCCCCTCTCAAGAAGCTCTAAGATTGCCATGCTTTGCTAGGCTTTTCTCTCATGATCCCATAGCACTTCTTGCAGATTTTTTTGAAAACTCCTTATACCTACATGGAACAACAAACCAGGGCAAGCAAAGGTTGTGCTTCCTTGTTTAGATCTATTGCCTTTCATATGTATCGCATACATTTACATTGCAAATATATCTTTGAGATGAGAAAGCCATTTAACACTCACAGGCTCAAGTAGTTTTGATATCGTATCCCAGCACATACTTCCTGCAAATAGCTATGCTCCCAACTCAAAAGCCTGTTGCTCTGTTTTCCTAGGATAGTTGTATTTCCTGTTTAATTGTGTTTTTATCTTAAAACAACCAAAAATGCATTATGCAAATAAGTCCTTTCAAGAATTCACTTTGTGAAGCTAAAATAGACTTGAAGGTTTCTTGCCTTGCAAATTACTCATTGTGGCCCTTTATGTAACAGGATACAAACTGCACAAAACAAGGCAGCGGAGGAGAAGCAGAGAGTCAAAATTCTGTAATTTATTTTTAAAATCATATTGGGTGTGATGTCATATTTCAGAAAGTCTGCCACCACACACCGCTGGGAAGCAACTCTTCTACAAACCTGAAAGAAGCTACGGGATAGCATTGCGGCTCTGTAAACAGTAGCATATCTACCATAAATATCAAGTGCAGACAGACACAGGCTCATGATGCCTTTTCTTCCAGCTGTCCGAAAGCCACAAAGCCATACTGACATTAGGCCACATCAGCAAGGAAGACATATGGTAGCTGCTGCAATAAATTACAGACTTTCCAAAAGCACTCACTCTGTTCTTAAGCTACTTTTAGAAATGTTGAAGTCTGGACCACATACTGGAAATCTACACTGGCCTCAGTTTTCTTTATAATGTCCAGGTGTCCAGGATCATCCCACCTACAGGTAGATTCCCCTGTTCACAGCCTCCTTGTTCTTGGCTGCAGCTTCCTACCACCTTAACTAGTTCTGCGCTTAAAAAAAAAAGGCTTCTTGACAGCATTAAAAGTTTTGTCTGTCCTCATGAACCGCTTCATGGTTCTCCCATCCTCCACCCCAAGTCTCTAGGACTTCGTCAGTTGTGCAAGAAAATTACATCCCTATCCACTGTTCGGGTATTTCCAAAATCCCAACCCCAGAAGAAATGCTGGAGAAAAATTGATTCGGCTACAAGACGACCATCCAGGTCTTCCATTGTGTCCTAACTTAGCAGAAATCGTTAATGACTTCACTGTCCACAGCCACAGGGGGTCAGATCTGCCAACCTTCAAGCTATACACACATACACTTCTAATTCATCAAATTGAGAAATATCAGATTTGTGCAATACTATGTAACAATGAGACAGAAATCAAGGTGTGTACTACAGATTTAAGTTAAAACCAATTAACAACACCCTCCTACAATTATCGATAATTAAAAACCTGAGCACAGATATAGTTTCTCTGTAGCAGTACAACATTATCAACAGTTATTAATATACTAACACACTGAGTTTTCCCTCAATTTCTGGTCAAACTTCCTTCATCCAAAAGGATTCCATGGGAATTTCCATGCAGCATTTGAGGTAGTATTTATCATATCCCTTATATCAATTACTTGGAAAGCATTAAATTTGCTACAGAATTAACTAACTTAAAGCAAAAACATGTCCACCACATTCTACATTCCAATTCCAAGTAACAATGAAAATAGATTATTTTTGGCTCATCCTCACCCTATGTTTCTTTTCTGTTCATTACAGAGAAGTGACTTCTGCTCTGCCAATGGGCCATGTCAACTTCTGTCTCCTGCTGGGTACATTCTCAAAAAAAAAAACGTTTACAAAAGACCATGCACTTACCCCGTGCTGCCTCCTAGGATACAGAAGAGAGATTTAAAGAATTGGAGATTCACCTTCTCTGACCGCTTTCAAGCCACACCAACCATACCACCTGCAGAACAAAACACTAAGGAAAAAAAAAGGAAAAAAGAAAAAACCCAACCCTCTCCTACTAAGCCAGGTTGCCAGTGTACTACTATTACTGCTGAACATTTTATGCTTCCTACCTCTCAACCGTATCATTTTGTAAGCTGCTCGAAAGCTTTTTCAAAAGGGAACATTCTTTTAATTATGTGTTCATAGCACACTTTCCAGACAATTAGAAACAATAAATGCTAATTAGAAGCAGTGATGACGACTGATGTTAAAAAACAACAAATAACAAAAGAGAACAGTCGAGTTATTTTAAAAATCAAAAATTGTACTTTGGTGTGGACTAAGGCAACTCTGCAAATACATAAAAATTGTTAGAGAATGAGGATTGGCCATTTACGAATATAAGAGGCTAAAGTCAAAGCTGTTATTTTGTTCAGCATGCACTAAGCACTCTTCTTGGAATAGTATTCAGCAGTTCAAATACAGGTTCTGAACCATTTCATAACTTAAATATTTACCATTTCACTACCACTTCACAAAGTAAACATCACTGTGAAAACCTTTGCAAATCACTGCTACAGTCCTTCCTATATTTTACCCCTTCTGCTCCAAAATGTGGGTATTTCCTGGAATTTCTGAAGGAAACTGAATGGGCAGAGAGTACATCTATTTTTTCTTAACTAGAAAACACAAGTTAGAAAACTTAAAATCCTTCACACACTTCAGTATTCCCCTCTAAATGTCCTGTAGAGCTATCAAAGACAGATTAAAAACTATTTAACCGTTACGGAAAGCTGACTAATATGTACAGACTAGAAAGTTAATTCATTAATTCAAAAGATTTTGTGCTCATTCATCTAAATTTTCTCTTGTAGAGGAACTTTCCACAGAAATGAGTGTTTGATTCCAACAGCACCACAGTCTTTGGTTTCTTATTCAGCCTTAGCAATTGTCATCTTCTTCATCTTTATGATCCACAGCTTTGAAAAATGATCTTTGAGTAACAGGAATTAACGACATATACAGATTAAAACCTCAAAAGTAGAAGAACTGGGTTTCCATCACTTAAATTCGTTTTTCTGAGTGCTTTTCTAACAACATATGAACAGGAAAAAGAAGAGAACAAGATATTAATCATCTTGAAAACATCAGAAATCATCCCAACTTACTAGCCCACACCAAAGACAGCTGCTTTCCACTGTACTAAGGAAACTGCTGGCTTCTCAAAACAATGACTACTGTGCAAAAACTGATACCACTACAATTTTCTTATATTTTGAGGGAGATATGCTCACCACTACATTTTCAGAAGACAAAAATCTGTCTCTCAGTTGTATGTTATTCTAATGTGGAGTGAAGTCTGTTGCACTTACTTTTCTTAATCATCAGTGATCAAGTAATTGTAAGGCAAACAGTTTTAGAAAATATATACAGAAAATAACACCAGGACAATTGCAAATTGAACTCAATTTTTTTACAAGCCCCAGACAGAAATACAGCAGGCTACCGTTAATTAAACAGACTATATCAGCATAGCAAAAACATCCTTCTGGCAAAACCTCCAGCTGCACGAAAGAAATTAATCCCAATCTCAGCAGCCAGTGTTTCATGGTATGAAATGCTACAAGTAAATTATTTTGTACTGCCATGGGAGGTTTTGCCAGGAAAACACTGCATATCATGAAATACACAGAACATGTCATAACCCCTCAAAACAATTTACCGCCTTCATCCCCTGTAATTTGTACTATTGTGCAACTAGCATTTGGTCTTGTTTCCCACATTGAAAATTATACTTAAAGGCCCAGATGCTGCTGCCAGCAGGACATATATAATGTCCTGTATCTCTCAAGGGTACAATTCAGTGCGTACTGCAAAAGTGCAGGAGTCCTATAGCCTGGAGCTGCTTGTTAGTCTACAAATACAGTTGCCAAGAAAGTGTTAAAAAATTAAATAACAGGAGAAATAAATCATGCTTTTCATTAAATTGCATTTCAGTGTAATGACACAAAAAGTATTAAAACTCTTCAGGGCACGGTTAATAACAGATTTTATGGAAGCGGTTAATTAAGAGGTCAGAGACATCCTACTACATTTACGCTGGTTTTATGGACAGATTTTAAAGAATGTATCACCTCATGTTACTGGTGAACTTATAAAAACTGAAGCTAACAGTTTTTGGAAAAAAGTAATCTTGCTGGGTTTCGCTTTGCTGTGCTAGCTAAGATCAGTGGATCCCTGTGCTTCTTGCATACAACAAGAGGTTTCTTCCAAAATTTCTGACAAAGTTACCAAGTTTGTAAACACTGAAATCATAGTGATACAACTGCACATTTAAAGAGCAAATGACACATTAAAAAAAAAAGCATGTTTAATCTCTTTAAAATCACCTTCTAAATCGCACTAAGTCTGGCTAGGATGGAGTTCACTTTCTTCACAGCAGCCCATATGCTGCTGTGTTTTGGATTTGTGGCTAAGACGACAGCGTTGGTAACACAGCAGTGCTCTGGCTATTGTTGAACAGTGCTAGCACTGTATCATGGTTTCTCACACTGCCCCTCCTGCTAATAGGCTGAGGGTGGGCAAGAGGCTGGGAGGGGACACAGCCAGGACAGCTGACCCAGGCTAACCAGAGATATTCCATGCCATGAAATGTCACTCTCAGCAGAAAGAACAGGGACAGACGAAGAAAGGGGTTAGGACATTGCTCAGACACTGGCTGGCAGGATATGGTGCATCACTTCTTGCTTTTTGGTTCCCCCCCGCCCCCGTCCTTCTGTTACTCAATTGTCTTATTTCAACTTACAAGTTTTCTTGCTTCTGCTCTTTCTATTCTCTTCCCCCATCCTGCTGGAGAGAGAGCAAATGAGCAGCTTGTGTGGGTGCTTAGCTGCTGGCTAGGGTGAACCCACCACAGCTGTGCTGCATTTTTCTGCTAAACACAGTATATACCAGTGAAACGGTGATTTCTGCTGAGAAAAGCAGCAAATACCTCACAGTATAACTTGATCCTTAATGGAGAACAGATCATGTGACCACTGGAGAAAAGGCAAAACTTCATCTGTGTGAGACGGAGGAGAAAAGCTCAGTAGGCTGCAATTTTTCTCTTGAATTTACTGAGGATGGAGGGTTACCCCAAAACGCTCTGTCCAGTTACATACGCAGTTCAAAGAAATTCAAACCATCTGCAACCAGACTTGGAACAACACACAGCACAGCACCAAAGGAGCTAGAAAGCATGTTCTAACACTATATATATGCTACAGGACAGACAGATTTTTCATTTCTGTTACAGAAATTCATTTCAAGTATTTGAATGAGTAACTATTAGCTTTTCAAAGAGATTTAGAGTGGAACACTGCCACACACTCCAGTGAGATGAAGGTTTAAACCCTGTCTTGGCTCTATCTACACATAAAATCCCACTGATTTCAACACAAATGAGCACCAACAAGAAGCGATATCAGCAGCATATACTTAAATCATTCTCTAAGAATTGGGAATACTTGATAAATTTAGCAGAGTTGCAGCCAGGGGCAAAAACTTTGCAATATTGGAAGTACGCTGTGAAGCAGAAATGATGCATCCACACCAAATAACAACTCTTTCCACGATTCTTGCTTGTTCTCTCCTCTTACTACATTTAGGAAATCGAAGTGATTTAGTGTAAAAGAGCAAAGATGGGAAATGGACTGCAACTCTTCGGAAAAAGCCTAGGAGGCTAATGAATCATTATGGTAAAAGCTGAATAAACTGAGATCCTGAAAAGAAACTGGAGGTACGTTTTAGATATGCATGAAGACGATCAAAAAACCATTTCACATAGACTGCTATGGGCAAGTAGGGCACTTCATGTAATTGTATCCAGCTATACAACTTAAATGAAACAAACCTTTCATTTGACTTTCAAAAGCATTACGCATTTTAGGAGCTGCCTTGAAGACAGCCAAATAATGTTCCTGGAGATATTTCCAGCTGATTTTTAAAAGCCGACAGTTTCAGTTATTAGAAAACTAGGCTCAGCTATTTCCTCAGGGGATGGGGGAAAGAGCGAAAAAAACTAAAACTTTTTATCATTGAGTCGAGTAAGATGACTTACTAAGGGGTTTATTACAGATATTGAAGTGGCTGGTTAAGAGCGACAACTTACAGGAACGTTATCTCAAGACCCGAAGTTTCCTGACTCACACATATATATCACATGGAAGTTTAGCTATTGTTATCAATATTTCTAATGTTGATTTTAATTCTGAAAAAGACCAGGTCAGTGTTTGTAGAAAATTAGACCCTCATTCTGCAAACACATAATTCAACTGAGACTACTCATGCACATGAAAATAAACCACAGATGTAATTGCAAGATCCGGGCCTGACTGATCCAAAAGTAATAAAGAACAGAAAAAAGAAGAATCTAAAAAGCTCCTTCGGATCTCCTGAAAGTGCCTGAATCTACAGAAATTAAAAGACATCAAAACAGGACTAAAACAGGGTCTTGCTGGGAGAAAGCAAAGTTTAGAAAAACAAAACAGAACAAAACAACAAACCACACCACACACAAACCAACCAACCAAAAAGAACATGAAAAAAGTTTGTCTAATCATTATCCAGAAAGGACCACCTGTATTTCCTTACCTTGGTATCATATAATCACAACAATTCTTTGGGATAAATTATCAAGAAAATTCCAGAAGTCTAATGATTATGTTTTGATTAGCTTGTCCTATACATCAGACAAGGAAACAAAATTCCCATGCAAAAACACGACTATTTTTAAAGCACAGAATAGGCACCTACAATTAAATTTTCATATCTTGAAATAAAAACAACAACTATTTCACAAAATTAATTATTTAGAAGAACAGAAGGTAAGTATAACCCAAGTTAAATGCCTAAGAAAATTTAAGGCATTTAGAGACATGCCAAAGACAACACAAATGTTTGTCTGCTGTCCCAAACCTTAACATTAGAGCAGTTAAGAATAAATGTGTCAGAGAAAAACAGGACAATCTGACTAGATTGTTTGTAGCCTGCATATTTCTTAAAGTTTCTAGCTGCTGTTACAGTATAACAAAACAAACAAAATCACCACCTATTTTAGACACGAACTATTTATTATACTGCCTGAATGCTAGGGTATCTGTTTCTTACTTTGATGAGGGTTAAGATTAAAAGAGGCTTCGAGATAGAGGTAATATCTTTGGTTAAACAAACATAGAGCTGAAAAAACTAGTCAAGCTTTTAAAAGCTGCTTTCGAAGATAAACACAAGTTCATAAATACTACTTAGTATTTATTTAGGCACATATCACTTTGACCACCTTGAAAAGAAATGTTGGTACTACAAAGCACGAGTGTAGGTGTACCCTCCCAACCTGCATCTATTTGTCATTTAGCTTATAGAAATCAGCAATTTCATTCCTTGCAACTCGGACATGAGTTTATTTGATTCCGTAACTGGATAAAGTAGGATATAACGTACCATACAACATAGCAGAGTCAAGAAAATGAGTCTGTGTGCTTTCATTTGCTTCAATATCGCTGCTGAAGCAAATGGAAGTGCACTATCATTGCAGAACAGAGTTTGCATGCCGTGCTATGCCAGGCTTCACAACCACCAATACCAGCGACTAATTCAAAAACATTTTAAATAACTGAAGGTCTTACAGTTAAATGATCATTTTTAAGAGTGTAATTTCATTCTTGCACTCCACTCGTACACCTTTATCAGTGTGGAACAGCAGTGTCATCCAATGGCCTGACCGGTTAAACTATATCGTATATTCTTTTGGAAATCTCCACAGAGACTCCTCAGCCTCATTTCTTATTTATAAGTCTGGAGCTAGAATTTCAATGAACATGAGCCAGAGTATCTGCTTGTGCAGAAGATTAGTAATACTCAGTTTAGAGTTTATAATAGCAACAAAAGACTGGAAGAAAATTGAGATACTTGTGTTACAGTAAGGAAAGTCACAACTATTTTTTTTTAATAGCTACAATACGTTCATTATCAGAAAATAATTTAGCAAGTTTAGAAAATGGAGTTTGATTGCAGTTAGCAATGCTCTGCTACAAACATTTCAGATATCAGCACGCCACCATATTTTACTTACGAATCATCAACATTCAGATAACAATAACTACCAAGCCGAAGAAAATTCAAACAGGCAGCTTGTGTGGTAATGGAGAACATCTTTTTCAGAAGCAGTTCCAGATTTCACAGTGCTTTCTGTTTCCTATTTCAATATCAAAAACTAGGAGTGGGCAGCCAAGCAAAGGTAGGTAGAGGTGACCAACCCATTCTCCTGCATGGAGAGGACACACACTGTAGCAAATATGCTCTGCCAATGAGGTAAGCTTATAATTCATTTATGCCAAATGGTAGCAGCAGAGAAGTGCAGAGGTATAAAACCTAAGATATAAACCAGAAGATATCTAGATACCTTGGCATACACCTCCACTCGGAGCAATTATCAGTAATGTTAAGTAGGACAGAGTCCATAAGGAATTCATGTGGCATTAAAGCATTAACATGGCTTCCCCGCCCTGAGCTAGTATGCAACAAGGTACCTTAGTATTTCAGAATTGCTTTAGAATCTCCAATCCTTAACCACATTTGCACCTTCTGAATGTGCAATAGGAGGACAGGGAATGAAATGCCTCGTGCTGGATGCTGAGGATGTCTTTGAATGATCGAGACAAACTGTTCCATTCTGAGAAGTTGAGTTTGCACAATCCTCATTTTCAGATTCTCTTTTCCATTCTTAACTCCCTATATTATACCTCAATATTTAAAACCCTCTAGACAGAATACCTGAGACTGAATATGCAGGAAGGCAGAACTACATTTTTCTACCCAATTCATTCATAAGACATAGTGTATATACACCCTGTTAACCATTTTTACATTTTTCACTGAAAAATGATAATTTCCCTGATCATTCAAAAAAGCTGGGTTCATCTTCAGCAAACACAGACAAATATATACATTTTATGCACATATCCTTTTCAAGTCCAGGCTCACTATGTTATGCCAGAGACTTGCAGAAACTAGAAGATAAAATACTTAAAAGAACCTCTGAGTTAAAGAAGAGACTGCTACACAGGGAATCCAGAGTATTACTGCAATCGTCACATCCTAAATGCAAAACACAAGGTCTGCCAAACCAAAAGGGTTGCAGGTGGGGAATAAGAAAACCAAATAAAATTTGAGATTCTGAATTCCAGTGTGAACAGAAAGGATAGAGAATTGCAGAATAAACCAAGATAAAAAGACTTGCAGACAATTTATGACCCTAAGACAAATGCATAAAAATGACACAATGGGACTGAAATGGAAGAAAAAGCCTAAGAATTAATACACAGTAGTATCTAGGAAAGTAACATTAACATTATTTGAAAGATTTTGGAATATGTATGTCAAAGACAATAAAATTCATAATTGTAACCTATTATATGAATGCCACCTCTCAACGTTTTTCTTACAAAATTTTACTTACACATGAAATATATTGAGACAGAGAATATTGAATAATTTAGCAACAGACAAAATCCCATATATGTGTATGTTTGACAGTGAGAATGACATATCATAGCTTGACTACCATCAACTTTAGCAATACTGCAGTTTATACCTACATTATAATACAATACTTGAGCATCTACATGTAAATTCCCACATAGAATTTACATTCTTCTAACCATTTTAAGATATACCACAGTAAAGTTTTAAGTGTGGAAAACAAAGGTAGAAGTAACTGTTCATTCACCAATTTTAAGTTACTATAGCTTATTTAATAGATCTTTAATCAATTAAGAAAAACCCTTTTCAACTAAAAACCACGTTTTTTTTTTTTTTCTATAGTATACGGATGTTTGTTCAAACTTGACATCTCTTTTCTAGAGCTTCAGAGGCTTTTCAGAAGTAGTACTTTGTTCCTTCCCAGGTGTCAAATAGGTATTTCCTATTATTTCCTCATAAAGGCAGTAATTTTTATTGATCTGCCTAATTGTTCTAACTGCTGTTCACCTTCCAACAAATATTACAGTGAAGCATAAACAAAAGCAATGAACTAGCCTGGCCTATAAAGAAAATTACTCAAATTTCTGCATACAACTGTTTTGTATCGAGCACATAAAATACGCAATAGGATTTTTTAAGAGAACTGTATGTAATTTTCAACTGAATAGCCTTTTATGATTTTTCAAATCCTGTGGGGTTAATAACTCTTAAGCCTTTACTAGAAAAGGCACTTTAAGTGTCTTTAAGAAGAAATTGTTGCGTGTTGTCCTCAAAGCATGAATCCAAGTGAAAAATCTTAAGACCCCTTTTGACTTTATGCTTCTGGATCAACTTTAAGCTTCTGCACCAAGCACGACACATGCATGTAGGTTTGGGTTTTCTAAGTAGTATCAGTTACTCAAAAACACACAGGTTAGAAAGTATAACAGATATCTTAACCCCAGATCTCCAGATGTGCAAAGGAATAAACTTACACATCTACGTAGAACTGCAGGCGGCAGCCTACATTTTGGAACTGAACAAATCATTCTTGACAACGCAATCACTAATGACACATGCAATTTAAGATTACCTTAATTAGTCAAACCAATTGCTCTGAGTAATCCTATTTAAGAGTAAAATAAACATGAGAGAATACAAAAAGTATTTTCAAATATACCCTTCTGGTTTTTTGCTCATTTCCTGCTCCCTTTTCCACTAACATGTTTGATTAAAAGCATTTACTTTCACAACAGGAACTCATGGATTTGAAAAAAATACCGTTGGCACTTAAGTTTCCCCTACAAATCCCAGTTACAGAGCAGATCCTAATCTTCTACAGAGTCCCTTACCTGAACAGCAAATGAGATAGCTATTGAATAGCATATGAAGAACGAGAGGAGTGGAAAAGAAAAGGTCCTGACCCAACCACTTCAATAAACAACAGCGACATGCAGATCTGATCAATCTCACTTAACTGTAGCTTTGCTAACTTTTAGCAGTCACTAAGTAAATCTAATGTATTCTATAGTCCTGGATTGTAAAGCCACAGACACACAATGACTGATGACATTTTTTGTCACTATGCTTATGCTTTGGAGTCCCACAGTAAGCTGCAACTGCTATTTATCTTCACTCCACCTCCTTAAAGCACCCACTGGTGAGTAGACTGATCAGCTGTTTGATTCCCTGAGTGATCTTTTCTGCAGTCAGAATCAGTGTGAGCTGCCATCACCAAGTGAATCAACTGACTAATTTGTAAGTACTTACCTGTACCACAGTTCTGTACTAAGCACTAAGAAACGCATAAGCAGACTTCTTCCAGTTCCAGACACCTCAGTGTGCTCTCCACATTGTGACCTAGGCATGTTCTGTGACTGCAAAAACACAGTCTACCCAGACCAACATGTTAATGTATATAAAAAAAAAAAAAGAACTTTTCCCCCCCACAGTGGAAGTAGCTAATGCCCTGTGGGTTTTTTTCATTATAGAACCCTCCCCATAAATGCAGATCTCTTCTGCACATTGCCTCATTTAACATACTATTTCCACTGCAGTTTGAGCCAGCCCCTCAAGCAAATGGATAATAAATGGTTTCCTCAAAACCATTTACAGAAGAGTGTTACTACTATATATTTAAGCCTCATTTAAAACACTAAAATGTAAACATGACTCCTTACTCCAACTGGATGGCAACAGTATTAACTTGCTTGCTTTAACAGTTCATTCAGGATGTGCAAGCATACAAGGCAAGAGAAAATAATTCAAAGAGCTAGCTGCAATCCTACTGAACCAAAAGATCTTAAGAACTACTTTTATTCTTCAGACAAGAAGAAACATGGAGCAAAATAAGCAGTGTTTGCAAGTTAGTATAAGCACGAATTAAAGATAAGACAATATCCAGCTGGACACAAAGAAACCCCACAGATCTGATACTACTTTTAAGTACCTTTTTAAAGCCTTTATCTTTAGCCAAAGGACCTGGTTTCTGTAACTTCTCCATATTCCCACTCAGGCAAAATAATGAAAAAACCCTGGGTCACTCTCTCCGAAGATCCAATACTTATTTAGTTTATGGTAACTGCAGCTATACCTACATGGTGGACCAGATCTTCAGGAAGCCATTAATTGTGGAAACACCAAAAGAGTGGTTTGATACACTAAGTGTAGTAGTATTTGCACAAAATTAGAGTAGCTTCATGGCAAGTTAAGTGGAACTACGTACAAAGTTTTAGTTCTTTGTATATACTTATTCAGTGCCAGGCTGGTAGGCTTAGTCTTATTATAACACATGACACAAGGGAAAAAAAGCAACAACATTGTAAGTGTATAATGAATGGGAGGACACATTAGACTACTTATCCCTCCCATGAGATTACCATTCCCAGTCATTTAAAAATGACAGGTTAAGTAGCTCAGTGTTGTACTGTTATGCCACTTACTCCAATTGAGCACTTGATGTTTAACATACAAAATTCACAGGGCAACCTCCTCTCTGTATTTGCTTATTACTTTCTTGCATTTTGTAAAATACTGACTAAGAGCTCTTCTGCTGATGGACTCAGTGCTACACCTCTGCTCATCCGAAGTTAACTCAACATGCAATTCATAGAATACATCCGTTTTGTTATCAATAGGTAACTCCAGAGGCATGACAGATGTTTCAAGACATCATTAGTTGATCATGAAATTCCAGCTGGCTGCTAAATGGAAATAAGCTTGTTTCTTTTCACAGAATCACTAGGTTGGAAAGGACCTTCAAGATCATCAAGTCCAACCATTAATCCAGCGCCACAATGTCCCCTAAACCATGTCCTGAAGCGCCACATCCACACGTTTTTTGAACACTTCCAGTGATGGCGACTCCACCACCTCCCTGGGCAGCCTGTTCCAATGCCTGACCACTCTCTCGGTGAAGAAATTTTTCCTAATATCCAATCTAAACCTCCCCTGGCGCAACTTGAGGCCATTTCCTCTTGTCCTATTGCTAGTTACTGGGGAGAAGAGACCAACACCCTCGTTGCCACAACCCCCTTTCAGGTAGTTCTAGAGAGCGATAAGGTCTCCCCTCAGCCTCCTCTTCTCCAGACTAAACAACCCCAGTTCCCTCAGCCGCTCCTCATAAGACTTGTGCTCCAGACCCCTCACCAGCTTCGTTGCCCTTCTCTGGACACGCTCCAGCACCTCAACATCCTTCTTGTAGTGAGGGGTCCAACACTGAACACAGGATTCAAGGTGCAGCCTCACCAGTGCCGAGTACAGGGGCACGATCACTTCCCTACTCCTGCTGGCCACACTATTCCTGATACAGGCCAGGAGGCTGTTGGCCTTCTTGGCCACCTGGGCACACTGCCGGCTCATGGTCAGCCGGCTGTCAACCAGCACCCCCAGGTCCCTTTCCACCGGGCTGCTCTCCAGCCACTCCTCCCCAAGCCTGCAGCGTTGCATGGGGTTGTTGTGACCAAAGTGCAGGACCCTGCACTTGGCCTTATTAAACCTCATACAGTTGGCCTCTGCCCATCGATCCAGCCTGTCCAGATCCCTCTGCAGAGCCCTCCTACCCTCCAGCAGATCAACACTCCCACCCAACTTGGTGTCATCTGCAAACTTACTGAGGGAGCACTCCATTCCCTCATCCAGATCATCTATAAAGATATTGAACAAGACCGGCCCCAGAACCGAGCCCTGGGGAACACCGCTTGTGACCGGCCACCAGTCGAATTTAACGCTGTTCACCACAACTCTCTGGGCTCGGCCATCCAGCCAGTTCCTCACCCAGTGAAGAGTAAACCTGTCTAAGCCACAAGCCGCCAGCTTCTCCAGGAGAATGCTGTGGGAGACGCTGTCAAAGGCTTTACTAAAGTCCAGGTAGACAACGTCCACAGTCTTTCCCTCATCCACCAGGCGGGTCACCTGGTCATAGAAGGAGATCAGGTTGGTCAAGCAGGACCTGCCTTTCATGAACCCATGCTGGCTGGGCCTGATCCCTTGGTTGTCCTGCAGGTGCCCTGTGAGCACTCTCAAGACCAACCGCTCCATAATCTTCCCCGGTACAGAGGTCAGGCTGACAGGCCTGTAGTTCCCAGGATCCTCCTTCCAGCCTTTCTTGTAGATGGGTGTCACATTGGCAAGCCTCCAGTCTTCTGGGACCTCCCCTGTTAACCAGGACTGCTGATAAATGATGCAGAGTGGCTTGGCAAGCTCCTCCGCCAGCTCCCTCAGTACTCTTGGGTGGATCCCATCAGGCCCCATAGACTTGTGGGTGTCCAGGTGGTTTAACATGTCCTTGACTGCTTCCTCCTGGATTATGAGGAGTACATTGTGCTCTCCATCCCCGTCTTCCAGCTCAGGGGGCTGAATACCCTGCGGATACCTGGACTGGCTATTAAAGACTGAGGCAAAGAAGGCATTAAGTACCTCAGCCTTGTCCTCATCCTTGGCGACAATGTTCCCCGCCATATCCAGTAGGGGATGGAGAGTCTCCTTGCCTCTCTTTTTGTTGTTAATATATTTGTAAAAAATATATTCTTTATTATCCTTTACGACTGTGGCCAGACTGAGCTCTAGCTGGGCTTTTGCCTTTCTAATTTTGTCCCTGCTTGTCCTAACGAGATCCTTGTACTCTTCGTGAGTTGCCTGCCCCTTCTTCCAGAGGTGATAAACTCTCCTCTTTTCCCTGAGTCCCAGCAAAATCTCCCTGTTCAGCCAGGCCGGTCGCCTTCCCCGCCAGCTCTTCTTACGGCACATGGGGAACGCCTGCTCCTGCGCCTTTAAGATTTCCTTCTTGAAGGCTGTCCAGCCTTCCTGGACCCCTTTGTCCTTCAGGACTGTCTCCCAAAGGACTCTCTCAACCAGTGACCTGAACAGGCCAAAGTCTGCCCTCCGGAAGTCCATGATAGCAGTTTTGCTGACCCCTCTCCTTACTTCACTCACAACTGAGAATTCTATGATGTCGTGGTCGCTAAGCCCAAGTCAGCCTCCGACCACCACACCTCTCACCAGTCCTTCTCTGTTTGTAAACAGCAGGTCCAGTAAGGCACCTCCCCTGGTGGGCTCACCCACAAGCTGTGTGAGGAAGTTATCCTCCACACACTCCAGAAACCTCCCAGATTGTTTCCTCCCTGCCGTGTTATGCTTCCAGCAGATGTCCGGTAGGTTGAAGTCCCCCACAAGAACAAGGGCCAGCGAATGCGAGACCTCCGCCAGTCGCTTATAGAATGTCTCATCTGCCTCTTCATCCTGGTTGGGTGGTCTGTAACAGACTCCCAGCAGGATATCTGCCTCATTGGCCTTCCCCCTCATCCTTACCCACAAGCACTCTACTTGGTCTTCACAATCTTTGATTTCTATGCAATCAAAACACTCCCTAACATACAGAGCCACCCCACCGCCTCTCCTTCCCTGCCTATCCCTTCGGAAGAGCTTATAGCCATCCATTGCAGCACTCCAGTCATGAGAAGCATCCCACCATGTTTCTGTGATGGCAACTACATCATAGCTGTCACGCTGCACAATGGCTTCCAGCTCCTCCTGTTTGGTGCCCATGCTGCGTGCATTGGTGTAGATACACCTGAGCT
This sequence comes from Phaethon aethereus, assembly GCF_964289735.1. Classification (NCBI taxonomy): domain Eukaryota; kingdom Metazoa; phylum Chordata; class Aves; order Phaethontiformes; family Phaethontidae; genus Phaethon; species Phaethon aethereus. Next base: position 15,439,924 of record NC_138591.1, read on the forward strand.
GGGCTATCGATTTCAACTCTGGCACGTTGAACCTACCCCTAGGTTCAACTCTAGTGAGCCCGGTTTTAGCCCCTCCCCCCTCCAAATCTAGTTTAAAGCCCTCTCAATGAGGCCTGCCAGCTCATGAGCAAGAATCCTTTTGCCCCTTGGCGACAGTTGCACTCCATCAGCTGCGAGCAGGCCCGGTGCCGTGTAAACCGCCCCGTGGTCAAAAAATCCAAAATTCCGATGACGGCACCAGTCCCTAAGCCAGGTGTTGATCAGGTGTGCTTTCCTGTTCCTTTCAGCGTTCTTCCCTGTCACTGAAGGGATTGATGAAAACACTACCTGTGCTCCCGCTCCATTGACCAGTCGCCCCAGTGCTCTCAAGTCCTTTTTGACTGCCTTTGGGCTTCTTAGTGCAACCTCGTCGTTGCCAACCTGCATGACCAACAGTGGGTAGTAATCAGTGGGCTGAACCAGACCAGGGAGTTTCCTGGTGACGTCTCTCACCTAGGCCCCGGGGGGGCAGCAGACTTCCCGTGAGTTGGGTCTGGTCGACATATTGGGCCCTCTGTACCCCTTAGAAGGGAGTCGCCTACGACAATCACCCTCCTCTTTTTCTTAACTAAGGACGTCTTGATGCGTGGGGCTCGTTGACTCACCCTAGGCACCCCCTTGGATGGACCTTCGTCAGGGTCCTCATGTTCCTGTCCCTCACATTCCAGAGCCCCATACCTGTTGTGTAAGGGCAGCTGGGACAGTGAGGGAGGCCCGGAGGGAATTCGCCAACCTCTCCGAGGAGGGACCTGCTTCCATTTCCCTTCATCTCTTAGGTCCTCTCCTTCTGCCCGGCAGCAGGAGGACAGGGGATCCCTTGCTGCTTGCGGAGCCTCCACCAGCTGCCCCTGCTTCAGGGATGGCCGGGTGCGGCTCCACCTACCTCTCTCTCGCACACTCCCTAATGCTCCTCAGCCTCTCCACTTCCTCTTTCAGCTCTGCTACCAGGCTGAGGTCACTCACCTGGTCGCACCGCACGCAGGTAGCGTCCCCGACGGTCTCTGGAACAACCGACAGGCTCAGGCACTCTTTGCAGCCGGATACTTGGACAGCCGCGTGCCTGAGCGCGAGCTCCGTCTGTGTCGCCACATTCTTTCTGGCCCCGGTTTTCAGCCGAGTGGCGACCATGGCTGAGCCTCCTCTGGGAGGACGATGGCCACTTATGCTGTACCCCGCCCGCACGCCTTCCCTGCACGTCCTGCCTTGGCGAACTGCCGCGCAAACTGACGCGCCACGCCCTGTTTGCCGCGCTCCGGGTCGCTCGCGCTCCCGGGGGCTGCTCTTATAGGCGAGGGGGTTTGGCCGCCACCGCCCTGAGCCCCGCCCACGCTGAGTCAGAGCTGCCGCTCGTTAGGAGCCCGCTCCGCCGGCCGGGGGTCGGCGGGGGAAGCTGGGGCACTCTCTCGCTCCCTGTGCTGCCGCCTTCGCGGTTTGGCCGCTTCGGGAAGGGTCGCGCGGCGCGATCCTTCGCTCCGTAGCCCTTCGCCTCGGTGGCTTCGCCGAAATGGTTTTGCTACAAAGATACTCACAGGCAGACTTTGCTTAAAAGAAACACACAGTAATTACTCATACATTGGGATCTTTTTCACAGTGTTCGTGTGGGGAACTGAATCTCTGGAACACAATGGTCGGTTGCTGCTCAGCTAAGGATAGGTATCTCCATCGCAAGGGTCCTTGCAATGGCATCTTCAGTTGGGTCAGGTGAGACTGCCTGAGCTATTGTTTTTACTGAATTCTTACAATCCAGCTGGCCTGTGGTCCAACAGGAGTATTCCAGCATTTGAATGAGCCATTGCTATTTGTGATCTTAAACTATGTACACATCATCTCCCAATTACCATACCTGACCTGTATGACCATTCCTGCACCTACAAGAACAGTTTCTAGAGGCTATTTAAAAGTATCTGTGTAAAGTGTGATAAGTTTGACAGCAAGAATCACATACAGGGGTTTCCAAGACTACCACACACTCTGCCCAAGGAATTAATCAACACATCTCAAGTATGCATGTAGTGCTTATTAACTGGTCTATATGAACAGTAGGAGCTCCATGGGACCATCCAAATTCCAGGAGTTCTTTTAACTTGCTGTGAAGGTGGCCAGGGAGGTTGAGTCATCTTGTCTCAGTGGTCTCCAGCCCAGACACTGTCATCTCCAGCCAGCCACTGTCTCCCATGTGTGGAGACCAGCTGGGGGACTCCTGGACCACTCAGGGAAATGGGACTAAGTGTGTGCAGACAGGCACAGCTCTAACACCCAGCTGCACCACAGTTATAACTATACGGCAAACATGAACTTCATCTTCATGCCACAATTATACCTTCCATCTCAAAGATCTTACCACACCTTTTCCTAGCTTAAAAGAATAATTACAAAACACAATTCTCTTTGAAGAGAATTACCAGGGTAATTATGTAATAAAACCCTTTTTTCTTCTTGAATGCACAAAATGGCTAGGAAGCTTTCCATGGCTCTCAAACACTCCTCATAATATTTTCCTATTTGAACTAGCATTATTCATATATCTCCTATGCAGCATACTGACCTAAGGCAAGTCTGAAAGTGTTGCGATGAAAATCGTAAGGCTTAAAACATCAAATTAAGACCATATTACAAGTTTACAGTTTGCATATCTTTGAGCTATACTCAATGCTCCTATTTTAGGCTGTAAATCACTCTAAGATTTTTCTTTTTTTGAGTTTATGGGTTCTAAATATTTGGAGTAGATTTCTTGTTACGCTTATTTGTTCTGTCTTTATCACTTAAATAAAGTGACCACTTTATTATCACTCTACTTAAAATGTTGGTAGAGTTTTATCTTAATTAACTTCCGTACAGAATGTCAGGACAAGGAGAACATGCAGTAGCTCCTGACATTTGGAATGGTTGAGAAAACAAATTTGTTCAAATTTGTTGGTTGTTGGTTGGTTGTTTGTTGGGATTTGTGGGGTGGGTTTTTTTTTTTTTTAATGTGCATCATACACTGTTGGTTTTTTGTTTGGTTGGGGTTTTTTATACATAGCTTAAGAAAAATTCTAGCACCTCTAAAAGTATCAATCACAGAAATAAATATAAATCTGAGTATATCTACATCTAGTCCAGAAGAGTATCAAATGAAAACACTGCATACAGGAGGCTGAGCTGACCATTTTTGATCCAGCTGCCTTATGACTTATTAGCTGTATTTTTCCCTATCTGAATAATAGCAAGATTTATTCTCCAGACAAATGTTAGCATTTTCCTCTCTGATGGTTTTTAGCCTGTTATTCTACAGAAAAAAATTAAATGAAACAAAACCTGCTTGTCTTCAGGCAGTCACAATCACCTCTCTAATTCTATAAATATCCTCTGCACAATAACTCATGGCATATATAAAAGCAATGACAAGGTCACTTACTATGAACAATTCATGACTGGTTACCCTGGCAACAGAAATGTGTGGCTACAAGGGAAAGAGGCACAGTAAAAATTATAGGATATTTCCAATTACGTGACTCATGATTTCTCCAGAAGGGTTTACCTAAAAAGTCTCAGACTCCAGATGTTTCTCACTTTCTCTAGTTACACACCAATAGGTAGCCCATTTGTTTCAGTGGAGTTACAGTGAATTTATACTAGCATAACTGAAAAGAAAACCTGACATGTGACTGATAAGGAATTTAATTCTATTTTAAGCAATGATGTCTCAAAATCTAGCATGAATTTGATCCATCTCTGTGAGTGAGCATCTTCTTAGGAGTTAGAATTCCTAGTTCGCATTCAGTGTTAGTTATGAGTCCAAATACAGTTCACTTTCAATTAATATTCCCTACTTTGTCACCTTTCAACTAAAAATAAGCAGCAAATCAGCAATTTGCATGTCACAATGGTCTTCCAAGTATTCAATAGGACTTGTGCAATTAATTTATTACTTTAGGACTTAAAAAGCTGACTAACTGGAGGCTCAGCAGAAGCAAAGGTTTTATTGGAAAGCCTATGGTGCTGGAATGCCTTTTCCGCTCTGAATCAACCTCTAAAGCTGAAGCGAGCTCCGACAGCGGAGGTTTTATAACAAGAGTAGGTAGTCAGTACGTCACCGATCAAAACCGTTCTTGACAAGTACTTCAGCAATAACCACGTTTCTTCTGAATTATATAATCAAAACAAATTCCACCATAAGTATGCATGCGTCTTGCTACATCAGAATAGGAATGGCAGTCTTCGGAATGCGTAGCTGCTCCAAGTCTATATACAGAAGAAGAATAAATGACAAGATAACCACAGCCCACTCACATCTTTCATTGCAAAAAGCAATGTTTCTCAGGTACCCCAGAAATGAGAAGAAGCAATAAAGCAGTAGAGACCATAGTTAGAAGCCACAGATGAATCACTGTTACTGTGCTGTAAAAAAGCTCTCTTCTGTATTTGAGAAAAGGTACACATGAAGCCATCACTAGCATCTACAAAGCACTAGGGTCTCTGCAAATGAGGAATAAAGAGTTTTCAGCCTCTCTCAATCATAACTTTTTGTGATGCCACTCTCCAGCTGCCTCCAAGACAACTATCATGTCAAATTCATACTACTGAAGAAGGAATAGGTATCATAAAATGGCAGACCTACTGATATCACAGATTGTCTGCTTCCAAAACTGGTATCACATACTCTGCCTTGGCAAAGTGTAACAAGACTTACAGTGAAGAAATAATTGATCTACTGATAGCAAGCAGGAAAAAAAAAATGCTTTGTGGTATGATCCAGTTTGAAATTATGTGAAATAAGAGATCTTAGTTTCTCAAAGCACCTGATATTGCCATAAAGAGGCATGAGGACAATTTGATCTTGTTAAGACAGCAAGCAAGGGATTCTTAACATACGCAGAGTTCTGCAGCAGTTTTGCTTCTCATCATAAATTTAACTTTGGGAAACAGACTGATGAAAAACCTGATGGATGCATTAGGGTTTAATTTCCACAGGTGATTGCACCATTGTTTCATCAACATTTCATCCCTACAGATGGTTTTACAGCCATTCCTATGGATGGCCTATCCACAGGAAACACAAACTCAATGCAATTCCATTCTGAACAGTGGCCCACAATGGAACCATACCGAGAACCAGAAAGAGTTCAAAGACTTAATAGTTCAAAATAAAACATCTTGAAGGCAACCTAGTGGCTGTAACAGAAAACTGCAGTCACAGTGTGAAAGTGCAAATACAAAAGTTTTGAGAAATATGTATACTACAGAGAATGACTGATAATTGAAGTGAGTTTGTAATACATTAATACTGCAGCAAAGTAAACTTTACAGGAAGCAATACACTGTGAGTTTCATATGCACTAAGTCAGTACCACTTCTTATTTTGAGGAAAATATCTGCTTAGTTGAAGACTTCCAGTGCTGCAGAAAAATGTTGCCGAACATAGAGAACATTATGCTTGTTGAAGACTATAGATCTCTCTACCTTCCCAGGGTAAAGGAAGTAACTATCTTGAAATTAGCACTGCTGGTTAGCATCAGATTCAATGTCCCAGTATTCAGATAAGAATTTCCTACTTTCCTATAAATGTAGACTGTCCAGTCTTTTATTCTTCTTTATGAAGGCCTGCAATTCAAGGCGAGGTCTGCAAATCAAGCCAGCATTAATCTTTTCCATACACCACTGCAAATCCTGAAGATTACAGAAACTTATTGTAGTACCTTACTTGTGGAGTCCAATATTGAAATGTGACTTTGCAAACAAATGGCACAAAGAATAATTTTGGCTCTATTGCTTCTCAATGGCTTCTCAGCAATTTTCAAGATGCCATTAAAGTAATGTGTTTCCAACTGCTGTCCTTCAAATTTGATCCACTACCTATAAACTGTGTAGTAGGAGAGCTCTCTATACAGGGTGAATTTATGGAAGGATGTCCAAAGAAAAGGAAGAACTGACAAAGCAAAAATGCCAACAGAGAAAATGGCTACATACATGTAGGTGAAGCTATTTTAAGGTCCTAGAGCACACAGGGTAGGACCAAGACAATACAAAATACCCACAGGAAGAGATAATCACAACTTTCACTATTCTGATCAAAACCAAAATGGGCATCAGGTTTGGGTTTGCTTTTTCCCCTGCTTGTTTAACTTGGAATGATTAGACTAATGTTCAGAAAAAAGGAAAACCACAGAATTTGTTACTTCAATCCAAAACAAATGTTGAATGAATTACTATTAGCATGGCATTAAATCATTAAATCACACTAGGAAAGCTGCACCAGTTATGCTAAAAGGAGGTAGTGTTAATTAAATTAGAAGAGCATGCATAATGAGATGTAGCAAAAAAAGTAAAACTGCTTAGGATGAAACTCTTAAATGACTCTCTATTCTCGGAGTTTGCTTTTTTGAAGTATACGGGACATCCACTGAACATCCACATCAGAAATAAAAAGCAGCTATTCTGATCATTTCCTAAATAACACTCAATTTGAAAATAGATGCTACGTGATAGAACTGTCTCTACAGTTCAGACAGGTTTTACTGCTTAAAGACAGAACAAAACATAGAGAGAACTGAAAAAGCAAAGTAAAGGCAAAGGCAATAACTAAATCCCTAAACATGCATTAACCATCGAATCTACTATGTTATTCTCAAAATTGTTCTGAAGTTTGTTTCTAAGAGTTTATAAAACCAACAACTTTGTCCAAATTAAGAATGCTGGAAGATGAAGCGAAACTTTTCAACTGCAAATTTCCTCACCTTGTTCAACAGAATATTCCTGTCATAATTAACAAGATCAATAAGATTATTTTATGGTCTTCATAGAGCATGAAACTGCCCGAGTCTCTGTACTATGAAGTGCAATGTTAATCCCTTGTATTTCAGACAGAGGAGACAGATATGAAACAAAAACTGCCTAAAAATTCTACTATAACCTCCTAAAAACTCTCCACCTAGAAGGAAGAATAAACTCCTTAAAAAAAGTATTTATTAAATTTTAAGTCAGTTTCATGATTGGGAAGGGACTGACTCTAATTCTCAAACTCCCGAGCTGGAAAGACTAGAATTATTAGTTCTTCACATTTCAATTTGCAAGGTTTGCTAACTCTCTGCAACTTGTGTCAGATATGTCACACTTTCACATCATAAAGGGAACTCCTAAAAATAGGCTTGTTTTTCCATTACCAGAAGACAAAACAGGAGGGGAGAAAAGCCCTCAGACTGGCTGCTAACTTCATTTTGGTTTTCCGTCTTGTTCTCCTAAAATGCTCCATTGACAGTATATAATTGCATATTATATGCAATTATAATACGTCTGACCTGATGTCTAGACCACATCTACCGTTTTGAGTATCTATATCAATAACAAAGAGCAAGCCGATGAAATATGAAAATTCCCTGCCACCTCTTTCACCAGTATTAAGATCACAAAATTTAAATAATCAGAAAATTCATCAGGCCGGTTCAGTCAGAGGATTTTCTTTACCAAAATGTAGCTTTGGTCTTCAACTGTGGAAGGAGATGGGTCTTTCATCTCCCCCTACTCAAGGATTTTCTTAATCACCTAGCACTTCATCAAATATCTATAAATCCAAATCCTCTCCTGTTCTTTTCAAACCATTTAATACCAGATACAAGTTATTGAGATACTATAAATTGCTTTTCCTCTATCAAAAAAGAAGGGAAAAGAAAGAACAGTTATTTTCAGTTATTTGCTACTCTTGGAGAGGGAAGCGTAAGCTAGTATTTTATTCCATATCTATTTTTTCTTCTATCAAACAACGTTTGTGAAATAATCCAACATCAAATTGAACCCAAAGCACTACAGCCAACAAACAAAATCAGTATCTTTCCCTCTGTTTTCTCAACCATTTTAAATGTCAGTCCTGGGTCCATAATTAATAGAGTTCTACAAAACAAGCAAAGTTCAGGTTTGCTTTTCTCTTACATATCAATGCACATAGTCATAAAGGCACGTTATAGATACTGCCTTCAAAATTTTGAATTGTGCAAGGAACACCTAAATTTTTCTTCTTTTGTCTTCAAAACATTGGGGAAATACTTTCCTTAGGCACTTTTCTTTGTCATGCTAATAAGCCATCCTGGTCAATAGGTTCTTGCAGTGTGAGGTATTTGCAGCATTACAGCAGGCTTCACACTGATAAAAAGCCACACTGAAAACATATCACAAAACACACAATCATCTGTCACTATAAGTTATCCAATTGTAACTACAGGGGGTATTTTTAAGCAGGCAGAATGTAATTGCCTACTTGGAATTCTGCCAAGACACTGGAGCTAATTATTTTTTAAGGATGAATTTAGTGCTTGCATGAAAGCTGAAGGATCAATAGCAAATGAAGATGAAGTCAGTTTATTCACAGACTAGGTATGGTGCTAGCTGTGGTGATGCAAAGTTCCCTGCTGTGCCCTAACAATATACCATTTTCCTAAAATTGGGGGGGGATGTGCATTAGAGTAACACTATTCAACCACCTCCACTTTTAATAGAAACTACCAGCAGCAAGCATGAACATGTGTACCGATCTGTCCAGACCCAAAATAGCGACCAAACTACAGTCTTTCAGCCAGAAACCTGCCAGAATTCAAACTACTGACTTAGATGTTAAGAAAGGAGAACATTGAATTTAAACATGTCTGAAGTACTCATTTAGTACTAAAGGAGAGTTCTAACAATATTATGCCAAAATGATTGAACTAGCCTGTATTGTGGAACTGATCAAGGTATAAAAACAGTTTCTAAGGTTTCACTGCTGGCTGTTAAATGTTTTATAAGGCCAAATATCAGAAGGAAAAACTAATTCTACTCTCAACTGCATGACATTATGGCCTAAAAATATACATCCTGCATGGGATGCACCTCTCTCTTCTTTCACGATTCACTGACCATTCCAGAAGAGTCACATTGATATTTTGAAGTGAAAGGAAAAATTAAGTCTCCCTGTTAGCAAAAAAAATAGCAGGTGCAGATTCTGGCTTAGCAATGTTGGCACATCACCAACATCGTTCATGATCACTTCACAGCCACCCAAAGTAGGTATTTTTTTTGTTTAGAAGATAAGGATTCCTCCCCTATACCTCCAGTATTGAACTGTAAAACTAAAAGGACACAAAGAAACTGAGTCAACTACAAACCGATATAAAAAACAAAACATACACGTTATGCAGCATATACATACACACCACACCCCTCCCAGACACTGGATGCATAGTCGGCACAGGTTAGATTAACATAAAAGCAACACTGTAGATGCTGAAAAAATTGTTTTGTTGTTTTAGTTGTATATAGAGAAGGCTTTTTCTTTTCAAAAAAAGTTTTAAGTACTTTAAAACATATTATACAACATACCATAAGTAAAATGTTTTCAAATAAAAATGTTCTCTGAATTAATATTGCAAGTTCTAGAAAAATAGTCAGAGCTGGTTTTCTGCTGTTACAGAAATAACCTGAACAGAAAGACCTTCAAATACAAATCAAGGAGAAAAGATTAAACAGCAAAAGCGAAATATCAGACTAATCTTGCATGTTTTGCTCCAAAATGCAATGTTACAATTCTTCTACATTTAGAACTAAGAAAATAATCTAGGAAGTGACATTGAATAAAATAAAACTGACTGTACAAAGCAGAACCATATGGACAACAAACATCGTGATTAACAAGGTTTGAATTCAGTATCTTTACGGTCACTGCACAGACCTCAACTGCTCAAAGACAAGGCATAAATAAGTGACAGCACTCTTCATCCACTGCAAAGAAAATCAGCAAGATGGAACCATGAAACAAATTTGCAAGTGGCTAATGTAACTAGACAGCAGCCAAATATTAACAGTTAGGATTCCTGCCTTGGATGGGATGTCTGGATGGAAATTAGAGGCTGTATAGCCAAACTTGTTACTGATGTAGCGTGTCCCTCCTGTAGATTGTCCATGAGATTCATGCCTACCATGCAGGGGGCAGGGATATATTTCCAGATCCTTCAAAAACAACTGTGCAACTTCTCAATTACTCTACCTACAAGATAATGGAGTCGGCAATATCTCCTTGCTTTTTAACAGTGTTGTGAAAACCATATGTTGTCACTACTTAAAGGCAGAATTTAGGGGCTCCTTCTGGAGTTTTTCCTCTCTTGGGTAGAGACACAGCATGGACAGAAAAGCAGCAAAGCCCTCCATCGTCATTATTTCTGGGCTTGGGACAAAATGCTGCCACATTTTCAGGCAACTACCAACAAAGAGTTGCCCTCTGGTTTTCATTTTCTCCGCATTCAACTGCCCCTCTTTCTCCTGCAACACTGTCTTTGTGTTGATGAGGCGAGGCATGGCATCAGCACCAAGTCAGAAATAGCAATGGACCTAACCTGGATCTAACTTGGTATCCATTTCTTACCCAATTAAAGAGAATTAATCAGGCAAGAGTGAAAGAGCTGGAGGTCTGCTCTCTGTCCTCACATTTTCCTCTTCACAGCCCCTTACTCTGGCACTAGCACTTTTTACCAGGGCTGAATATGGTGTTCTCCCAACACAATATTGAAAATACCACAATACCTATGCAGTGCAGGACGGTTACAAAATATAATTATCCAGGTTTGAAGTTCCGCGATAAAAGGTAGAAGAAAAAAAAAAAAAAATCAACTGTCTTCATCCTATAAAACAATCCAACACTGCCATTGCAGAATCTGTCTGGGGTTTTCTTCCAGATTTTATTTCCAATTTGTTTTGCAGTTGGTAGTCACAAATTAATCAGTCATTTATGTGATCTGTATACCCAGTTACAGATCCATTTCTTTGCATTTATTCTTTGATGCAAGATATTTTGGCTAAAATTTCAGGTAAATTCTACTCTACAGCCATGCCACTATGACATTTGCATCTGAGTTTTTCCATCCAGTTATTTTTGAGTCTTAAAGTCTATAATCTAGCTTCCTTGACATAAGTGCTAAGAAAAAGAAATTGCAAGCTTTTAAAAACAAGTTCCACAGAATCATGTACTGGAGTAACCTTTAACCATCATAATGAGTCTGAGACCTAGTCCAGATGAACACACAAGAGAGGAAACTCCTCACCACTGACAGAGTTTATTTGGTAAGCAGCGCTCCCCTGTCCCACTACCGAACGCTGGACACAGACACCCAACACAGATGACTATCACAGAAGAAAGCTGAGCTAAAGGCACAGATGAAGACTTCACATGATACTGCGCACCCAATGGAACCATGCGTCTGCACCATGCAGAGCAATAGGAGTGTTCTGGGGAGCTCTTCCTAAGCTCTGTCTTGGGAATAGGCTAAGGAAAAAACACTCCACAGTGAGGAGTAACTGAGGACACAGCCCAGCTGTTTAATGCTCCATAGATGCCAAAGAGTGTAGAGAAACCTGATGAATCTGCTGTAGTTGTTCAAGAGCTAAACAAATTATTCTGGAAAGCTCAAAGTATTTCAGAATCAAAAGAATAATGGCCAGATTTAATCACTAGAAGGTCTTTCCTAGCTTTCTTGGCTGCAGCTTTGAGAATCTTTAATATAAATCCAAGTAACCACAGCCAATCAAGGCTCATTTATTGTACACTACCAGTAACTAAAAAAAAAAAAAAAAAAGCAACAGCTTTTCTTTTACATTTCTTTTTTTGTTCCCACTTATCCAAAAATAATGGACAGGTTGTCTGTGCATTGCAACCTCACACTGACATTCGAACTACTTCAGTGTCTCCACTAGCAACTGCTGACCAACCTGTAGTACCAGTATTTTTTTTAAGCAGGTTGAGATATAGTGATGGTCTTCTCAAGTAATTTTTTCATTTTATTTCTCATAAAAGCCTTTGTCCAGCAGTGGTGAAGTTAACAGGCAATGGCTGCAGAATCAAGATGAATATGCATCTCTAAGACTAGTTGAAACAGAAAAGAATCAAGTCCTGAAGAATGAAAACAAGAACTCACAGATGTTCCATTTAGTTCACTTTGCAAAGCAACAATTTAAATTCCCTTTCTAATGAAAACATCTGTGGCAAAGGTTTAAGCTTCTTTCTCTCTTTTGATTTGAATTCACTCTCTTTTTCTTAAGTGTCCTTTATACAGACCAGACAATACAGGTTTTCCTCCTCAGAGCTAATAATGACACACTGCACAGTAAAAACAAAATTCTTCAGCAATACTGCATCATTAGAAGTAATTTATACAACTGATACAAATGACTGACTCAAAAAGGAATTACAAAACACTGAAAACCATGAACATCTATTAAGGAGTACACAGCTTTTGTGTGTCTCTGCCCCCCCCCCCCCCAACTCATATATGACAGTAATTTTTGAAGGCTAAATTCAGTCAGTCCTCCTACTCAGTTAACTCGTTCACTAATGACAGATTGGAAAAAAGAAGTAAAGCATGTGCAATACTTCCATATATACTAGTACAAGCGAGACTAAAAAACATACAACTCCTTTCTTTTCCGATCTTTTAGCAACTAGGGTTTATAATGCTATAGTCTTTCTACATATAGATTATATACAAAAATATATACATATTTCTATTAAAATGCATGTCATGTATTAGCCTAACTGAATTCCCCTTCTGGACATATACAAAGATACTCCTACAACCTTACATTCTCTGATCTACATTTTTTTCCCCCAGTGACAGTGACTAAGGATTCATTGAGACTTTCAAAACTCAATTGCCCCCCAAATCCCAACTGTACATCAGTATAGTGGTTAGACCACTCATCCAGTAATTAAGAAATCCTGGTTGAATTCCCTTCTCTTCCCAAAGGGGAAAAAAAAAAAATTCTATCTATATCCCTCTAGGAGACAGCTCTTAGCTATGGGTTGTATGCTATTCTGGATGAAAATACTTGCCACTTTTCTTTTTACAGTGTTCTGCTTTGCTAGAAAAGAAGAAAGCTGTGATCAAGATTCATTGTGAAAGACAAGACAGGTAGAGCAGAAAATGCTACTGTCTCAGTAGGCATCAGAGTACCATATTCTAGTATCCATCTTTTATTTTGAATAAAAACATCAGGTACTACACAAATTTATCCAAAACTTGTCTGTCCTACAGCGCATGATCCGACTCCACAAAGGTATTCTTTTTGCAGCAATTGCTCACCATACAAAATAAACACACAGACCCCAAAAACCCAAACTGCAGTAAGCCAAGCTGACGTGTCTTCAACAGGAGGACGGGAGCGCACCACCTTTCCTACCAGGAACCTATAGGGTTTAGGATCTCTCTATGGAGAATTATGAGGCAAGTTCAACATTTTTCCCCCGACAGAAGGTGGGCACAGAACATGCATCTTCCAACCACTCCCTCAACAAATATTCAAACCATTATGCTACAGGACTGCAAATATCACTTCCATTTCTTCCAGCCAGATATAGAAATAAAGAACACCACAAAACATTCCTACACGTAAGAGTTTCTGAGAAAACCAGTAATTTAGTTTTGTTGTCTGCACAGAAAATACCGCCCCAGCCCCGCTACCTGAAGACTTACTTAGAAAAATACCTAGAGCTTTGTTCCCAACTGGGCACACATGTAAAACATGCAAATTCACATACGTATCAAAAATACAGCAACTTCTCAGTACGCATAGACAGACAATTTTAGGCACCACAGGAGAGTTAAGATAATCCTCATTTTTTTAAAGTAAAAACTGGAAGTCTGAGACTAAGATGCTTAGAGTCTGCCTGTATCACAGTTCAGGGACCTAAATCTTTTATGCATGTTTTTCCAAGAGTATCGGTCACAGGTCTGCATGAAGGACTGAGATCACTGGAAGAACTCAGGTCTAAATGTAATGGGGTGGGGGAAGAGGAAAAAATGAAGACACATTCCACCTATGACAAATTTATAATTAAGATAAACTCAAGACTTACTTGAAAAGGAAACAAGTTATATACACTCTGTTTTTAACTGAGTATATGACAGTAGATGCTACGGGCAGTAGCATAAAAAGCATAGTTATTAATCCTAAGCTTGTTTAAAAAGAGAAGGGATCTGGATCCTTAGCTAGCAAGGCTCCAACCAATGGTTTAAAAACTTTTTTTAAAAATAAGTAGAATACAATATGCCCCAATTATTGCTACTAAGGCAATAAATACTGTGGGGAATATGTACAGCACATTTATTCCAGAAATTTGGAGAATCAACTCCCCCTGAGAACTACATTGTCCATCAGTAAGCACAGGGGGAAATTGTTATAATTTTATACCTCCTGCATAAAAAACAGGCTTTTTTATTCTACCCACCAAATTATTGTGTATCTCAGGACACTCTTTTCAACTCTAAATTTATAGCTAAATGCCCTTCAAGTGGTGAAAAGTGATCCTTAAGTCAACTGCACTTATGAAACATACATTATTTAGATGAGTCTATTACCATATGGTGCTGATACATTTCTAATTTTGATATACATTAGCTACAGAGGCTTCAAAGCAAACATGAGGAAAAAAAAATAATAAGAAAAAGCACTCTACTAGGAGACTTGGTTCTGAATTGATTTGACTAACAATCATGAGGCCCTGTCCCCCTACTATTACATATATTTATCTGTCATCTCAAAACTGATTTTCCTGAAAATATTTGAAACTTCTTGCGTTCCACTTTTGTAGTTCCAGGAGACAAATATTTTATTCTAAAGAAAATATCAGGTTTTATGATAAATTCTTTATAATTCTATTAATGTGACCTCTATCCAGTAAATGCTTGTATTAAAAAAAAAGTATTTCAGATCCATCTCCATCCTCCTCCTCCAGCTTATAAAATATACTCCTTCACAGAGTTACTCTAATTTAATGGAAGCATAACAAGGAAATTGGGTAGAAGTTACTCAAGTACATAGTTTCCAATTTTCTAATTACACAGGCTTCCTCTGGGTCTTTGAAAGTACATTATTGACATTTAAAGATTAAAACACATTACTTGTGATTTCTCTACTACTTGTTAGGCTACAGGTCTGGAATGTAATCTTTTCTACACGAAGCAACTCATAACACATGTTAATCTACAGCACTCGATTTGTAAGTAAGTTATGTACTTAAACCAAAGCACAAATAGCATCAGAACACATCCCGTAACACCATTACTTCGCAATCTCATTTACTTTCTAACACAATCCACTGTAATTGGGCTTATGGGAGAGGGAGGTTTTTTTCTGTAGCAATCTTAGAAACCCTGGAAAGCTTACAACATCAAATCATATATACACTTTATGCAAATGCATACAATGCAAACCAATAAAATACCATATCTATACTTAATCTGTATACAAATTATAATAAGATCCTTGATGCACATTTTCTTTTATTTTGAAAATACTGCACAAAGATTTGTAAGCTCTAAAGTAGCATGCTTATAATCTGGTATTATTTTTATCTCTAGTTTTTCTTGATATAAACAACCAACAAAAAGCAAATACACTTATGCTCAGAGAACCTGACTCCTCACATCACACTGCCCTACTTTCCTGAACTCTGACAGAGAAGCACAGATAAAATGCATGGGCATTTATGCTCATACTCATTTAGCTGTTGCTCATATTCACTGTTTTGGCTTGGGAAACCCAGTTGAGGCCCTGAGTCAGTGAAGCACTTTAGCACCCCATCCAACCCTTAACCAGGGTCTTGGATTTCTTGACTACACCAGAAGTCACAGCAAAAATAAGCTGTTACTTCCAAGACATATCATTAAAGAAAATAAAAGTTTACACATTTAAAAGAAGGCTTTTACTGTGCCTTGTTACTGCTCTTGAAGATGTGCACTGGAGTAGAAGCAACACTGACACTAGAAAACTAACTCCAGGACATCATCATTGGTTACAGACTGCCATACTGTCTCTTCAGATGCTATTAGCCAGTGTAGCTTCACCAGTACCTGAGAAACAACAGACAGTTTTTACACCAGCTGAGAGTCACAACAGTTGAAGGTCAATCTTCTTGCAGCTTCCTCTTCCACTAGTGCACAGGAAAGAGAGGGTTTGTCCCTACTTTCCACTTGCCAAGCCCACACTTCAGAGTAAACCACACTCTTCAAACTTCCTACTTTCATGTTGACCCTCTCTATTCCCATGTACAAAACATTACTTAGGCTATGCAAATGCAATGCTCAGCTTCTGTTTCTGTCGAGTACACAGGTAAGGATCAGCCCGCACTCTTACCAGGACTTTGTGATTGCAACTAGAGAAGCTCTGGGTTATATGAGGGACAGCTAGGCCAGACTACCTTACCTCCAGTTCTCTTAAAATGCACAACACCTCCAGTTTTAAATACTTTATATACACCAGGTTAAGTCAATAGGGAAGGTAGCTGAAGTTACTGCATATTTCTTACACTTCTGAAGAGATTTTATGTTTTTTAAAAATTGCATTCTATGGGCTATATAATCTAAAACATACTTTTAACACTACTAGTTTATCATTCTGTTCAGGGTGGCCAGTAAACTGGCTTTCTTAAAAACCTTAACCATGTATTCAGCAAACAATTAGAAAAAGAGTTAAATCCATTTAGAGTCTTCCCCAAGCTCCATACTTCTTTCTCTTACCACTCTCGCCTACAGTACCTGCCAACGGCTGTTGATCAGTTCTGTCTCAAGCAAAAGCAACCTAAAAACAGCTCTTCTTAGTAGTGACAGTGTGCCAAGAACCTCAGCAAAATCACACTATATTGTTTGAGCTTTACATGGTATCTGCTTGCCTTGCAGCACCCAAAGCACTGGAGTTGACTGTTCAGACCCAGCAAGCAAGCAATGCATCAGTTTTAGTTCCCATACTATTCACCTTTCCAAACGCTGCGGCTACATTTTTTGAAGAAGTGATTATTCAGCTGCTTTTGGTGGTAGCATTCCATTTCCAAACACTTTTTTTTTTTCAAGCTCACTCTCTCCTCTTACATGAACACATATATGTATGTACATGTGTCTGTATTTATAGCTGTCCCTCATTTAAAACACCAGCATAATTAGACATAGATCTCTGACTTGAATCCAAAGCAAGACATAGCTGTGTTCAGGACATCCCTGCACTGAACATACTCTAAAACTCAGTAAAATGAGATGCAGGGAGGAAGGGGTAAAGCTTACTTCAAAAATATTTTTTAAATATCTTTTTCATATGAAAGGTGTTACAAGAAAAACCTAGCACAAAATTTCTCATAGACCTGTAGAAGAAATGAAGTATTGTATTTGTCTGAGAGAGTACCCAGTAAAGCAGGGTTCCTGTGACACAGATTAAAATTAGCTGAGCCCTCCTCCATCTTTGTGAGAAAGCAGATAGATGCAAATGTCAAAACTTAGTTAAAAACTTTTATATCTTCCAAAGAAAAAATACTAAGCTTTGTAATGACTTTTTTTTCTTCTTTAAAAAACATAACATCTGAATCTGTACTTAATTCTTGTTTTCAGCTGAATATCAAAAGCCTTGAAACAACATCTACCCTTCCACATAGCCTGAATGATCATCAGACCCAGACACACGTGTGTGCAACTGCAAGCAGGCAGGCATGTTATCTGCACTCATCACTGACAAATCAGATACTAAAGATCTCAAACATATCATAACACTCAACTACATCCTCCAGTGTGACAGAAGAAAATACGCAAGTTTAGATCTTTCTAACAATTTCTGATGTTTTCACCCAAAGATCCATGCTGCTCCAAGCCTCTTCTTTTGTGTAACATCCAATTCCTGCTTTGCCCAGAAACCAAAAATTCAACTGGATATTTTTGTAACCCAGAAGCTGACAAAATAAATTTTAATGACAGAAGGCAGCACACAAGATATGTGTTACATCTGTTGTTTTGTAACTGACGGGATAAATTTCAGAGGGCTGGAAAGATAAAACTGCTACTGGCAAAACAACACCACCTTACTGCTACCTGGTTATCTACCTTATTATGAAGGAGAAAGAAAGAAAGAGTTGGTAACAGACAAATCCCAAATGAAAAATCAAAATAAGACACGGCATACCCAAAAGAAAAGGGATGATAACAGTGAAAATTTCAAGGCTAATCCAGGAATTTTTTCTCACGCCTTTTACGAAGCCTAGCACTTTGATGCCTCAATCAAATATGCCTTTTCTGCCACTACTGTACTATAAATAACATGCTCCTTCAGTTCCAAAACGTATTTCCATGAATACAACAAAAGAGGAATGTGCAGCACAAAGGCTAGTATTAAATATTTAACTTTCTACCTTAACAACCTTTCTTTTTTGTGTTTCTTGCTTCTGCTTGAGGCTAAATAGTAAGGCCAACTCATGAGACAAAGCTAGTATCAGTCCTTATATATTATTCATTGATTTCAGATGTACCAATTCCACCTCTGTCTCTAAAGCCAGATATGTCACTTCATAATAAAGCTCATTCAAATCAGAACTCTAGAGTTCTTATTCTCTTAAGAAGCCAGGACTCGCACAACATTTTAGGTGTTCAGCAGTACATATTGTAAACTCCAAGTACAGAGGGACCTTTGAATCTGATTTTAATGAGGTAAATGAGAAATGAATACATGATTAGTTTTACTGTCTTTGTAGACCAAGCACGATTTTCTGATAACAAATTTAACATTATTCAATAGTCTTAGAGGTGCTTGTAATTCTTCTTACAAAAAAACCCCCCCACACACACACAAAAACACCACCCACCCCCAATTTCTTTGCTTCCAGCTGGTTACAGAGGAGAAAAACCACTCACTTCAAACACCTAGCCCAGCTCCTTGTCATACATAGTTACAACTCCAGTAGATACTTGCAAATTACCACTTTCTTAAACAAGCCTCCTTTAGCTGCACACATTTATCAGGAAAAAAAGAAATTAGTGACACTTTCAGCACCTCTACAGCAGAAAAGGTTGCTAGAGACTTTCTGAAAACAACACGGAAGATCACCCCTAGCAATATTACCAGCAAACCTAGTTTTGCTCTTAAAATACGAACACTTCAACTTCGGTTCACTAGGACTGCCTTTCAAATCACCACCTGACCTTAACAGGCTTCCCCAAAATTACCTGACAACAGATTTCCAAAGTTGTTGCTTCCACTGGGTGGGACTACAAATGAAATACTTTACCAAGTAATTTGAAAGTACACTCAAACGAGAAACCTGAGCAAAACATTCATGGCAGGTCCCTCCTGTAGGAAAGGTCCCCTCTGTCAGTGTAGAAGCCAATGAAACTCCCTCCCCTCACCACACAGGGGGAGGATTTTCATATACTGAAGCTCTATGTTATGAGAATGGGCATAAAATACTTTAACCATCTAAGCCTGAAGGAAAACCTTTTGTTCCAGCTTGCCTAGAGGCCTTTCACATTTCATAGTTATTCATTACTAAACAATGCAGAATCCATCAATCAGTAAAACTACTTTAAAAACTGAATCTGGCAAAATGACAAGTGTTCATTTAAACAGCTTCTGTAACCAAGTTCCCCTCTCTCAAAGGGTCATAAGTAGGTTGACTACACTCCTTAGTACTCATACTGACCACTACCTGTCTAACTCCATGTAGCAGATGTCATATTATGTTACAGAAACACATATCATATGTTGGTTCATCAGATTTTCTTCAGAATTACCCTTCTGTTACTCATATCTGGACTCTTATGCACAAGTTTTGCTTCTAAAAAAGAAGGGTTTTTAGAGGAAAAAAACAGAAAAAGTAGCCATCAATACCTAAGAGTATCTAACAACAGACGGATTAAAACAAAGTATGGGTTTTAATGCAGTATCATACTAGTTTCAATATCTAGAATAACTAACAAAAACTATGGTCAGTGACTTCTCATGCTAATATTACAGTGTGTTATCACACCTTCTGACAAAGAAAAGCATTTACTAACATACTTTCAGCAGAACAATCTGTTTTTTTCCTGTAACAGTTTGCCTTGTATGCTTAAATGCCACGTTTTGCTTTGCCAACTAAGCATAGTAAGAGTTTAGTGTTTATACAGAGTACATTGGATTGTCAGGTGCTTATTTAATTGCTTTTGTAGCCGATTTCCTTGCCCCTCAAGGCTCATTAGTCAGTCATCTAATCATTCCATACAATAATGCATCCTCTGTGTTTCCTTCTTGAGCTCAGGAATATATCTTCATCTGCATTTCCAACAGTGGTGTCCTTCAGCAGCAACCTTTCTGAGGTTTTTTTGACTGGTTGCCAATGTTACTATCTGTTCCACATAGAGGTGGATTTCCCCAACAACTATTAATTCTGTTCTACCATATACTTAGCCATCTGGACAACAAGGTAATATAAAAAGACTGCTGTTTCATGAAAAATCTGTATGGCTTTGCAAGTAATGGGTTTGTTGCACCTGTCCACCTTACCATTTTACAAAGGCATCAGAAAGAAATAATGGAATGCTACTCTGCTCCCTTCCAACTACAGAATCATATCTGCAGTTAGGACGAGGCTGCAGGAAGTAATGCTGAGAGGAGATGAAAAAGGAACTTTTGAAGTACCTGTAAGTTTTGGAGTACCACAGAGTTGTGCATAAAGCTGTACCTGAACTTCACAAAAAGACAAGTCAATACTGGGTCCAGTCCTATTTAACATCTTCAGTAGTGATGTTGATGGTGGGGCACAATGCGACCTCAGCAAGTCTGCTGACGACATGAAACTAGGAGGAGTGGCTGATATGCCAGAAGGTCATGCTGCCATCCAGAGAGACCTTGACAGGCTGGTGAAATGGGCTGACAGAAATGCAAAGTCCTGCACCTGGGCAGAACAGCCCCAGCACCGATATATGCTGGGAGCCAATGGGCTGGAAAGCAGCTTTGCAGAGAAGGTCCCGGTGGAAACCAGGTTGAACAGACAGCAACGTGCCCTCGCTGCAAAACAAGCTCCGCACACTCTGGGCTGCGTTAGGAGGAGTGCTGCCAGCAGGTCCAGGGAAGTGACCCTCCTCGTCTACTCAGCACTGGTGAGGACTACCGGTGAGTACTGTGTCCAGTTCTGACCTCCCCAGCACTAGAGAGATATGGCACTACTGGAGAGATTCCAACAAAGGGTTGCTAAGATGATGAAGGTCCTGGAGCGTCTCTCCTATGAGGAAAGGCTGAGAGAGATGGGACTACTTAACCTGGATTAGAGAAGGCTCAAGGGGAATCTCATTAATGTGTCCAAAAATCTGAAGGCAGCGTGAAAAGACAACTGAGCCACGCTCTTTTCAGGGGTGCCCAGTGACGGGACCAGAGACAACAAGCACAAACTGAAATGCAGGATGTTCCCTCTGAACATCACGAAACACTTTTGCACTGTGAGGGTGACAGAGCACTGGCACAGACTGCCCAGAGAGGTTGCAGAGTCTCCATCCTTGGAGATACCCAAAAGCCATCTGGACATGGTCCTGGGCAACCAACTCTAGGTGGCCCTGCTTGAGCAGTGGGATTGGAGCAGGTGACCTCCAGAGGTCCCGTCCAAACTACATCATTCCGAGTTTCATTTCAAGCTATACTGTATGTAAACACACACACACAAAAAACACCACCAAAACAAAACAACCACCACCAAGCAAAAAACATGCCCAGAAGAAAAATAACGTGGTGCCCGAAATAAGTAATAGGCATTTGTAAACTGGTAAGCCAGCAGGCAAACTGTATTTTCAAAGCTGAGTTTCCATTCAGTTAACCAGCCGACTGAGAACTCTTTGGAATCCAGTTTCCAAAGAACTGGCAGCATGTCACTAAATCAACCCAGGAGTAAAGGCATGCTTATTTATTTAGTATTTAAAACATCAACAAACATTTAGGTGGAATTTTACTATAAACACTGCATAGCTAAACACCGAAGAACAACTTCTGCTACTGTTTCAACAGAGACAGATGTCTACCTGACAACATACTATCAAGAATATGTATTTCTTAGTTTAGGGGGCTGGAGGGAGGGAAAGGGGAGAGACATGAACTTTTCCTGATTAGAATTCTAACAGAATTGGGGCTTGAAAAGCACCCTATTGCTAGTTACTGGGAGCAAGAAATCACCCATGTTATGCTCTGCAATCCACAGAGCACTGCAGATAGTCCAGCTGTTTCACTCTGCTCTTTACTGCTACATACACAGTGAGCAACAAAATAAAACTCGTTTAAGAGCTTACTAAATGTTGGGGGTTTTTAATTCCACAGCAGAGAAGAAACAAGAACAGGAGCACTGCCAGTAACCTACATGCAGATATAGAATTTCTGAGAAACACAATTTTGGATAAAAGATGGTGTAGAACACGCCTCACAATGGAAAAGTGGCTAGTTTGAAGTGCTTTGGAATAATTATAATATAAAATGAAAAGCTTCTTGATGCATTATATTACTTGAGTTGGAGTAATTCTCCTGAATTTCTATTTTTAAACCATGATAGTGTGTTAATGCAACTTTCCAAGGAAACTTCAATTATGGCCAGCTGAAACAAATTGCTGCTAACCCCTTCACAACTTCACACTCAAAGTTACCATGAAAACAGTATTAAATGGGTATCAATACCACAGGGAAGAAAACTGATGATTCAAATTTAGGGTTCTATTCAGTTTCTAAGAGTATAATTTACACAGTGTAAGATAAACCTATTTTAGAGGCCCAAAATCCAGAACCCCAAGAGTTTATTGCAAAATCTCAAACTATTTCCTTCTCAACATATAAAAGTACGGATCTCAAAAAAAAAAAATCCTCAGTCTTTTGTTTTAACTGCCCTCTAAAGATATTTCTGTCTGTTTTTTGGTCCAATACCATAAAGAACATATCAAATCTTGTTTCAGTTCCTAGAGCTTACTCTCAAAGGGAAGAAACAGATACTTTGAATACCCAACTCATGCTCACACTACCGTCTGCAACTTACTGAACGCAAATTTGACCATTTTGAGCACCACATATGCAACATGCAAACCTGACTATCTCTTGCTGCCAGACCCAGAGGACACTCTGGCTCATTCCCAATTCAGCAACCTATCTGCTCAGCAATGCAAAACGTTGCTCTTCGCTAATACACATTTGAGTTCTAGGTCAGTTTGCTGACTTTCAAAGCTTTACATAATGGATCTTAATTCATCTCTCCCACCATGAGTTAGACCACACACCCCCCAGCTAAATTTCACTGCAGTGGTGGGCTTGCTTGTTAACAGTATCCCAGGAAAGCTTAAGCAAAACTGAACCTTCACAGAAGTGGCTGTCAGAAAGAATATTAACAACCAACTACCCTGCTAGAGCTAAATGTAAAAGCACTTTGTCCAGCCTTACCTAATAATTTGTAAAAGCAGGTAAATATCATCCACAGATGAAACCAAAAATAATATACTTTTTCTTCTTTACACCACAGGGAGGGAATACAGTCCCATAATGCAGTGATGAGGTCCATATAACTGCACAGTTAAAACTGATAGTAATTCAATTAAAACAAGTTAATAGTCTCCTTACATACGTTATAAAGAATAATGCGTTTCTTGTGATTTCTGGGACAGTCACAAGCCTGATGAGACACGTCCTGCATAAGAGTCATATATATGTTAATCTTCTCCGTAACTTCTATCCAATAGATCAGAGTTATGTTACCAAAGTACTCAAAAGCACTTCCTCTCTCACCTTTCTTTCACTGATATTAAGAGTAAACTAGTCTAATACCAACAGCAGCTAAAAATACTTCTGTATTTTTTTATATATGCAGAACACAGCAACATGCCTAACAGTTTGGGCAACGTAAGGCTGTCTCGGGATGGAGTATCTTTACATTCGGGCAGCTGAGTGGCTCCTGCAGCCTCAGTGGATGTTCTGTTTGTTATTGAAACAATCAACCTGCAAACTGCTGAACCAGAGACAGCCAGGCCTCTGAATAGGGTATCACTGTACCATGTCTCCAAGGGATTGAGTTGAATGCAATAGGCTTGTGACACTGCTTTTCTGACATGACCAGCAGCTTTACAGACCCAGCTCCAGAAGATTTGTTTCCAACTTGCCAGACAAGATCACTATCCTTGCAGCACCATGACATCAGGGCTCCATAGGCATAATCTGGAACCAGCTTTTCTCTTAAAGAGAATCCCTCCATGGGCACACACTTCTTGTATACATTAGCCTTACAACAACATTTTTCTTAACTGGGAAATCAAGACTTCTTCTCCCACCTCTTCATTTTTTTTAAATTAGGACTAAGCCTCAAAAATTAATTCATCAAGTAAGAGAAATTTACTGAAGACAGTGAAGAGCCTAACATACAAAGCTTAAAACACTTAACAACACTGCCTAAACCGTGAAGAATCAAGGTTTGCCAACAGCTATGTAAGAAATCATCCTTTATTTCCCACTACAATATCTTGAGTAGGAGAAAACTATAAATGTCATGTGCTGCCCCTTTTTTTTTTAATCAGTAGCTGCTTACAGACATCTCTGCAGGTGTTTAACTATTTAAAATTAAATCTCACATTAAAAACAGTGCCTCATTTGCAGCTAGACTGAGTACATCTCAGATCTGTTCCCAGGATTAAGTAAACCAGTTGGCAAATCACATTTTCCTACTTCACTCAAAATGAGCAGAGTTGTTCTTCTGAAGAACACAAAAGTATGGCAGAACAGAAGTCTTTTAGTATAACAGAACGCATCAATGATCAGCAGACAAAAAACCCACGTTATTTTCTCACGTACTACATTGCTTGCCTGCTAGCAGGGGATCCTCAATAGAAGTCTGTCCTTAACTTAAAAGCAAAATGAAACATTTTTTACATCTCTTGTTGCGGGCTCCATCCCATCCACACGTCAAAATGTAACTGGACAACGTAAAGAGAAATACGTTGTCTTTAAACAGTTAGAAATGGGAACAGGAGTCAAAGTAAAAATGCGAATTTGCATTCTAGTAGGTAGCACACAGCCCTGACCACAACTGCGGAAACTCTACCAACAATGTTTCTTCCAAAACCATTTGGCACTCCAAACAGAGCTCAGTTACTTGAATTAAAGATCCATCTGTTCCACATCTTTCAAGAAGCCTGAACGGCAGGACTACTCCAAATCTACTCTCTGAAAAAGATACGGAAGAGAGGGAAGTCCCCAAATACCAAGGGCCCTGCTGCCTCCCTCAATCCTCTGCCTATTCACCCAGAAAGTCCCCACAGCTGATTCCCCCCATGATTACCAATCTCCTGAAGCTCAATACTTTCTTCCCACCATTATTAACAGATGAGAACAGTTAGAGCAAAAAAAGTAACAGAAAGATGAGTCTTACTAAGACACGGTATAGCCACTGTTGGAGGCCAGGCCCTGCAAGCAGGAGCTGAGGCGCCCCTGTGAGGAGAGGGCGGGGCTGCCCACACTGACACAGCTGGTTCCAGCCGGTTCTGGCCGGTTCCCCAACAGCCACACCTGGGGCACAGCTGAGCCCCTCAGCGAGGCTGGTGGTGCCTCAGGGAAAACGTGCTTACGAAAGGACAAAATGCTGCACACCTGTGAGGGAAAACCAGTGCGAGACCCAGCCCTGCGAGTGCCCAGGTGAGAGCAGGAGGAGGGGCAGGAGGTGCTGCAGGTGCCGGAGCAGAGATTCCCCTGCAGGACGTGGGGAGAGAATGGCGGAGCAGGGGAAGAGTGTGGAGAGAAAGGAGCGGCAGAGAGGAGCTACAGTGGCTGACCACAGCCCCTGCTGCCCTGTCCCCCTGTGCTGCTCAGGAAGGGGAAGGAGGTGGAGTTGTCAGGATGGAAGATGTGAAGTTCAGTCTAGGAAGAAGAGGGGAGAGTTTTCCTTTTTTTCCTTCTTTCTTGCCATACAACTCTATTTTAAATGGCAACAAATTAGACCAAGTTGACTCAGTTGAACAGTTGATCTGTTTTGCCCATGAGGACAACTGGTAAGTGATCTCTCTGTCTTTATCTCAACCCTTGTGGGCACCCGACCACCAGCCAAGGTCAACCCACCAGACATGGTGACACTTTTACCACACTAGCCAGTCACTTACTGTAGTGGCATAAAGCTGGTTTGCTTGGTACTAAAATCACCAACAATGTTTTAATGGAACAGGCTGAAAAGAAAGATTGTGTTTTAGACTGCTTAACTTCTCCAAATAATCACAGTCATATTGCTGACTTTCAAACGGATCTCCAAGCAACAGCTGCTAACAGAGAAACAGCAGTGTTGTTCCATGTTCCTTATGTTGGTGGGAAACAAAAGGGCTAGCTGCAGGTCCGGTAGGACATTTGTATTACTAGTGATATTTACTTCACCCATTCTTCTCTATTTGTATGTCAAGAGACTCATGTTTTTGATGTCTTCTTTCAAGCAACAGTTAACAACTCCCATACGTTTCTTCCATCTTGTAACCATTCCATGTGCTTTATGCAAGCAAACGCAGGCATGAGGAATGTGCTTACTGTGACATAGGTCAGAACTCCCCATGATGTGCAGCTCACAGGGGTAGCGAGTCATACCGCCTTGTCATCATGCAGTCTTGACACCTCCCATATGAGAGAGTGGAGTAGAACTTTGCTTTTCTAAAGAATTTTTATAGTTTTCAGTTTGGGGTCTTCTGTTCAGGAACTCTATGAATTCTATTTGGAACAAATAAAAGCATCTTAAAACAGGATAAATTTGCATCTGTGCTCAGGAAGAGTACTTTGCCTGCAATTTCAAAATTTAATTCTCTCTTGCTTATTAATGCTTCTAAATCATCTGTGATTAGAATGCAACTTAATCCATGCCACAGCTTTCAGAGCTTGTTTTCACTTGGTGGTCTTCTCTTTTGGGATCAAATCTGTTGAATATGCAGCAAGCATCTGGACTTTCAGCAGAAGGATAAAGCATGCAGCAGTGGAGCTGACATTGCAGAGCTGAATGTACACACCACTGAGGTAATGGGGCAGCTGCAACACTTTGGTAGAAGTTGCTATTTCCATGGTCAGAAAAAAAAAATTCTGCTGGACATGAAAAATTTGGAGAACAGGGAGGAAGTTACAGATTTGGGTGAGATCACAAGAGATTGATACAGAGTCCAGCTGGTTGCTCCCCTCTTGCCAGGGCAGTTGGCAGAGGGCTGTCAGAGCACCAGATGGTAAAGGAAGAAGAGAAGAAGAGCGCAGAGGTGACAATATGCCTGGTGTCCTGACAAGACCTTGATAAAGGAACCTGCCAGGAATTAAGAAGGGTAAGTAACTGCCAAACTCAAAAAATCTTTAACTTAAAAGTTTTTGCTGAATTTTATTGTTAAAACTGAACTGCAATTCTAAGTTTTAGTGCTAGAATATCTTATTATCCCTGTGCTATTCTGATAACTCCATATTATTTCTGCATGTATGAAATAATGTTGTTTAGAGAAAACAGATTAAGGAACTCGCTCTCTAGACTTTCATTACAAGGCTGCCTCCCAAATCACCTTATATGGAAAATTATATCATAGATTTTATAATCCATAGCTTGCCACACTTTCAGTATCCATTTCTGAAGATACTGCAGCAGGGCTGCTTCTGCCAGGGAACTGGAAGTATGACATCTGTGAATGTTTCCTGTGGAAACATTATCAATTCTATCCTCCTATGACACATCACCTTTACAATACCTCATTTTACTCCCATGAGGTGGATCACATTTTTCACTCCTTTCAGGAAGAGAAATGTATATTGCGATGCATTCTTCATTTGGTTTATTTCAGTCTGTTCACCAGTTACCATATTAGATGACAATTTCTCAATAAGTTACTTGTCCATTTTCATCAAAGCACCTGCCACTCTCTGCACAGTGTTTCTGCAATAGCCTTTTTGGCCTTCTGCCTGGCAAGCCTCCTAATGAACACAGTCAAAGAGACACTCTGCTTTTGGGGAAGTTTTTCATACTGTTCTTATAGGAAAACTCATGATCTGTATGTACTATACTTCAGCATACAGAGATCTGATTACAGTAGTAAACCCTACTATGTGTTTGTTTCAATAAACACTCTACTTAAAAATCTGTTTCTAGAAATATTTTCAGTGGATTGGGAAAAAATCTCAAATTGCAATAGAACAAATTTAGATGTATTTGAGAGCACGGTACCTACAACCCTTGTTGTTTTTCAAGAGTATGGAAAATATCACAAGAGATCTCTTTCTGCATATTTTCATAAGCATTTATGAAGCTACCAAAGTTAGAATTAACAAAGTTGATGCCACTAGATCTATTACATATTGCAGAAAATTTGAAGTTGCATTAATTTTTTTGTACTATAGTTGACCATATCCATCTAGATTTGGATACCCTTCCAACAAGCTTCAAATGTTTTATCATTCATTTGAGAGTTCAAATTTACATGAAATAATAAATTTTGAGGAATGAGAGTGTATAATTATTGTAACAGCTGCCATTTTTCTGGAAATTTCAAGGTTTAAGACTATTTGTAAACTGCAGCTGCCACCCATATGTATTTCAGTTCAGACAAATAGTCAGGGTCCTGAAGCATGTGTCTGTGTAACATGTACCACGATCTAGAACATCTGCCTTCTTATCAGACCCAAGTACAACTGGAGTATCAGTAAATATGTGCAAGAACATGAAAATTAACTCAAAGCAGCCTTTGAGAGCTGCAATCTTCATTAACTAAGAGCTTATCTGCAACAGGAATTATTGTAAGAAGCTTTGTGCATCATTTTTTGAATAGTTTTCCCATTAATCTCTTCCACAAAGTACAAATGCACATGCACAGGAAAATGTAAATTCTAATCTAATGAAAGTTGTATTCAAAAAAAAGACATTTATAAACTTTCAAAAGTTACAACAAGATCATTGTTAATACGTAACTGATCAGAATGAATTTCAAGATTTGTTGTATTATTTCCTCACTATCTTGACAGCAAGATCACATTTTCAAACATTTATGTATGAAGTACCTGGACAAAATGAACAACTGAGTCTTTCATCTGCTCTCAACTTACACATGTCAACATACAGACAGAATGAGTGAGCTTTGCAAGCCACACGTAAATGCTCACATTTAGTATTTTGTATGTCTGTACTATCATAAGAAAACCAGCTCCCTTGATTTACCCATTTGTAAAGCCTCCATCTTCATAAATAAAACTTCTGTATGCAATAAAACAGAAGTTGTAGTAACAGTCTTTCAGGCTGGCCATGAATTTCCGTGAAATACAGTTTTTTAGAACTGTTGTTAAGGATGATGGAGAGTCCAACCATTTTTGCCAAGAACCTGATTTTCAGGAGTCCAAGGTGCGACAGCACTGCCAGCTACATAACGCAGTTAATTACATATATATTTTGCAGGTTTTCAAAAGGCGTACTCAGGAGGCTGTTAATAAGAGTCAACTATCAGTAAGTGCTTACATTGACATGAAGAAAACATGTCAAAACAATACACGATATTGCTGCTTATTTTTTTAATCAGTGGTGGAAAAATACTTTTTGCTTTTTATTTTCACGACAAAAAGAGGTGATAAATAAATTTTCAAATGTTTACACATGCAGACCCTCAAGTATCTACATTTTCCCTTTCTTTTTCCCCCCCTACACTAAAATGAAAACTATATAATTTTCTCATTTCTTCCATTCAGCTTCAGGCGAGCAAGCCAAACCCTGAATTGAATTACATTAGTATATCAATTGCAAAAAGTTGCTTAGAACTAATTTAAGGGCAAATGCAATAAAACCACTCTTTGAAAATAAAATAGCCTTATTTCCAGAACCACAACCTCAGTATTGCTGTATGTTTGTTTTTACTCCAGAAGTAAGTAACATTCTTATCTGTTTGGCTTGCCCCGATTCTCATTTGTATGGTCTGAAAATCACACAAACAGTCTGAGATGAGAATAAGGAGTAAGTCACAATAAACAGGTCTTGCATGTAAAACAAACTCTTCAAGATGACAGAGCTTCAAAAGAGGGTTGAAGAAAGAGGAAAAAGTAAAATAAATTTCTGCTTGGAAATGTAATTAAAAAGCCTAAAGTGACAGCTACAGTATTTTATCACTGTGAATTTACAAAAAAAAACAAGAACACACCAGGCCAAAATCTACATTAGCTCCCTAACAGAAGCTTAAGTAAATAGCCTTTTGTCTTCAGACAGGATTCTCGCCACTTCTTTCAACACCTAACACACTGAGGCACCAAGGCCTTCAGGTAACTGAAACTGAAAATCATGGGATTTACCCTTCTGGTGTTGGTGGTACTGGCTAAGATGGACAATGGTCACAATTATCAGATTGATGTTAGGAGAAACAGAGAGGTACCTCTTCTTTGAGGTACAGAATGGCCCTCCTTAAAGAGACAGTACTGACAAACACAGGGAGAAAAACAAAACCAAAAACTGCAATGGGAGTTTTAATGTCGTCTCTGTGCTACCAGCGTAACAATCTCAGGGGAAGGATTCGGTTTGGATTACCTGTCAGTAGGCTGCAAACTTTCTTCACGTGGGCTACAGGTTCCATCTGCTCATCCATACCTTTTAAAAGCACCGTATGCCCACAGCTCTAGAAATGCAACCTGGCAACTTTCCATGATGTTTTGAGTCACTGTTTTAAAACCTGAGGTTAGCTTAATATAGTGAGTACTCCAGACTATGAATTCTATATCCTGTCCCTGTATGGCATCATTTTGCACTTTCAGAGAAGGGAAAGGCTTCTCCACGATGTCAGGATGGTATTGATTTTTGAAATACGAGGAAGACAAGAAACAGATAATTTGTTTTTGATTACCATGTATAAGCAGTGACAAAATAATCTCCAAATTAGACAGACAGATTTGATTAAATGCATTCACTAGCTGCACAAACAGAAAGAAGTGTGCCAGCATTTTCAAAATGCCTCAGAATATATGAAGGAAATCCATACAAAAAAAGTTCTACAGAGGAAAAAAAAAAGTTCAGTTAGAAACTAAGGTGCTATACTATCAATAATACATCCCCATTTAGCAAAGCATTTTAAACTATGTTCTTTAAGCAGTGTTATGACTAGTTATATATAGTGAAAGCTAGCGTTCACATGGATGTTCTGCCAGCCCAGGTCTAGAAAACAAAAAGGGAAAAAACAGATTTTCAATAAAATATTTGAAATAAACAGACCTGCATTAAGATAGTGTTACAACACTTCTTACTTCCTCTCATATTATTTAATTCAAGGAAATTTA
The DNA here is from genome assembly GCF_964289735.1 of Phaethon aethereus. NCBI lineage: Eukaryota > Metazoa > Chordata > Aves > Phaethontiformes > Phaethontidae > Phaethon > Phaethon aethereus. Next base: position 15,470,989 of record NC_138591.1, read on the forward strand.
TTGGTTAAAAACAAGAGGGCTATATGACAAGAACACACTGACATCTGCTGGCATTCTATGCATGCATTTACTCTAAAGATTAGAATTTAATGCCCTCAACATCTTTGTCTTATCTAATGGGGCTGGATAACTAATGAACATTGTCCATATTTGAATATGACAAATTAAAATAGTACTCTATACTTCCAAACGTTAAAGTGTGTGTGACATTCTGCAGCTACACAGTCTACACAAATATGTTTCTCTTCCATATTTGATTTCTAAAGTATTACAGGAAATTACTTTTGCCTAATTTGTATAAAAATGCTCAGTGATAGGGCAGATAATTTACATTCAGATAATTAATTCCCTAATTTCTTTGCCAACAAAAGACTAGTATTTCCAATTTACTATCCAAAGATGTAACTGTAGCTGTCACTCAGGCAAGGCTCATAATGGTATGTATTGTTTCACAGTAATGGTTAGCAAATTAAACGAACAGACTTTATTTGTATTAGCACCATAGCAAAAGGATACAGGTAAAGATAACACACTAATCATCTAGGAAACCACATACTGAAAGTGGTACCTAAATATACTGGAGAAGATCCATTATCTCATAGAATTCAAGACAATCAACACCGGTATTTTGATAACCAGAATACAGTCCCTAAAACTGAACAGCTTTCACATAAACAGCATGTGAAAGTTGGAAATTCTAGCTGACGCATATTGTTCCAAAAGGAGTTCTACCTTGGCATCATTAAAATATTCTGTAAATCTTCATGCACTTCTAAATTTATTATTTGAAAAACATATGATATATTCATTTAATGCTTGCTGTTGGAACCATAGCTTAACATTTCCTCTCTCATGTGTGCTAGCTAACTAACACAAAGTTATGGTTGGTAATTTAAACACAAAATAGAAGGAATCCAAAATTATAGCGCATAGTGTCAGCAACTCAGATGTGTTGCAATTAGATACTGAAGCATAAATTTTGTATTAGAAAAAATGATACAAATCATTAAATATGAACAATTGCCAAGGTGTTCTTAGCGGAAACCATAAATACCTTCTCTAATATTTTTGCATTTCCAAATCAACTGTCAGCTGCACGGTCAATTCCTTTTATCAGCTCATTTGCTATATACATTTCATAGATGTGAAACAATAAATTAAAACACCAAATTCACCTTTCTACTGCATTATTTGTGTGTATTTTACTGTATGCACTAACCAGCATCTGTATTTCTTAGGCTAGGCATACTAGAAGAAGTGAAAGTAGTTTTTTAACATGGAAAAAGTACACAGCGCTCTTCCTTACAAATGCTTAACTAAAAACACTACAGCCCATTAGAAAATTAGATAAATATGTGGTTCTGACAAGAAGGAGAAGCTGTACCAGCTTGTCTGGCTCACAGCTATATGTCTCTGCCATGAAGCAATGATTCCTGTAACCTTCCACTCAGGAGAAGACAACAGTATACACCAACCTCTTAAGCAAAACAAACAATACACAGCAACATAAAATCAAGCGCTCACGGATAGCTTCCCAAGAGCCCTCCAGGAACAGAGCTGATTACCACTGACACACAGAGAGGCCCAAGAACAGCACGTGTTTACGCACCACACACGGCGTCAGCACAAGAGCAAGTAACTGATAAGCAATTTCACAAGAACACAACTACTCACGTACTCCATAGCCGTCACTATCCAATTCACGTGTTCAACTATCGGAAGAAACACACAGGTCATCTTGTGACACAAATCACACTTCTCTTGTTGCCAGTCTGTCCATCTTTCATAGGTGCGCACGCTTCCATGAGGCATTTCTTACTCTTTCAGCATCGTGCCAAGAAGGACCACCCATAATGAAGTGTCAAGCTGCAATAGTACTGCGTTATAACATTCATTTGGAATTCACTTTCAATTTCTTCATTTGAGACAGTTTTATTAAATTATTTAAACTTCTTATATATTAAACATCAGAGAGGAAGAGGGAGAGAAATATGATATTACCCTAAAATCCTCCTACTCTTCAACATATGATTCGACACTCTTAAAATCCATGGATGACAACAGCCAGCTTTTCAGCAGTGAGAGACAAAGCACATCCTTTGGAGGTCCCCAAAGCCAGTCTTTGACTATGGGATCACTGCTTTCCCCCAATCAACCTGGCACATGCTACCGCCACAGTCATTGCACAAATATCAGGCCTGTGACGTTACAAAAAAAATTTTAAAAATTAGACCAGCTTTCCTCCTAGCAATTGAGAAGACTCAAAGTGCAAAAGATGATCCTCAATGGCTCAAGCTCCACTATGAGCTGTGCTGATCTGTATTGGCATAACTAAGGAGGGAGGTAACAAGAGGAGCCCAGATGATGCACGATTAAAAGGCACCAACAGTGTTGCTCTTCCCCGTTATAACCAATATTATTTCCTATTGATTTAAATGAGAGACGATCTGTAGCTCTTTAGAGTTACTTTCGAGACCTTCAAAGGAGGAGAAACTTGAGACCAAACTACATGGCATTTTAAATAGCAAAATAAGCAGCAAATGCAATGTGAGGCATTAGTACAACGTAAGTCAGCAAGTCATTTTTTATGGCAATGTGGAAAACACATTGGCGAGACGATACTACCAAGATCTACTAATAGGACAGGTGCAGAACTTGACTTTAACACATTTACAGGATAAAGAAGCCAATTTACTGCCTAAAATTTACCAATAAAGATGCATCCACTTATGCAACTAAAAGAGCATTCATTTATAGGCAAAGCATAACTCTTTGACAGCAAAGCACAGACAGCTACAGGTGCTGAATAGTTTGATTTTGTCAAACGAAAGTCAGAAATAAGTAGAAGAGTTTATCACCTAGATCACTTGCTCTCAATTTCTACTTTACTGCATGTATTATTTTCTTGTGAACAGTATAATCATGCACCATGAAAGTTCATAACAAAACTGTATCCAGGACTACCACAATCATTATTTCAAACTAATTTGTATTTTGATGAACTCTTGAGCAACCTGAAAGATATTCTCACCTGAGAAAACTTTTAAAATAAACAAATAAACACATTTTTCTATATCAGAAATTAGTGTCCAACTTTTCTGCTTCTCGTACAATCAGTGACAAAATATTTAATGGCTTCAGCAGGGAAACTATTTCTACTACTGTAAAATTTACTAGAATATATTTAGAAATTTGGATTCACACTTTAGTCTACTACTTTGTAACAATGCAAATACAGAAACAGAAAAAAAGTCGTTACTTTTAACATCACAGGAAACTTGCTAGTTTTTCTTTATTTTGCCCGCTTGCAAAGTTTTAACATAGAGAAGTATTATACTGACTATTAAATATATTAAGAATTACATGTGGTTTAGGACATGTTTATAAAGCAACGCTGATGCTAAGAATTATTCATGCTCTATTATTGTTATTTTATTCAACAACACAAAAAAACTCCAAACACACAACAAAACTCCACCACACCAAATGTCAGGCATACAGTGTCAATGAGATACCAACGGCACAGCAGTTCATAAGCTAGACCCCGAGAAGATTATCAGAACTTTAACTCTGTAGCGACCACTGTAAAATAAATTTGTTATTCAAGCCCAGGAACTAGAGCCGATCGGAATGAAGGCACTGGTAACTGCACTACCATTAGCTGTTGAGAGACTTGAGTTTTACCTGTATCGCTGTTACTCCTGCTCATTGCAGGAAAAGTGGCTGAAGAGCAGCCAAGGAGACAAGAATGAGCTGCAACTTTCCTCCAAAAGACTAAGTCCAAAATACAACCATGCAGACTTCGGCCACTGCTGCCTGCCGGGCAGCATATTGAAAACTTCAGCTTCTGGCATCAGAAACACAAGCCAGAGATATCAGACATTCTGAGGAGGAGCAAAAGATTTGGTACTTGTATATCGTGCTGGTATTGGGTGTGTGGATGTGTGTGTGAGGCTATAGTAACATATGTTGTTACTAACATATGCCAGTTATCAGCGATGCACTGATGTACCTTCTAAAAGAAGGATTTTGCCATTTTTTATTCCTCGCTGTAAAAGTACTGATAAAGTCTAAAAAACCAACAAGTTTCTCTCAGGCAGGCAGTCAGATACGGTGCATAACACAGTTATTTGCTGGTACCGGCCTCCCCCTGCAATTTCTGTCACAGACAAACTGAGAAAAATAAACTATGAAAAAGATCACGGGCCAACCACGTTCAAAGCATTCTGAATCCTTGTGTTCTCAGAACAATAGCTCTTTCACACCTCGGTGTTATTACAATGCTTCATGCAAACCTTCCTTTCTTACCGCTTCGCTAAATAGTGGTTTTAGTAGAACTAGACAGCTGCAATGCTAGCAAAAATAAAATTGTTAATTGCTACTTTTACCTCAGTAGTTCCAGAACCAACAGAGAAGAACAAATAGGAAAATCAGGACTGGCAAAGTACCACACTTAGGAAACACTCATACTACAATGGCTACCATCAGATGTCTGCAATTTTATTTATTTTTTAAAATTTTTCCTTTTCAAAATGGAAATAATTCTACTAGATACAAATAGGGACCATAATATATGGATAGTGGGACACCAGTGCTGGTTTTTAGAAGAAGGGAGAAACCCTTAAACTGACCAGGAAAGCCTTCATTTCTTTTGATTGGAGTAAGCAAAACTGACATGCATCCACAGCAGCAGCATAATTGAACTTAATATCAGAACTCTCTGCAGAAGAATATAACACTTGGAAGTGCAAAAGCAAAGATTATCTGGTTTTTAAAGAAAATGGAACAATACTATGGGCTCCTGTAACAGAGAAGATGGACACCTCTTATTGTAACAAGAGATTTTTTTTTTACTCACTTATGTCTAATTATTTATCTTTTTGTTTTTATTTTATTGTATACATTTATTATCTTGTCCTGTATTATCTATTATTGCTACGTTACATGCTTTGTATAAAATTTATAAGGAAACTGTATCTTCCTGAATCTGATCACTTTAACTGTTTATTGTTTAAAATTGTTTTACATTATGTCTTTTCATGAAAGACAAGGTTTTTACCTAGTACTCAGAGATGGTACCGTGACCTCACCATCTTCTTCATCTGTCTCCAAGACACCCCTACAGTCCTGCACAGCTCCTTCTATCACAGTACCAGAAGTTTAGTTTGATACACGTTTAGATACACTGCAGCAAACAAAGCATCTTTATATTTAGAATATAATTACTTAGGTTCCTACAAAGGCAAGTTTCTACATAATGACAATTCAAGCAATGCTCAAGTCCTTTCTAAAATGCACTCAGGTTCTAACAAACATATGTACCTTAAGAAGGGTCTTTCTCTGGCTATAAAGAAACAGTAGTTTGAGTTGGTGCAAAGGCAAGAACACAATCATGAGGAGTGAAATGAGAAAACCTCAGGCTAACCATATTAAAAGGAAAACAGGCAAGAAGTGTTCACCAGAAGTTCATTACGTATTTTGCTGGAGTGAAATGGCAATTGCTGAAAACCAAACTATGCTCAAAGTGATTAAAGAAGCCGAACTACTTGACTGCATCATTCTGTCCCCTTGAACCATTACGTCCCAGCAAGTACTGATTAATCACGTGGTTTACTGTACATGACAGCCCCCAGAGTGAGGATAGAAGATCATTATCAGCACCACAGGCGACCAATTTGAAGGCATTTTACAGTGGGAGGAGAAAAAGATGGCTTCAGTACGAAAGAACGCAAGATTTTAGAATAAGGCTTACACAAAGCAAAAGGATCTATTTGTGCATCGTACCCCAGAGTGCTCTGTGCATTACGCTCCTAGGTAAGCCCCTACCCTGCTCCATCTGACAGCTGGGCTTTATGGTTGATTTTTCCCACAGTGGCAGAAGATCCTTAATGATCAGTTACAGCCGGAGCTTCAGTACTGAATCAAAATGAAAGCAACGTTGTAAAATAGAAACAACAAAGCAAAAATATTCCTCAAAAACTTACCGGTAGGTATCAGGGATTAGAAAACTATAATGACGAAAGACTCTGTTTTTAAGTTGAGGACATTCAACATGAAGCAAGTGTGCAAAACATGCAATATGGACAATTTTGGTATTTGGCATGAGTTCAATACTTGTAATGGCCAGGGGAAACCCAATCGGTCTCCTGTGGAGGCAGCTGCAGACTAACACATTATCACGATGGCAACAGAGAAGAGATCATCATGAAGTGAAGGAGACATTTGGAGAGTGTCTTAAATTAAGGGAAAAGGGGGTCTAATATCACGGAAAGATCAGGAGGATATCTAGATCCATTAATCTTCCTGCTGGGTCACTCTAGGTGGCTGAATTCCAACTGCACTCTGGGACTGACTTAGCGTTTATATTGTTGCAGACTTAAAATGGATATCACCATGTGGTAGATGACTTTTCAGGTAGCTTACCTTCAATGTTGGAAGAAAGGACATTTAACTAGCTACTCACATACACAGTGGACTGTCTGTAGTGGAGCGAGATTTTTTTTTTTCTTTAAACCTAGCGTTTCACTGTAGAGTTTCATTGTAACAGAAGATAATATTTCATCAAATTATTTCCTGTGACACTGATCAAAGTCAACCACCCAGCAGCATGACTTGAAACTGATGCTTCAGTATCTTGTCCCACCAAAAAGGCAAGACTGTCAGCTCTATGGTCAAGGAATACATAGACTATGCTGCATCCCCAGGCAAAGTTTTACACAATTACCTAAATTTGAAGATGGAAGATTACTCTGAAACCAGTGTTTAATACTATATTCTATGTTTTCCTATAGGGACTGTTTACAGGATCTTCATTGACTATCAAACTCATTTGCTCAATACAATATCTGCATAATATTGCATAATCCTTAATTTAGGAAAAATTGCTCCAAGTTTTATCTTAAGTATTTATTTTGCTATCTACAGTGATTATAATGCCATATTTTTAATTATCTGCCAAGAAAGAAATCTCCATGTTTGGGCCACTACTATATGGAAAACCAAGACTTGTGAGAAAAGTGCATTTTTTTGCCAGGGAAGACAAAGATATCAATATTGTCTCTGACGAAGACTATTAAGCCTTTTTCCTGGATGAATGCCATTCAACATTGTCCATTTCTCTCTCCCCAAACTATAAAATTTCAATCCTCTAGACAATGGTGGGGGAAAAAAAAAAAAATCAGACATCTAAGACCTATTTAACAAAACAAGAAATTTAAAAGATAAAAGCAGAAACTCAGGAACTGGCTATCCAGAGGAAGAATAACGCCTATTCATCAGACAGACTACTTTTGTGAAAGACAACTATCTTTATACAATGGACAGACATATAAAAGGAATGTTTTTTTCAAGACAGCAAGACAATTACACGATGTTTTATTTTGAAATCCACGACTCTAGATCTGTTTGAGATTCTCAAAGGCTTAACACTCATTTTGCTACTGAAATAGGAAACTTCACAACAGACTGTCAGTTTTTGTAATGTAACTTTTTCCTGCGTTTTCTCATGTGTAAGCTACAGATATTTGAAAGATTTAAAAAAGACATAAAACACCCAAAAGACAGACTACAGAGCAACCTAGGTTCAAGGACACCAACTGCAACTGCATTGGGCTTTCCCCCAAGGGCAGTACATATAAATTTACTACTGTTTTCTCTCATATGATGATGTTGTTCATTTCAACACAGCAAAATTTTTGTCCTGTCATTTCTAACTGGAGTACAACTGTCCAGTATGACTGGATTTTCTTCCACCTGTACACAGGTGTTCTTTCTTCCACCTTCCCTAACAACTGCTTTAACTATTAGAATACTTTGATCTGAAGTAGTAGCACCTCCTCATTTAAATTTTCTCCTAAATTTCCTACACACATTTTCACCCACTCCCACCTTCAAAACAGTATGTATTTAGAGTTGAAATTTTATATATCAAGTTCACGTTTCCTGAATCTCGGGGGGTGGGAGGAATGTATTTTCAGGCTGGCTTCTTACTGTTCTGATCATACAGTATTTGCTCACATCTAATACAGAGCTGGAACTCAGAGACAATAAAATCCCTCAAAAACCTTTGGAACCAGCAATCAGACAAGCAACATCCTGTAAGTGTCCTCACCAAGAGCAGTTCATCAGCATGTATTCATACTTTATTAGAGTCTAAAAAAATCCAGTGGAAAAGTGATTAATAAATGCCCAAAAGTAAAGGAAAAGATTGAATCACAACTAGCACTGTGACAGACTCAAGATCAATGAACTACAAAACATAGCAGAAAGCTCAGATTCACTAACTCCAGCTCTCACTAGCATTTGTTTAATGATGAAAAGCTTAAAAAATATCAATTGCTTGAAGCATACTCTAGACTGTTTCTTTGTAATCCCTTTTTTTTGGAGTCATAATCTTTTCTTTTTCTACCCTACTTGGTCAGGGGCTGTATACCGCAAGGTCAAAACCAAGTGTGTTGCAAACTGAGGAAATCTGAGTATTTTTACGGTGTGTGTAACGCTGGTCACAAACAGCTGCATCTGGCCCTACAGTCATCATCATGCGATCGATGGGAAAAGTGATTTAGTTTTGCATGTTTGGCCTTTAACACAATCCAAGACTTTCAGCTCAACCTCCTATAACAATATTCCCTCACATCTTTGTCTTGGAAGCAGAGAGGCAATTATTTTAATGGCTATGAGTTTGCTCGGTTGTTTTTACAAAATCTCCCTGACTGACTGCAGTCAGCCTCCCGCTCACAAACACTCCCAGTTTGTAGCACAGTGTTTCCCACTCCAGGCAGTTATCTTAATTTTAAGGCACTGAATTACACAGGTAGGTACTAAGGAATCTATCAATATTGAATTGCATATTTACCTTCTTCCCTCCAGGGTATTACCTGCAATAACATCTTGCTGTTTAGAAACATAGGATTTTAGAATTGCATCCAAAGTTGCAAAATGCTCTGGGTTTTTAACTGGCTTTGAGAAAACAGTCATACAGCTTTAGATTTGTGTACATGTCTTACATTAGAGACACTTGAAATGACTTTTAAATTTCTGGAACATACATACTTGCAAAATACCAAACAGTTTCTTTCCCCTTGAAAAGAGCCAAATAGTTAATACCTTGTAACACACCTCAGAAACTATCTTGAATTTCCAAATATTCCTTAAAAACTCCACTTACAAATATTCTTACTTCTGGACAGGTTCTCTGCAAAGTACAAAATCTGGAACAGAAGAGCAGTGACATTAAACTACACCTACTTGGCAAAAAATAGTATTTCAAAGTATGACAAATATACTTTTGGCATTTGATGTTGCTTGATATCTTATTGTAATCCATACTGTGAATCAAACACGACCGCTTCTTTGTGCTCTTTGGAACGTTACACATGCTTCAGTACAGCTGTTATATACCACTGTAAATCCCAGTGTTTTCCCGTGTCAGGTAAGATTTCCTTTCAGTTTACATTCATTTTTCAGTGCATCAACTTAATGGACACAGATAAAATTATCTGCAGTAAGTTGTGATTTGTGGCATATTAAATTTTAGCAAAATAATACAGTTATGAAGGAAAAGTGTAATAAATACTGACGGAGAACTTCACAGTTTCCCATTTAATCACAAAAGCATAAGTCAGAACAAGTGATAAAAAACAGTACCTACTAATAGTATATTCAAGAATACACAGCATCAAGTTTCAGAGATGGCGTACTTTCAAGAAGGCAGATTTGCACTGCAAAATAATTATGGGCACTGAAAATTCCATTATTTATTTAAAAGAATTAAACTACTCATAAAAAAGTGCAACTAAGCAAAGAATTAAAAAACAAAGAGCAACAATAAAAAATAAGACTTCTCATTAATGACTTGGGAAAAGATCTGCAGAGATGGGAGCTTTCTGTTCTCAAGAAATATTACAGCTCAAATTCTGCACAATCAAGTCAACAGAAGTTCTGCCACATATTTAAATTATTTCACAAGCAAGACCATAAAGAGTCAGGCCACCTTGCATCCTGTTTGCTAGTGTTTTAAGTCCCATCCACTCACTCGTTTCCGAACTCTTTGGTTGTATTCATAGGCTACTTTTACGAAGGTGCATGAGACAACAGCATGCCCAGTCTCCCACATGAAACGCGAAGGAGTCAAGATCCAAGAGAGTTCTGGCAGATGCACAAAATGAACACAAGGAAAACGTTTTTTAGCTGCTATATTTCTCTCAAGCTGTAGTACTACATATCAACCTTAATTATGGAAGATTCCTCATTTTCAGACTGATACACCTTTCATTTCAGACAGCTGTATGCTTAACGCAGCCATACCTTCCATGACTGTAAAGAATATTTCTTCTTACAGCTGGCACTATAAATTCTATCTTTACAGTATATAGTGCTTATGATTAAATCTAAAAAACCAGATAATTCCGTTTCAAAGCTACAGCATGATGAATTAAGTGATAGTGAATTATTTAACTCAACCACTGGTCTCTTCTGTCCTGTATTTCCAACTAGCTCAACTTCTCCCAGTGCAAGTGAACACTGAACAGTTATTTTGGTCTTCAGGGAAGCCCACCTGTCTGCACAAAGTGAGACCAAGGATACTATTTCCATTAAATCCCTCCTAGAAACTAGGCAAAAAGCTGGTAAAGCCAGCATGTACATAGGGCTGGCAGCGCAGCACTAAGTCCCCCAGAAAGCAATAAAAAATACTGGAAGAGAGACTGACTGGGCATACCAGAAGAGACAATTTGAAGGGAGTAAGATAAGGTTTTGTCCTGGTTTCAGCCAGGATAGAGCTGGTTTTCTTCACAGAAGCCAGTGTGAGACTGTTTTGGATTTGGGATGAGAAACTGTTGATAATGTGCTGATGTTTTGGGTTGCTGCTGAGCAGTCAAGGACAGTCCAGCTTCCTGTGCTGGCCTGCCAGCGAGCAGGCTGGGGGTGCACAGGGAGCTGGGAGGGGACACAGCCGGGACAGCTGACCCAGGCTGGCCAAAGAGATATTCCCTACCATCCGACGTCATGCCCAGTACATAAACTGGAGTTGGCCGGGGGGCGGAAATCGCTGCTCGGGGACGGGCTGTCGATCGCCGGGTGGTGAGCAATTGCTGTATTGGGCATCACTTGTTCTTGTACATTCCTTTGTCGGTATTATCATTGTTGTTTCCTTCTTCCTTTCTGTCCTATTAAACTGTGTTTATCTCAACCCACAAGGTTTTTTTTTCCTAATTCTCTCCCCCATCCTACTGTGGGAGGGGGAGTGAGCGAGCGGCTGCGTGGTGCTTAGTTGCCGGCTGGGGCTAAACCACGACAGGTTTTTTTAGAAAACAATTAAGTAAGAGCATAAACTAAGAAGAAAAAAAATGAGATGAAGGGAAAAAGAGCAGAAGCAGAAGAAAAGTAAGAGAAGAAGGAGAATAGAAACAGTACACAAACATCCATCAGAGATGACACAGGGAGGAGCTGATCCCGCCCGGGGCAGAAGGATTGACTACATGAGTGGCTGAGTCCCCTTTAGCCTTGCTGTTCCATGTTTGACTTCAGAGGGGCTTTGTGTAGGTCTACAGCTTGGCCAGTAAGGAGGAACTTCAAAAACCACCAGCACTGGCAGCCATGGCCTAAGGACACAAGATCCTCCCTCCTTTGCAACAAGTCAGCAGTGCATGTTAGTAAGGGATTACATATGCACAGTGTAGGCATTGCTACAATAATTCACAATGCCGCAAATTGGACCCTGTAATCCTACGAGTTTACTCATATACCAGAAATGTATCGCACTATGCATCCAAGAATTAACAGTCCTGCTCTCTTCTTCAACACTTGACTCCTGCCAGTATTGCTGTCATTTAAGGATACCCTTTCATGAAAACCAGAAAAGCATCCTCATCACGTCAAGGACACCAAGTACTTCAATTACAAGAACCGTAAAAATCATCAACATACTGTGAATTTTATCTATTACATTTGTCAGCTGTGTTACTGATACTCACTTAAGTACTAATAGAAAAAAGAAATATAGTCTTGACACTATAAACACAGACTTCATTTCAAGAAATGCTAAATCTTTTGCGTAATATATTTACCAGAAGAATAAATTGTAAATAAAATCCAGGTAACCAAGCCTTTAAAACCTACATAAGATAGGTAGGAGATATAGACTATAATTGGAAATGCTACATAAAAAGAGTTTCCCAAAAACTCAGTACCTCTAAATCACTCAAGTAAAAGAAAACAAAAATAAATTAAAAATACCATAGTTTGAGCTACTCTAAATTGCTACTATAATTCTGACAACCGGTGCATGTCATACCAAATACTTTCCTAAAAACTAGCTGATCTATTGAGATACACACTGAAAGATTCACATACACCCTCCCACCACTCTTCCTGATACATATTTTGTCAAGCAACTGTGACTGTTTAGTCTCTAAAAAAATAATCATTTGATTATGAGGACTACCTTCATTTTAGATCGTAATGCATCCACGATCACCAACCTCTATCACAGAGTGACACGATCTTGCTTCTACTTTTACAGCCCATACATACAACTGTTTCCACACTTCCAAACGCAAAGAAAACATACACTATCTTTCCTCTCCTAAGTATCATCAAGTCTAGAGTGGGAAGTGAAGCAAGGGACTGGACATTCCTGGACACCATCTTTCGCATCTGTTGTATTTTATGATCCAATTTGTCCTGAATAAGCTGCACTTTATCTAAAGTGAAAAAAACCAGTCATCACTAAACCACTGAAGAATCTAACATATTACACACCACATTTGCAATTCAGAGAGTAGATAAACAAAAGCTGGAGATTTGGACAAGATCTTTCACACTTCACTGATGTGAATCACTCCAGAGTCAAACTTCAGACCACAGTTTTTTCACCATCTGTGTGAACAACGTTAAGTTGGCAGCACAATCTCCAATAGCCACGTTACAGATTTTGGAAACGCAGAACGCGTGCCACTGCCACTGTCACACTGCAAACCCTGCGCCTGCTGAGGAGCAGCAGTTCCACCCGGAGCTGCCTGTACATCTAAAAGGTGTGCAGTGCTGCTTCACCTGTAGAGAACACGTACGTAGGCAACACCGATACTTCTCTTCCTGAGGGAAGCGTAGAGTAAGATGATACAACGAATCGCCTATAAAATAAGTAAACAGTGACGACTTACAGGCAAGTAGCTTCCCAGCAGCTAAGCAGCTGCGCTCTGTCAATCGGTAACTCATCTGAAACCCGCCCAGCCATTTCTCTTGCTCTTCCTTATTTTCTGTGAGCTACCCTCTGCGCTGTTTGGAGGAAGAACGCCGGCCCGGCGCGCCCCAGGGAGCCGAGCGGCAGCGCGCCGGGCCCGGCATCGCCGCCCGAGACGGGCGCTCCGGCCCCTTGGCCAGCGCCGCGCCTCACCGCCCCCGGCTGCCGGTCCCCGGGCGCCCCGTTCCGCGGACGCGCGACCCTCCGCCCAGGCCGCCCCGGAAAGTTTCAGCCGCGGCTCCGTGCCGGTGAGAGACCGGGCACGGCGGAGCGGGGCCGGCCCCGGCCCCCGTGCACCTGCCGGGCTGCCCCGCGCCGAGCGGCCCCGCCGCCCGCCCGCCCGCGGCCCCGGCCCAAACTCACCATAAAGAGGCGAGCGGAGGCGATGGGTCGCAGCGCTCTCGCACCCGCAGGCAGCGGCCCCACCGGGCAAGTCGCAGCGGGACGCGGCTCCCCGCCGCCGCAGCCCCTTCCCCGCGGGCAGCGCCGCCGCCCTCACCGCCGCATGCCGCGCCCCCCGCCCGGCTCCCCCCGGGCGCGCCGCGAACCGGCAGCGGAGCACCCGGCCCGCCCGCGAACAGCGGAGAGACCCTGGGGGCCGTCCGCGCCGCGGCGGGGGGTGGAGGGGGCGAGCGGGAGGCTTCCTGCTCCGCTCCGGCCGGACAGGGACCTTCCCGGGGGCGGTAGCAGAGCCGCTCTCCAGCCGGCGCGGAAAGTGGCTGCGGAGCGGGCGGGCAGGCGGAGGTGACCTTCAAGCCCGGCGGGGCGGGCGGGGGGGGGGGGGCCGGTGCGCCGAGGGAGGCGGCGGCGGCAGCACCCAGCCGCGCCGGGGCGGCGGCGGGGGCGGGCGGCGAGATGCGGCGGGCGGGGAGCGGCTCGGCGGGGCTGCGGCCGCGCGGCGGCGCCCGGGCAGCCCCGCGGGGCGCCCCCACCCCCCCACCCGCATCTCCTGCCGCCGCGGGTGAGGGCGGCGGGCGCTGCGCCGAGGGGACCGGCCCCGGGGCGACGAGTTCTTGTCCCGGGGGGCCCCGGCACACACGCACGCTCGCACAACGCGGGCCCAAAGCGGCGCTTGGGAAAGCGCCGACGAAAACGATGCCCTTGGCGACACTCGGACACCTCTGCCTGCGTCCTCCCTTCCTCTCGCCCAAAGGAAGCCAAATCTTACGAGAACTGTAATGCTCAGCGAATGAGAGGAGCCTCGCAGCATCCCTAAACGCACGAATTACTGTTAAATCAGGCTGACAGCAGCTATTTAGGAGAAAGTTTGAGAAAAAATAAACACCAAGACCCGTGTGGGCACACTGCCTTATCCTTTTCGACACGAGGTGTTCATTCTGTAATGATCAAACATTCTCATGCTGCCCAACCTCCAGTTACAATAAATTACCACCACTGAAATTTAATTCCACGTGTAAACTTGTATCAATCACATAAGGAAGTCTGAGGGTAAGGCAGATGTGCTACCCCCTGCAGTTTGGGAGCAGGGATTTGTTTTAAATGTATAGATAGAAAATGAAAAACAGTAATAATAAGTGTGATAATGAGGCAGCAAGCTTTGTATCATAAGTGCATGGTTCCTTAAAAAAAACTCTACAGGAATAATCTCCCTATAAATTCTTTCATCTGTGCAGAAAATAAATACAGCCATGATATTCTTAAGCTCAGCTGTAGATTGCACATGTATCATGCACAGAAGTATCTTACAAGCACATACCCACATCCCAGTGCCTCTACTTACTGCTCTGGGGCTTGGCCTATTTCTTTGGCTATTTTAAGGCCCAAGGTGCGATCCTGGATCCCCTAAACGCGCAACTCCGTGGAACTGCTCATGAACGTACCTTTTCCAAGTCACACCAGTTTATGGAGCTGGCTCGTTTCAAACAGTAAGTTCAGAAATTAGTATTCCTTATCAAACATGAAGCAGTTTGAACTAATGGCTGAAAACCTTTAGCTTCACACTGTTTAAATCTTAGATGACTGAGATGTATAAAGTTAGTCGGACAAAACCTATGTCCTGCTCAGTGAGCCAGGTAGGCTGATCGCCATTAACTGCATTGAAAGATCCCCAGGATGGATCTTTAAATCCTCCCCATGGGTCTCCTATATTTCTTATTTCAGCCTTCCAATTCTAAAATCAAAACAAAAAAGGGTATGGGAAGCTTATGTGTCCAACAAATGTAAACTGGAGACCAAAACATTACACTAAAGTTCTTTAAACTACTACAAAAGGGTTTTACAGTGGGTGACTTGGATTATTCTTTGCAGCAGAAGGTATCTAAACCCGTATTTACTAACCTGCCTATGAGAAAGTGATACTAGTAGAAGCTCAGTGGTTGTAAATTAAACACAATGCTGGCAAAATTTCTTCAGCTCCTTCTTAATTTGGATACTTACAAGAAAAGAGTTTTCAACATCTTCATTAAACAACACTGACTGCTTTGATACGTTTGTCATATGGCCAAGTACCTCCTACTACACCAGTGCTTTCGCTAAGGCTGAATTGATAAAAAACCTGAAAGACGAACTTTCATGTAAAAGATTTCTACCCTTTGATGATACATGCTCATGCAATGTGAGCCAAGCTTTCTTCCTGGTGAGATTTTGGAATTTCTGCCAGTAAGTTCTTCAGGGCAAATCCCATCCCACCTAGAGCTTACTATTGAGTAATAGTAGAGTCTGTTGCCCACGTGCTCAGAGAGACTTGCACAGGACCGTGCAGCCCCAGGTTTATGAAACAGAGCAAGAAAGAAAGGGCCATCTAGTGCCTTCCCAGATGCAGCAGCCTGTAACTCCTTTCTCTTCTCTGTACATGTGATTTTCAGGATGGCACCAAGGATCAGACTTGCAAAGATTTTTAAATATCTCAATTTTTTTTCAAAATCTGACCTATAGTCTTTCAATATCTACTCACTCATCTGTGATAGATCGCTGGCAATACTTCTCTAGCCAGCTGGCAGCATTAAGAATGAAGAGTTTAAAACTATTTTAAGGTGATAAAATAATGAACAGGCGAAGCTCATGCAAATATGTAAGCTATACTAAAATCCTTCATGAAAGATCACAGAAATCTCCCATACTGGAATTAATAAAAAGTTATCTTTAAGCATTTGAGCATTCCTGTTGAGAAGTGAATACTCACTGGAGTATTAAGGTCTACTCACAGAATTAAAACTAAATCATGTCCAGGTGTTTGTCAGTAGAAACAGGCATATATTAAATAACTAGACCAGCGTTTGTCTTTCGGAGGCTCAATACCTACATTTTCTCAAAAAGTTTCTCTTGGGTTATTTTTCATACCTGCTTTCCCTTTGCTCCCTTCCCATGAAAGAACTTTGAACTGCAAGTCACAGCTTTCTCTCCATACTCAAAAGTCTGCCATCGTTATTGTACAGGCTCCCAGCTGAGGTTAAAGTTTTGGGTCAGCAGGTGGCTATAGGAAGAAATAATTGTTGATTAGAAGATACCACAGATAAATTATGGGCAGAGAAATAGAAGCCAAGAGAGATAGCATAATATTCTCACACAGGTCAGTGGCAGAGCAGGGAACAGCACCCAGATATTGTTTTCTGTTCCAGAGCTCCACGCATTAAAATATTTTCTTTCCTAAACATAACATATCCAAATGTACCTGCCTTTATTTCTCTTAGACAATAACCACCTTCAGCAAGCCATCTTGCTATTTATTCACCTTTGTAACATACACTACAATTAAAACACTTGATAAAAAATAGTGTTGGCGATTCTGCCTTAAAGTCATCATTGCATGAAGCCATAATTCACAGTAATTTCTGTAAGAAATGTTTACAAAGAAAATATACAAATTTAAATATAGTTGTCTGGTTATGCACTTAAACAAGTTGGCTTCAGAAGGAGACATTTTCCAATTTAAAGCAAATTATCAATAACAAGAGAACAAAGTAAATGTCAGGTAGTAAAAGGCTCTGTGGAAACATCATGTTTTGAACAAATTCCCAGTCAGAGATTAATACTTAAGATCTTCTAACAAATTTATTTTCTGAATAAAAGCCTATTTCATCTTTTCTTAAAATTTGAAACATTTTTCTGTTTCAAGTAAAATGTTTTCAGAGTTTATTTCCAAACTATTTTTTTTCCCCAGATAGTATTGGAAACAAAACTGGTGTGCAATTACTCTAATCAAGAGGCACCCAGATTCCTATGAAAAACCACAGGGTTTGCACCTTTTGCAAGAAAACAGCTGGTCAGCAAAAGAAAAACTGTTCTTGTTTTCTTGGCTGCTGAATTCTGGAATAGATGGAATGTCTTGGAGTAGAAGACTCACACTACCAAACTCGGAGCTTGTGGAGTGCAAGGTGGAACAGACACATCCTGAAGATCAAAAGGAGCTGGCAGCCAGGAGCACACCACAGCAGCAAGCCTCAGTGTGGCTGCGTAAAACTTACTCAACATAATAAACTACTTGAAATTGATGGACTAAGAAAAAAAACTTGAAGAAGGGGTTACTTAATGAAATTATACAATGTGCAGAAGTTTCCCCGGCTTTTCTGAAATATTTTCGTTTTCCTTGCTCCCCTTTCATGTACTGCCATCTCGATCTTTGGAGGCTGCAGTGATGAAGGTTCCTCCAGCTTCCATCTAGGCCATCTGCTTTGTCTGCTGTCAGCCTGTTTAGGTCTTCAAACTCATTGCAGGCATGCACTCAAAACCTTTAGTGGCCCTTCTCCCACACATTTTCCCAAAACAGACAATTAGCATCCTACTTTCAACTACCCAGGCCCTACAGCCTTCTCCTTACGAACCCTCTTCGATGCTATCCAGGTCAGTAAAGTAACTACAACAAAACTGTTGCAGGACTAAATTCTGTACCTAGAAATATTTGGGAGGAGCACGGGAAGCAAAGTTTGTGATTTGCTTCCAATCATCTAGTCAGCACCAGGACGCAAGGAAGATAATCTTTTTTCTCCATATAACTTTTGAGGCACAGAATTAAAGAGCTTCCAGCAGATTGCCTACTGGTTCAGGAAAGTGTTACTCACAATGGAGCGTGGGCTACCAATTGCCCAACACCACCTAAACTCTATTTCGGGCTGAGAACACCAACTCATGTGTAACATATGAATCCAAATGGGCATGTATGTACAATCACAGAATCATTAAGGTTGGAAAAGACCTTTAAGATCATCAAGTCCAACCATCAATGAAACATCGTTAGGTTCAGTGCTTGGTGTCTTGTCTTCAGAGCCAATTTGTTGTTCATTACTGCAATTATATGGGGTAAATAGATAAGAGATGATTACTGCAGTAGAAAAAAAGAAAGATTACATTGCTTCTAAAAAAATAGAAGAAGAAAATAGATATCTGAAAAATAGAAAATAGATCTAAAGACAACAGATCTTGGTATGCAGGAGATGAACTGGAGGTAAAAGATGATGATTTATTGGACAAAAAAATTGTTCCAAACAGCAGACTGAGTAAATGCTGCAGATGCTGTTAACAAAAGAAAGAGGAAAAAAAAAAAAAGAAAAAAGCTGTAAAAAATGTAGTTGAAGTCTTCAAAATATAAAGATTCCATGTATTTGTAAGACCGATATAAGTAGTACATACATATTTAATGCTTTAAAAATTCATAATGTATTTGCAGCAAAGAACATCTATAACACATCCACAACCGCTGCAAATGTATTCCTTCATTTTAAGGGCTGTTCATTTCATTACCAATGGTAAGTGAACACATAAGCCCTCTGCAGTGAAATATGTGAGCGTAAAGTAAAGTAAATCCATTTGTGGTGGTTGCTGATGTATTACAAATTTCAGTGCCATAAACACTTCATGAATCATCTTCAAAATAATTCTACATTGGTATGTACTTCAGTAACAATCCATCGATAGTTAACCTTGCAGACATTAGCAGGAAATGTAGCCTTGGATGAGTTGGAGAAAGGTAGTGCCCTGATTCTTTAAATTTGTGACAAAACAGAAACCCTGACACAGGACACAAACTTAAGGCAATGGACAAATCAACTTTCACACACAAAACATGAAAAAAGAGATGTACCATTCTGATGGTGAGATTAACCTCAGATTTCTGAAGCACGTTTTAGTTCTTGACAACTTAGAGCATTTCGAGCACTTGCTTTCTGGATGATGTGTTGAATGGAATCGAATAAGGAAAACTATAATAGCTTTGGAGTTTTGGTTAGGTTGAATTTGTCACTTGCCGGTGCTCTGCAGAGCAAGGATGATTTGCTGTGTATCAAATACTGGAGTCTGAATAGTTTAATGCTTTTGTCTTGATGTCAGAAGAAGGCATTAAACTCCTGTTGCTGTTGTTACCTTTCTGTTCTTAAAGTTCTACTCAGGAAAATAATTCTGGGATATTTGACCGAAACTTGTAAGGTTTCAGATTTCAGTCCCAAAGAATAAAGTTAACTATATCACATAGATTTAACACCTACTTAATTATAAATTTATAGTTATTTTCATAGAATCTTTAAGTAGAAAGATACCATGTCTATTTTTAATGCCCAAATAGCAGTATCTTCATGTGTTTATATCTAAATATCTATAATATTAGAGATTTAGAGAGAGTTTCTTTCCAACTTACTTGTTGGTGATAAAATGTTAATCTGTTTCATTTCTCCAGGAAGTTATTTTGAAATACCATCTTTCTCTCCCCTGACTTTGGCTTATAGCATACGTAAAATTTGTCTTGAAGAAACATCTCAACAAAACAACTGCATGCCCAACTCATCAGCATCTACTGATTTTTATCTCTGTACTTTATCTCCAAGTTATTCTGAGAGCGCTTGGGACTGAAGACCGTTCAGATAGGGCTGATAGCTTATTGCTTTATATGTGGAAAAAGGTCGAAGTGGTTTAACTGACCTTTCTTGTAGGAAAATTACAGGTTTCCATGTTGTCATTTTATTATCCTATGTGGATGGATTGGTTCACAGATTAAACATTAACAGGTTCTGTGCTTCCCTTCCTATTTTCATTTCCATTTATATTTAGGCAGGGCTATGGATGCCTTGAAAAGAATTGTTAAAAGCAATGATGTAAGCATTTTTGTCTTTAAGTTTCGGATATTTGCAAGGGAGGAGGCATGCCCTGCTACTTAAAGAACCAGAGCAGGACTCCAGGAAATTTTAATCCAATTCCATCTCCATCTGACTCCTGAGGATGCCACTGCCACAAACAACTTCCCCTTTCTCTTTAGTTCTCAAATTATTTTCTTCCCTCTAAAATGAGAACAATGATCCTGATTTTCTTCGTAAAATAGCTACTAGACTATTTAGCTGCAAACACACAGCCCAGCTACCGAGTAATTCTGTGCTGGCCTCTATGGGCCAGGCTGTTACTGGTAAGCAAAGTAAATACTACAGATGATACAGAAAGGCTTTGTAGTTCTTGTCATAAATATGGGCACCTTGGCAGACTAGAGGGCATACTCCTCAATACTTTGGTATCAATTCATGGGGAAAGCATCTGAGCTGGAGAGTCTAGTTAAGCAATTTTAGAAGATACTCAGGGTATATCTGGCGCTGTGATACGTTGCCTTTAATTCTTGCATTGCCATAGCAGGATGCAAAGCAATTGAAGGACTGACAGTTTTTACGGTTCCTTCAAGTATAATTTCTTTTGATTATGCCATGATTAATAAACTTTTTAACACAGAATCATTTGTACAGGTTTGGAAGTACTTTTTCCACACTTGCAGATTATGCAGTTTACTCTTTCCAGGGCTGCCTGAACAAACTGGCATCTACGACATCTTCGGAATGTCCTAACACTTTCATCACAACTTCTAACTTTTCACCCTGCATCTGGGGAGCTAACTGATTGAAACCTGCATTTACATATATACAAAACTTAAACTTCTTATTTGAAGTATTGATGGAAATACTCACGCTCAAAGACAGAATTTGAAAAAATATTTTGTGAAAACTACTTGATTCTCAATTCTCCAAAACATGAGTTTCTAGCTAGCCTTTGTAATTCATGAATTACTGGATTTTAAAATTATCACCTGCCCCTCAGCCTAATGGTTTTGGCGTTACTCCAGAATTGAAGACAGCAATGGAGCGTGGACAAATGTAATTGACAACCTATGGTTAGCAATTGCCTAACATCAGACCTGGTTCTATGTTTGACAGCAGAGAAAAGATTTAAAACAGATTAATCAACAACAAATACGGAGAAGCTATTGTTTAGCCAAGAGAAAGAGAAAGAAATTCCCTGGAAATAATGAAATATTTTCCAAAACATTTGGCTGTAAATGCATATTTTTTTAGGTGGAGAATCAAGCTGAAAAGTAGCGCATGGTAAATAAGAAACAACAGAGGAAAAAGCTTGCAGAGGTATATTCACTCACTTACAAGCGTAGAGAAAATCCAAGAACTGCAAGAAGTCAGATCTTCCACAATCTCTGACTATACGTCTTTGGGAATTAAACTGCAGTTATAGAAATAGGGAATTTCTTTCTAGCATTTTTAGCGCTAATGTAGTCACATCTCTGCTCTCATATGCAGAATATATATTAGATTCATAAAAATGAATTGAAATTTACTATTTCCTGGATTATCTTATTCCAGTTAAATCCTTATTTCATAAGGCAATTGCTGAAGATAAATAGAAGTTCATGAATTGTTCATAAACTGCAAAAATTCAGAAGTTAGAGATGAAAAATGTAAGACACAACCCTTCATCACAAATTCAAGTCCAGGTTTGACATCAGCAGCGACCAAGATCCATTTTCATCTTATCACCTGAAGGCTTTCTGGTAGCATTTGTAAACTTGGTTTGTACCCTCAGTTCCATCTTTATAGGATAAGTGGCCACATGAATAATTCACTGAAACTCTGGAACTGGTCAGAAACAAGAAGTTGTGAAATGTAAAGTCTCCTTCATCCATCCACTGTATAAACACCACATATGAGCTAATTTTCTAACCTTTCACTAAGCTTTATGTGAAACTAGACACCTAGGAGTTCTTGCACATTTTTAATAAAATAAGGCTCCTCAAATATCAATTCTTTCTAATAATATAATCCTCTGGAAATGCCACCTTTGAGGTTTTTCTGTCCTTTACTGGAAAATGATTAGCAAAACCTTCTCACCAGGGACCTTTCTCTATGCAACCATTAAAAAAAAAGTTTCTCCCTAGCGGAATAATTTCTATTTTCCGTTAGAGTACATCAGAGTTACTTAAAGGAAAGCATCAAGGGGGGCAGGCGAACATGCCACTGTATATTTTACATTTTTCATGTTTCTTGTCTTATGGGTTAGATTCATGGGATTTTTAGTGGAATGTGATAATGTGTGGCACCTTAAACATTTTTTAATATGCATGAGAGAGAAGACATGGAGACTGATCCCCACCTTTCTCTCGGCAGATGGTAAACAGCGTTCTAGAAGTGATTCTTAGCATTACACCTGAGCCACTTCATCTGCAGCATGTTGGCTCTAATGACTTCTAGCCTACGATGTTGCAAAGGACAACTCCCCTCCAGCGTTGACATGAAGAGACACTGAAGGCCACTAATGCTCAGATAGAGTCTGTACTAAAAATTGAGTGTACATGGGTAGTCACTAAGTTTATTTCTGTAACTACATCTATGGAACTAGAGTTTTGAATAGATCAGATTTTTGTAAGATTTTATGCAAATTTAAAAACTTCACCCATTCTTAATCTGTCAGAAGAATTTTCCTGAGAAAGCGATTGACGTAGGCATTTATTTTTTCCTTACAAAGTTGATTTTATCATCACTTTGAGACTTTAATCAAAATAGATGTAGGGTTCATATTTATGGACCAGTTTGTACCTGCACAGACCACCACTGGAGAACTGTGTCCAGTGCCCTCCATTTATCACTATTCACTACACTACATGCACATTTTTAGAAATTAAAAATTACAACTGACTTACTCTTCTACTGCTCCCTTTAGAGCAAGTGAAAATTTAGCCTACAGGTAGCCTACAGGCTATCCAGATGCAGAGAAGTTGGGAAGTAATCTGAGAATTGTCCCTGTGCCAAATGTTTTAATTAAAAAACCCCAAACAGCACTCCTTAAGACACTTGTGCTTACAAAAAGAGTCAATACACAAAACATACAACAGCAAGCAATATTATATAGCTAGGGCTATTTCAGCTACACCTGTCTTAATAAAGACACTACTTTCTTGCTAAGAATTGTGCTGAAATAATCAGCTAGAAGCGATGATAGTCATACTGCAGCAACATCACACACTTTAGTACTTTGATACATGCCAAAGATTTTCTGACATATATTTACAGCCGGGCAATGAGCATAGAAAATATCGCATCAATACACAGATAAAAACGATGCTTAATATGGTTTTACAAAGCACCTTTGCAAATTGCCTTTATGCAAATAAAGGCCACATGTTAATTGCAGAACTGCTTTGAATACTGTAAGGGATTAAGCAATTATGGTTTTTTTATAGAATAGAGTCAATAAAAAAATAATACTCTCTCTTCCAGTCTACTACATAAACTTAATTATGAGTTAAAGTGTTAATGAATCTATAGTAATTTTACACTGAGAACAAGACAGATTGTAATAGGCTAACCAGGACTCTTTGTAACATTAATTTCCGTGAGAGTTCAGCTAGGCACCTACTTCTTCAGAAAACCCCTTTAGGTTACAATTTATCCTTGAGGAAACAAGTTTTTAAAATCTGACATGGCAGTAAGAGTTAGGCTTCCAAGGGGCTTGATCATTTTCAAAATGAGAGTTAGGACCCCAAACCACTTGAAATTCTACAGATGTTACAGAAAAAGTTGTGTGATTAATCTTTAGCAGACTCTGTAAGGTTTTTCAGTAAGAGTGAGGGACCACTACTAATTTTTGTTATTAACCTCACTTGATAGAAAGATAATTTGCTTCTCCATTAATGTTACTCGCTTTAAAATATTTCTAGTGGTTCTCCAATTAATCCATGCACTTCACGTGATTGCAGGGTGACTAATTGCAGAGTAGAATAATGCTTTTTATTAATATGTGTGGCAAAAAAATGAACCTATTTTTAAAAAGAAGGCTTTCTTCAGTGGGAAGCATTTCACAATTTTTACGTTTCCCAGGCCTGAAAAGGGGTGGACTATGACCCATATGTAAGGATTCCTAGGTAAAAGATTCCAGAAGCATATAAACCTAGGATTTGTATTGTTTTCTTACACTAAACACAGTTACAATCTTTCAGCACATTAAAAAAACTTTTTAAAAAACCCAGACCTGATGGGCAAATAACATTGTCCTTGTAACTGGTGAGAAGCAGGTATCTGTAACACCATTTCTCTTTCCTTCATTGCACAATACTGGCGTTGTACTTCTGTATAGTAACGGGAAACCTCCATTTCGTGGGAATCGGTGAATATGGGAACATGATGGTGTAAACATTTAGTTCAGTTAATAAAACAGATGTAGCACATCTGAACTGCGCAACAACAAAAACAAAGACTTTTTGCAAGGACCATTGGTTTCTGCAGCATTTAGGGAGTTTGTGTCAGCTTCATTTTAAGCTCAGCAATAGAACCATCAATTTAATTAGGTAGGAAACAATGCAAATGGCATGGAAATTGATTTGGGATGTAGAAAGCACACGTTTTTGGAGATTTTTCTCCTGAATTGCTTATTAACAGACCAGTTAATACTGCCAGATAAGTAGCTATGTTAAAATTCCCAGGTTAACACATCAAAAAACTGGAAGACTCCGTATATCTATGAACCTTTATTACTGCTTCCTGCACATGCAGGGAATCAATATCAGAAAATTTCATGGCTGTATTCTCAAGCCTCCTGTCACAGCTGTGCAGACGAGTAGTACGAGGCCCGATCTCCTACTGCTCTGCGCCTCATGCACTTACTTCCCTGGGCCCCAAAGCAGTTGCATAAAGCATACGAAATCCAAGGCAGTGTATCCACGTTTTATACAAGCTTTTTTTTAAAACCTTACATTGGCATAAATGGTTAAGTGAAAGGCAAAGAGCAAATCAGACCCCAAAACACCTTCTAATGACCTCTCCTCACAGATGCCACCCGTGCAGCCCCTCAGCTACCAGAACCTTGCAACATAAATCCAGTACAGCAGTGAAGCCTCTTAGGAAACATTTCGTGGACTGATCACATGGGGGTTGTTTTTGATGTAAATTGTGCAAACTAGCTAAAATGAAGATGGCGAAGTCAGTTTTATAGAAAATTACAGCACTATAGGCAGCATCCACCACGTTTATTACCTACAGTTGAACTTTCGCTGTCACTCACTATGGATAAACAATATACCCTTGCACTTACCTGTCATTTATCCCTGTCCTGCAAGTATAAATAACACAAAACCATGGCACATGGTCCCTCTTTCACCTTTCTGTGGACTAGAACCATGCACAGTTGAACAGACCATAGCTCACTATGTAAAGGTAGCTGTGTTTTGAAGAATATTCTGCCCCGATTCCGTACTCAGTCAGGATACTAAATCTGTGTTTGAAAGATACATTTGACTGCACACCAACAAAGTAAAATGAATTTCCTACCAATTAGCCTTTACCCGTTAGAATTAATAACCTACGCAAATTCTCCAGTGAGACGCAATTCTTCCACAACACTGACAAAATCGCTCCCCCGTACCCTTTTTCTGACTTTTCATCTTTTAGTACTTTAAATATAAAATTATTGCACTCATCCTCCATGTCTTCCTGCTGTCTTTATATACATGTTTCCTCATTTCTCTGTTTCATAATAATAGCTTTGTTTCCTTGCATTCCACTCTATTTTATGTCTTTCTTTTCACGAGACAAACTCTTATGAATTGAGTGCCAAGAGTAAAAGCTCCACCACTTTAGCACTCCTGAGTGGCAAACGGTACAGGAAGTTTTGAAGAGGTCTTCATTGAGCAGTCTTCACCTTCTGTAAAGTGTCAGAAAATAATGAGGTGATGAAAAGTTTGTGAAACAGGACGTGAAGAGCTATGCGTCAAGACATCGTACTCTCGTAATCCACTCACAAATCCCTTCTGTATTCCATTTTTGATCAAAGTATTACAAGGTTTTTAACAAAAGGATCACAGTAATCAAGACTGGACTTTACTGCAGTAAGTAAATGAGAAACTTTGATGCGAATAATGTGCTAACATATTTTTCTATCTTTACTATATGTTGTTCATTTCTACCGTGTAAAATTATTTAAACCTCATAGACCTCATGATTACCGTTACTATAAGGAGAATTTTGTTTCCATAAACTTTCCCAAGCAAGGCTCAGAAGTACCATAAAACCATCTAACGTGGGTTAGTAAGCCCATGTAACACTCCTGGAGCTGAAGGAGAACACAGTCTGCCTTACAAACCTTTGAGATAGAAGATTAATTCAAGGAACACGTGCAACTTGTTCTACAGTGGCTACCAGGTCATCACCAGGGCAAGCTTGGTTCTTTTCAAGGCACCACCAGCTTGGCCAACTCCGCTCTGTCCCGCAGTGGGGCCGTTAGAGTTGGCTGCAACCAGTTTGGGTTTTTTTCTTAGACTTTCTATAGCAGTAGATTGAAAACCACCTTCAATGTGTCAAATTAACAAACAATAAAACCCCCTCGGAGACCTAGACAGTAATGCAAAAGAAGAATTTGCTGTTCTTAATTAAAAGCGCAATTATGTATAAAATTGAATTTGCGTATTTACTTTTTTTTAGAAAGAAACGGACTACTCATCTGGAAACTAGCAACACTGCAAACTTACAGCAAGTATTAAAAGCTACTATTAAACAGTTTCAAATTTTGATCTTTACCCAAAAATCAGATTAAAAATGCCCGATTATAACAGAAACACTCATTCCTAAGGTACTGTTATTCAACACTTTTTTTGCTTCATGAAATTTGTCTCCAATCAGAGAAGATTCTGCCTCTTGTGTCTGCTAGAGTAGACTT
Organism: Phaethon aethereus; assembly: GCF_964289735.1. Lineage (NCBI taxonomy): Eukaryota > Metazoa > Chordata > Aves > Phaethontiformes > Phaethontidae > Phaethon > Phaethon aethereus. The sequence continues at coordinate 15,498,146 of NC_138591.1, forward strand.
AGTTTCTTACAGCCATGACTGTGCCCTCAGAGCCAGTTTGTATTTCTGTAACTTCATCATACTGTCAGAGAATTCCTATCTTATTTATACAGCTGTAGAAAAATCAAGCCAGAAGAGTTCTGAAAACCCATCAAACTGTAAACTGCTCTAAAATAATAAAAAAAGATCACATTATCACATTATTAAAATGCATACACAAACACTCATTAATAGGTTACAACTCTGGTAAGGTTTGCATTTATGAGATGCAATGAACAAAACCACTATAAATTTTAAAGGAATTAAAAATTGTTTTACTACACCATGTTAATAATAGAAAGACTATTCTTTGAAAGTAACAGAACAGAAAAATAAGGCTAAATCTTGTCTCACGTCATATGAACCATCATTTCAAGACTATCAGCGTGTTTTGGTTGTTAGATGCAGTGACACAAAACTAATTTATGGTGACCAGGCAGAAAGCATCCAGCCAGAGAAAACCTCCCCAATAATCAATGACAAAAGAGTCACCTCAGTTGGGTTTTCACTGCAAACTATGACAGCTTCAGTACACACAGCTTACCCACTCTCTCCTCTCTGCCAAAGAGAGAGAGGTTTGGAAAACTACATTAAGCCTGAAATTATGTAGCATCATGGAGTATGTGCCCATGATGTAAGTGCTTCTGATCCAAAGGTAGGCTCGTAATTTACCCAGTGACTACAGGCACATACATTTTTTTAGTGTTCTGGGTGAGAATATATATAATATACATGCAACTTCTACGTTTTTATTTAAGGCAAAAATTATGTGAAGCTGTGGCAAGTGTTTGGAAAAAAATTAACCATGACAACGAGCAGTGTTTTTAGTGTTCTACTGCGCAGTTATAAGCCTGATACTGCACGCTTCTGCATTCTAGGGAATTGCAGGTGATTCACTAGAACGTCTTCTGTCTTACAGCGCAGTAACATACGACTTTGAAAAAGCTACAGGAATAAGTAGTCACTGCTGCTTCCATCTAGAACTTTGTGCTGCTTTTAATAATCATTCAGGTGAGAATTATGTAAAGCAGATAAAATAGAAATTGCTTTAAATTTTAAAATCACTATCTGGATAAAATACAACTTTTCTTTTATGCGACAATCCATAAGGCTTTTACACAAAATCCTCAAATTGGTGCATGCAGGCCCAGCAGATTGTAGAAACTGGGTACAGGTCTACATTTAAATTTAGAATTATCTTCTCTTTCTGAGAGAATAAAAAAAATCAAACAATGCTTAAAATTATACTTTCCCATTTACTGCATTCTCAGGTAATATTTATAATAAAACCAATGCACCTGCACAGTTTTAATAGCAGACTATCCAAACAAGTGTTTTATACAGAGAAGGACAGAGACACTGTGATCACATCCTATTTCGATGACACTACAGTAACTTTACCCTTAGTAACAAAACAGAAAAAAAATAGCATGCATAAATTTGGAAAACTTAATGTGCTTTATGGATCCAGCTCATAGTATACTGTACTGAAAGAAGGCAAGTAGGTCTTGTTTCATTAGTATTTGCTTTAAAACACAACTTATTGTCAATGTCAGTAGAAAATATAGTGAAAGAGAATACACGTGTACCTTGTGCCTTCTACATTATGCTGAAATAACCCAAAAATATGTATTTTTGTTTCAGTTAACATCTGTCCTATTAGATACTTCCAGAGGTTTTAAGGAAGGATATATCTGGAAAGTTTTTTATCCTATGGGCAAATTGTATCACTGTATTCCTCTCCTAATAGTTCCATGGGAGTTTAGCTACACATCTTTATGTTTGCAGTACATGTGATACAGCACATGCTCAACCTCAGTAAATAACACTTTTTAATTTCCTTAGGTGGAAGAATTTTCAGCAAAGTCTCCAAGTTATTTCATCATTTAAAGTATGGTATGCGTCACAAATAGACCTTTCTGTAGAAAAAAACGTATCATGGATTCTAACGCTTAGTCTAGAACGAAAATGAAATAATGAACACAGCGGAATGCCATGAGAAAGTTCTTAACCACTACTTATACCATTAGCTGTCTTAAGTGATTATGAAGTAATCATTTTAGTACCTACACTTAGTTCTTCAATTGGAAGATGGTATGCCCTTTATTTTATTGTCAAAAAAATCACCAGAAATCAGCACCAAAAGAGAACTTGCCATTACAAGCCACACAGAATTCCCTTTTTCTTACCTTTAACATTTTCCAACAAGATGATAATGCCTTTGATAGCCTCTGAAATTTGGAATTTTCACTCAACCTTTCAAATTAAGCTAGTTCATACTACTATAACGTACCCCTCAAAACAAAACAAAAAACAATTTTAAGGAGTCTCAGATAACCTATTACCTTTGAATATATGCAAAACTAACTACAATTCTAAGTTTTCTGAATATTAAAGACAGAAATATTTTCTGAATATTAAAATACATATTGCTAGTGTACAGTATAGATGGAAAGCATGATTAAACAGAATTATTCAGATCAGATTTTTAAGTAATGAATACATTTCAGGAAAACAGAAGTTGTTCATCAAAAATGAAAGAAGAGCCATCCTGGCAAACATCCTTCTGGTACTCAGTTCTCATTATCTTCTGCTGCTGCTTAGCTCAATAAAATGCGGCCTGCACCACCTGCTATACTGCTTGCCTTGCAAGACTGACACACAAATTTTGCCGTCTATTTCAGTGACTCAAGACTGCTGGACTGTGTTACCTGGAACGAATCTTTACAGCGGTGCAGCTGTTCTTCTTGGCCTCCACCTTCATGCCGTGATCCCACGGCGGTGTTTCTAATGTGGAAAGTCTAACTGAAATGAACAACAGAATAGGACAACTCATAGGAAAATGAGGAGCAAAGGGATATCTTCGCTCATCTCGGGAGAGTGGAGAAAGCCCAGCTGTTAAGGCCATGTAGGTTCCATTTCTGTAAAGACAACTGCACTTTGCTACATATAGAAAAGTTCTCAAAGAGGTAAGAAGCCTCTAGGGGAAGGAAAATAATAAAAATATTTTTTTCTAAGAGGCTGCACTCTCTTTGACAGTTCCTAGAAATTAGAGATAACAAAATTCATGTTATCTATAGATGCTTTGGTTTGTCTAGTTAGCCAGACCAAACTGGGTTGTTCAGAGAGCAAGAGTCTGATGCCGAGAGACACGGCAAGAGGAGGAGCCGTCTGCTTGAGCTGTGTGCTAAGAAATGGAACTTCTCAAAGGAAGAGGAAGACTTACTTCTCTTTTAAGAAACAATTTCTAAGTATTATCTAGTGGTTTCTACATACAAGGATTACAGCAGAGCGAAGCCAGGTCACAACCATACCTATATAACAACATGTATTTGTAGCAGTTTACCAATAGTTTGATCACTAACAGGTCACACCTTGAATCGTATCACACAGATCACAGTACCGCTTTCTCTATTATTTGCCATTTAAACTTTCAACGCTCATTTACGAGTCATACAGTATAAGCTTCCCACTAATTCTCATTTAATATGGAACCAGTAAAAAGTTTTGGTTGGCACCATTCCACAACTGAACTGTATATTTTCTTGGAGGAAAAAAAAAAAAAAAATTGAAAAAAAGCCTGCAGTGGAAGTACGAGGAAGCCACCCCTACAGTAATGCTATGGCTTCTGTCCCATCTCCGCTGATAAAATTCTTACAAATTCATAGGCATGAAGTGCAGCAGAAAATTTCATGCTTATATTGATGAGATTAATGGACTATAATCTCATTTCTAAGATTACTTAGAATTGATTTTATGGCTCCTTTCCTCTCGTGGGTTTCAAGCTCTGATTAAAGAAAGGCCTTGGCTATAAAACCTCTGCCTGAACTTTGCCAAATCTAGGGTGTGTTTTCACATGGTCTTTTTGTTGGAATCATATTCTCATTTTAAGAAAATATTTGCAAGAACATGCAAATATTTACAAATATCAGTAAGATTTTATCCTAAAGCAGGGAAGATTATTGATGACATAATTCTTTCATCATAATAATATAAATTTTCTGACAGTATATTGGCACTATATAAAGAAGAGATTGAGGACCTGAGTCAACAAAAGAGGTACCACAACATATTTGGTATGTTAACTTTTCAAAGTTAACACCACATTTTCGCAGTACTCCTCCCTTTTTATTTTTCTTTTGCAATATTATCCTCTGAGGAATGTAGCAGCAAGGAGCCTGGTGCTTGATGATGTATCACAGTAGCACATCATCAGAAATGTTGCTTTAACACTATGTTTTAAGAATAAGGTGCTTTAATGATACATTCCTCAAAGTCAGCACCAGCACAAATTCCGTCAAAGATAACAGTAAATAGACTGCATGCTCTATACTGACTTGGTAGTAATGCTCCCATATGGCATAGTAAACCAGAGAACATAGTCTAGAATCTTTAGATATAATTATACTATATGATAAATAAATAAATAGAAAAACATAGCATCTATGTTACTCTAATTTACCTTCACAGAAATGACCTAACAAATCTTCTCATTGCACACACAAAATTTTAGGATCGTTACTGGTTTTGGAGGATTACCTTTTCTATGTATGTAGTTTTAGAATTATACACAACTTTACTGATTAAAACTGAAATAAATGTTTTGCTGACTGTTTTCATCTAGAAATAGTGTATCATTGCTAGCTGACAGAGAAGAAGAGTGAAATGTAAATGTATCAGCAGAATACATTCCCACTTGGATGGTAAAGGAAGTCACTGTAATATCCACCCAATCCTACCAGATATTTGGTCATGGCCATTGTCATAATACATACTACTTTTCATAGTACAAAATTATTTTTATTTATTTTCTATTATGAAAGCGTACAATAAATGCTTGTAAACAGCTGATTATTCTAGCTTTCAGCATACAATCACAACTGGTTTTCAAAGTAACACTAGAAAGAAGCCTAAAACAACAGAATAATCTCTCATAACTATACACAGTCAAGAGGATATACTAATATAACCCTGTATAGAGAAAGTAAGTTTTTACAACCAGTTTGAAGGAAGCCGCTTCTAGACAAATATCAAATTTAGGAATAAAACTTGAAATACAAATGTGTGCTAAGTATTTTGTGTTTTATGGTCGAGTTTTGCGCAGGGAATTTCACACTTTATCACACTAGTTTCAAATACAAGTTACACCTTGGGGCCCTGTGGAGTAATCGCTGAGGGGTACTTTGGAAATCTACCCTCTAAGAACAGCCTCGAAACCAGGTGGAACGTAGCACTCATGTACAACGGGTCTGTGACATGGAGACTCCCTGAACGGCCTTGGATGTTGGCAACATCAGGAGCGCCTGGTGTGCTGACTCTGGGAGAGATTACATGGAGGGTGGAGCGGAGTGGAGACCTCACGGCCACGCTCTGTGAACACCGGAGTTTAGGGATGCACAGGATGTACATTGATAAGCTGCGCTTACAATGTCCTGGGCCAAGGACCTGCCAACTTTGATGAAGTGCTGTACTTAGAGTGAATTTTGCTAATTATAATATCATTATAATACTAAAATGCACACCCCTCTCAAAAGTTACCACCCTCCCAAGGTGCGACCCCTCCTCAATGAGCATGCGCACTGAATTTTTCCTAGTCTGTACCTTTAAACGTGAAGTGAGAGAATTCTGCACCAATCCTGATAAAGGTACGTATGACTAGAGTCACTCAAGCTCCACCTGCAAAGTAAAATACTACAAAATAGTGTTTTAAGAGCTGGATGTTAGGGAAGATACCATTGTCGTGTACTACTCTAACTTCTGGGATCAGTCGACGGGCTGAGCCTCTCTTCCCCCCCATCGGGATGCCGTTGGGTAAGATTCAAACACTTGGTCATACCAAGTGCCTCCCCGGGAAACTTAGAAATCTCTATAGAGTCACTTTATATCTTTTAACGTGTTTATAGCCAAGTAGTGTCACTCATATTTTTGGTATTTGCACGTGCTTTGCAGACAGTGAATTTATCACCGGCAATCCAAAGAACCCGTGTATCTGTTGCTTCAATAAATCGCACTATTGATTGACTCAGCCATGTGTGTGTGTCCCTGAACGCGACCGTACCTCTGAGTGCGGCCGTGTTCGTTCAGGAGGTGTCCGGCTGAGCAGGTAATGTGATGTTAGTAGTGCATCCGGACCCGTGATAGTCCAATGAAGGTGTTGGGCACGACCGGACTACTAACGCTGACTTTGGGCATCACTCAGAACCTAAGCTCAGCCGCCCCCAGTCCCTCTGATATCTGAGGATCGACTGGAAAGCAAGGGGGTTTAGTTTCTGCCAAATCGCTCTGCCTCTTAACGCAACAGGCCCTGAACCCAGATCTAGTCTGTTGGAGAAAGCAGGCTATTACAGCGTAGCTCAGATGACAGCAACACCCACACACTACCCAACTATGCTGCATGCTGTAATTAAATACCTAAGGTGAAACTTGCTTTGCATCTACAAAGGAAGATATGTTTGATGACTCAGTATGGTCCAGCACTTGAAGCTTGCAAGCTACAAATTCCCCAGTCATCTCACACTTTCAGCTGAATTGCAGGCCTGGAAGAGAAGTCATTTTATAAACACACCTAATCAGATTCTGTTCAATATGCCAGGCAAATTGAAGGTAGACAAGTATATTCAGAACAGGCATTTGAAATGAATTTCACATATGAAATCAATCTAACAACCAAAAAAATAATGCATTTGGTGACTCATCTGAATATCAGAACATCAGGAACCGAGGAAGGGAGAGAGACTGGAATAACTAAGTCCCGAGAAGCGCGTGACGCGTGAGTACAAACAGCGCAAGGGAAGTTCCCATCCCTCTGCTCACAGAGGACCAGTAGGAAGGAACAAACAAACAAAAAGAATAAAGTCTCAAGAGTGCAGAGGGATGCCTGGGAATGGGGAAGAAATAAAAACAGCATATGAAAGTCTGTGTGGAAAAGTTTAAAACATTTCATCATCTCCTGTACTTTCCCCAATCAAAGATGAAAAGAAGACTTGCAGTCAAGTGAAAGCAAAAATACACAAGCAAAGTATTCACTGTATTTCTAAGACAGATATTCATTGAAATATAGTATAACATCCTGATATTAAATAGCATTATAGTTTAGCTTCTCCTCAGAGGACTGCTCCTGAGATACAGCCTTGCCCTAACATACTTGCCTCCTGTTCCACAGAGTGATCAGATGTACTGTCCTCCTATCATTAAATGGCAAAAACCAAGCCTTAAAACCTTAAAACCAAGCCTACCTGGGACTCCCTGACAAGAAAACAAAACAAAACAAAAGCCTGCTAGAAAAAAAAAAAAACAACTTTGCACTGGCCAGATCAACCTGGTAATGGGAAAAATGGCTCCTTCACAAATGCAACAAGCTAGGCACAGATTTTCAAAGATCTAGCCTTATTCTAATTCCAGGGATATCAAACAGTCCTCAGGGCTGAAAAATACAGTACCCTTGCTAAATTTTGAACATTCAGCCCTGAATCCTCCTCCAGCACTCAGAAAAGCTATGTCCTTTAAAAAGGGGAATACTAATCACAGATATCATTTTTTCATTCTTTGTTTTGACAGAATTATGAGACCATTAATGACAAAGAAAAGAACTGAATACAAAAAACCCTGCAAACTTTTAGCTGAAATTGATCTGCTAACAAAGCTGAGCTCTGATTGTACCTTAAGATTCTTTTAAATCAGGGGAAAAAAAAAGTAAGCAAGACTAAAAATTACATAGTAAAGGACAATGAAAGCACACATGTAGACATGTATCCATGTAGCAGCCCAAGAGGAAGTTCCTAAATGCTGCCTGGGCAGGAATTTGTCCTTTCTTAAACATGTTTCCCCAGACGTGCCACCAGTCACAGACGGCCTCAGCTGTCTCCTGCGGTGGGGCCACTGTGTTAATTTTCTTCGTAGCAGCCCCGATGGTGCTGTGGTTTGGATCAGTGACCGAAACAGAGCTGATGAGAGGGATGCGTTAGCTACTGCTGAGCAGCGCTTACCCAGCCTCAGGGCCTTCGCTGCTCCTCAGGCGGCCCCACCAGCCCCTGGGCCGCGGGTGCACAAGAAGCTGGGAGCTGCCCCCCCCCCGACCAAAGGGGTATCGCAGAGCATTTGGTGTCGTGCTCAGCAGTAAAAGCTGGGGAAGGAGAGAGGAAGGGGAGATGTCCAGAGTTAGGGCGTTTGTCGTCCCAGATAATCTCTATGAGTGGTAAAGCCCTGTTTTTCCTGAAAAAGCAAAACATCTGTTTGACGATGAGAAGCAGTGAATAAATTCACTATTTTGCTTTGCTTGCATTTGCCGCTCAGTAAACTGACTTTATCTCAAGTCCTGAGTTTTCTCTCTTCTACCTGTCCAATTCTCTCCTCCGTCCCATTGGCGGGTGAGTGAGCGAGCAGGCAGGGCGGCTTTGGCTGCCAGCTGGGGTCAACCCACCACACCACGTTCCTGTTTGCAAGACTTCTTCGTAAGAGACATATATCTAAGGTTTCTTCCCTCAGTACCCTGATACTTCTCTTTCCACCTATCACATTTTATATATTTTTTTTATTCATGGATTCCTGAAAGCTAGGAAAGTCACAATTATTAGTTTACATGCAGGCTAACTTGCAAGGACCTGACCTTCACCATCAATTCATTCACATTGGTTTTGATATTATGAACACAGATTCTCTGTGAAACCATTTTGGCCATTCTTCCTCCTACCTTGCCCTGGCATAGAGCTGATGTACTTCCTTCTATCTTCAGCCACTGCGGGGCGCGGCTTTCTTACATTAAGGGCCTCTTAGGTGGGTCTGGCAGAATTTGAGCATTATCTGACCCCGTACAACAACAGTATTCTCCAGAGGGTCCTTGCATTTACTTTATTTGTCCTTTGTACTTATTCACACAAACACAAAGGAACCACAGGGCAATGGTGAATTAGGACCCAAATTTTAATTCTTGTTCTAGATTCTTGATTGGTTTTATTCCACTAGAGGCAAGCTCTCAGGACATAAACAGAATTAAAAATGCATGCACTGAACTTAAAATGTAATACAATAAATGAAATGTGATACTCTTAATAGCTTTAGCTATTGAAAGTTCAAAGGCATACTGTATTTCAATTATAAAGTGAAACATTTTGTTCAAAGGAAAAACATCTGCAAATTCCCTTCTGGAGATTTTCTTTTGCTATTTCACTATTTCTAACCCAAAACTGCATGGGAAGTACTATCATATATCAAACCAATTTGGTTCACCAAACCAGGTTATCAAGATGACCTAATTTAATCTCTCTCTGACGAGGACGTTTCCTTGAAAGGCTATATAGTGTCCCATGGTTTACCTTGGTTTAGTCTATTAAGCAAAGAAAATTAGTGGACTATGCTTCTTTCTATTTCTAACATATCTTAATTAAAAATGCTTTAAGAAATCCTTGTTGAATATTTAGGAAACTTGTACAACTTAACTTGCTATGGAATGGCTTGATCCAAGACTACTACAGACATTGAAAAAAAAGCCATTTAACCAAGCTATAACACTCTGCACAGCCCCGAATGCAGCCACCACAGGCACGTGCTGTGGATTGCGTTATCTTTACTCTGAAGTCTGTTCTTTTTTATGGGTATAATTCAGTGTTTGTCTATTTTTAAGAAACTTTGGCATCTAAGATACAAATAGTGATAATCTGCACACACACTACTATAACGTGCACAATCTCAGTTTACAGGTTACAGAAGCACAGACAGACAAATCACTACAGTAAACAATTTATGTAGCATTTTTTACCCTTTCTTAAATATGTTGTCACAGAGATGCCACCAGCATCACTGATGGGCTCAGCTTTGGGCAGCAGCGGGTCTATGTTAAAGCCATCTGAAACTGGCTCTGCTTGACACGGGCGCAGCTCCTGATCTCATCTCACAGAAGCCATTGCTACAGTCCCCCCCATTAACAAAACCTTACCATGTAAGCCCAATACGCAGAGACAGCATACAATGCAGAAAAAAATTACTGAGAAACTTAAAAAACCTCAGTAAGGTTAGTAAGAAATCTCTTTATCACATCAATCATCTACTACATGTTGCTGTAGTAGAATCTGTAGTAGACTGAACTGAATCAGTAGTACAAAAAGGCAGCTTCCACTGCTAGCTTGAATTTTTCAAATGATACGACATAAGAAAAAACCAATACAGTTTTCAATCATACTTCATACATCACAAGACCTTAATTACATTCATTGTAAAAAAAGCTAGTGCAAAAAAGTGGCCTAGATGTAAAGAACTGTATAGTTATGATGAGTCAAAATTGGACAATATGTCAAAAAACACACTACTGATATAAAGTCTTCAAGCTTGACTCCCTGCGACTTACATGATAGAAAGCAAAAACATCTGGACATGGCCAGTGCAATATTCCACATTTATACAGACAGTTTCTACTGCTTCTATTTCCTCCTGTATCAACTCTTTTACCACTAAAAAAAGGGAAAGAGCTTCTCTGAAAGAGGAATGGGGAAGGAAACATCGTACATCCTTCTGTGAACACTGGTCTGGAGAAAGCTGAAAGCATGTCTGTGGGGAAGATACAGAAGAAGGAGGTAGGAGGGGAGAGCTGCAGTTTGGTCACTGCAGCTCTTCCACTTTCGCCATTTTGCTTTCATTCTATAAGTGAAGGAAAAAACATGAAAACATATAAAAGGGAAACTATTGGCTTACTAGATGGACCTTATAATGCATGATATAGAGATATTTCCCATTACTGTAGATTTTTTTTAAACTCTGATATATGGTGTTACATACATTTAAATGTTTTTTTGGATGGATGGATGTACTATTAACATGCACTCATCAAAGCAGCTATGCACTACAACCAGAGTGTAAAAATTGGGTTGAATGGCTGCCAATGGACAATTAAAAGCATTTTAGTTGACCAAGCTTGCAATTCAAATTCAGTCAAAGACATTCCCACTGCATGCTCTGAAGCAATTAAAGTCTGTTGCAGATACGCTTTTAGATGTAAACAGGACAAACATTTGTGTTCTTGTCTGAAGCATAAGAAGTTGTTTTACTCTGCTTATGCTATAAAAATCCATCTAACCAGGATTATTAGAGGTTGGTATGTTAAGCTTCAGACCGTCACTCTAGTGAGTTACTTAGATGGAGAGCTTAGTGGATGAGCGAGAGACCGTGGACGTTGTCTACCCAGACTTTAGTGACTTTGACTCCGTTTCCCACAGCATTCTCCAGGAGAAACTGGCAGCTGATGGCTTGGACGGGTGTACTCACTGGGTAAAACACTGGCTGGATGGCCAGGCCCGAAGCGTCATGGAGAATGGAGTTCAAGCCGTTTGGCGGGCAGTCACCAGTGGTGTTCCTCAGGGCTCAGTACTGGGACCAGTTCTATTTAATATTTTAACTGAAGATCTGTATGAAGCGATTGAGTGCACCCTCAGTAAGTTTCCAGACAACACCAAATTGGGTGGGAGTGTTGATCAGCTTGGGGGTAGGAAGGCTCTGCAGAGGGATCTGAACAGGCGCTGGATCGATGGGCCGAGGCCAGCTGTATGAGGTTCCACAAGGCCAAGTACCAGGTCCTGCGCTTGGATCACAACAACCCCATGGAATGCTACAGCCATGGGGAAGAGTGGCTAGAGAACTAGCTGCCTGGTAGAAAAGGACCTGGGGGTCTTGGTCAACAGCCAGCTGAACGTGAGCCGGCAGTGTGCCCAGGTGGCCAAGGCGGCCAACAGCGTCCTGGCCTGTATCAGCAATAGTGTGGCCAGCAGGAGTAGGGAAGTGATTGTGCCCCTGTACTCGGCACTGGTGAGGCCGCACCTCGAATACTGTGTTCAGTTTTGGGCCCTTCACTACAAGAAGGATGCTGAGGTGCTGGAGCACATCCAAAGAAGGCCAGCAAAGCTGGTGAAGGGTCTGGAGAACAAATCTTATGAGAAGCAGCTGAGGGAATTGGGGTGGTTTAGAGTGGAGAAAAGGAGACTCAGGGAAGACCTTAGCACTGTCTACAGCTACCTGAAAGGAGGCTGCAGCGAGGCAGAGGTCAGCCTCTTCTCCCAGGTAACAAGCTATAGGACAAGGGGAGACAGCCTCAAATTGTGCCAGGGGAGGTTCAGATTGAATATTAGGAAAACTTTCTTCACCAAAAGGGTTCTTAAGCCTTGGAACAGGCTGCCCAAGAAAGTGGTTCAGTCACTGTCCCTGGAGGGGTTTAAAAGACAGGTAGATGTGGTGCTTAGGGACATAGTTTAGTAGTGGACTTTGCAGTGTTCGGTTAACACTTGCACTTGATGATCTTGAAGGTCTTTTCCAACTGAAACAATTCTATGATTCTATGGCAACTGAAAACTGTATAAACATGCATGGATTAAATGTTCAGCCATAGTTGTGGGGAAAATTCTTATTTCCAGCTAGAATATAACAGGAGTGGAAGAATCCCTCTATTAGGAAAGCAGACGCTGGTTTCAAGAGATTATTTTTATAGCTTATCTTAAAAAAAAAAAAAAACAAGGAAAGAACGGAAAAGGAAAAGGAAAAGAGAAAAAAAGAGAAAGAGAAAAAGAGAAAAAAAAGAGAAAGCGAGAGAGAGAGAAAGCAAGAGAGAGAGAGAAAGCGAGAGAGAGCGAAAGCGAGAGAGCGAAAGCGAGAGAGCGAAAGCGAGAGAGCGAAAGCGAGAGAGCGAAAGCGAGAGAGCGAAAGCGAGAGAGCGAAAGCGCGAGAAAGCGCGAGAGAGAAAGCGCGAGAGAGAAAGCGCGAGAGAGAAAGCGCGAGAGAGAAAGCGCGAGAGAGAAAGCGCGAGAGAGAAAGCGCGAGAGAGAAAGCGCGAGAGAGAAAGCGCGAGAGAGAGAGCGAGAGAGAGAGCGAGAGAGAGAGAGCGCGAGAGAGAGCGAGAGAGAGAGAGCGCGAGAGAGAGAGCGCGAGAGAGAGAGCGCGAGAGAGAGAGCGCGCGAGAGAGAGAGCGCGCGAGAGAGAGAGCGCGCGAGAGAGAGAGCGCGCGAGAGAGAGAGCGCGCGAGAGAGAGAGCGCGCGAGAGAGAGAGCGCGAGAGAGAGAGCGCGAGAGAGAGCGCGGGAGGGAGAAAGGGAGGGAGAAAGGGAGGGAGAAAGGGAGGGAGAAAGGGAGGGAGAAAGGGAGGGAGAAAGGGAGGGAGAAAGGGAGGGAGAAAGGGAGGGAGAAAGGGAGGGAGAAAGGGAGGGAGGGAGAAAGGGACAGAGAGAGAGAAAGGGACAGAGAGAGAGAAAGGGACAGAGAGAGAGAAAGGGAGAGAGAGAGAAAGGGAGAGAGAGAGAAAGGGAGAGAGAGAGAAAGGGAGAGAGAGAAAGCGGGAGAGAGAGAGAAAGCGGGAGAGAGAGAGAAAGCGGGAGAGAGAGAGAAAGCGGGAGAGAGAGAGAAAGCGGGAGAGAGAGAAAGCGGGAGAGAGAGAAAGCGGGAGAGAGAGAAAGCGGGAGAGAGGGAAAGCGGGAGAGAGGGAAAGCGGGAGAGAGGGAAAGCGGGAGAGAGGGAAAGCGAGAGAGAGGGAAAGCGAGAGAGAGGGAAAGCGAGAGAGAGGGAAAGCGAGAGAGAGGGAAAGCGAGAGAGAGGGAAAGCGAGAGAGAGGGAAAGCGAGAGAGAGGGAAAGCGAGAGAGAGGGAAAGCGAGAGAGAGGGAAAGCGAGAGAGAGGGAAAGCGAGAGAGAGAGAAAGCGAGAGAGAGAGAAAGCGAGAGAGAGAGAAAGCGAGAGAGAGAGAAAGCGAGAGAGAGAGAAAGCGAGAGAGAGAGAAAGCGAGAGAGAGAGAAAGCGAGAGAGAGAGAAAGCGAGAGAGAGAGAAAGCGAGAGAGAGAGAAAGCGAGAGAGAGAGAAAGCGAGAGAGAGAGAAAGCGAGAGAGAGAGAAAGCGGGAGAGAGAAAGCGGGAGAGAGAAAGCGGGAGAGAGAGAAAGCGGGAGAGAGAGAAAGCGAGAGAGAGGGAAAGCGAGAGAGAGGGAAAGCGAGAGAGAGGGAAAGCGAGAGAGAGGGAAAGCGAGAGAGAGGGAAAGCGAGAGAGAGGGAAAGCGAGAGAGAGGGAAAGCGAGAGAGAGAGAAAGCGAGAGAGAGAGAAAGCGAGAGAGAGAGAAAGCGAGAGAGAGAGAAAGCGAGAGAGAGAGAAAGCGAGAGAGAGAGAAAGCGAGAGAGAGAGAAAGCGAGAGAGAGAGAAAGCGAGAGAGAGAGAAAGCGAGAGAGAGAAAGCGAGAGAGAGAAAGCGAGAGAGAGAAAGCGAGAGAGAGAAAGCGAGAGAGAGAAAGCGAGAGAGAGAAAGCGAGAGAGAGAAAGCGAGAGAGAGAAAGCGAGAGAGAGAAAGCGAGAGAGAGAAAGCGAGAGAGAGAAAGCGAGAGAGAGAAAGCGAGAGAGAGAAAGCGAGAGAGAGAAAGCGAGAGAGAGAAAGCGAGAGAGAGAAAGCGAGAGAGAGAAAGCGAGAGAGAGAAAGCGAGAGAGAGAAAGCGAGAGAGAGAAAGCGAGAGAGAGAAAGCGAGAGAGAGAAAGCGAGAGAGAGAAAGCGAGAGAGAGAGAGAAAGCGAGAGAGAGAGAGAGAAAGCGAGAGAGAGAGAGAAAGCGAGAGAGAGAGAAAGCGAGAGAGAGAGAAAGCGAGAGAGAGAGAGAAAGCGAGAGAGAGAGAGAAAGCGAGAGAAAGCGAGGGAGAAAGCGAGGGAGAAAGCGAGGGAGAAAGCGAGGGAGAAAGCGAGGGAGAAAGCGAGGGAGAAAGCGAGGGAGAAAGCGAGGGAGAAAGCGAGGGAGAAAGCGAGGGAGAAAGCGAGGGAGAAAGGGAGGGAGGGAGAAAGGGAGGGAGGGAGAAAGGGAGGGAGGGAGAAAGGGAGGGAGGGAGAAAGGGAGGGAGAAAGGGAGGGAGGGAGAAAGGGAGGGAGGGAGAAAGGGAGGGAGGGAGAAAGGGAGGGAGGGAGAAAGGGAGAGAGAGAGAGAGAAAGGGAGAGAGAGAGAGAAAGGGGGAGAGAGAGAGAAAGGGGGAGAGAGAGAGAAAGGGGGAGAGAGAGAGAAAGGGAGAGAGAGAGAAAGGGAGAGCGAGAGAAAGGGAGAGCGAGAGAAAGGGAGAGCGAGAGAAAGGGAGAGCGAGAGAAAGGGAGAGCGAGGGAGAAAGGGAGAGCGAGGGAGAAAGGGAGAGCGGGAGAAAGGGAGAAAGGGAGAAAGGGAGAAAGGGAGAAAGGGAGAAAGGGAGAAAGGGAGAAAGGGAGAAAGGGAGAAAGGGAGAAAGGGAGAAAGGGAGAAAGGGAGAAAGGGAGAAAGGGAGAAAGGGAGAAAGGGAAAAAGAGAAAAAGAGAAAGAAAGAGAAAAAGAGAAAGAAAAAGAAAAAGAAAAAAAGTTAAAGCTGAAATACAGTTGGTAGTGGTGTCTTGAGCTATGGACAGCGGTCCTAAAAAAGGATATGCTGGTACTGATGTTATACTGAGAATGGTACATCATGGCCATAAAGACAATGCAGTGATTGATGGGGAACATGTCTGGTATCATTATTTTATACCTCCCAAGCCAGTGGAGAAAATTCATATGCTTATATGGCTGCATGGTGGGGAAATCCTGGGCCACAGAGCAATTCTAACTCCACAGTTTACCCTCTAGTTGACTACTAACTTCCTTAATCCCGATTTTCCATTCTTCCATAACTTCTTGAAAGTCATTTCTTAGGTTTTAAGAAAAAACAACCTTTTCACTTCTTTCCTATAGTGTGGATCATTACGCTTTGTTCTCTATTTTAGACCAGTTTGGCAGGTCCTTTTATTTACATCTATGTAAAAAAATTTTTTTTTTTTCCTAGTGATTAAATAGGATCCTACTAAGTACGTTGAGAGTCTAAACTCCACCATCCAAGAGACTGCTCAAAAAACTCTGTGCTGTCTCAGTTTGTTGTTAGGGTTTGCAGAGACCCATCTGAACTAGAAGCCACTAACAAAATCTTGCTTAACAACTGCCTGCTGTAACACTGAGCGCCACAAAGCTCAGTCACATCACTTATAAAGAAAAATAGCATCTTCCATATCCTTGAAATGATAAAACTGCATTTGCCTGCTATATATGATCTTTTGACTCTGCCTAAATAATATTTATAGTTGCTTATATAACTGTTAAATAAACTAAGTAAAATAACAGCAGAATATAGAAGATTTCTTTAGAAATGCATTCAGAAGAGAAAAAGTATTGTTAGTAGTGGTAATCAATGATGGCTGAAACCACCAGGGTCAGTTTTTATAGACAAATGACCTTTCTTACTATCAGGACATTCTCTGAATCTTCAAATTAGCTTATGATACCTTCATCATATCTTTTTTGAAACTTTTTTTTTTTAAAATACCAAACACATTGTAATATAAGCAAACTACTCCTCTATACATTACAGCTGACCAGCCTGAAGAAATACACTGAAGCAAACAATAGTTTTACAAAGACAATCTCTTTTTCTGTGCTCTTAAGAAAAATACTTTAACCTGGATGAACACAGTTTGCACAGTGCAAAGTAGTGCTTTTGCATTTTTTTTGCTCCAAATGTGGTGATCCTTTGATAAGAGTGATTGATTGTGTCTGGGTTAGTTCGCTTAATATTTGCTGTGGACACTGTCTTGACTGAGGCTCAATCAATCACTTTGAACAGGAAATCAGGGCTAATGCACTAAAACAATATCTGTTATGTACTCGGTTAATCCATCACAATTCTCTTGTGCAGTGTCGGGGAGTAGTCTTGTGAGTGGATGTTGAGTTAAAATGGATCTTTGTGCTTGTTTTTATTTTAAAAAAGATTTCTTGTTCAACTGTTCATAAAATTTTAAAGGTACTGGATCTGAATGCAGTAAATCTTTTAAATATTTTTAATTAAAAAAAAAATTAAAGTCTATGAAGTCTGATGTTGCCAAATTTAACAGCAAAACTCTAATAGAATTCAAACAAGGCCAAATGATCTACTATCTCCAATAGACTTTAATTCCTGTCATTCACCTTAGTATTTTTTCTAATAACTTCCTAAACTCTTTTTCATCTGTTAAAAGCAACTGTTAAACTTTAGTATATTTTACATGTGAAATAGTCCCATTTCTTTCAGTTCCTCATAGGTCAGAGATAAGCTCACAAGTACAGAAAACTATATAAATATTCCAAACAAGTAGAAATTCATAGAGGATTTGGATATTAAGATTTAAGGTGTCTGTGCATATACCTGACTCAGAAGAATAAAATATTTGTTTACTGGAAATTAAGACTTAGAACAGAAAAAATATGACATTTCTTGATATGAAAAACAGGAAACATTATCAAATGCAGATTCTTTCCCTAGATTTATCATTTCATTCCTCATATATGAGCATTCAAACTTAAAAAAAAAAAACAAACCAAACCCAAAAAAACCAAAACAAACACAAAACCCAGCAGAAACTTTAAAACCTGAGGAGAAGCATTCACTGCAGGCAGGGAAGTATACGAAAATCACCTGAATGACAGATATGCTTCTGTAAAGTTCCTCCTCTGAGTTGTTTTTAGTTAACTAGCATATTATTTTATCATCTGTTTTTTGACAGAAACAATTAATAATCTGGTTGTTTCTTTGTTACTAGGTATCTGTCTTTTAAATTTAAATTTCCATGTCTAATAATATCATTACTTTCTCTTCCTCCTCTTTTGCAGAATTCTTGTTGTAACAAGGGAGCACTTAAAAATTTGTAGTAACTTTCAAATCATAGGTATGTACATCAGAATCCCTACAGTAGCGGGAGATGAAGTAACGCTAGCCTAGGTAGAAGCAGGACGCAACTTCATGTCCTAGGAAACACACACTCCTTTGACATTGCAAGCAACCAGACTGGCTCAACAGGATTTTACTTCTCAAGGACAAAATAAGGCCTCAGTGAGCTCAGCTATTTAAAAGGTTGGGGTTGTCCTAACTCAAAGTCACAACGATTATGCAGAACCATGAAAAAACCATACACCTGTTACTTTCATGAATAGTCTTACTGCACATTGTTATGCTACTTATTTATTGACATGGTAACTTCTGTCGTGTATTGAGAACTGAATATATGGAACAGATGAATCAATATATAAAGTAGAAGCTTAGATCTGCCAGCTGGAATAATCCCCAGAGGAAGGGGCAAAACCCTATGGAAATCACTGTATTTTGTCACACATAAAAGACTGAACCTAATAACTTAATTTTTCCATTTTCCAAGTCTTCAGAATTCCTTGTACATATTCTGTTTCTTTTGAGACTTCGGGGTGTGTATGATCATTGAACACTTATCTGTCCATACTCCCCTCTACTTCTAAATTCACATGCCCCTTAATCATGACCATAATGTCATTAATATCTCTGGTTCTCATTCACTCATATACATTCCCCTAAGAATACCTGTAGCTAATCATCAGTGGGAAACTCATAATTTCTTTATTCTTTCATAAGATTTTGAAGGGCGCTATCTTACAGAGTTCGCACATCTAATGTTCTTCAGTCACCCTAAAGCATCTCTCACAACACTGTTCAGCCAAAGTTAAACCTGAGCATTACTGTATGCTGCAGTGATAGCAGCTGTTTGACAGTGATTTTCATTTTGGTTTTCTATCGTCTTCTAGATAACATTTCATCAATAGCCTATTGACTTTAATGATCCAAACTTTCCAGGAAGCAATCTGCTGTTGTGAATGGGTTTGTGTATTCATTTGCATAAATTGATTGGCTAAACGATATCAGTGCACTTTGGAGCTCATGAATGGTGACAGACCTAGAAAAGAGGATTCTAATGGAGAGTTCAAAAATCTTAACTATCTGGAGTTAACAGACACAGTGTCAAACTGGAAACACAATTTTAGCTATGTACAAAATATAAAAATTCAATTATTGAGCACTGATTGCATAGGAAATTTAGATTTAATATCAGTCCATTGAACAGGCACAAGATGAGGATTAGAAATTAAATTTTTCTCTTACTGCATCACTGATATTGTCTACTTTTTACTATTGCTCTATTATTCAAACTTTAGGTGCCATAGGCTATGCCTTCAATCTTGTTTTAGAGAAGATTTCTTTATGCCAGTAATTGAATGGTAGGCTTTATGTCAACTTACTTGTTTGCCGACACTGAGCACTGTCACTAGCTGTGCCTATAAGAATGATTTCTTTTGTGACATGTACGTCACTATCTCCTCCAGGAATTTGTCCAAGGCTAACAATTCACTTCAAATAGTTATTCTGAAAACCATCAGAATAAAACTACTATGAAATATTACTACTTTAAGACAAAAATGATTCATTGATTCATCTACGTGCAATTTCTTCCATATCCTTGGTCTCTTTACACATGAACAAAATTTCAGCAGTGTCATGGATGGCAGTAAAAAAAGAAGCTTTCCTTTTTGTGACATAATTAGCATCATTGTTATTATTTAACATTATTTAACATTATTGCATTTAGTTTTGCTTCTTTTTTATTCTATAATTGATATCAATACAGTGCCATCTGCACCTTCCTGCATCCAGAAATGAAGGCACCAAAAGCATATTTACTCCATGTCCTTCATCTTTCATCATAGCGTTGGTCAGAACGTAACATTAGGGCTAAGAGATAAAATGTCAAAAAGGAGCATTGGTTAATAAATTCCATTTTCACCTCTGACCCAAGTGAAAAAACTGCCTCAGGTTGTCTGTTTTTTTTCTTAGCTTAATATCTGGTCAGTGTTTTTCCCTATTACACATAATGTGGGCAGACAGGAAGCCTGAAAACAAACTCATTCAAGGTGGTGATGAAGTCTGAGGCATATAAAGAGATGAAGTTTTATATATCATGCTCAAAAAGCATTTACTGTCTTTCTGCCCTGTGCATTTAAAATAAATTCATGCAAAAGTTTCAAAAATATATCATTGCATTGTACAATATAATCTTATGTATAATAACACATATATAGCTGTTACATTTTGACTTTATAGCACTGTAAGAATTACAAGGTAAAAGACTACTGCACATGCAATGTCAAAGAATACCACGTACCATTAAAACACAAGTGCTCCCGTAATCAAAACAAATGCAGTCCAAACAAAAGCCAAAGATTTTGTAGTGTTGTTGAGTGAAATACGAAATTGATACGGTCAATAAAGATTTTTAAAACAAGTTATTTTTGCTACTTGAAACAAAGGATGCAAGAGCTTTTTTAATTATTACACCTAGCTTGTCGTATATGAATATAAGAAGTAGGGGTTTACTCATACCAGTATAATAGTTCCTTCGAGCCCCCCTCTCCCCACTCCACCTAGACGTACATTATTCAGCATGTTTGAGGCCATCTGGAACTCGCTCCTGAAATAGCCCAGGACTTGATGACCTTCCAGATACACTGCAAAAACCATTTGTTTGAGAAGGGGTTGGGGGAAGGTTGTGGGTGTGCTGTTTCTGAATGGATTAAGCAGGCTATTTTACAGTTTTGATTAATGCTTGATTTAATTTAGTATTTGTATGTGATGGGTTTTGATACTGAGGGGTCAGCCCTTTTACTGTTAAGCTTAATGAATTCTTCCAGTGTTTACTGTTTAAATCTAAACGTGCACATAAACAATCACTGGCACCAGCCTGATTAATGCCTGTTAAAGGCAATGAGAAGACTCACTGCTGAAGGTGGTGGGCTTCTTGTAACACGGTACCTTTCCTCTTCCAAGAGAGCAGTTACGCTTAGAGTCAGTTGTAACGGCACGCCTACAGTTCACTGTTAGAACAGCTAAATGAACACCAGAGTTAAGACTAGAGAAATGCTGATTTATACCCATGCAGTAAGTGATATACATTAAAAAAACCCATATCCTTGAGAGTCACGGCTTGTGTAAGCAGTTGAAGAATTAAACCATAAACACAGTGGCATATAAGTAATGATAGAAAACTGCAAAATGTTCATTATACTCTTGCTTCCCTTTTCCTTACAACTGTCCGTGTTTTAAAATGCAGAATTTAGAAACTGTGTATATCCCTCATGGCAAGGACAAAGTTTTTGAATATGGCATGAAAGATGATGAATGATCAATGGTGTGACTAGAAGAACAGTGTGTGGGGAAGAGAGTATGATCACAGTGCTGGAATGAGGTTAATGATCTTGCTACAACTATTTATATGGAATAAATAATTTCAACATCACATAGTTCTCCTCAACTTTCCCAGAGTAAAATAGTCTGATCCCTCATGTAGCCATAAACAACGTGAATGGATATGCCACCCAAGCAAGGATGGTTCAAAGCAACAAATATGTCAAAAGTATGGTAGAAATTTAAAAAGATATTACATAATTGACTCCAAGAGATCTAACTATGCAAGCCTTTAAAACAACTACCTGTTTCTTTGGATTACAAGTCAAGTATTTGCATTTAAAGGCACAGAAAAATGTCCTGCACATAACCCCTTGCATCAAAAATAATTTCTGTAGAGAAAATAAAAGATTCTACATGGAACTAGAATGCTGAAACACACCAAAAAATAAATTAATAAATGGAGATTCTATATTTTGCTGAGACAGATGAAGAACCCATTTGATGATGTGCCTTAGAAACAGCGCATTTTTGCTGCATTTTTGCAGAAAGGACTTATCAGCATACTGCGTGTGTTCCTATCCACCTCCTGCACTACATTTGTAATGAATTAATGTGTATATATTTAGAAGTCAAAGACAGCTTCTTCATTATCATACGTGTCCTCAATTACAAGATTTTTTTTTTTTTTTTTTTTAATGTCTGTTGAAAGCTTTCAGTACATATTCCTACAACAGTTATTTGCTAAAAGGAATTAGTAGACCTGTATATGTGAACACCATGGTGAAATCCAACTCATCGTGTCCTCTTTCACCCTTGTCATGGACAATACCATAAAGTTTTCAATATTTGGAACACAAATCCCCGCCAAGCCAGCCACTACCAAGGTAGCTTTTTTTGATTCTGAGTTTCCAGGTTAAGTTAAGTTATGTTAAGTTAAGTTAAGATGTTTTCATTTCAAGGGTGTTTTTCATCTGGAGTGCTGTAAATGCCATGCAATACCTTGTAATAGTGTACATCTCCAGCTGTTTAAGTTGCTTATTTTCCCAAAAGGCTACATACAAAGTGCCGCTCATGGGGATTAAGTCACGTAGCTCCCATGGAGTACAGCAGGAATTTCACAGTTGAATCCCTGCAAATTTTTTGGGGCAATGTATCAATTTCTAATGAGTCATTAATCACTTTGCTGACTTCACTTGTACTGAAGTAGCCTCTGACATCAACAGTTAAGTACAGTAGTTGCAATTTCTTAGGCAGAGCTAGAACTCAGCTTATTTATTTGTTTGAAAGGGAGATGAACTGGTAGACTCCAAGATTTTGAAAACGGACTAGTGATACACATGCTTTGCTGTTTGCATTCAAACAACTGGCAGGATACTTAACCTTAACAGTGCTGTGTGTCCACCGAAAATATGAAACTAAAACATGTCAAGTCAAGCATTAAAAACCTATACCATCTTAAATAACTAGTTAATTTTGAAAATACTGTCCACATTATTTGTTCACACAACTAACTCCAAAAATTTCCATGGTTGGTTAAAATACATTTTAACCTGAACAATGCAACTTGTGAACCATTTCTGAGCCATATCTTTTCAAACTGCAGTTTTATTTAGGAGATGTATTTGGGGGTTCAACATCACAAAACGCTTACCTAAATGACATGCCTATTAGTTAGAACTAATGATGCATACTACAGTAGCTTTCTCTCTTTGGTTGAAGAGCAAAGCAGCAAGCACAAGTCATTTACACATATTACAAGGGCAAGGTTGCCACTTTTCAAACAATAGGTGGAAGTATTAGCCACTGCCTCATGCGAGTACTGAGATGAGCGATAAACTATTTGTAAATTGTTGTGCAGTTTTTCTATTCAAATTATTATTGTTGCTATTATTATGGCAGGGTTTGAGAATTTTTTGAGAGTTAAGGAGACTCATCCGAGACAGTGATGCTTACACATATGTAAAAGCATATGGAGTGGAAAGGGGAAGGGGATAGAGTACTACGGTAATGTATTGATTAGTAAAATGTTTGGGTTGTTTAGGGTTTTTTTAGCAAGAATATTTTTTGAACAGAAATACATTATTTCTACAGGTTCACAGCATGAATTGAGAAATACACTAATATTAGTCCAGGTATACTCTCTTATAGAAAACGCATACTGAAAAACGCATCATAAATATTTTACAGTTTGTGGAAAGTTCTCTGAGATCCAGTGAAACCCTGCTACACTGTTTTTGGCTTGGATGGAGTTCATTTTCTTCATAGCAGCCCCTCTGGCACTGTGGTTTGGATTTGTGACCAGTGTTAAAAACACAGAGATGTTTCATTTCTTGCTGAGCAGCGCTTACCCAGCCTCAGGGCCTTCGCTGCTCCTCAGGCGGCCCCACCAGCCCCTGGGCCGCGGGTGCACAAGGAGCTGGGAGGGGGCACAGCCGGGAGAGCTGCCCCCCACCCGACCAAAGGGGTATCGCAGATCATTTGGTGTCGTGCTCAGCAGTAAAAGCTGGGGAAGGAGAAGGGAAGGGGGGACGGCCGGAGTTAAGGCGTTTGTCTTCCCCAGTAAGCTCTATGCATGATGAAGCCCTGCTTTCCTGGTAATGGCAAAATATCTGCCTGCGGATGGGGCATAGTGAATGGATCCCTTACTTTTCTTTGTTTGCATGTGCAGCTTTGCTTTCTCTATTAAATCGTCTTTACCTCAAGCCACGAGTTTTTCTCACTTTTGCCCTTCCACTTCTCTCCCCCGTTTCATTGGGGGGGTAGAGAGCAAGCGGCTGGACCCCAGCACCTGCCAATGGCATCTCAGACTGTGAATTTTAGATATACTTGTATATAAACACAAACTTCCTGGGTTCAAAATGTGTATTTTTCTGAGGAACTAGTTTCGTTTCTTGCTTCTTAGGAGAAAAATGGCCTAGATTTTAATGCTTACTAGTGCAGCAAATTCCAACACATCTGAATTTTGCTGCAAGAGACACATTTCAAATATCTTGTACATTTATATGTTCATTTTTGAAACCAGTTCAACTTATTGCACATAAAAAAGCTAAAATAATTTTATAGAGCTATCACAGTGATTCAAAACAACTTGAACAACCCAAAGAGATATTTCTTAAACATTTGAACATATGTTAAAATAAAATGTTAATGACATTCAGCCTTTTATTCATATGAATTATATTTTATATAAAGCAATAGCATTTAACGACACTATCAGCATTTTGTGACTCTTTACCAGTTTCTTCTTGAAAATTAAGTATTGGTCGAGATTATCAACAGTTTATCAAATATAGGGGGAAATAACAACCAAGAGACCCCTCTAAATGTATTTTCAGTTCCATCACAAACAGGCACAGTGTTTTTTGTCTACTCCATTCTTCATGGGTTTGGGTTAGCTGAAGAAAAAACATTTTCTAGCACTTGCTACATTTCAAAATTGCCAGCAATACATAATATGTTTCCCAAAACTTTTTCTGAGTCAAAAAATATTCCCTACACAGTTTGTTGCACTGAACTCTGACCAAGGAGTCAATACAATTTAGAAACCTATGGTCTTAGCAAGAAAATAATGCTATTTTAAAATTTTTTTTTTCTTTTAGAGCTCTTTAAGAAACCATAAAAGAGCAGAATCTGGGGGTAACAGTGACTTTAGGCATCTCTGGCAGGAGCCGGCTGGAAGTGTTGCCACATCACCTGGCCTGGTGTGCAGCTGGGAACAGATCTTTGTCTGAATCCTTTGGGCTAAGAGATGATAAGAAGCTCCATAGTCCTATGGAGTTAAGCAGCTTGACAAGATGAGCCAGGAGCAAGAAAGGAGCTGTTAAAATTCTCAAATCAGTTCTCTGGAAATATGGGAAACAGCTCTACATGAGCTACACCAAGCTCCACTTTTTTGCTGTAAGAAGCAAGCCCCAGCATGCAGCGAGACTATGAGAAGGCAGCGTCCTTTGCAAAACAGGGGATACTGAAGCATTTGACATTATTACTGATTCTCAGAGAGAAGTCCAGCTATGCAAGGGCATTAAAATAATGGGGGAGGGAGGGAATATATGCACAAGTGAGAGATCCTGAACTCACTACGAACAAGAAGATGCTCCACACAAATTAGTTTATAAAAGTTGGATAATCTTCTAACACTGTGGATGTGATGATGAATTTAATGTAATATTATAGAAAAGGCAAGATTCCAAAGTATACTGAGAATTTGAGCAGAACTGAAATTTATGAACGCAGGTTTGGTGGCATTTGTTTCAACATGTCAAAGCAATTCCTGATATGTGGGAAAAGATGCAAAAATATAAAGCATTTACTGGCACATCCCATTGACGGCACTGACTTTGACAGCTGCCATTCCTTCAACAGTGGTGCTGGTTTGGGTGTAAGTAGAATTCTAAATACCAAGAGAGGAATTTTGAGAAGACAGGGGACTTGAGCTCTTAATTTAGTTTTACGTTTTTTCTTTTTAAGTCCTTCATACGCTCAACTTTCTGAAATTCTCAGAGGTGAAATATTTGAAGTTTATTCTAGCCTACAGAAGATATCTAATTTGGTTTCTAGCCAGGCAGGTGCAGATTTAACTCCAAAGAAGCAGGAAAGTTCTGTTCTGCTTGAGCTAGTATCCTGATTACAAAAAGTCCGTAAGTGCAAAGAATGTAAGAGTGAGATTTTTATAGCCTCCCCTTAACAATTGCTCACAGCTGTTTAGTATAAGTGGACACAGGCTATACCATCTTAATTTCCACTAATGGTAGCAGGGTAGAGACCATCAGTTGGTTTTCTTTGTAGGGAAACTGTTTTTAGTGATGAATGAGCAAAAGTATTAAAGTGAACAGCAGCTTCATGTGGAGGATATATTTTACAGAAATTCAAATGTTTAAAAAGCAAACTATTTCACCTGATTAGCTTGACACTGTTGTTGTTATCACTCTCTTATATCTTATTCTTTACTGAGAGTTATACAAGTAGACAGCATCACCTCATGACACCAGGCTCTATAATATAACTGCTTTCATGTACTGTAAAAATACAATAAAGCACAAAACTACTCAGCAGAATTGGAGCAAGAAGCATGCTAGTAGGACAACAAAATTGAAATAATAATAATAAACCTAACATTTTGAGATTTCTTTTTTCTCTTTGAAAAATAAGAAAAATTCTATTTTCCAATTCACTTTCCACGAGTCTTTTCAATTTCCCAATCAACATTACCGTATGAATTTTTAGTCAAACATTGAATGGACTTCTTGAAAAAACTATTAACTGCAGCTATTCTGGAGCTATGGCTTCTGAATTAAAGGTCATGACAGTTATGAATGAGGTTATGGGCTTTTTTATACTACTACTTCGACTTACGTCTTCAACAGAAGTGGAATTTTAAAGCAGAAATAGGACTGCAACATGACAAATGAATGAAACTCTAAACTACAGAAAGCAGGGCTAAGAGGAGGTCATTCGTAAGGCAACGCAATGAATTTGCGATGTTGATGTTTTGACAAGCGAATAGATCACTGAAGTGCAATGCACGATGCTAGCAATGCAGTACTTTTTGCAAAGCTTTATCTTAAGAAAACAACCTCAAACCTTCCTTCAGAATTCAGTTAGATTGGCTGATTGTACAAGTATTTTAAACCAGTACCATAGACCTTTTTTTCCCCCCACGAATTAAATTCTTCTCTCCGTTTTCTGGTCTTTCTTGATTCTTCCCTTCTGTTTCTGCCCCTACAAACCGCATGCATGGATGTGTTTGTCTCTTTCTCTACCCTTCAGTGTTTAGGTAGAAAGCTTGGCTATCAGCATTATTGGTTTCAAAGTAATGCAGAATTAAGTAGGACTTTGCCTCATATCAAGAAATCAATGGCACAATGAAGCACTTTTTAATTAGACCACTGTGGTCCTGAACTAACCCTGAGTTACGAAGATTAAATAATTGTTTATGACATTCTCAATGTGTGGTTCACCATAGCGAAAAGAAGATTACTGACTCAACTGCTCAGTTATGGGAACTGATGAAGTCTTGCTGAGTGCAGAAATTCTTTTTAGCACAAAAAACCAATGCAGTTTCATGACCCAACTCCTTTGAACTATTTTAATTAAGGGCTACTATGATAAGAAAGAAGTTGAAAGCTATTTAGTAAGAAGACAGGCTCCAATGTAAAAATTGACTTATGAAATCAGCATTTTCAGGGATGTTACTGTACGTTGGTCTTCTATTTTCAAAGCTATTAACATGTCCCAGAACATTTCTATCTACAGATCTAGGAGCAAAACTGTTTTAAGTCTTCATGACTTAAGAACCTGTGAAAGTCAGTATCACTTAGACATCTGTTCTACTTGAGCAACTTTTTGATTTTTTTTCTTCTCTGCCTAAATTTAGACATACAAATTTTAATAAACAACTGTCTTAAACTTTACATTTGTATTTTCTGTAGGTGAAATCCGGTACAAGTTCCCCGATCCTAGTGAAGCCACCTTGCTATACCACTCAAAAATCTGGCCTTAAGAGCTCGCTATATTTAAAAGTGTAACTAATTTAACTAGACATGCTTCCAAAAAGGTTATTGTTACTTTCATTTTAATAATAAAAATGTATGGAGAACCCGCTAAGGGAAAGCGGCATATTTAAATGATAGTAGACCAAAAATGGTAATAATATTCTTAAAACACTATAGAATTATGTACTATGTGCAAAGTATATGCACATGTAGGAATAATGAATGTTTTTGAACAAAGTATATTCATGGTCTTTCATCTTATTTCATAACATTTAAAACAAATAAAAGTATGTGAACTTGTATTTGATAATGCTCAAGTTCATCTGACAAAATTATGCCATCTGTGCAAAACAAAAAGGAGTATTTGTCCTTCGAAGTATTCCATGACAGAAAATCAGCAGAGCACTCGGGGCTCACTACTTTTAAAAAGTATTCAGACTATACAGCAGGAGTTTCAAAACCCCACTTGGTTCCTCACTAGATTCATAGGTGTCTAAATTCCTGCGCAGAATAGCACTTCTGTCAATCCCTTGAGGGAAGCCCTAGCAAAAGCTGAGGGTGTCAGGACACATAAACTGTTCCATTGTTATTCTTGCTCTATCAATCATTTTCACTTAAGAAAAAGGTGAGTTTTGGCACTGAGATATAGGCCATTCATCAAGGTTAGAAGGGGGGACGGCGGGGGAAGAAAAACTTAGTTCTTATGAGTAAATGTACAGGAAGCAGCAGCAGGAAAAAAAAGATTAAGAAAAAGTGCAAAGAACTGTACAGCTGAATGCTGCTCAGGGGGCAAACAGCTGCAACGAGCACAAGAGGTACACATACATAAAAAGATTCATGCTGTGCATAGGCTTTGGTTTGAAAATGTTAACACTGGCCTTTAAATTGTATGTGAAGCACAAGCTGTAAGGCATCTACACAGACGCGGAGAAGAAACATGACATAAATCCATCCTCAGACTTCAAACCCCTGAAATGGTAGGTCATTACCTGCAATGCAGTGCTGCTGGAGCTATGTATCACTTGGCATCTGACAATCTGCAGGCACTCACCATGTTTTCCAAATGTTAAACAAAAGATCTACAAACTTGTCCTGCTGCAAAGAGCATCCTAGTATTTTCTCACAGTAAGAGTTCCTTTCCATGGCATTACAGTATTCATAACAGAGATACAGAGTCAGCGGATGATGTTAACAGGTTACTTGTGGCTCTGAGATGCTGGAAGGGTACAGTAGAGGATATTTTTTCCTGAATTAAGATTAATAAACTGAATTCACATGCTGCCATAAGAAAACTACCTCCCAAGTTACCAGATCCAACAGTGGCTTTCTATAAGGATTATTTTCTACGTATCAAGAGCAGAGGACCAGTCAGTTCCTCAGCATTAAGGACACTGTTTTCTGAGAGACATTAAAAATGTATCTCCACCAAGACTCGGCTCATTCATAGTCGACTTGAGAGACAGAGAGAAAGAAAACAGGACTTGGTAAGAGCTAAGTTTTCAAGACCTCTAAAACCAAGTGTACAATTCTGTTTTAATTTTCTTTACCAAAGAAGCATTAACTTGCCTGTATTAATCTTTCTTTCAGAAGATGCTATGAGCTCATTTTTATATTAAAGATTCTTTAAGGCACTTTCTATACATCAGCTCTTATTTTGGTTTAACTTAATTAAAATCTTTTTGAGACTTTCTTCATGAGACATACTTAGCTTTTCAATAACAGAATACAGATAATTATATCATTTCTTTCTATAACATTTGGAGATGGACTAAACAAAGTAAGCCTGTCCAAATTCCTGTGTTAAAATAGTGTCTGCCTTATTATTTTATACATGGGACAGGCTTGGTGCCCCTAGAGAGGAATCTGGTGATACTTGAGGCCCTGCTTCAGAATAATACTTACTCTCACTGAAGCCGGTTTCAGGACACCATGACTGTAACCATTCCTAAGAGAAACACCTCCCCAGGCCTTGGATGCAAAAGGCACCTGCACCCCAGACTTTTACAGAAAAAGAATAACACAGTATCAGCAGTTACAAGCTCATCTAGAGGCCACAGCTAGGTAGAAAGTTGATCCACACCTCTTTAAACCATACCTGTTTAATCACTTCCTAGCATCCTATCCATATAGTTTGCTTTTCAACTCTGTAAAGTGACTTCTAAATTTGATATAACAATACTTATTTTTCTGAAAGAATAAATAATAAAAACTTGGATATAACTAGATATTTTTACAGTGTGCACATAAAAAAGGCAATGTAACTTGCTGTTGTACTTTGTAAGACAAAGTGTTTTATACATATTTTATTAAAGAACCTCAAAACTAAACTGTTTTATTGTGTGACTGAACATACGTTTTAGAACTTAAAATATATTACACTGGACTGACAGTAACTTTGCACATATAAGTACTAGCATATACTCAGGAGTCTAGATGGGGAAAATTCTGTTGCATACAAATAACCTGAAACATTAAAATGTATGCTCCATCCTCAGTGATCCAAAGGGAATCAGATCGAAGACCTGACTATGTGTTTGCTAAATTAAAAATTCAAATCAGAACATGTAAAGTAGTTTAAAATAATAATTATATGAATTCCAATTAAGTATTACACAGTAATTACAATGAGTGCTATTAGCAAATTCAAAATACAATTTCAGTTAAAACTACTGCGATGAAACACAGCAACAGACAGGTGCACCCAAACATCAACAAGTGGAAGGGAAATTACAGAGCCTTGTACATTAGGGAAAAATGACATTAACTCACTTCTCTGTGGTTTATGCTATCTCAGCTAACTGGAATGTTGCTGTTTATATGCTTTTCCAGTTTTTATAGGCTAAAGTGTTCTTAAAGGATGAGCACAGTACAGAATTCAGGAAACAATTTATGACACAGAAAGAATTTAGGACCAGAGAAGCCTGTATGCACCTAGCAGTTAACAGAAAATTAGAGTTACTATCAAGTTTAGATTTTGTTTTCTAGTATCTGCACCAGGCGCTTCAGAGGACAATGAAAGTGATGTCTTGGTTTCAAGTACATGAAATCTGGTTTAGAAACTGAAGTGTTACCTTTAATAAAACGCAGAAGAAATAGAGCATACTTTAGCTTTGGCTCTCTGTGCTTAGCAGTCTGCAGCCAAAAAGCATGATTACACGTTATGAAAACTGTCTTTGAAAAATTTAGCATCACTGGAAATGTTTATCTTGAAATAGCTGCAATTTGGGGGCTATCACTCCGTTTGTTCTGTACCACGTGCTAAAAGCACAATATGTAAAACTGAAATACATATATTCTGTGCGCACCATTCATTTTGGGAGCACCCGTGCAATCCAGACTCTATGTTTCCAACTGCACTGCGAATAAAAGATTACACATCACGTATCTGCCAGTAAGCCCAGTTAAACCTCTGGCTAAATGCCCCTCCCCAACAATTTTCCCCTGAACTGCCACACTGACGTACCCAAATTCTGTGTTCTGAAGCTTTACTGTATGACATTACCTTTTCCCTTAAAGCATTCCACTAAAGTCATCTGAAACTTCCTTTCATTTTGGTCTCAATAGATTTACGCTACCCCTACACAGTCGGTTTCATTCAGTGTCTCACAACAAACTGCCCTTACAAATCCACTTCAAACCACCTTGTTCTTGTGATGTAACCACAAACACCGAACGATTTCTACAGAACAAAATAGGTAAGTTGAGGTTTCCTTGAAAGATTTGCAATCTGGTGACACTGTCTATTTTCTACAGGAAACATTTCATTCTATATTCTGAAGCTGTATTTGTAATAAACCTTTTTCAAACCTGATGTTGTTCTTTCACTAAGGGCCTTAGACTGTTCCAGTGCTACAAACGTGGGGCCCAACTCACAAATGTGCTGGGAGAACGAGAACCAGATTCAAATATGAGCAAAGCCTTGGAAGAGGCTGTGGTGGAATGTGCATCCATCCAGCTCTGCATGTATGCTCGCTCTCTTTCAGTGTGCCAGAAAAACTTCAGTAACAATTTTTCCTTTCTTCTCCCTTCCAAATTGCAATGATTTCCACCCCCCTTAAAAATCTGGTAGGAACTTGCAATATCATAGTTCTTTCTCTAAGTTTCAAAGGCTGCTTAATAAGAATAATGATAGAAGAGAAAAACCTGAGAATTTTCACCCCAGCTTCTTACAGGTTTGGCTTATAAATCTTTGCTTCGTCTCCCACCATTCTTCAGGCACATAGCCAAATAAGAAACAAAGAAGTCCCAGAATGAGTTTAGGATGTGCTGAATATTCAGTTCCTATGCTAGTTAGCAGAAGGTCACTCTGTGCTTTGAAAAATCAGGCCACAATCATCGAAAGCTAAGTTTTTGAGAGCTTGGAGGAACAGAGGTTCCAAAACACAGCATGACTGCCTTTGGGGATGTTTCAACTGAAAGATCTATTTCTGAATCCCAGTTCTACTACTGTTTCCTCCTTGCACACCCCTGCGAGAAAACCTCTTTGGTGAGTGACAGTAAACCAAAGGCCTGCCCATATCTTACCAGCTTCTGTCAGGGGATGGAACAGAAATGCAGTATACAGTTACAACACAAGGTATGGGTCAAAGGCAGCAAGTAGTGCCAGTATTCCTTGACTACGTGGTCCAAATCAGTAGCTACTAACATTAGGGTAATACCTTCACAGATTTTTCAATAAAAGCTCAAAGCATACTGCAGAAAAACGTTTCAGCATGGGGGGGCGGGGGAAGCTAAACCTACCTGCTTTCCATTTCAACATTTAACATCCATTTTCAAAGCCAGAGCCTCCACACCAATAGAGCACTAAAAAGCTCAAGGGCCTGTGGTTCAACTGAATCATCTGACTTCCACATCTCCAAACAGGCTGACTTCCACAGTTCTCAGACATACTAAAAAATGGAATAAACTACACAATGTCCTATAAACAGTCAGAAAAGATGCAGCAGATGTAGACCCTACTTTTGTCTTAACCTTAGCCTTGTCCAAAGGAAAATAAAAATAAGCGCTCTGTTAACGATGGATGTACATCTAGCCTTACAAAACAAGCACCATTTCACTCATGCCTATTATTTACAGAGAGCAGGGAGGGCTATCAAGAGATTCTTTTTGTATTTAAGGTTCCTTATGACTCCACACAAGACTTTGTGGTCTGAAGCCAGAGCTGGCTTACTTTCTCTGTCCTTTCCAGTACGATATAGAATCTACCTGATTGCATCTAACAAGTAACTCACAAGGATTACGTTTTACTTTTACCTTCCTCTTTTTTTCCTGTGTGTGCACATGTATGCATGTGTATCTCTGTGTGTATCTTTTAAGACTTCAGACTTCATAATCACATTGTGATGAAAATTTATTTTGGTACACAGCCTCAGTTGTCCTTAAACTCTTTAAAATGCTATTTCTCTCTTACGTATGCATAATATTACAGGCTCTACCTGAGCACAATTTCACCTCATATTTCTTGCACTATAGACTAAGGACAGCAGTTCAAGCAAACTTGATGCTGCTCCCTGTTGTGATTTAGACTAAGCAGTAATGATTGTGGAAATACATCACATAACTATTAACACTTCCTCCCCAGAGTCCTAACTTAAACCAGACCTAGACACTTAGCATAAAACAGTAAAGCTATAGAGGCTTTCTTTTTCTTTCCATCATGCTCACATATATACAATCTCTCGGATGCTCTCTTCCATTAAAAGAATTGCTACCAGTGGTAGCTTACTTCCTCCTACCTGATACCTAACGTTTACTACTAAAGAAATCCTTCCTCTCTCATCACGATTGAACGGCACATAGCTCACGTGTTTTCAAGCAATTACAAGTCTGGTTCAGGTTGTTCAGCCCTGTCCTTCTCGGCAGGGCTGCTCTCCAACCCTTCACCCCAGCCTGTGCTGACACCAGGGGTTGCCCCGAACCAGGTGCAGGACCCTGCACTTGGCCTTGTTGAACCTCATGAGGTTCACATAGGCCCATTCCTTGAGCTTGTCCAGGCCCCTCTAGATGGCATCCCGTCCCTCAGGCATGTCAACCACATTTATGTTGAGAACTAATTTGTTTTGGTCTTTGGTTTTATGTTGTGTAATATATTGTAGCACAATAAAATTTATGGATTTTATCCATACAATTTATGTACATTGGGATAAGAAAAATAAATGTACATAATTCACAGATTTGTTCAGCTAGGAGGTTCAAATACAAAGATGCAAACACGCTAAAATATTTCTGTCAGCCTACACTGTTTGAAAGTAATTTGGAAAATTCTACGAGAAGTAATTTTCATGGCGCGAGTGGAAGTAGCATTTACCTGCAATATTATAAACCACAGTCACTTTAAATCCTGTATTTCCACACTTATTAAACCACTACTAAGAGGAGTCATGCTGCTAAAATATTATATGGTTCTTTTAGAGCAACATCATCACCTAATGATTTTGAAATAACCTTATTTTTCAAAGTGAGAGCGAAACAGAGATGTATTACCTTGAATTGCATAAGGTAGCTCAGAGAAGTCAGGCCCAACTCTTCTGTGCACATTAAGAAGTGTGGGAAAGGGGAATGAACACTCAGATGAGATCATTGATTACGACCGAAATACCAAATTACATAGCTGCAATCCTGATGTGGAATTTTCACATACTTACCGAAAAAAAATAGAAACATAACTTTTGAGTCTATTTCAAGAGGTATTTCTGTTTTAACAGTCTACAGAAACTGCAGCCATTCAGAAGCATGGACACCAATGCCCATGACAGTCAGTCACAGGGAACTGTCATGACATTCTTGTACTCTAACCATTCTAGCCTGTTTTAAAAATAAGTAATTTAATTTCACTTTCCAATATTTTTACCAAATGTGATGAGAGATCTGCTTTTCCTACTGCCATCAACTTCATGAAGGCTAGCTGATAGTAGCTCAATGGCTACTATACCGTTCCTGAAATTCATGTAGGAGAATCCCCAGAGCTGTTTCAGTTCAGTCAGCACGTATAGAAAAAACACGTATAGAAAAGTAATATTTCCTACCTTTGTGCAGAAAATACATGTTGCTTCTGTAATTTGTATTTATACTACTTTATCACGTAGTGCCGACAGTGCTGTGATAGGACAACACAGCACTGTTTTTGTATTTCATTTTAGAAAAATGACTCTGAGAGATTTGGTGCCTTATTACAGCTTCATTAGGGAGGAACAAAAAGACACATAACTATCTAAAACCCTAAGGGGATTTCATAGCACAGAGATTGCTGGAATACAGAAATGCTTGAAAGAACTAAAATGGCCACATAAAACTCCCAATTCCCTTCATGGAGAATAAACTCAAGATACTTTTTTCATTAATTCCATCCTACAGGAATAATGCAAACCAGGTGAAACAGAATCAAGAGTTTGGACTCCAATTAACAAAGGCATAAATCAAAGTTAAAACTTAATACCCATTTTCATCTAAACGCTGTTAAATTCCAGCGCTTGTTGAAGTGTAGTTATCCTAATTTGCTTTTGTTGTTTCCCGTGGAACCTCCATTTTACAACCAGAGTGCATGGAAATATAGGATGATGTACGTGCAGTTTCATCTACCTGGCTTAAGGGGGGTAAGATAGGATAGTCTCTGTGGGTAGGTGCGCATGTACATCTTTTCCTAGAGTGCTTGATGAATGCAGAGTTGGTACTCGCCGAATGATATGCACATTTATGGTATGATTTCCATACGTTCTGAAAGTAGTTGAGAATTTTAAAATATCTACCCTTGCACAAGAAGATAATAACTACGTCTATACAGCTATCATTCTATTAAACTACTGACTAGGCTAATAAACTACATACTATTCATAAGTTATGTTTTAGGTATCAAAACTCGATCTGCAAAGGACGTAACAATGAGATGCTTGTGCTCTGAACCCTTCTTACTAATCCATGTCCTATTTCTTCCCCACCATGCTGTCCCAACCATGCTGTTTGTGGGACCAAACTTCCTCTCTCACTGTATCCTCCTTTTTATATATAACTCTTTACATTCCTCCAATGTACTGTTACTCTTTAGATAAAAAATTGCATGATGAGATCAGCAATGTATCTGTATCTGCTTGAGCAGCAGCCTTTGTGAAGGCTATACAGCTGCGTGGTAATTTGGCCAGTCTCTCACAAATATAGATATGAATTTCACAGCCTATTTTTCCCTCAAAACTGATGAACCTCTTGTCTTTTTAGGCTCCAGAAAGCAGCACACAGCAGCTGAATCAAACATTCTGAATTGCTGGAAACTTCCAATCCCTTTAAGTCATTCTCGCATGAAAAATGCTAAGTGTACCCTTTCAAAGCATGCTAAATCACATATCCACAGTACTTCAGTAGCAACAACAGCAGGTAGCTCAAATATCCTAGTTATCTGCAACATCAGTACAGGAAGAAGATCAAAGAAATATAGGAAATTGTAATTTTTAAAATACACCAAAGGAAGCTGAGCCATAGCAATCTAGAAAAGTACATTACATTTACATGTGTATTTACAATGTTCATGAGTTTCCAAGCCTAAGTAAATAAGCCACCACTAAATAAAATGAAGCAGTCAGAAAGCTGTCACAATGACCTACTACAAACTTCAACTTCATTTAGATTTACCCACTCCTCATACCTCAATTCAATTCAAAAGTGTCGAAACTCTTTTATAATCTTGTCTTCCATAATGGAATAAGTCAACACACAGCATTTAACTGAGAGAAAAGAAAAATAAGACTGAACATGATATAAGCATATAGAGAAGAATGATAGAGAAAAGGTCTGTTTCTGTTTTCACTTTCATATGCATAGCCACCAAAGCAGTAATGATCATTTTGTAATAAGGAACAAAAAAATACTATTAACTCGGCAACATCTAATATGGGGGTAGGCACAATACTGCTTGGCCATAGCTAGAGGGGGAGCTTAAGCGTATACAAGATTTAAGTCCTGATGCCACATAATTTATATGAAAAAATTTCTACTGTTTTTTAAGTTAAACTATCAGCCTTCTCTTTAATGAATATCTAGAGAACATCGTTTGCCTCAAAATCAGTTTTGATTTTCTTTTTTTTTTTCTCCATAAGTATTTTAAAGTATTATTAAGTTGCACATAAAAGGGATCTACTGGTATTGTAGAAAGGGCACCTCTATATAATTGCATCAAATTGGTTCATGTCGCATTTATTGATAAGATGGATGTAAATAATGTTTGTGCATTCAATAATCTTCTTTGGCTGTTACTGCATCTGCAGCATGGAATCATTGTTAGAAGACTGAGAACAGATTGTGGATGAAAAAGACATGGAGAGGATGAAACAATGAAGAAAAAATTTTACACCTCTGTACCAAACAGAAAATGGGTAATTTGCAAATTGTACCCTGATGTTTCTTAGTCCTCTTGAATTTTAATCATGTAACATAATAATAATCAGAAAAAATGATCATGGACTGAAAGGTCTGGGAGTTCTCAGGTGATACAGAAATGTTGACTTAGAATTCACCAGTTGAATTCGAGTTTGGAGCAACACAGACTTTCCAGTCTCCACTCAGCTGAGAGCTGACCATTTTGCAAAATGTTTATTTTCACATCAACTTGAGGAAAACCGTTCAGCTCACAGCTATTCATATTTTGAGTACCACAGCTTCTAATATTTTAGCCACAGGGTCTTGGAAACACAGTGTTGCCCTTTCAGGATGTGCTAGGTTTTGCTAGGTTTGAAGTTGTCATCCAGCATCCACGTAGTCTTGAGTGCAAGTTATTGTGTATCATGACATACTTGCTTAATATTTGCAAAGGAAGTGTCCGTCCTTTAACAGATTTTCTTGACAGTCATGGCTGGATGAACATTTTATCATTATTACTAAAAGGCAAACAGTTTTGCGTTTTTTTTTTTTTGTTTTCATAATTAAAAACACTGTTTCAGTCTATTTCACAAACATGATATAATTTGGCAAATATTTGCTTGTCAATCAAAACAGGTTTTTACTTAGGAAACAATCAAAAAGAAGCAAGAGGGATCAGGCAGTGGTGCCCAATGTACTGTGTGGGGCACTTAAGAATTAGAAAAATAGGATTAAAATCCCTCTGATACATAAAGACAAAGCATCTCCTATCCCAACCATTGTCCAAACCATTAGTCTGTGGAATTAAATATCCTCTACTTCCTCTCTAGCCCAATAATTATTTTTTTAGAAAGTAATTGGAGCAAAGATCAAAAGAACAAAAAACCCCACACTGATTCCAGAGTACCCTGTATTCTTACAGTGAAGATGCTCCAATTTGTCTCCTATTTTGTAAAAAATGGATCAGTTCCAACACTGGACTCTGCTTTCTGGACAACAGAGGACACTGCTTCCTACAGTACCCTATGACTTAATTTTAGCCTCCTCTGCTTTGGATACAGTTTCCTGAAAATTGTAAACGGCTCAGAGTCAGC
The DNA here is from genome assembly GCF_964289735.1 of Phaethon aethereus. NCBI lineage: Eukaryota > Metazoa > Chordata > Aves > Phaethontiformes > Phaethontidae > Phaethon > Phaethon aethereus. Next base: position 15,536,084 of record NC_138591.1, read on the forward strand.
CGGCCCAGAGGCTTTGCCTGAAAGCACCTCGGCTTCTCCTCAGCTGAGGGCAAGTGACCCTGCTTTGCAGTTACGAGCCTTCAGGTGGAGCAGGAGCCACCATCTTGGTGCCAGAAGGCACCAGCTTCCATTCTTCGCATTCCTCAGAGGCTGGGCTTACTCTTCCTCTAGGGAAGCGTAAGTGCTTCCTCTAAGTACAGTTCTGGGGTTTCAGGGTCTCTCGCTCCCTTCTCCCCCAAGTCTGGCTTTTGCAAACGGGGTTATATAGACCCCAGTGTTAATCGGAGACTACAAATACGCAAAGGAAGGCCGTGTACATAAGCCAGGGCAAAAGAAAGCAGTTCTGCTTGCCTTGTTGAAGGATAAATTCCAAGTACATAGGTATATATACTATTATGAATCAACACACAGTAGCCTACTGAAAACCCAGTCATCAGCATACACTGTGCCAGAAAAAAAGACATCCTCAGCTGAAGGCAAAAATCACACAGCAGACATGACAAAACGAGACGCCCTTCCTAATATGCATTTTAAAAAATTAAGTTTCTGAAAGAGTACATTGACAGCAGCCATTTACTCTGTCTGTGCATTTGGGAGCACATTGAGAAGCAGCTTTTCAATCTGAAGGATCAAATCCGACACAATTCATCAGACAGTAACAGTGAAATCAAAAAGACAGTAACTGGAAAATGTAATCCTCCCCTGAAATTTTCTTCAGCTCACCATCTGCTTCCATTCTATTACATCCCACCAGGGACTCGCTGTCCTGCAACATCTCCTCTGGGTAGAATTGCCACAGATGTAACAGGCAGGAGCCTCAGCTTGGCTGCGTGGCTCGACCTGAAGGCTTTGGGTGACACACAACTTCGCCTGCACATTACCCTCTGACAAAGGAGAAACCACAGAAAAACCAGGCAATGACAGGCACTGAACCAGATGCCAATCCACTGCGCCAATGCAAAGCATGGGCTTATGTAAACCAGCCAGTTTCTTCTTTAAGCAAAAACAGCAGGACTGAGCCACCACAATGGAAAACTTACCAGCATTTAACTGCAGAGGTTATTTCCTCAGAATATCCTCAAACACAAGCATTCCCTCCAGTTGTCAGAACTATTTCGCTGACACAAAAACGCACTGTTGGAGCATCAGATTTGTGTGTACGTACTTTGACATGAATCTCTTTCTTTGAGGGAAGGCGCTCTGAGCCATCTGGAAAGAATAACAGCCAAGCAGTAACTACTGAAATGCTGTTTTCTGTCTTCCACAACTAAAACTAAACCAGGGGAGATTCTATGTTAAAAGATAGACAACCCCTACAGCACAGAGAGAACAAAGGAATGCCAAGGCTCTATCATTTATCCACTAAGAGTTTAGGACATTTTTAGTAATTGAAATGCATTACCAAAGGTTATTCTTTATAGATTAACTTTTTACGCCTTACTTATTCTTAAACTTTTGCAATGCATGCTATATACCTCACAGATATGACAGCTTGGAAAAAAAAATGTCTTTTTCTATTAATTCATTTTTGATTCTCTAAAATTCAAAGTGCATGTTCTTCCATGGCATATGGAATTGAACATTTCTGCTTCCAAATACAGTCTTTTCAGCAATAAAGGGGCAAGCAAGTAGCTATTTAACTTACTCCGCTGAGTTTTAACTACAGTTGAGTTCAGCGCGCCGGAAACATGAATCCGAAACGCCCCATCCATTCACTTCAAATGCTTTAAGCTTTGGACAGCTAATCTGAGCCATGCCCAGTTGAAGAACCAAAGTTTTTATAAATATTTTTATTATTTAGTGTATTTAACATTTATTCAAGTAACTATCAGATAAGGTGTTCTACCTGAAAACTGCGGAAGCGTGTTGGTCCAGGGTAGGTGAACTCCTTTGGCCTAAAATACCTATTTGCTAGAACTCAATACCCTTCAAACTCCAGTCCAGCAATGCATACAAGTATGTCCTTAACTTTACTCGGCTAAGCAGCTACATTGATACCAAGTGCTCAAGTCACATAGTTAAAGTCAAATTTGTGCACAACAGTTTCTCCTATTAAGTCATAATCCTTTTGGAACACACAATTCCTGCCACTGTTGTGATAAGGTTTACCAGAGATATATACAATATGAGCAGTCTGCAACGGTTCTTCCATGCTTCATGTTTACTGTTAGCAACATACATTAAGCAGTATCTATAATGACCCTGGCCATCACATCAGCTCCAAATCCTAGAAGTTTTTATACCGTCAATGACATACTTTAGATTCTACTAGAAGAAACACTTCTTCATACCTTGACAAATACCAAACAAAATAAAAAAATTATTGACAGCAATCATATATTATATAACCCCAGGAGCGTTCAAGGAGTTAACAAAAATGAATTCACCTAAAATTTCCCAGTTTTTTTCTCCTAGCCAAGTTTTTTTTATTATTGCTTAGGTGAACTCTTAGGATTCAATTTAAAACATAGAAATACATTTCAAGCCATGTGCGGGAAAGCAATTCATGTTAGTATTCCCATTTTAAGATATATTATGTGTGAAAATTCATTTAGTCTTTTATTAAAATGCCAGAACATCTGAATGCTGAAATGCTTGTGCCTGATTTTTGTAAAAGGTCATGTTGATTTTTCATGATGAAAAGTTCACACCTTCCTACTTAGTAAAAACGGAAAATATTCAAAATGAAAACAAAGTATGCTTAATGAGTAACTTTTGATTCACAATCTCAGACTGGGTAAATTAAACCAGAAAACAAACAGTTCTTTACAACAGCTAGCAAGGATCGTAATATGTAAGAACAACAGGAGAGTCCCGAAACCTTTACAGATGCATTTGAGAACGCCTCTGTCGGATTCATTTCAGTTTCTTGAAGTCTGGAAGCCTCCAGGGACTTTGGACCTGTTAAAAGCCTCTGACAAAGCATCAGTTTAGACAGCTAAGGAATGAATATAGATTTTTTTTTTTTTAAATATTATTTAATCTACTCTGAAGTCTGTCTTTCTTACTAAGTGATTAACATACATCTATTGAGCCTTTCAATTTCTGATATGGTATCACCCTTTCTTATATTGTAATGCAAAACTTAAAACAATATGGAAAAAAACACCCAGACTGTTCTAAATACAAAAATATTTGGTTTTCCTTTTATTTTTCTGTTCAAATTATTATTCTGCTTGTGTGAAGCAAAGCATGATTACATTCAATTACCTGGAAAACTATGTTTCTCCTTTTGCATGTTTTCAGTATGTATTTTATTTTCTTCAAAAATTCTTGAAAACTGTGATGCTTTAGGAACCATTTAAAAACTAGAATACCTCATGAAGAACAGCTTTTCCTATTCATATACAAAAGCATTTCTTTTCAGAGGACTGTTACCAGGATGACTTATTTTGGTGTTAGAATGTCCACTTTAATGTAAGAACAAAGTCACTACTTGGAATTTTAAATTATCCTGGCACAGTACTGTTTTTTGTCTTTCAAAATCCACCGTGCTGCGCCTTTCCCCCCACCCCTTCTTTCCACTGTTGCTGTGTTGTAAATCAATAGGGCATTTGGCTCACAGCACCACTTGTTCTGAGAGGTTTGATAAAGACAATGGATTAATTAAGCTTTGTGCTTGCTGTTATTTTCAAGGGCTATCACAGAACACTATCCTGAAGATGTGTGCTGTCTCCAGGGCCAGGAATGGGGAAATATCCAGAATGTGGAATATCTGGAATTCACGTTATGCCTTGGCACAAATAGTCGAATTTTAATTTCAGTGGGAGCTAACCCAAGGAATGCAGGTCTGTGGCAGCAGAGACCACAAGAACCCTTGTGACATATGCACGAACGTACCTTTGAAAATCCACCACCTGGGGACAGAAAGATTACTGGATCCATTACAGCAATGAATGCTGTCAAGCGCTTGAAATTTAATCATTTATGACGTTACTTTATAATTATTTTAGTAGCAGATTTCTGGGACCGCATCATTAGCATATGCAACTTTCTGTTTTTATGAGACTCGCCTTTTCCAAGAAGGACTTCTCTATCAAGCCAGCAACTAGCAACTACTGTATATTTTTATTTTTTACGTAACTTGTATATTCTGTATTACATTAAAGATTACAAAACTACTGAAGATATTAGATAGTTACTGAACATGATACTGTTCTCCAAACTTACTTTTCAGATGTGTTAGCAGACACTTCCCCTGCTATGATTGCCGATAACTAGCTTTTAATTATGCCAGTCACCAGAAAGCTCCCTGTAGATCTCAAAGCTCAAGAATTCTCATGATATTCAGTAAATGGCAGGTGATCTACTCCAGATCAGTACACATATCAATATACACAGTCTCAGTACTTGATTTTAGAAGAGATCCTTTTACAACCTTTTTTACAACCTCACACTTGCAATAATAAAAAATAAAACTCATCGTCCTCACTCATTTTCTCCCTTAAAATTCACCTTTGCTGCAATGCCCCCTCCCCCCTCCCAGTTAATAAAACCTAGCTTGTGGATGTATTATGACTACAGCCACATCTTACTGTCATCTCTTATCTTATAGTTAGGATCATAAGCTTTATGAGGTAAAGTCTGTGGTTTTGGACTGACTTTATATAGCAGCTAGCGCACAGACTTATTTCAAACCCATGGCTCCTACGAATTGTCACTGATGATAAAAGTAGGAGTATTAATGAGTACGCATTATCAATAATATCATTATTGTTATTCTCCCATAATTTTCACAGTTTCAAAATCAATGTCAGGCAATTATTTTAAAATATCCAGTGGATGCATTCTTTTCTAATAACCCCACAAATGTGTGTCTTTGTTAAACAAAGAGACAAATTCAGCTCCAACTAAGCATGAAATATTCTGTAATGTTTTCATTATGAGGTTACATACTGAGGTTGTTCATTAGATAGACTAAATAAGTAGACAATAAATAAAAATTGAGAGAAATATTCAGGGCATCAGTGTAAGCGCAGCAGAGCTTCTAGTTTTCCATTGATAATCACTCTTTGCAGCCCGTCCGGACTCTTGCACACTAGAGGACCATCTCTTCCCTTTGCCAGCAGTGCCGTGACTAGGATGCGTCAGGAGAGGCAGCTTCAGCTGTCCAAAGCAGTCCCCAGGTTAGCCCTGAGGCTATTGGCTTTTGTGCTCCCTGGGCTGTAGTAGTGTCAGGGGCTTCATGGCTAAGCCCAGCTTTAGCTTGTAGTTTGAATGAAAATCACTTCATGCGCTATACAGTAAAATCTTATTGTTCTCTCTTTGAGTATTTCTTTAAGCACGATTAATTGGAGACTAAAGATGGGAAAGCTGATATAAAATACATTTTCTCCTCTACCACATCTGGACTGTCTCCTATGTAAGCAAGCTGGGCTTGCCACCTATTTCTTACCGTTAAGTAATGAACATGACAAAAGACGATTAACAGTATTTCTAGGATATATACGAGATACATATGTAGCTGTATATTAAGCAGTACCAGTATGCTTCTTCCTTTGCTTATCATTTTTGCCATGAAAGAAAAACAGGAGGATAATGTATACAGAGCGTTTAAGGGTATGTTTTTCCTCTGAATGCACTCATTTTGACGATATTCATCATCATTAACCACAAGGTTTGCTTCCATTTCTTTTTATTTTAGTGAAAAAAGCTTTCTCACCAGCAGTATTTGCACTTCTACAGATTTCGATCCTCCCACTGATGGAAGCTGTATGTACTAGCTGGATTCAATGACTGAATTTAAATTGCAGAAATATATACATAAATATTCATTTCTTTAGGCTGTTATCACCTCCTCCCTCCTCCAAAAAAGACTAAGTACTACAGTGAGTGGATTAAGGCACAGTCAGAGCAAGAAGGACGGAAAAAAATCAGATATCAACTTCTCATTCACTAAGCCAGTGCAGTGACCTTGTGTCTTTCAGCAAAAGGGACTCGAGACACGTTAATGCTTCAATCAGCTGCTGAAGTCTAGTTGTATAAATGATGCGCAGCCTATGCACCGCTCTGGTGCCAACAGCATTTTGCTTTCTCTGCTTTTATAAGAATTAGGAGCATAGAGAAACATCCCTGTTAGAAATTCAGGTATCTAACAATGTGGGGTTTGGTGGTTTGGATTTTTAAAAAAGTAAGAAAAAAAGGGATATTTGGTTTCACTTCTTTAACTAACAGCTATTATTTCTAAATCTTTGCAAATATGGAAGATTACAGCAATTGTCCTCTCATTGCTCTACCAGAAATAGGCATCTGCAGACTAGGTAAAACAAGTAGGATACAATATCATCTTTATGTTTCTGCATTTGAATAATTTGGCATTACATTTATCATCCACTGTGCAACACTGCACATGATAGTCTCTGGAGGTCATTCTTACTAGCTAGTGACAGCACTCTGAATTTAGAAGTTATTAGTCTAAGAATATCATCATTTTTACACAGTTAGTATGTAACTATATAAAGTGGGCAGAGAAAGTAGAAACATAGAACGACATTAAGCATCACATTTCAAAAAGGACATACTCATTGTCCTGTTTTTGTAAGAGTGATAGGCTTTCCTTGGCCTTTCTTTGCAGCATTAAATTAATTTGTTACAGCTGTAGATGGTCCTTTCAGATATACACCTGCAGCTGTAAATTAAACCTTACTTCATGAAATACCCAGTTCCATGAGAGAAGCCAGCAGTAATTTTTTTGATTGATTTAATGAACACTGAGTGAAAGTATAGTGCCTACTACAGCATTCTTGGGTGAAACTCTCTCTAAAATTTCTTTTTGTTGACATAAACTGTCTCCACTACCTCAGCAAATTTCCTGAACATTGACTTAAAAAAAAAGAAAATTCCCATTTAAAAAAAAAAAGAAACAAAAAAACCCTCTCAACTAGTTCTTCTGGAAGTGACTGATGCACAGTAAAGTCAAATGACTTTACCAAGGAGAGACAACAACAGTTAGTTCCCTTTAGACCCTTAATACTCCATGTGAGGTACACATTTCATTTAATGACATCTGCTACAATGGTTCACAGGGACATATGACAACTTAAGAAATGTGGTGGAAAATTTTCATGGAATAAGGAACCTCAACAGGATTTTAAAATGAATGGGAGATGGCTGCTTAACACATACCTTGGTCTTTATTTCCCCTATAAACAGCTGAAAAATTAGAAGACATGAGAAGAACATTAGCAGCCATTCAACTGTCAACATAGGCTAAAAATCAAAACACTTGTGAAAATAAAGCAAGCTCAGGTAAGCTCTTTCTACTGTACCTCTATGTTTTTGACTGGAGGAGGCCCATTATTATCCAGCAACTTTGGAAAAGGTTTTTTTCTCCCATTATCTGTATGAATTACGTTTCTCCATCACTTTCTCTCTTTACCCAACTTAGTGATGACTTTTTTGGCAAACGTCTGCAATAAAATGGCTTCTCTTTTATGAAGCAAAAGAAACAACACATGGTGGATTTAATATGACCAATCATCTCCCTCCTCAAATGACTTTCATTGTATTTTTTCCTGATAGTAAGTGGCAGCTGTGTTTAATGAGCTGGAAGAACAGGTCAATAAAAATATATATGTACACATGTTGCTTAAGTATCTATTCACATATATGCAGACATTAAGGTAGCTCATGGTGTTCACCCTATCAGAGGATCTTGTTCCATCAAACAAGATTAAAGATTATTTCCTCACACAGTACTGCTACTAAATCCTATGTATTTTAAACTTATTTTTCAAAACTGTAGTTTGTTCCAGTACAGATGATCAGAGACTGTACCGAGGATCTGTTTGCCTGGCTGTAGAGTTAATTCTTGAAATAGATGCCCTTTGTCTGTTCTGATACTGATTTTCCACTAGTTCACAATGGAGAGTTCTCTCGCTGAATCAGCTGCTGGTGTACTCTGTACAAATAATGCAAATAAGCATTACAAAATTACAAAACAAGCGGGGTGAAAAGCTGCTAAAAACAAATATTTCTGAGACTTATTCCCAGGGAATACTGTAGAATTTGCCTACTGAAGTAAAACCAAGGCATTTCTACATAGTAACCGGTAGTACTACAACTCACCTCCGAACATTTCTCTGATACTACCCAGCACTTCCAAAAAACTGATTTTTTAATTGTGTATTTATTCTCAGGCCTTTTCTTAGCCCCAGAAGATTTTTTTAAACCAATGCACTGCAAAAAAAGTGCAAGAAAGGCACAAGGTTACTGTCTCTCTGTTGAAGGGGCATTTGAACATCATTAGCCCAATCAAGGAGAATCTCAAAATTGATAGAGAAAATGTGAAATGCTCTCAACCAAGAATATAGAAGCAAAGCACAGCCTAGACTAACAGCTCAGAGTTTCTAACTGCACTCTTAGAAAGCATCCTGGCAATAAGGTGCTTGAATTACTACAGCAGGATAATGATCATCAAACTAGTTTGGAGGCATCTGGGATTGTGACTTGAAAGAAGCAGGAATCTTGGATCTATTCTTTCATGTTCACGTACACATCTGAAAAAGCCAAGTCGATCCTTTCAAAAGTGAAGTTAATGAACAAAAGTTAACAGCCAAGAATTTATTAAACATTAAGAAAAGGATCAGAGCAAATGATCCAAATGCTATCTCTGTAAAAGGACTGTCTAATTAGCTGTTGCTTTGCACCATTAACACAGAATCAACCAGCATACCTTTGGATTGGCTGTCAAATAAAAAGCATTCCTGAAATGTTCATAAGAAAATAAAATTTGTCACATGTTGAACCAAATCACTGAGTCCTCAAAGCCTGGTCGTCTGTTACCTAACAAAGTCCTAGATTTCAGAGTACGAGAAGATTCTTTACACTACATTAAATAAAGCATAATACCCCAGGTGAAAAAGATGCATTTTTTTTCATCTCTCTATAGGGTATGTATTAACAAACGGGCTCAGAAGGTGCATGCAATAAACATATCAGCAGTCACCTACTCCACTTCCCAATACTGCTCCAGAAATTAAAATAATGGTAATGATCTCATTGTATATGGAGCCAATCTTACCAGAACTGGGGGGTCCACCTAAAGTTCAGACACTGGATAACAAGAAGAAAAGATGGGGAAATAGTTTCCTTTACATGTTCCAGAGACCACAGTGGGCTGGAGACGCATACAGCATTGACTAACACACAAAAAAGTTCAATTTTGTTCTCATAGCTTCCAGCTCTGCCTAAGACTCACATCAAAAATTGAAAATTCTTATTAACTCATTTCTGGTAGAGAGTGAAATCTCCCAGACATAGTTTTAAATTTAATTGTTTGTGAAGAACATCAGGACACAAACACAGCTATTTAGAGGGAAGCGAACAGCTTTCAATTTACCTTGTAGTCTATTATGATCCCAGGCTGCTGATGCAGAAACTTCTGTACTCTAGCATCTATGCGGAATCACCATGGCAAGATAAAGATGTGTGTATTTACGCAGCACATTCATAGCTACTGGTGGGAGAGCAGAGGAGGTGTGCAAGGGAGAGTAAAGTCACCCCTGCCACCTCTGAACAGAATAGCGCCGGAGCACTGAGCCTGTATCTCCAAATGTTCTTTTTACACCCTTAATGCTGATTAAGCATGGGATATTAATAAGGTGGCAAACATAGAACAAAGAGCAAAAATATTTTAGTTTAATTCCACTTCTATTTTACAAACTACTAACCAGGTTAAAGGAAATCCAAACAACCCCTCTTGAATACTTAACAGCTTCCAAGAGGGCAGATTTCCATCACTCTCAGAGAAACAGTAGGGAGCCAAGGAATTTGAAAAGCCAGTTTCTTACCTAGAAAGATGAACACATTTATCTTTCTCCTTGCAGTGTCTTAAGGTAGACTACAGAAAATTCTATTCAGATATACTAAGCATTTTCTTGTTTATATGTATAACTTGAGTCTTGGATGACATCGGGTTCAGAATTGCTTTGAAACTGTCATTATAAGAACTCTGTAATCTTGTTTTAAAAGATTTTCTGTTTTTAAATTCCAAGTCACAATGGAAGTCAGTTGGTTCTGTGTTTCTACAGACAAAGGAAGTTTTTGAACTTCACTGTTTGTCCTTATAATGAGTCTAATAAGTTAGTCACAATGCATTTGCTGCATTGTTTTACTTGTCACAGATGTAACAATTGTGCATGCCTCAGTTTGATTAGATAGTAGTTGGGAAGGCTTAGTGCTGACTAGTTATGATTTCAACTTATATCTCAGGAAAAGTTAGACCAGTCACTCTCTATTTTGTACACCATTTAGTATCCATGTAGAATTTTCGAGTGGATTTTGAGCCACTTCTTTAGCAGTAAGGCAATTTAACCACATTTATGACCATGGTTTCTGGTTTTACCTCTGACCAAGGCACTTCCATGGTGTGTAAAGTTCTTCTACCAAGTAACTGACATCCATGCACAGCCAGGGCGTCCTTCTTGGTCACTCTTCATCAGATATTTCATCAGTATAAACTCTATTCTATTTAAGACTCCAGTACAGAGTTTGGCGCATACAAATTGTATAGTATACAATATTGTCTGATATTGGGAAGATGACAGAGTTGCCAGACGATACACACTTTACGTATCTAAGCTAATATTTCTTTTGCCTATCAGTCAGCAATTCTTGGTAAATTGGGAAACAGAGATTTATCATGTTAAAGAACTGAAATGAAGGTATCTGATACAGAATTTGGACTACCAAATAAAGATAACAAACTCGTTTTCATTAAATAGTGGGGAGAATTATGATGCTAAAGAGCACGTAGAGTGCTTCTTAAGGTAAGGAATTTTCTCAATACCTTTCTGAATTGCAAGGTCAAGCACGTACAGCCCAGTCAATATTCTTCACCCAAATTTCTTCCAAATTCACAAAGCTTTGAAAATCAAAGGTGTGTAAAAGCCACAGTTTTTCAGTGAATATAGAAATATAAATCTGTGGTTTCTGCCGTATTCCACCAGGTAATGTTTCCTGCTTCAGCCTGTCATCGAATATGGAAAAGAAGACAGAAGAATACAGCCCATTTTTGTGAAAGGAATGATAAAGTATGCTTTGTCCTTACATTTTAAAAAAGGAAGAAGTGAGCACTATACTTGATCAGCAAACAGTTAAAATTTAAAGTCTCATTTATTGCAGTATCCTAGAAAAGATTTAAGGCAATCTATGTAACAACAAAATCCTATCAAATCAGAGTACAATTTCCTAATGTAGTCAGTTAATTTAATGATAGTATTGTTACTTTCCTAACAATATTATGCTGTAGACCCAATTTATCAATACACTTCAATTCTGCACATGTATACTTTCAATGTTATGCAGCCAGAGGTGTATACTTAAACAGGTATTTAACTACTTTACTCAGTGAGTCTTAACACACAGCTACGACAGACAGAATAAAATGTGCCTGATTTAGAAAACTCTGGAGGGAATCTCAAAATTAGTCTCTTAATGACTCATAATTTTAAAAATGAGATTAAAAAGTTCAAGAAATTATAAAAAATGAACCACCTTACAATGTGTGCTTTTATTGGGTCTTTGATTAAATGAAATCTGGGAAGGGATGATCCATGAATAATTGTCAGTTCATTTTAAAACTTTCACTCTTTCAATCTTGCTATTCAGTCTCACTGAACTTTTGAAGTGCTTAATAAAAAAAAAAAATTGGACTAAATCTTCAAAATCATTCTGTAGACCCTGAATGCTGACACAAACCGAGTTATCAGGCACCTTATTCCACTATCAAAAGAGGAGGGGGGGAAAAAAAAAAAAATCACTCAGAAGCAAAATTTGTTTTAAGAAGCAGTCTTCTCTATTGGGAGTCAGCACTCGTGTTTATAAAGACAGGCAGCTATAGCTCCAAGCATTTCCATTGAGATATACCTGGAATACACAGGTGTATAGGAACATGTACACATCCACATTTATTTTCCTCCTGTTTTCTTTTATATTAAGTATATTTGTTCCACTCTTTGACCAAAGCTATCAAGCAACTCTTAATTCCTCAGCCCTCTGCTCCATCCCCTTGGAGTGTCTGATTTCCTTCCACAGCGGGTGTTTTGTCCATCTGTGCTCTGAGTAACCAAGAAGGATTTCCAGGACAATTCTTGTCCTTTTCCCTTCACAACAGTTTCACCCTACCAGGCTCTGCCCAATTTCAACCAAAAATTTATTAATTTCTTCAGTGTCTTTCAGGATATATTTTTGTCTCCAGAAATTATCCTTATACTGTGACGGATGTTACAATTTACATTTTATGAGATGAGATGGAAGCATCTCTTTGACATGACTTGATATAAACTACCAAAAAAGAGCATCTCATGTGATTAATGTGAAGACTTGTTCTATTTTCTGTTTAATGGTTATTTTACTAACGTTAATAAATTGCTAGAACTGACTGAATAATTTGCAATGAATAACTTCTCTGATGAAGACAGCTGCATTTCATGCTTACGGTTTGTCAGTGAGCAAATTCTGATTTCCATTAATGCATTCCTTACACAAAAATATTCAATGACTTAGTTTTACTCATTTCTCTACTCTGACCGAGTGAACAAAAATGGTTTCATCACTGCTCAGTATTTGAACACTGTGATCTGTAGCTGTGATCAGTCAGACACTGTCTCAGGCTACACTTAGCGTCCACTGATACCAAGGAACAGTGTTTTCCTACATTAAGCTGCCATCAGATCAGTCCAGTAGGGCACAGCTATAGCTTTTCTTTTCCTTTCTCAGTGTCAGTTACTAGGCATGAGACTGAAAACTTCATTTGCCATTAACATTTCTGACTAATTCAACTACATAAATATCTTTCTGGAACATAAATACAAAGAGAAAAAATTCTAGTTGAGCAAAATGGTATTACTACTCTAATATTACATCAATAATTATCTCTAATTATTTACTTTTATTTCCCATTTTAGTGCATTGGGATTAAAAGCTGACTTAACAGCTCAAGTACTCAGTGGCTATACAGAATCAGAAATGCCAGCACAGCTGAAGTTCTAGATTATGCTGCGCTAAATTGCTTGGGCATGTACTTAAGTTCATGAATTGTCCATTAAAATCAACTGCTTTATAAAATACTTTAAAAAAAAGCCACATGTGGAACGTCTCCGCAGCCAGTTTTAATCAATGTTACTTTCAGAGCCCAAGCTATATTGCTTATTTAAATAATTTCACCTATTTTCTCTTGAGATAGGAGTACATGGTGTTTTGCTTATTTTCTTTGTTTACCCCTTCTCCTTCTGATTCAGGGTTACGACCAGTAAAACTGAATATATTACCTACATAGAAGAATCTCTTCTGTTGCCTCTCTCTCCATTCCGTGTGACTGTTAACTCTGTTGCTAGGTCAGCTCTCGCAATCTGATGCCAACTCCCCTACCTCTATATATTTCCTGATACTAATTTTTTAAACAAAAAAGATAAAACAAAACACCGTTTTGTATGTCACCAGAAAAAACATATTTAAATTACTGCACTGACTTGAAAGTCCAAGCAAGCAAACAGAAAGTGATTATGCTTTTATATTTTCAGATTTTAGTATCCTGGCAGGCACACTTCGACATTGGAAACATACCCTGCTTTGTAATGCTACCTTTAGTGATTAAATTTAAGGAAATCTAAAAGCTTCTTATATAAGGAGATTCATTGACAAAAAACTCAAAACACTGTATTTGTAAACTTTATTTTACCACTAAGTTTAATTAATGTTTCCTTCAACCTTGATCTAGATAGTCCTATCCCTTGGGAGGATGAAGAGAAATCATTCATCAAGAAAAAGAAAACTCTACAGCTCCGAAAAATAACCTTTTAATAAAGACCAAGAAAACCCAACCAATCACAAAATCTAAACTCAAGACAGAGGAAAAAATAGGGTCATTTGCATGTTTTAGTATAACTTCAAACTACCTCCAGTCAACACGCAGGTTGTCTGAATGCTGAATTTCTGCAAACTATGCAAGATGTGTTCTACACTAGGCCTACCAGTGAATTTTAGCTAACGCTTTAGGGTTTAACCTTCTATTCTTGTGAGAACTAGAGTCCCAAACCTATGTCAATCTACATACAGATGAAAATTCTTGAAGATTTAGATCATCAAGAAATCAAGAAGCTTTCAAATAGAACTACCACGGGCTCAGAGTAATTTAAACCAAAGGCTAGATCAGGCACTACTAGATGTCAACGTAGCTCTGTATCACACTGATTAGAAGATGCCAAGGAAAGAGTGCAAGAGCAGGGCTAACATTTAATGAGAATTTCTTGTTATCTGTAGCCTGAGGACATCCTCACACTTCAGCATCTTGACATTTAACTGACCTTGACAGATTTCTCTCACATAACTTTGTCCAGTCTCATTTTGAACCTATGTAAACTTTATCAACCATAAAATTTGACAGTAAGAAATTTCATAGCTTAAATACAGGTTCTGTTAATAACCAGCTCCTTTTGTTTTGAATCTGCTGCATGCTAGTTTCATTTGGCGTGTCCTAATTTGTACAGTGGAACAGACAATGAACTACCATTTCCTATTAATTCTCCCAGTTTCCATCAGGTTCTATAGATCCGTGTCATAAGCTCCCTCAGTCACCTTCTCTTCAAGGCTGGAGAGTTTTTTCCCTTTTTGTTTTTCCTTATGTAGAAGCTCACTGATAACATTGTTCACCCATGCCTAATTTTCATGTAAATTCCACATATATGTCCTAAGTTTAACTAAAGTCAACTGAAGGAGAAAAATGAAGCACAAGGTTGAAGAGCACTCGAGAGAACACAGTATCATTAAGGGCAGCCAGCACAGATTTAGGCAGGGAAGGTTATGCTTAACTAATCTCCTAGAGTTCTTTGAAGATATTACTGCTGTGACAGATAAGAGGAATACTGTGGTTGTAGTGCATTTAGTTTTTAAAGAAGCATTTGAAAAAAATCCACATCAGAGATTAATGGCTAGGAGTCAGAGACTACAAGGTAAAAATAGGGCTCTGGATACAGAATTGGTAACAAAGCAGGAGAAAGGAGATAGTAATATCACCTTGCATTTATACAGCACTTTTCCCATTGAAGATAGCCCATGTTCCTCTCAAGATGTATTACCGTAACCATCACTGAAATGCAGCCATTTGTGGAACACGACACAACAGACACTATGCATTTGCAGAATTAGCATATAACAGTTTTTACAGGAAACTGCTGATTAATTTTATCTGATTGAAATTAGAGGAAGAGCTATGGCAAGGTAAGCAAACTGTAATTACTCTAGCAAAGCAAATAAAATGTACTTACCTGAATGGAACTTAGCAAGGACATTAGCAATACATTTCCATCTCTCATGTAAATCATCACGTGTCAAAAACATATTTCAAGTAGATAGTCTATCCATTATCAGGACCCAGGTCTGTGAGCTCATTCTGTGGCACTACTTCAGACAGTGATCTGATAAACATTTCCTCCAAAGGGCCTCAAAGCAGCCAGCAAAAATACCACAGACACACCAGCCTTCTGTATTTCTCAAACATTCTAGCGTCCTGATACGAAACCATCAAGGCAACAACACTTCTTCCTCCTTTTTGCACAAATGAGGAAAATCTAGCAGTATGACTTAGTTTATGGTACAGTTTGGGATTTTTTTAACGGCAAGGCTGTGTCACATTACACAAATACATGGGTATTTAATGTACCATCCTCAAACCCCTTGGATGCAGCAATGGAGGGATAATTACAACTTAGAAGAGAAGGAACAAAGACATATTCCCCTATTGAGTAATGTAAATTCAACGCTAATAAGTAGTGATTAGTATCACACAAGTAGAGCTATGTAAATTATGCAGGAAAAAGTATTTAAAGATCCATTTGAGTTGCCAAATAAATTACTTTCAACCATGTTATACTGTGCTGGATGCTCACTTTCATAAAAAATTAAAGCTGTTCTGTTTTACTACAGAAACATAGTATGTGAAAAGGAAGTTTTTAAGTTTCATTAGACAGACAGTTTATTAAAAACAAGTTTTAAATCAACACCAACTTTATTCACGTAGGTGGTTGTGTACCCAACCAATTAAGGTCCGGGAAGTCCATACAGTGTTCTTAATCAATCATTGCAAGAATCAAGCTCAAATTTTCAGTATTTACAATGAAGCTTAAGAAAAACATTTCTCAGAAGCATTTGAATAATTAATACACAGTTGAGAGAATCTCAAGCCATTCTGCAAGCTGAAAAAAATTATTTTCCATGAATTATTCATTTTGCTCTGCATACCACTCTTTTCCTTAACCCAAGAGGATTTACTCTTTTTAGGTGATTATCTTCTACTGTAGCTCTGCTACACGGTAGCTTAAGTGCTACTGCGTTTATAACTATAGATTGGCTTCCAGGAGTAGCTGTACCACAGCCGTTAAGTACTTAAAAACACAAAAAAAAAAACAGAGAAAAGAAGGGCAGATATTTGGACTATTCTATGCCACTACAACCAAGCTGACTACCATTAGGTGAGACCAGAAAATGAGTCGCACCCTACATCCTCTTACTGAAAAGGTATTTTGACTGAGACACTGGCTCCAAGGCATTCAAGATACAGCATGAGTTCATTTTGTAAGTACAGGGAGGACCTCTGCCCTTTTTGCCCTTCAGAGCACTTCTACATATGGATGAAATACACATTGCAAACCTGCTAGGAAGCTTAAATTTCTTTTTTTTTTTTCACCCTCTCCCTTTTTTTTTTAAACCTGCTGGGCAGCACATCTTCAACCGTAATACCAGTTGTTCCTTGTTAACACAGATTAGCATTCTCTGTTTTTAAAACAAAATTCAGATAAGGTGATAAAATTTAACTGATGCAGCAGTAACCAATTACTGCACAGAAATAATGATGATTGAAAAGCAACAACTTGTATATATTTGTTCTGGCTTTCTTCTGAAATGTATTGTTATGTTTTAATTGTGTCTCGTTTTTCCACAGCACACCCTTCCCTTCTCTTTAAATGACCTGCTGCTTTACCATCAAATGGAGATGCAAGTCTTCTCCAGAAATCTGTGTAACAAAGAAATACTGGAATTTGTGCTGAATGCAGAAAAATAACAAAACAATGATATAAAAGCATCCATGGAGCGCATATATCAAAGTCAAAAGAAATCTTTGTATTCTGCTGGTAATGCTTACAAGGTAAAGTGGCATGCAGATTTCTTATTTAATAAATTCCCACAGAAAATTAGTTTTTCACAGTGGGAAGAATTTCAAGGCTTGCCGCAATGAACAGGCAGGATCTAATCACTGTTCAGGCTTTGTAGATACACCAGGGCTTGCAGATATTTGAATGATCCAATTATTCTGTTGAGGCACAATCACCTTACCTGCATACTAATCAAGTAATATGCCAACATGAAACAACTCTGGCTTTTCTGGAAATTCTAGACATTAGACGGCTCCCTGGTTGACCTTCTGCCAATTACATTCATTTCAATTCTATTAGCTCATCTTTTGCCCAAAGGTGACATATGCACAAATCTATAGGGAAAATTGCCTAAATCAACTTTCCACTACACATGCTGCAGAATAGTTGCTCATTGATGTGAATACGAGGCATTAATTCTAAAGCTGGATGCAATTGTACACTAAATAGCAATGAATTTTTCAGACAAGAAACCTCTTCCCAATGCCATAAAAACAAGAGGATTCTGTTTATTAAAGGAAACAAAATCAATTACTCAGCTTTATACCTAGTGAATGAAAACACAATGTGAAGAAGAACAGGGCCTACATAATTTCTGCTATATCAGTATTTAGAGTGAATACTGACTGTTGGGTTTGCCTTTTGGGGGGATTCTTTCACACACAGCAGCTTTATGTTCTATTCCGATTCCTCGTGACTGCAGGCTGAGATATTGCTAAGCTTATAGAATATGTTACCAGTAGAATTTTGCACCACAGCCTGTAGAGATCTTTTTAACATTACATTTTCCAACTAAGTTTCATTACATAAATGATTACTGTCGAGATTTGCTAATAACAGCTTTCTCCTCAAAATAACAAGTAATGGAAACCCTTCAAATATTTATCAATATCTATTCCAGATAGTCATCTCAATTTCTAAAAGTCACCAACATATTGTCAGAACACTGCTGATGCTCATAAATCAGGCAAATTAAGCAAAAGCTACAGCATTTTTCAGGCCTAACTAGCAGTAACACTACCTGTCTTTTCTTTCTAGCTTACAGATATGCTAGTTGATTACACTTTTTTATTCCAGCTATAATGGTATTTACATCAAGTGCCTGCCCTTTCACAAAAAATATGACCTTATATAATGCTGCATGTAAACAGTTAAAGGAGTACAACAGAGGACCTCAAGAGGATCAAAAGGCAACGCTGTGTCAAGCCATTAACCTTGGAGCTCATCATTAACCAAAGCGACAGTATTAGTAGCTTGAGATGATGCGGTACAAACACTTAACCAAGGAACAAGCCACTTGTGATTAACAGTACTTATTATCGAGTGTTTGTGCCTCTACAGAAAACTCTCTAGTTTCTCTTTTAAATTGTCATCAGCATTTTAACCTCCCCTAGAAGGCAAAGGCAGTTAGACAGGCCAGCAGCACTGCTTACGACTAAGTCACTAGTGACTCTCAAACTCCTGCGTCAGGAACTGCTCCCGTGCCTCTGCAATTCCTCACTTCTGGCAACATGAAGTTGGGGAAACCCATCTTTATTACTCCTGCAAAGCTTCACCTAGAGCACCTGACAAGGCAGCAACATTTTCTTGAGTCTGTATTTACTGTATCGCTTGTTCTTTTAAAAACTCCAAGGCAATTCAAGAGAATTTTGCTTCGTTAAATGAGAGAGAGAGAAGTCAGATGGTTTTATGTTTTCCTTCTATTTGATTGTTCATATAAAGAGCTTGTTCAAGGTAGTAAGGGAAAATAGCTCCTCAAGAACAATATTGAGGTGAATTTCTACTGCTTTTTGTCCTGTAAGTTTCTTACAAGGAAAAAAAAAAAATCAAGTAGATTCTCTGGGAAGAGCTGACTTCATAGAATAACAACATAGAAGGAACACAGAAGGAAGACAGAGGGGTAAGATGAACACACTCTCTTAACAACAAAAGCATACGTTGTTTAGTTATTTTTCAAGGCTATTTGTAACATGTGATTGTCCCCATGATGAGTTTTCCCAAGAAGAATGGAAAATGCTCACAACTGGGGAAAAAAAAATGCTCAAGTACTCCATACTTCACAAATATAAGTTTATTTTCTGAAAAGAAAAAAAGTCTGATAAAAAATTCTATACAATTATTTCTGCACCTGCAGACTACCATTTAAATAAATAAATAAAATCGAGTATAATTCTGCCACCTCCTTACATAAGTGACACTTATTACAGCAGACAAGAAAATTTATTCACTACAGAACTCAGGTTATTCCCAAATTTTATAACCATTATTATGAAATACAAAATGTGTTTTTCTCCTGTGCAGGATTCACTGATAAATTTCAACAGTTCTAGCTGTGATGGCTGTTGAACTAAACACTAGCTGAACAAGCCATATTCTTAAAGTGTGTCTCTGTTGGAATGATCTACGGAAATCCAGATGTCAAGTGACCAAAAAGAGGGCAATTTGATGCTTTTTGTCAATTTGTCTGAATAGCTTCTTCTTTAAAAATACCTACTTAACCCTACATCCTGTTATTTTATAGAAAAAATTTTCTTTTTATTGCAGAAGAAAAACTATTCATTTGCTGAACCCAAAAATATATTATTATGAACACTTTTTGCTAAGTCTCTGTTTTCTTTTTCATACTAGAATAGAAAGTAATTTCCACATGGTCTTGAAACAATTAAAAATTATGTGAATTTCCTAAATACATTTCATTAGTACTAAAACAGGATAGTTCATATATTTTTCAGAGGAGACTTGTCCTTTGCTATGGAAAGGAATGCAAAACAGAATATACTTCTGCACAGATTCTTGACTGAACTGAGCAACTGAGATGAGGCACAGAGGAATGACCTTGTGTGAGCATCTGCAGAATCTGCACATCAAAGACAGGTCTGAGATTAGGTACAACTAGAACAAGTTATCTCATATATTCTTTCTGATGCGATGTTTTCTATAAAAATAACTTGTAGAATAATTAAGCAATCAGAAGCTGAAAAAGTAGGTCTGCATAGCTCAAAGTGTTTCTAGGTTAGATTTGAGAGACATGAACAATCCTACGACAGAACTCAACTGGCCCAGAGATCAGCGCTGGCATACCTGTGTTCTCATAAGGATCACCGATTTGTGGATGCTTTGGAGAGCTGAATTAGTGCAACGAATTCAGAAGTGAAGAATTTTGTGAGAGAGCGCAAGTATATAACTCATTGCTCTGTAAGCAATGCAATAAATCACGCTATGTACTTCCTACTAGAAAAAAGTGTCACCTGGCCATCTTTTGTACATAAAGTGGCAACGGAAGTGCCGTCTCCAGCCTTGACACTTCACTGAGTGCAGTGACGATGCAGAGAAGTACGGGCAGCAGCCTCCTGCTCACAGGATGCTTCTCACTTGGTTCTGGGTTTAGAAAAGTGCGAGAAGTTTTAAGGTGTTTTTTACACGAAAACAAAGGGGCACTCACATGCGAATACTCACTAAACGGTAATACCATAGTTTTGCCCATGGGTCAGAAAAAAAAGGGGAATGTTTCAAAGCATCAGTCAATGACGCTGCACCAAATGAATCCTAAATCAGGAAGCTCTGTCAGCTTGCTAGTTTCCATGTCGCCCAGAAAGCAGGAGGGGAAGAACCACTGCTAGAGTTCCAACCCTAGGCAATATGCAAGCAGAAAGTGCAATCTGAATTACTCCTATTTGCTCATATTGTCTAGATCAAATGCAGAGACAATCAGGGACATCTATTGTATAAGGACACTTTCCTATGCAGTACCTGTAATCATAATCAAAGGACATCAGTTCATATACATTTAAAAAAAAAGTCAGTCAAATTCTAGAACACAAACCAAATACAAATGGAAGTTAGATCAAGTTTATCCATTATTAATTACTATTATTGAAATATTTGCTTTGCACTGCTAGCCTATCTGTTTCTTTTGATGAGCAAAATATCTAACCTCTGAAATTTCCAGGCAAATTTTACAGTATTTTAGTAGTGAAGCTAGATTTAAAAAATCAAGACTATTAGTCTACCATGCATTAATAATACGACTGCTAACAATTTTGTTGTTAAAAAATAATTTAAGAGACTTGTTAAATCATTTACAATACAAACATGCACCACACAAAATGGTGTTGAGCACAACTGAAACCAAAGTCCCATTGCTTACATCACCTAACCAAAAATGCCTACAATTGGAGCTCATGCTCAATAACAGAGCAAGACAGTTCAGGAATTCAATTCTGGCTAAAATAAATGCTCTGCAAAGGCCTCTTTACTGTACAGGGAGCAGAGGCTGTCAGATAAAGCAGCTACATTTGGTATGGTGGGGCTGGACGCTGGGGTGTGCATAATCATTGAGCATGGTGATATTCCATGTTTTAAAATTACTTGATTTATGTAAGTGTTGTTCTTGCGTTCAGTGATTGTGAAGCCAGGATTGCCTACTAATTGCATTCTGTGAATTGTATTACACAAGGCTTGGCTTTCCTTTCTTATCAAATGCCCTGATTTCCCTCAAACTCTGTTTACATTAGACCAAAACTAAGCCTGGCTATAACACTGTTATACATGCAAGACGCCTGGTCACAGTTCTTTGCTGTTTCTCTGCTGCCTTTACTCCGTCATTTTTCAACTTCATCCATCCAATTATGCATCAACACAGAAGAAAGAAAAAGCTGTTTGTTTCCATGACAGTAGTGGGACAATTAGCTGCTCTGTGTTAAAATAGCATTTGTAATATTTCTATAGCAACAGAAGTCAATCAATGGTATGACTTAAAACAATATGAAGGCAAAACACAAGAACCTGCATTTTAGATATTTTGGATGAATCCCGAGCTCTAAATCTATGGTTCAGAACTAACATTATATTCCTTCACGTGTGACTTGGTAAACTAAAATAACACCACTTCCTATGTACTATTCCAAAATTTTCTTGCAAGTATTCCAGGGTGATTCAAGTGACACTTGAAAAATTATTTTAAATAGTGCATCACATATCTGTACATTAAACAGACAAGCATGAGAGAATGCAAAGAAGGAGAAAGGAAAGTGTGCATACAGATCTACGTAGCCAAAGTAGCAAACAAATATTAGATTACTTCTACCTCACACCAGACAATGGAGATGTTCCTAAAAAGATCTCTGTGGTTATCAGAAGTATAATGGAGAATCAGCTATTAATACAGCTTTGTAAAATAAGTAAATTGTTAATGTAATACCTTGAGGTATCTCTCAGGCTCTATTTTCATTATTCAGAAAAGGTTTCACTGGATATCTTATATTAGTTAAAAATAATTTTTAAATTGACAACATTTAAGCAAAAATTCTGTGGTGATTTTGAAATTTAATTTAAAGTAGCTATAGATTTTTTAAATGTTTACTGAATAAAAATAAAACACTGATCCATGTATAATCTAATTTTGTTCACATAATTTGTTCTATATTAATGACAATATGTTTGGAAGATAAAAGAATAAAACACTTTAGTTGCACACTTATTAGTCTCTTCATGGCAGAGGATGGGGAAGAGAGTTTTGAGTTTTGGTTTTTTGGGGTTTTGGTGGTATGGTTTTTTTGGGGTTTTTTGTTTTTTTGGTTTTTTTTTTAAAGAAGAGCTGTAAAGGATGTTACATCCTCCAGAATAGAAATTGTTTTCTCGTCCAAGTATAGCAAATACAACACCATTTAACATAATCATAGAGATTGCTTTGTTTTTTAAGTCCCTGCTGAGTACTTCAGGTCCACAGAAAGAAGCACACACAACCACTGCGGATATGTCAGTAATACCCTAGATCTTACAGAAGGTTAGCCACACAGTCTGGGAAATGCAGAGAGCTGAATACATGCTATAATTCTATCTCCTCTGTGCCTGAATTGTTTCCACTGGGAAACCAATTGCATTAACTGGTAACTTGTTCTGTCTGTAGAGTCTTTTTGCTTTCCATAAGCAATTTATAGATGCAGTCATTGCACAATAACATGAATATCCATAATGAAAACACTGCTCCTTTCAAGGCTTGAACAAACACTTAAGTGGTTGAAGTATCAAGGTCTGACTTATCTATACTCTGCAGCCCTAAACTTCAGCACAGTGAAGTTATTTAACTACCCCTCAAAAAAAAACCAAACACCAAAACAAAACAAAACAAACAAACAAAAAGAGAGAGTTACACTTTAAATGCCATGTAGGAAAGCATGCTAAGTTCTTTAGCTTGCACGTGTTATGCTGGTATACTGTATGGTACCCATATTATATGCAGTATAATTTAATCCTAGAACTTGCCCAAAAGATTGCAAATACTTGTTGGGATCACCCTGCAAGGGCTCAACCTTAAGGAGAAGGAGCTGTGGCATTGATCTGCCCGGCTCAACCTTAAGGAGAAGGAGCTGTGGCATTGAGAAGCTGGTAAACAGCTGGATATCTGCACAGCTCGGCCTTGAGGAGAAGGAGCTGTGGTAAACAACTAAGAGGAAGTAAAGGAGCACGTGGACACCTGCAGGCAGCAAATCCTGACTGTGGAGAAGTGCGTGGACTGTGTGTGGTAACCAACCAGGATGTATTTTGTGGCACGTGAAAGAGCTGTAACTGCATAAAAAGCGGACACTTGTAGCAATAAAGGTCTTTGGCCTGAATCCCCGCCAGAGTCTGTGCCCTGTTACTCCACAAATACTTTTTTTTTATTTGTTTGCTGAAGGAAACGTAGGAGTAATATTTTGTTCATTTCTTCCTTTACTTATTCATATATAAGTCTACCCTCCCAGTCACCCAGAAATTGAATTCCCTGGTGAATGAAATATATTGAAAAAAAATTTTCTTAGCTTTATTTTTTTTTATGTGAATGCAATAGCAATTGCTATTTTTCCCAATAGCTGCCTGATGCTAATGTTTTCAGTCTACACATGGTCTGAATACTGGCATTTATTTTAGATGCTGTCACCCATACCACCAGGCACTGTTTTAGTGCCCTGATACAGTGACGAACTCTTTAAACCCTGGAGAAAAACAGACAAGCAATGAACAACACAGTCCTAGCATGGATTCCCAAGTGAACATGTCTTAATGGAAAGACAGACAAGAACGTTACAAATGTTTTCATAATAATCATCTAAATCCTATTAAGTCACAGTAGAGGAAACTTGCCACAAATTCCTGTGAAATATTTACACCACTTACCCTTTTTCAACCAAATAAATGGAACGACGTTCTGAATCACCGACTCACCCAACTGTTACCAGGGAAATTTGCAAAGATGGCAAAAAACAACTGACAACTGCTTGGCCTATTTAACTCTTCGGAGCTTATGATTCCCTCCCAACATTATTCATGCAGCATTTTCACTTAGAGGTTGGATGATTTCTGCTCTCCTTTCCAATCTTCCCTAGCCTAATTAAAGCAGAAAACCCAGCCGTCTTCCCCTCCACTTCAGAAAGCTAAGGGAAGGACTCCAGGAAATTCAGTCTTCAGGGACTCCACAGGGATAGCCAGGATGTAAGATTTGGGAATTTAGTTCTCAAGCTCTAGATTTCTCAGAGCTAAAGAAGTAGCTACTTTTGCCAGTTATGTTAGGGCCTAGTCCAAGTCCCGCATTTTGGTCTGACGAGCCTAACAGCACACACATATATTCCCAGACAGGTAAGGGTGCCATTTAAAGGAAAGCAACTAAAAACATTGCATTCCCAACCTGAGACCGGGGCCTGACTGGACTTCACTTTCCTTCAAGGCAGACTCACAGATCAGCTGGGGAACGACAGCACAGTCTCACAAAGCTGCAGGTGCCTGCCTCTTGGGAACGGGGAGGAAGAGCAGGAGTTCCCAGCACCTTTGCCACTCGGCCGATACCAGAATACGACTCAGAGGTACGGAATCATACTGGCTTGTGTTCTTTCTGCTTCCCCTTTGCTCCTTCAAATGGGTCGCAATGTTAACCAGGTGATAGCACAATTAAGAATTCTTATACTTTCTAGGAAAGAACAGGAGATCGCTGCAAACCCATTCACTGCTTAGAGACTACACCTGTCACCATCAGTAACCCATGCTTGCCTACTCTTACTTTACAACACATAGCACAAAGAACATTAGTATAATAATCTGTTTTTGAGGATTCAACCAAAAAGCATTTCAAAATTTCTTCACAATATAGACAAATTCTATTTTACAGCTTTGGCAGACTGACAAGAGTCAAACATCATTTTATCCAGGAAAGTTCGAGTAAGTTGTCTGTCTCTGGAAAATACTATGATCCTGTTGCCCGTATCTTTCTCCATAATTGCCCATGTGGAATACATGCATCTGCACAACCGACATAGTAAGAGACAAGCAACAAGGGAAGTGTTGCCAGCATCTGCCAGCAAGCCCTGCATTGTATCAGTAGGGCTTTATCATCTCTGCAACCTCTTGCCTTCTAAAGGAGAAAGACAGAGCTCAGGAAAGGCAGAAAATAGGGCTGGATGTGCAATGGCCCATTGCAGTGCTCCAGGCCTTTCAGGCTGTGGTTGTAGACCTGCTCTGCCATCACTGTAGGATGAGGAGAATTGAGGCAGGGAGCCACAGCTGCTGCTGGTAGATGCAGTGAAGTTCTGTCTTACCTAGAACTGGAATTTTGCTGCCCTCATTAGCGTACAACCCGTGGCAACTACCTGCTTCGCTTGTGCCTAAGGCTGGCCCTCAAGGTAAGTTTCCTCAAAGGTGTTGTAGCTCATTAAAAAAATGCAATAAACATTTGGCTGTGGATTTAGGAGAAGTGGCCTCACTGCATGACAAAAAAAAAAAGTAAAATGAACTATTGGAAACTGTATATTCACTAATGAGTCTCCTTCTAACAGTCATAGGTTAACTAAAAATGTCAATAACAGGATCCCAAGCTGTCCTCAATTTCATCAGTGAAATGGTCAGTGCATGCTACTGAATCAGAAGATAAATATTTAAAATAAAAATAGAAATGTCAGACCAGAGAACTACGCATTTTGCAAATCCAATTAAATAAAATCCCCAGGACAGATTTTATAGTGATGATATTCCAGTAGTATTTTTGTACATTTCTGTATTAAATCAGATCAATATAGGAATTTACTTGTAACTGATTTTTGAGAGATCTAAGCAATACACAATAGGATAAGTTCCCTATAAACACAGTGAAAAGCAGTTACTTCAGGTGAGAATGATAGAAAAATTACCTTAATTTTACAGCATTTAAAACTCTCTATCTTTGAAAGAGATAACATATCTGTATTAAAATTAACAGTATTCCTTCACTGGCACAGTGAAGTTGTTACAACTGCCTAACGTAAAGGTTAAAAATAGTTAATTACATAAAATACATGTTTATGGATGTACCAAGGCTTAAAGAATACATGTTTGGTACTTATATTGTCATATACAGGAACTGGGTGATTCTCAGATCTGATCATGTCAGATGACCTATTCCTCAGAGTATTCTTTTAAATACATTTCATGCAAAATAGACCAAAATGAACTTCCTTGTTTGCATTTTGCTTGGAAATGCCTAGTTAGTTAACTGCTTAAAAGCAGACTGTGTCCCATGTGAAGGGAGGATGCTCACAAGCTAGGTACTAGCTTGGGATGATGTGCCACATGCAAAGGGAAATCTCTCCTCCTTTCCATTAGAAGTGAAATTAAATCAAATCTCAATTAAATAAGATCATAAACATATGCTATTTTTAACCATATGCATAGGACAATATGTTTCCTAGGGTAGAAGAATTAACCCCCATTACACACCTCAGTTTCTAGGACACACAGTGGTGGAATATTTCAGAGAAATCTGCCCTCAATGCATCAGTTACTGACACCACACTGCCTGGTCTGGATCAACAGGATTCAGATTAAAAGTCATTCCCTAATCCTTCCCTTTGAGAGGGAAATAGCTACGCGTTTAAAAGATCATCTGCTTCAGTCCTTAGAGTTCAAACTCTTCTGCTTTCATCAGAAGAGCTTATCTGCAGTTCTAGACAAGTGGTAGAAGCATTCAAAGTTATGTGCAAAAAGCAAATTGGGAAGAGTGATAAATGCGACGGGGTCAATATATTCAAAATTTTTCATCAACATCTCAGTGGTGTAAGGATAAAAAACACATTCCATTTAACCAGTAAGCCAAAGCAGTTTTCACACTGCTTTGATCTATTTAGTATTTTACATTCATAATTAAAAGTTGCCTAGTAACGTATTTACCTGAGAAGAGTTATGAAAACTCAAGAAAGAAGGCTATTTCATTTATAAATTTGAAACAATTCAATTATTAATTCAACATCTACTGAATTAATTATTCCTATAACTTTGAATTGTTAAACGTGTTTTTTCTTTTCACAAATTTACTCTTATCTGCCCACCTTGCAAAACAAAAGAAAGAAAGAAGTAGCCACTAAAAAGACTCGTTTCTGTCAGATTGACTCATTCAGAATTTTTTTTTCCTCTGAGAACTATGATAAGGATCAAGCTTGGCTTTTTGAATAGAAGGTAGTGCAATCCCTTCCCATCATCAGGCTCAAGGAAATGTCTTTCAGAGTCATGGAGCAACTACTGAAAATGCTGTATCCCAGTTTCCCGAGTCTAGAAAGTATACTAAGAAGAGCACATAGAAAGTCACAGTTACTTGAGATATCTCCTTTTTCTTCTACAGCGTGAGTAAATCCCCCAGATAGTAAACTAAAGAAGCCTTATACTTGTGATTCAGCAATGGAGCTGAAGCAGATGACTGCTGGCACACCATGCTGGTAACTATAGGGGTATGTGGGCTCCATTATGGATAACCAGAGCTTTCTTCACTAATAGTATAGAAAAAAAGACTGAGTAACCTACTAATAGCCTGAAAAGCTGCCACAGGGATTTATTTGTTTTACTAGACTTCCACTATTTAAAAAAAAAAAAACCACAACTTGACTTTTTTGACTGCTTGAGGAGTTTTTCCTAGACAAAAGGCTTTTTTGCTCTTTTATCCCACTGTTTCTACCAGGTGCCTGGGAGATCGTAAACAATAATAGTAAGAGGGGATGTAACTTCAATGAAAATTGGTATTCCATAGTAAAGGGACTTCCAGAGTTGTTCTTTCTTCTCCCAACCAACACCTCATTCTTATTTGGGCCATGATCTCCAGGGAAAACTTTGATTACAGCAATGATTACTCATCTCGAGTAAGTCATTAAAACACCTCACTCACAAATTATTTTTGTACTCCAAATGAAATGTAAAATGTTGAAGAAATACTACAAATGAGAATAAGCAGACTAATTTTTAAAGTTTCCTTATCATCCATTTATGGTGCCATCATTAACCTGAGCATATTGACATTTGCTTTTGTGAATTGCATGACCTTTAACCCGACAGTGTCTTTGTCCACATGCTGCTGCTAAAACCTCTCTGCCTTCAGAAATGACAACCAAAGTGCCACATAATTCCAGGCACAAGGACCATATTTTTAACTATGTTCTGCATTATGCCTGCTGACAATCATACAAGCAGAGAAATATTTTTTCCCCATGAAGAAAAACATCACCAAATTGAATTACTGTGCTAACATGAGTAAATAAAATTTATTTAGAAAAAGAACACTTAGTGAGATTATCTAATTAAAATTATTCAGACTTGCTTTGCAATATAAATATTTTTGAAGGACACCAGGTAGTACAGTATCTAGTCCATGCAGATTTATTAGCTTTGAGCTTTAACCCTACAACTGTCAGCTCTGATTGGAAAAATTACATTCAAGGTTTTGCAGCAAGAAGTGATTAAGTGCATTTACAAAGTGAGGACATCAGTTCCCAAGCTACCTAACATCAATTAAAGGAGGCCAAATTAAATCGATGTTCTAATTCCACAAAATTAATGGTAACTTTTTTTTAATAGATGTAACAACATTTCCCTGAGGTCCTGTAATAAATTCTTATCACAGCAACTCATGTAGAAAGTAAACGGTTACCTATCCATGAAAATCCAATGTTTAAAATCAGTTATGGGAATGATGGCAATAAGGTTCCTAGTGGCTTCTGTGTTCTTCTTATGAGCATTTTAAAATGGGTTTATTGTTTCAGAGCTCTTTATTTTTAAAGACTAGGAAAGCACGAAAGAAAAAACAGTCTTGTTCATTATGGAAATATTCAGGAATATTCATTTTTCATATTAGTTCATTTTAAATAGAGCATTCCTCTAAACTCATGGGATCAGGAGCTAATTAAGGTTACTTGTAATTACTTTTACTCAAAATGCAGTCATATGTCTTCACTTTACTATTTTTTGTAAAAGGAAAAAGGGATTTTTTTGTCATTATTTTTCATTTTTAAAGTTTGGCGACACAGACCAAATACTTCCATTTTCCACAGCATCAGTCCTGCTCAAGAGCATGCAAGACTGATGCAACTCTGGTATATGCATGTCAGTAGAACACTGAACACATACGAGTGAAATATTGTGAAGCCTATTTTTTAAATTTTGCCATTAACTGGATGTGGACACTTACATAGCTGAATTTGGGGTCTTTGTTTAAAACAAAAAAAACACACACCAAAGCACAGGCCATGCTCTGCAGGAACAGAAACATGTTTGAAGACTCCCTCCTCAAGAAAATGAAAACAGAAAATCCAGAGAGTAAAATCCAGCTGACTGTTCAAAGCTTTGTTTCTGTAGTTGGAGCCACAAGAGTAGTTGATCAATTGCTTAAAATATTTTGCAGTATTACAGTTTTCTAGTTGTGGAATAATTGCTGGAGGTGGCTTAGAAATCAAGCTTATATTCACACTCTAAGAACAGCATTGAAACAAGGTGGAATGCAGCTAATGTACGACCAGTCTGTACCATGGCAATTCCCTAGGCAACCCCAGATGTTGGCAACATCAGGGGAACTTGGTGTGCTGACTCTGGGAGAAACTGCATGGACAGCGCAGTGGAGTGGAGACATTGCGGCCACGCTCTGTGAACAAGGGAATCTAAAGGTACACAGTATAAATTGATAAGCTGCACATTTGATACCCTGGGCCAAGAGTCTGCCAGTTTTTGATGAAATGCTGTACTCAGAGTGAACTCTGCTTATTATAATCTTATTATAAAACCAAAACACACCTCCATCCCAAAAGTTACCCGCCCTCCCAAGGTGCAACCATCCCTCAATGAGCTTGCGCACTGAATTTTTCCTAGTCTGTGCCTTTAAAGGCAAAGCGAGGAAACTTTGGACCAATCTTGATAAAGGTATGTATGACTAGAGTCACTCAAGCTCTACCTGCAAAGTAAAACGCTGTAAAAGAGTTTGAGAAGGGGTGGATGTCAGGGAAGATACGATCAATGTCAGGGAAGATACCATGGCAGGAACAGCTCCATTCTCCTGACCTTTAGGATCTCCCGACAGGCTGCCTGTCTCTTCCCCCACACTGGGCTGGACTTTGGGTAAGATTCAAACACTCACCTATCCCGAGTGAATCCCTGGGAACCTCAGGAATCTCTGAAGAGTTGCTTCATTACCCCACGCATGTGTAACCCGGCCATATTTAATCTATTTGCACGTACTTTGCAGACAGTGAATTTATCACTGGCAATCTAAAAGAACTTGTGCATCTGTTGCTTCAATAAATCGCACTACTGTTTGACTTAGCTGAGTGTGTTGTCCCTGAATGCGATCGTACCTTTGAGTGTGGCCATGCTAGTTCAGGTGGCATCCAGCTGAGCAGGTCATGTGATGTTAGCAGTGCATCCGGACCCGTGGTAGTCCAACAGAGGTGTTGGGCGCAACCAGACTACTAATGCTGATTTGGGCATCGCTCAAAACTAAGCCCAACCGCCCCCAGTCCCTCTGATA
Source organism: Phaethon aethereus (assembly GCF_964289735.1). Lineage (NCBI taxonomy): Eukaryota > Metazoa > Chordata > Aves > Phaethontiformes > Phaethontidae > Phaethon > Phaethon aethereus. Next base: position 15,567,014 of record NC_138591.1, read on the forward strand.
TCTGAGGATCGGCTGGAACGCCAGGGCGTTCAGTTTCTGCCCAAATTACTCTGCCTGTTAACGCAACACTAGTGTTATCCATGGCATGACAATTTCCACTTAAAGAAACCTTCAAAGAAGTTCAAATACACGAGAACATAAAGTCTACATGAGAACAACTGCATCTACCATCTACCAATCAATCCACCCCTTAAATTCAAATTACTAATCTGTAAGTCTCCTTTTAAAAAAAAATCATAACTATTAGAAACGGAAAAAATACAAACTGACCATTTGCCAATACAGAAGGAACACTGGACCATCTTATCCCAGAAAAGTCTGAGAGAGTGCCCTCTGATAACATACTTGATAGCATTTCTGTACCAGCATAACAGGTATCAAGCCATTGACCATGTGTTCTCTACCATTAATAGTCAAGGTCTTATTTGTAACTTTTGTGATACAACATCTTCCATTCTTCAGCCCCCAATCAAACAAAAAAAATCCTCTTTGTTAAGTTTTAAGTCTAAGAATGTAAAGTCTGCAGAAAAAAGTAATTGAGTTTAAAAGATTAAACTTGCTGACCTTCTCTAGATGACTTGAAATCTACTCTGAATTTCTTCAATCCTATACACTGCAATATTCACCATGTTCCTTGGGGATAAAGGGTACTAAGGAAGAGGAAAGTGAGATACAGAAGGAAAGAATAATTTTAAAACCAACTGCTGTGAGCTGGTCAGTCTGTTATGGAAACCCTGCAAAGATGATTCTGAAGACTTTAGCCTAGTCTCATAATGAAAAACTCCAAATCAAACAGACAGTATCATTTGGTTAGGAAAACACTAGTCATTCTGCAAATAATTCATCATATGCAAATAATTTTTCATAATGTGAATAAACCACTTTCAGACTACAGGTACTTGGGAAACTTTCTGTCAGGCCAGAAATTGGACTCCTGTTTCAATGGCAAAGAAATATGGAACTGCTGGGGAAAAAAATATGCCTCAACGAGCTAATACATACCCTGGGCTGCCCTCTCTCCTTTGCACTTTTGTAAGGTGAAAGATGCAGATCCTCCTCTGCAGCCCAAAGCACACAGCTGCTTCACCCACAACAGAAATATTTTAATTATGCCATCTGAGAAAACTCAAGATTGAAGGGGTAGAAGAGGACATCTTTTGGCTATGCCTGGCTGGCTCTTCAAAGTTGTCATTATTGACAAGGAGAAAGGGATACATTTCACCCATTACTTGCTCAGCTTCCCCACTTTCCTCCATGATACGACAGTCTCTCTTGCAAGTCTATTGATCTGTTTTCCTCACCTTTGAAAGACTGGGCTGGAGTTTCTTTCTCCCGTCCTCCCTGAAGCAGGTATACCAATGCAGGTATTACTGTTCATCTTCCCAGTATTTTACTTTATGAAAAGCAGGAGCCAGAGAACACCACTTCTTTTTTCTTGCCCCTATTATATCAATATAAGCATTTTTCCAAACAGTCACTCCAGTTTTAAATCACCTCAAAGCCTATGTTTTTACAGGAGGATAGGAAACATGAGTAGTGACTAGTCAAACATGGATGGGAAAGTAAACAATTTTAATACTTCAGTCAAAAGAAAAAGAAAAAAAAAACCCAAAAACAAACCCCAGACACTGCCCCCAAACAAAACCTCATAAGCCTGGCTAGTCACCTTTGCAGCAAGTATTGCTAGTAAGTAAAGCTTTTTGTTTAAGATATACATTGTGAATGGTCAGCAGCACCTTTCCAAAGCCTTCTAGTGAAGAAAAGAAGTCCCAAAGCAAAATGCTGTTTGTCTCATAACTGCTTTACTTGTGAGTTAACTTACATAAAACCTATTTTTTACAAACTCATTGTTTCCCCTAAACATAAAATCATAATACTCTATAACTTCTGCAACCAATGTTTTTGTACTGGTAGAAAAGTACATAACTTTTGCCTTTAGTAGGGGTGTTTAGTTTCTTTTCTCCAAACTACTTACATTTCCTTCATAAACTTTTGCCAGAATATCTGTTTTGCCCATTTCATACACATTAAGTAGCAGTGCAAGGCTTAATTAATATGAAATACAGTCTTTTCCGCATTTTTACATAATACAGTTTATAATAATGTCTTAATGTAGTCACTTTAGTGCTACTAGCCTACTGCCTTTGTAAAATACACCTTACTCTCTCACTGATGGGACATGCTTATTTATTTGTATATCAAGTATTGCTGTACTTCAAATATTAGTACACATGCATCTTTTGCCCAAGAAAGAGTATACTGATAATATTCGTGCTTGCAGATGCGCATGCACCTAGAAGCCTCACTGTTACATTGACCTCAGGTCATAGACACTAATTGAGAAAACTGATCACATTGAATACTTTAACAGGTATCAGCCCAAGGTAACCACAACACATTGACAGGCGCTTGGCTATGCTTCAGGCTGAAAGCTCTTTATTCATGCTTTTAAGGTAGAAAACTAGATGACTGCGGAAAAGACCAAAACTAGAGAGGGCAACATTGCAGCGATTCATTCTATTACACTCATTAAAGCATTAAGTTGTTGAACTAAAAAAACGCTGAAAAAAATAACATTTTTGGCCACACAGTGCTGTCCCCAAGTCAACAGGACTTCTTCCTGTTTAACAGTGAGGGGCGGGGACTGATATTTAACAATTTAGACTGTTCTTTACATTCCTAAGCTTCTGCCACCTTCTACCTAAATTAAGATCACATGCACTGCTCTTAAAAACTGGCACACTGTTCCATTAAGGCACAGCTCCATTAAAGTTTATGAAGCTCTGCCAATTTACATGGCAGAGAACTTGACCTATGGTGCCTTTAAAGGTTATAAGCTTTGCCTGCAAAGATCACAATTCCACGTGGAATTCAGCTAGTCTTTAATTTATACAGCTGCCCATGTCAGCCAAGAGGTCTTTACTTTAGACTATCAATGAAATAGGACAATGAAAATTTTAACCACATTTCTATATTCTTATAGGTACCTAGGAAAGGAATTTTTTATCACATTATTTTACATTGTACCTATGAAATTCCATCTTTTTCCCCTGCTGTTATGAATGATTTCTGTTTAATATCAAAACTTTTTTTTTGCCAATTACAGAAATAGAAATAAAAAACTTTATTCACTGCACTTTCCAATAAATTAATTTCCAGTGTAGATTTTCAGTGTATAAACTGAATAACCAACTGCTCCTTTGATAACCTGATTTCAAATAATTAGTCAAAAGAAAGAAAACAGTCCCCAAACAAATTTCACTAGGTATGGAAGAAAACCTGCACAAGCCTCAGAAAAAACTTACTTTGAAATGAGTGGCTTCTTATTTTAAATAACCAATGGTGAATAGTAATGTATTTTCAACTAAAAATTCCTTTTGAGTTTTTTCTGTGATTGCACTTTCTTTGCTAACTAGGTACTTCATAAACATGACAATTGCTGCCAACGATTTTTCACAGCATATGGCCAAGAGATGCATACAATTTTAATGGAAAGATCATGCAAAAGCCTTCTTAATGTTAATCCTTGCAGAAGGAAGAGGTTTATCTTCAAACAAAGATCTACTTAAAGATGTTTGTGACAGCTGAGGAATTTATCTCCAATTCTTTTTGCCTGTGGTGGGCCACATTGCTGTTTTTCCCATAGCAAGATGCAAGAAGCAAACCAAGATGTCATATACATAATACAGAGATAAAAAATGACCTTATTTCCATGTCCAGGTGATAAATGGAATGAAACTTCAGTGCACACATATTTGCACATTAATTGAACTGCATGATTCTGTCCTGTTCAATCAAGTCTCTACTGTACGTACCACAGGAAATTTTTCCCCAAGAATCATTAAAGCAACTTTATCGCTCAAACACATACACATTTTCACCTATTTATCTTCTTGCCTCGCCAAGATAGGAAAAAAAAGTTACCTCTCCATATTCACATGATTGAAAACACATACACATGAATTTATATATTGCTACATCACATTAATATGATGAGTATCTGAACTAAGTGTCATCGTTCACTGCAATAATCAGAGAACAAAGGTACTTCATCAACTTTTGTAGCCTATAAATACTTAGGAGACATTTGGGCTTTGAGAACATTAAGTTTTCCCTTAGAAATCAAGTTTCCTTTGGCTGATTTAATCAAGATCAATATGGCACATCTACAGTACTGACAGTATGATACTCTTGAAATTCACAACCAAAGGACTGAGAAAAGTGTGATTAATACAGCACCTTTAAAATCTTTAGCAGAACATGTTAAGATTCTCCCATATACAGTGAAAACTTACAACATTTGGCACGAAGACATAAAAGTAAACTAAGAAACAGAAACGAAGTGCACTTTCAAGGCAATAATAACCCTTTAGTGAAACTAGTTTATATCCGTTTCTGTTGCCATCAAATTACTGATGCACATTGCTGAAACATTCTGGAGCCACATATTAATAAAAAAGTGTGTGTGTATATACACACACGCACAGAAGAGACATACATAATGGTTCACAGTTGTCGGTATTTTATTAAATCTCATTATCTTCAGAAGCCTCTGCAGGAGTCCTGTCTGAACAGACTCTGCATTTTTTTGGTAGTGGTTGGGTGGGTAGTTTTGGTTGGTTTTTGGGGGGTTAGGAGGAGGGGGTGGGGGGTGCAATCTCTAGATCCTTGGAGAAGAACTTTAATTTCAGACTTATTGATCTATATTAATCTAAACAACCTTGTCAGAAGTTGTATAGATCTGAACACTTCCCCTATAACAGCACACTTTCCAAAGTACAATGAAATCCCAGCCTGAACAAAAAGCCAGACATAAACAGCCCCACAGTCCTCACCAAGGGGACTGAGGAGAATCTGAGTGACAGAAGGACAAGAGAGAAGCTTTGGAAAGCTTAACACAGAAAGATAGAGGCTCAAAAAAAAAAAAAATCTAAACAAACAATTAAAAGACTGTTTCCAGAAATAAAGATTTTATTAGGAAGACTGGACACCTTTAAATGAAGCAAATTTAGGTAACTTAGTCCACAGATCATTTTCTGTACAGACATTAAAAAAAAAACCAACCCAAATCCTAGTCTGAAACCTGTGTACATTACGGAGTCCCCGTTACCAGAGCCACACATCGGAATCTGCACAGCATAGTAATGACAAATATTTTAGTCAACAAATACTATGATCTTGTTTTGCAATCAGTCTCCTAGAAGCACCATGAAGCACCTGGGTAACCCTCAAATGGTACTGGGACAGCTGGGGAAAAAAAAAAAAAAGCTCATTTTAAAGAGCTTACAGAGCCAAGCTTTTGTCACTAGAACTAAGGAAAGAAAATGTATGTGATCAAGTCTTTGCCAAACTGGATGACAGCTAATACCTATTACTTACTTAACTAAATACAAAACCAAGGCTAAAGTTCCAATCATATCTTTTATAAATGCTCTTTTTAATAAAGTATAATCAGTAAATTAGTCAACTGGTTACGTCTGAAGTGATGTATTGCAAGATTTAACATATTTGGTCTTTTATGAAAGTTTGTCATTTCCATTCATTATCTTACATTGAACTATTTGCTTTTCAATAGTAGAAGCTTCTGCTTCTATGAGTAAAGTAGTCCCCAAACCATAAATTATATCCTACAGTTTTGACATCATTTATTTTCATAGCATTACACATGCCAACCTTTTGACTACTCAAGATCAAGAGAGTTGCTCTCCAGGCTCATATTTCACTATAGCTCTCATATTTTATGCAGCAAATTAGACTTTACTGTAGCAGCTACAGCAAGACTCTCTCCCTCTCACACTGCACAGCTTAAAATTACTGTAGAGGATTTTATATTGAAGGAGCATGATCCTATAAATTCATACTCAAGTAAAAATATGGATGAAAACTTTCTGTAATTCATTCCTATACATTTTGTATAGTTTTTACTCACATATATGTAACTAATGTGGTTAAACATCAAAACTATTAAAGGTAGCCAGGATTCTGCCATTGATAATAAAAGCTGGAGATGAATCTAGCAAATACTAATGAAGGCAGGTATTTTAAGTGTTCAGAGAGGGATGCACTCAAATCACGTTCAAAGGTCACCTACCAGACATGCACTGCTATGAATTTCTTTTCTGCCACATTTGGAATGACCATATTAACTTGTCAAGGTAATTGCTACAGCTGGGAGTTCCTGTCACTGACAATCAAGAGTTTATTAGGTATCTGAAGACACAGGTAGGTGCTCAGCAGGATTTACATGTGACACTGAATTACCCGTAGACACCTTTCAGTGGGAGTTCAGATTCTTACTCAGCTTATTTGCTTGTAAAACACTTTTCAGTGGAAACTACTTATGGGTAAACAGCAAAATAACAAGTTCTCCACAGCTATAACTGTTCAGGTCTAAAAACTTTACCAGTAAAAATTACTTTGACACATAATTCTTGAATTTACACTTAAAATTATGAATATTCTTAGTAGTAATATAATAAACAATTCTTAATCAATTGCAATTTTTTTTTTTGTTAAACTAGTGATATACAGAGATGGTAAAACCATTAAAATAATCATCATTATGACTATGGGGAAAGCATTAGGCTACACTTTCATAGAAATTCCTACTGCTCTTTAAAATGCAAATATTTTCTTGCTCTAAATAAATTTAAGATAGGACCATTAAAAAAATACTAATAGTAAATTCTCTATCGGTCTTCGTGATTGATTACTCAATGCCTCATTCTTCTTTTAAGGAAGACAGAATATACAGCTGGGTAGGATTAACAATGCATAGGTTCAACCAAATGCCTCAGCTAGATGCAAAGTGTTGATCCATCAAAAAAGGGAGAAAAAACAATCTGAAAATAAAAATGCAAACGTCTTCTGTCCTCAGCACGTACTTACCCTGAAGTGATGGCAGACTATGTCCTTGCATGTTAAGTGTGCTTTGGAGAATAAAGTAAGACAGAGGCTAGGAAGACTGAATGACATGTTTTTATCTACCATGGATTTTTAATACAACACTTGCAATTTATCCTAAGAGCATCCACCCAAGTATTCATGTTTTCCCAAATATAGTTTTCATTGACATCATCATTTTCACACAGAAATAAATCAAACGACCAACAGGATTTAAAAATTACTCATATACTAGCAAAAAGAATACTAAGAACAGAATGCTATGCAAATTATCAAAACAATAATAGTAGAACAATATTGGTAGATGCATATTTTCTTAGAAAGTTCTGCTATCTGTTGACACACACTCTTTTACTGACTCCTTTTCAAAAATGAATTAGTTCACTTTGGCGTTAAAACTAGGAAAAACAGATAGTATTGTCCTGCTGGCAATGAACTGACCTGCTACACAACTTTCTTCATTTCACTCTAGCCATTTTGTGTTATCTACGTAAGCGCATAACACCTTTGAAATACTGACTGTGCAACACACACCTTTACACAACCTGAAAGACTGGGATTCCAACTGGGGCCTCTAGGCATTAGTGTAATGCAAACCAACAATAGTATCAGCAAGCACAAATGCTCTGAACAGCTTTCAGACGATATCTGCTTAAGACACCTTGCATATGCATCTCACATCATTCATGCAAACATATTTCCACAGCACCACAAGCATACATGATTTGTCATAAACATTTTACAAACAAGAAAATAAATGAAGCAATTGTCCATCCTGTCAGAGGATTTTTCTCCAGTCTCTATCCCACAGCAGCAGAGCAGCAGAAGGGTAACTGAGGTGTAATACATTTACTGGCCTTTTCAGAAACATGCTAGTCACCAGGCCTGACCTATTCCTTCCATGTAAGGAAAGTGGGGGGCTTAACGATGACGTTTCCCGATAATCAAGGACCTTATGGATTGCGGTATACATCAGTCACAGTTTTGTTATTATTAGAGCGATATTCTGCTTACTATTCTGATGTTTTCCTTAAACTCTGATTTAATAACCTCATTGGCTTTGAACTGATTTTTATTTCCAGTTTTATTGAGTCATATTGGCAGTCTTTTCTTTATGAGAGTAAAAAAAGCCTGCCTTGACATTACTCACGTAAAAGCATGCAGAGACCTTACACACAGTTATACTAAACTTGTATTTCAATCAGGCATGACCTCTAACTTCTCACAAGAAGGCGGCCTTGAACTTCACTGTTTCATTTATTCAAATGTTGGTGAGGAAAACAGGATTTGTAAGCAGCTTTCTGTTCTCTATTTTGGTAACAACTTTTGTTTCAGAGAGAGGAAAAGAAATGATGCCTTCCCCAACATAAAGATTATTTATACTAACAGCTAATTAGAAAGAACACCACTCTGGAAATAGTCGTATAGTTTACCGAATATGTGGTCTTTTGAAGGGAACAAACATATATACAAAAAAGCAATAAAAGGGCTAGACTGCCATGTACCTGTATTAAAGTTGGCACACCTGAAAAAAGTCATTCCTCAAGTTGTGTTGTTCCAGGGAATTACATGAAAATGTTATTCTGAAGCATTGTGTATGTTACAGCAATTTATACAGTGTATAGTTGCATCTGAGACTGTTCTCAGTAATGACAACGCAATCCACTACATGTTTTATTGTGCAAGAGACCAGAATAATTTGTGATAAAAATCTTCATATTTGACTACATATGCACAAGTTCTTCTTTTTTCAGATGCTTCTAACTCACACATTTACAACACTGACACTAAAAGACACAGTGTAGGCAGATTTGGCAATTATTCATGGAAGGCTTCGCTGCCTACCACTTTGACACTGTCACTATTTGTTGCCCCTTTGTCTTAGAAGATGGAAGAAAGGTCTTTGGACTACTTGACAGCTCCCTCTAGCATGTACTTGTTTCTCTATAGTCGGTATGTGCTAACCAGCAGTTGGAAAAAAGATGAACTTGTCTGTATCTTCCTAAGACATTCAATAGTAACACAAACATGCTAAGTTTACATTCAGACTTCATCCAAAATTCAGTAAGGGAACACAGCTATGTTAAGTAAGAAGAAAAAGAGAAATAATCAAATTTCAAGACTACGTGGATCAACAGTTCAAGAACAACCAAACAGCAGTTCTAAGAAAATATTTTAGAAACCAAACATATGTACTTTTTATTTTCAAAAGCAGACTAGAGATCTTGTGACACAAGCACTATACAGTAGCAAAGAACTGAGGAGCTTTTTTAAAATAAGAAGAGGCAAAATATCAGGTTACTATTCTCAAACCTGAGGACATGCCTTGTATGTCATCCACACAAACAGTTAAGGCATGTTAGCCTCAAAATACACCAAAACTGTACTATGTTATGCCTAATATACAGTGCACTGTGTAGGTCCCAGGAAGAAATCCTGGGAAGTTTGTCATTATGTCAAAGGAACTATTTCCCTCAAGTTGAAAATTGTCACTAATTCAAAAACTCAACAACCAGTTCTGCATGCTGACTATTCTTTTTAGTTGTTATATTTGTGAGTTATCCCACGGAATTCAGCAGGACTATTTACAAACAACATTACTGCCCTAAATCAGAAAAGCACTTCATTATCCTTTACCTTAAATTAGGATTTTCCTTGTATTGGGGAACTTTGGCATTTGAGTACTTCCATGAATGGGAGAAACAGCATCTAAAGGTAACTTCTTACATATAGATTTGTGCCTACTCAGTCAGCTGGTCCATGGGCTGAAGCACAAATGACAACCAAGTTTTTTTTTTGAAGACCTGCCAAACATGTTAACTCCCTTAAGGTTTTCAAATGGTTAAAGTACTAACACACAAAGCAACACAACTGACCAACTCAGAAACTTGTAATATTTCCAGAATTTTACGCACTCAAAAGAAAAAAGCATATGGCAACATTTTACAAATGAATGAGAAAACAGACTTTATAAGGGAGCAAAACTGACAGCAGTACCTGTAGAGTGACAAGTCTAAGCCCCCCCCAAAATCCCATTACACAACAAGACTAATTATTAGTGGACTCTATTAAAGTAAGAGCAACAGGCATTTAAATATCCTGGGATATTAGGGTGTAGGAACAAATCCTACTCCCAACTCTCTGAGACAAGCCAAGTATGCATTTGAATCACACCAGCAAAACTGAACACTAATATTACAGCTGTAATGTAAATAGAAATGAATTATGTCATTCTTTTACAGTATGCAAGTGAACTTGTGTCCTTGTTCTTTAAAGTAACTAGCATGGCTTATCTATTCTGTTTAATAATGCAATTTAATTTACAAAGGTTCATATTAAAAATTCATCTGACTACAGCAGTTACAGTCACCTAGACATTTTGTCATAGTTAAACATTAGCTTTGGAGTACATCACAAATTCCCTACTGTGAGTCCGAGACCCATTTCATATAGAAACGCTCCAAGGTTCCGATTGACATTACATTTAAATGAGTCAGCAACTGTGCACTGAATAAAAATATCCGTCAGTTACTAAAAGCATAGTGACTTACTCAACAGTGGTATTTAAGACACAAATGCAGTATAATACACATCAGTGAGCACAAAGGACTTCCATTTTTGCTTTAGCAATCAGTTATTCAACATATACTCCAATAATCATAATATTTTCACCTCTAAACATAGTGTTAGACCCATTAAGACCATGTAAAGTCCTCACCGTCAATAGAAAAGCTGACAAAATAAATGCGAATCCAAAGTGATCAATCTAAACTATAGCAACGTCAAGCATCCAATGTAGGCAACACAAAATACAGTTAGTGTCATTCCAGAACTTAACAAGAATTCAGCTAGTAACATTCTGGCATGGAACTAAACTTCTCTCTCATGTCACGGTGTGTTCAAACAACTCATGTCATATGGTACCAGGTAAGTGAGGCAAGCTAGATAGGGACTTGGAAGGAATACTTGTCAACAACCAGAACTGTCTTCGGAGCAGACAGAATACCTTCTTTGCTGTAATGCAAAGCAGAAAAATTGAAGGGCATAGGGAAACGGCAAGATAGCCACCTTCTGTTGATGGGAAATTATGCTTAACAAAGCTCTGAACTAGGTGGTTTCAATGCCATGGAAATCTTCAGAAAGACCTACATAATGATAAAACTCTCCTAAGAGAACTTTATCAAGCTTAAACATTGTTATAGCAAGATAAGAATTCCAAAGATTGGCTCATTAAACACTAGAAGCAGCACAAGTACCACAGCAAAGTATCTTAAATTTTCACTCCAGAATTATACAAAGGCTAGCTCCGCTATCAAAACCCCAGACAGCTGTTTAACATTCCATCAGTATAAGACAGGATTTCCTACCTCAGCCGTGCTGGCAGCCAATGTTGTCAAAACCTGAAAATTACAGGAAAAATGCATTAGTATTGATTCAACAAAACAGGAGCGGGATTAATTTGCTTTTGAAGTAACTGACATCAATTGGTTGTTATGGCTTGAGGGAACAGAACTGAAGAGAACTGTCTTTCACACTGCAAGGAGACTATTCACCTCTCATGCACATCAGAAAGCAACAAGAGGTATAAGTTAAGAGTACAGTAATATTCAGAAATATCGGTAAAAATTCAGGAAACATACCAGAGAACTAGAAAAATATTTTTTTATTTTTACTAATTTTCAATTTGTTTCTGAACAGAAATTAAAAGTAATGCAACTACAACATATTCTAACACATCAAAACAATTACCAGGACATGCTTTCAAAAAAAAAGCCAGCTTAGTTTCGTGGTGCTAAAAGCAACAGAGCAAGTTTGAAGAACACATTCCATGTGAACCATGACAAAGAAGGGTTCACCAGCTTCTTCTCACTGGTGACATAGTGTACTGGGTGCAGGTGTCCTGGTTTTGGCAGCGGGGGGGGCTGCAGGGGCCTCTGTGGGAGGAGGCTGGGCCCAGTCCCAGTTCTGACTTGCAGCAAACAAGGCTGCGCTTAGCACAGACGTACTTCTCTCTTCAACAGCTGTGGAACTGCAGCAACTATTTCTCTCTGTCAATCAAGGAATTAAATTGAACTTTTTATCTCTCTAGCGTTAGACACCAAACTGTAACTAAGTCAACGACTATCACAAACTTGCACAAAATTCAGTTTAAGCAATACAGACATAATTGACATTTATATTAAAGTAACTTTAACTCAAAGAGTTTAAATAGACATCAATATAATTTAATACTACAGGTCAAACAACATGCACAAAGTTAATAAGCTGTTATTAGACAGTGAAGGCTGTGTTTGTAAAACAAAAATTTTTGTTAGAATTCTATATCACAATATTGTCACAACTTTATTAAGGTTTTTTTAACCTAGTAATCGCCTCAAAAATTTCAGACTGACACCTAGTTATAATTCTGTCTCCCTGAGACTAGATCTTTCTTTACATTGGTGTTAATAATCACTTTTCAAAGATAGCACCAACTCTCCCCAGCATTTGGTAGTAGGAGAGGGAGTGACTGACCTTGACTCTGAGGGAGGGGAAGGAGAGAAGTTTATTGAATGGAGCTCAGTCTCTATAGTGAAAAAGACAATCTATGTGCAAAGCCGCTGTTCAATGGCAGACATCTGTGGATTCATCAGAAAATTATTTCAAAGGAGCTTAGGAATGGAAATTAACTCCTGTCACATCACAAGGTACCTGCAATCATGAACAGTTATTTAATTTAACCTGATTCAAAAACATACTCAGCTCCATTTGAAACATGCATCTTTTGTCACTAATAAGATTCTAGAAGGCTGTTCAAAAATTTCTCTCACACAAGCAGAAGTTGCCTTATTTAAATTCCATTTATTTACAACCAACCTATCACTTTTTTTTTTTTTTGCTATTCCTCTTCATCAAGATTCTTTAGCATCAGCAGTTATTCTTCCGTTCCAACACAAACCTTACTGAAAGCCATCACATCCATTCTCTGCTATCACTCCATTAGGCTTAACATGCCACTCTGTTAGTGTCCCCTCACAAGCAGGTCTTCCTACTGATAAAGTCAATAGAGCTAATTATATCTTTCTTGAAGGTAAACGACTGAGAACATATATAGCAGAGGATATACACAAAACCTAGCTTAAGTTAAAACACAAGAATTTGAAGTGGAGTTTCCTGAAGCTCTCATAAATCCTGCTGTAAACCACCTTTCAGAGGTGCCTAGCACTACCAACTATGTAAGTAATGTGAATATAACTGAACAATGTGTCTACTCCAACCAAGGACTCACTAATGCCTTGCAATATGCTTAAATACTCTTCTACTTCAGTAATTCAACCTCATATGTCCAAACATTGTATTTCTCTCTTATACAGCTGTATCTTCCTGTTGCTTTGTAGTCAACCCGTGGTCAACCGGACCACTGGAAGTACAGTGCCCATATCTTTCTTCTCAAAATTATGGTCTGATAAATCCCTGTTCAGCAATTGAATTCCAGATAGGTCCTAGAACCATGACCTTTTAATTAATGTTAGTAATATCAAGCAATTTCCTTTATTCTCATCTGCTGGACTAGCCATCTCTTCCTGGATAACATAGCAGGCTCTTCTGTATCAGCAATTCCTCCCAGATTTTACATCTTTATCAACTTTCATTAGCATATTCTTATGCCAAGCATTCTAATGAAAAAGTATCAGATGAAATGACAAATAACTCAACGCAGTCACACTGCTAAGAAAAGCATTATTTTCAGCAATGCAGGACCATGCTGACACCTGTACAAGCACGCAGATTACCAGCCAGTCATACCAGAGGTATGCTGGTGAAATACTTAATCAGCCCTAGCGATACGGCTGAGAAAACTGTGCTGTACCCAGGCTGGACACAGGAATATAAACATATCCTGCGCTACTTCCGAAAACTCCGTAAAGTGATTCTCATACCAGAGGGACTATGATCTTTAACAGTATACTCATCACTATATATATATATATGGAGACAGAGATGGAATGTTTCTATTTAAAATGATGACATTCCTCAAGCAAATGTTTAATTAATGAACAGTGAAACACATTAATTTAATATTATAGGTCAACTAGCACTCATTAAATTAATGAGCTAACTGTTCTTATTCTGTGAAGACCTGACAATTATCTAAAAGTTTTAAACAAATAAAAATTCCTGTTATGTACCTTAATGCAGTGAATCACCATTCTGTCTGCATGACTGATTTCTTACTTCCCCCCACCCCTACACCACTTCCTGAAGTTCGTAATTTCTAGACCAGCAGCTGTATCTTCATTCACTGACTTCCCAAACATGATAGAAGATGCAAGAGTAGTATTAAAGCGTACCACAAAGAATCTCAGTTCGGAAATCATTCTTTGCTGTAGGCTTTGGAAAAAATGTCGGTATGCCACAGTGTGACTGCTGAATTAAATCCTCAGGGAAGGTATTGCCAGGTATCAAGCTCCTTAAGCAGAGCAACCACTGAGATCTATAGCCAAGTCACCTGAAACACAGAACCAATTTATTCATCCCCATTCCGAGCAATCCTGGAAAAGGAAGTACCTATAAGTACGTCTTGATAATAAGCTAATTGTTACAGAAGTGGGGGAGTTGGGACAAGCCAAGCGAGGAGCAGAGAGCGAGAACTGAAGCGTAGCCAACATGCCTGTCACAACCAGTTGATCTCGCTTTATAAGGCTGGTGGCTCCCCTAGTAGAGCATCCTACCTGCAACAAGCCCAGTGTTCCTACCAGCGATTTCTACGAAGTACGCCGTTCTGTTACTGTCTCTTGCTGTCCCCCTGACATGTTATGTACTAGTTAAAGAACGCAGCAATTTCAGCAAGAGAAATCACAGTTTGGGTGAGGGATTCCTGTCTTTCTCACAATGGTTTTATGTCACTTTCTCTGGGAAGCTGCAATTTGTTTTTCTTGTGCTAGAAGCTATACATGACTGACAGAAAACATCCTTAAAAAGGGCTTGTTACTTGTGAAAGTTGCACTCAATTCAGAATTTCCCATTCTACATAAGGAATCCCATGAATACCGACAAAAAAACTAGATATGGTGATAACACTCCAAATACAGTCAAGTCTTTTAAACTGTGTTTACTGGTTTTAGCATTTAGAAAGGTCTTATCTTGCTTAATCCCCAGAATTAATTAAATGAATAGTATTTGTCATTCTAAAACAGTATCCAAAGAGTTGATATTTTTTAATGTATCTCAAGCCAACACCTTGAGATACATTAACATACCAGAAAAATTAAAGGAAAGCTTCTTAAATGAAGAAAGCTCCTGACACAAACTGGAAAGCTCATTTAATGTAATTTTTGTATTAAATATATATGAAATTCCCTGTTTAAGAGCTCAAAGATAAAAAAGTAGAAAAAATTGAAAGGGACACATTATGAGCCAGGATTCTGATATAGCGCTTGCCTGAAAGTCAGTAACCATTTCACAGAACAAACTGCCTCATCTCATCAACATGTGAAGCCCTTTGCCTGTGTTACGCATTTTTCTAGAAAAGAAAATTCTTCTTAATTTTTGCAGCTTCTCACATCAACCAGAATCTTGGATATTTTAAAAAAATACAGTATTCACCTTTAGTATCATTCCACCTTCTTAGGTTCCTATGGAGTGAACGAAGGGTTATTTCAGTCCTAGTCCTGGAAAGAAGACGCATGGAAGTCCTTCACTGTCTGCTCATGTTTAGCTCATCCCATTTTAAACTCACACAAAGCATGCGTGCTATCTTACAAGAGCTCTTATTGAAAAAGCTGCAACCAAACGTCCTTCATTTCAGTGAGCATCTTTTCTGTGCTTAACTGTGAACATCTTCATCTACCTCCACAGCAGGATAAAAAAAAAAAAAAGTTACAAATAAACATTTACAATAAGCTTAAGAAAACTATCTCCTATACTTTGGGCTTCAGAAGTTCTTTGGGAATATTAGGCAGAAAGGATTTTGAGAATGAAGAAAATTAATAAACCTAGAAGGAAAAAAGCTAACAAGAAGAGAATGGTCAATGACAAGACAGAATTAGTTTTACATTTTTTTATTCCACTGATGTTCGCAAAGTGACCCGAGAGCTGTTTTGTTCCACAGATAGATGTTCTAGAAAGCAATTTTATTAGAATACAGCTTTTGATGTATGTAAGCCACCTCATGTTTTTGCAGGGCTGTTAGAAGACAAACACGAGTATCACTTAAGTTACACCGTATGACTAACTTTTGTGTAGCAGCGAGTGGAACATATGACTGAATGTGCAGGTCACATTTCATTCAAACTCTGTTGTGAGAGTTAGGAGACAGTGAGTCAAGTTCCATTCCTTTTCAGAGATAGAGGTTCATTTCTTAGACAAAATACCTTACCAACAAACAATTCTGGAAGAGACTGGCTTACACTTTCTCACTGTTAACCAATACCTCCACTGCTTAAGTAGTCCTGAAACTACTGCACTAAACACACCTACAAAATAACTAATTTAAGATTTTCACTGACAAGGAGATCAAGGGCAGAAATTTGACAAGGTTTTGCGAATGGCTTAGTATTTATCTAAACAAATGAGAAGTACTACGTTAAAAGGTTTGTCTTGCTGAAAAATTACACTTTGATAACCACTGTGCTGCAATATTTTATTAATTTCTGAATTCATCTGTGCATTGGGACAGATACAAGACTGACTGCCCACGGGTCTTCCCCCTTTTTCATTTGCCTGGAGCAGTCCCTAGTCTGGCTCGGAATTCAGAACATATTTCTGATTCCAATTCACAGCCCAGGCCACCAAACAGAATTTGAGCTGTTGGAGCTATTTTGTGACAGGTGTGCGAAAAAACCAGCCTTATACTGAGCATTCTTCACTACCTCTGCACTCCATTATGTGAACAATTACCTGCAATATCACTGGTTCACTGTGATAAACAGCAGCAGGAGAACAGGAAAAAAAAAAAAAAAAAAGAAAGCACCTCACACCAACCAACAAGCCTATCCCTTTAATAATATGGCAATGTAATGTCTGGCACACTTAAGGTTGACAAAATTGAAAAAAATAAACAAAGCCCTACTGTAACAGTTTACTTCCTAAAGCACTGTGCCTATGAAACATGAAATTCCAATGTAAATAGCCAAATTTAGTAATCATAATAAATAGAGCTATGAATTTAAACCTTTCTTTTAACACATTCAAGTATCTCCATCATAAGCATACAAAAATATGCATGCAAGAGATATCACCTTCTCGCTAAGTCAGTTACGATTCATTACTTTTCCTTCTTGTTTTCTAAAAACAATGCTGGAAAGCAAAGTAAAATTCACTTTTACATCTGCGTTCCTTAGACAACCAAGAAACCCTGTACCTCCAGTTATAAATCTAATCCTTAACAGTCCCAAAAGTGGCTGAGTATAAGGAAGGTGGAACCCAATCCAAAAATGTTAACTCATGGAGGTTGGTTTTTCATTTGTGTTCTTACTATTGTAATGATTAACACTTAGATAAACCTCTAAACTAAAACTTTTTTTTTTTTTAATTAAAGTCTTGGATTTACTTTTTTTTTTAAAACTAGCTGTGAAGACTTCAAGAGATGTATTTATAGGAACTCCTTGCTTCGCAATAGGTAGCACGCTGGCCAAACTGAGTGTCTCTAGAAAAGAGAAATTTTGGTGTAGTCTCAGATGGACTATTGCCTGGGCAATGAAAATAAACAACTGTATTTTTAAAAGCTGAAGCTTAATTTTAAAGTCATCTGTAGATTAAGACAGCTAATAAAATATATATGCATACACATATATGTACACAGAAGCACATAAACCTCATAAACTCCACTGGGGCTAACAGACCATAGGCAAGTAAGGCTGCTCAGAGCAATTAAGGCTCACTAGTGCTCTCAGGTTTTGCCCAAAGCTGGGATTACTGCTGAAGTGAACTGTTCCACACTGAACCAGCCAATTCACAGCTCTGTTGTCTTTCAGGCCACAGTCCCAGAAACATTTTATGCCATTGTAAAGTAGCCCTGCTGCAGCAAGCAGCTATCCCATTCACCTGCCCTTGGCCACTTTTTCTGTGACTCCTTGGTGTCTCCTTACCCCCAAATAATTTTTCTGCTTGAATAAGCAGTTGTGTGGTTATACACCAAACTGGGCAGGGAACTCACTTGACTTAGAACTAGTGAAGTCTCAGCCCCACAGACACTGTGTGGGTAAACTGCTCTTCAACACTTGCTCCTGAAAGCATATTTGAGAAGTTACTTGAACATACTGCCGGGCCAGCTCTCTGGGTCTTCCAAAATGCTAAACATCCTATTCTGCTGTCACACATGACTACCCATTAAAAAAATCCAATATATTGAAGACATACATGGGTGGAATATGCTGAATAGAGAACAGGTGGAATCAAGAGTCGTATTTCATAGATATGCATCTTTAATTAATTTTGTTCAGTTTACTTGCTGCTATGGACAAAAGCATTAGATTACTCCAAATTTATAGAAACTCAGTACGTATACAGACTGATTTTAGCAGCTAGTGAAAAATATATCTACCCTTAACTACTTCATAATAGTACTTGTGATGCTCAGTTGATACTAGCTAACTGTTTAAGATCTTGCCACTAAATTTGCTACATAAATCAGTATGCAAAATGTAGAGTAGTTATCACAGATAATTCACTCCATGCATGAAGTTTTGACTCAATGTTTTTGTTGGGTTTTTGTGTGGTGTTTGATTTTTGTTTGTTTTTTTTTTTAAATTTCTGTAGGGTAATCTGAGTAACCTCTATGGAATAAGTAAATAAAAGGAAAACATGCCCCCAGACATTTGTTCTCACTAATATATACAATGTTCTTCATTAAATATGCTGTATATTTTTATGTCTATCACCTAACAGTCTGAAAATGACATGGTTTTCTCTCTGAAGTCTGAACTTACTTTTACAAAGAAACCTGCACTGGACAGAACTTAACAAATATTCTTCTAATATTGGGAATAAATTCCCTTACTCCTATAAGAGAGTATGAGAGAAAATGTCAGTGCATAATAAGGTAACCATAAAAATACATTTTTTTTATTAGCAGTAAAAATGTATGGACTTTATTAGCTGTCCTTTTAAAAGTAAACCTTTATCCATACCTTTAACAAAATATCCACATATACTACTGCATTATAACATATGATAATCATTGCAATTTCCATAAGCTAACCAGAACTAGGATTTCAGACTTCTTAGATAGTAGAAACTTATGAAAAATCCAAAGCCTAATTGCAATAGAATGTATTTGAGGAAGACAAACAAAACATTTTCAAGTAAGCTGTTGAGCCACTACAGCTTTTCCATAGATTCTGGTAAAAATTACATTAATGCTCCCTACTTACCTTCTTAAATTAGCAAGAAGGACATTAAGTAGAATATAAATATAAACACAAAGATCTCTGGTGATTTTTTTTCATATCTCAATAATTTTATAAGGCTGGAGAGTACTGAGGTAAGAGGTCAGTATGAAAAGCTAGCTATGAAACAATTCCCTTTCCATCCCTGTCTCACAACAGCCCAGCAGCGCTATTAGCAATACTCATTTCACCTAGGAGCAATAAACCCCTATTTTTTGGAATGTCCACATTATGCCAGAATAACATAAAAATAGATGATGTAGCAGAAAAGGAAATAGATTTAGCTCCAGCGTCCTGCAGTAGCTGCCATAATTGCACAGCTAGCTCATTACAGAAAGTCAGTCCCTTGAGCCTACCGTGTCCCCATTAAGCGACAGTAATAGAGAGCAGCTGTATGAGGACATTAGGTCAGCAGAATCATTAGCCCCTAAAACTGCATCACCATCACTCCTCTCTGGCAGCAAGGATTTCACACATCGTCAGGCTCCTAAACTGGAGGTCAAACATTATGTTGAACTTAACCCAGGAACTCCATTAACAATGAACTGTGTCTCGGTGCTCCAAGGAAGCTGGAAACTCTGGAAACTTTCAGGAGTTTAATGAATTTTGGTCACCTCCCTGTGCCCTGGCCTCCTCCGCCCCTGGGGCTGCTCTGGAAATCAGGTAAACCTGACTAAAAAACCGCCAGCGCTCAAGGGAACGCCCCGATACCTTTTATTTCCATGAGGTTTGCCACACAACAAGCAAGAATCGCCTCTGTTGGGAAAAGACAAGCTGCGGAAAGAGGCCATAGCCGTGACCAGTTCCAAACGCCACCGCGGGAAGGCGCCGCTGCGCGCGAGGCGCCTCAGCGCCCTCCGCGCCCCCGGCCCCGGCCCCACCCCCGTGCGAGGGACCAGGCGGCAGGTCTCGCGAGACCGAGGGCGCCAAGCTGCCTATGCTGCCCCCTGGCGGGCGCCGGGCCTGAGGCAACCGCGGCCCTCACCCACGGGGCAGCTTGATCCGAGGTGAAGTTCGCCCCCCGGAGAGCCCACCGAAGGGCCTTGTTTTATGAATACAACATCCTTGCTTGAGCCTGCCAGCCGCCACGTTATGCATTAGCGGTTTTAAGTGGCTGGCTTGAAACATGTCTGTCATTTTGAGGACCAATGACAGAAGCAGCACAAAGTACTCGGGCCAGACGCTCCAGTGACAGGACTAGGCCCGGCTGTAGCCCGTTCAGCATTGACGATTTCCACTAGTTGAACAACTGACCTAGCACGTACGTAAATGCCCACATTCCAGAGGGACGTGCTGCCTCCTACATAATTTATACAGTTGTGCTTCGAGGCTGTGAGGCACAGAAATGAAGACAAAGTCCTTTGTCAACGCTCACATGTATTCTGATTGAAAAGGAAGCCTGTGAAGTTAGCCAAGGTTTTCTAAAGTCTAGATGCTTGCTACCACCTTTTACGGGGGTGACTCAAAGCGTCCCCAGTGTGCCGAACGTTTCTGCAGCACTTAGGTAAAGCAAGGGCCCTGCCTCTGTGGTCGTGACGAGTTTCAATCAGAAAAGCAACAACCCTTCTATCAATGTCAAAGACTAAATAAGTTTGACTATATGCTGATGTTCTTCAAATTGTTTCTACTAGCAATAGTTCTGGATGGTTTGTTTTGGGGAAATTAATGATGATACACCAAGGTCGTTGTACCTCTGCTGTAGTGAACAGATGTTAACATATTAGTGCCACCTTCTTGTGCTGCACTGAGCAAGAGCTACTCCTGGTTGTCATTGTATGAGGCGAGGCAAAACCAGCCAAACAAAAAAGACCAGTCTAATAAATTCAGTCTAAAACACAAACATTTTTTAAAAAGTGCTACTGCACTTTCAAAAGCCATTGCTCTGTATCATCCTCAGCAAAACACCTCACTCATTTTTTCTAAAGCAACCCAAAGCTAGCAGAATAAGAAACCAAATTTTTTTTCCTCTCAGCAGTATAGACCATTTTCAATGCCATTTGTAAGCTGCCTATTTATTCCTGACATTCACAGCTTGAATATATCTCCAGTTCATGTTGCTCTGCTACACAAAAGTAGAAATAATCAAGTATTTTTCCACCTTTTTGCTGGAAGGATTCAGAGCTGGTCATGGTTATCCATAGCTCTGTTAAGCTGGTATGAGCTTATTGTGGTAAACTCTGCTAAGAAGTAAGACATAAATACTTACAAAGACTACAGTTAGTAGAGAAGGCAGTAGCTTGCTGACTGGGAGAGAGGAGGACTGGTATAGGTCAATGTACAAAGGTAAAATAAGACATTTTGACCCATAAATCCCTGTTGTTCGGGTCTTCTTTAAACCAAAGTTCTTTCCTTCTCTCTACACCTCATGTCATACTATGGCAGTCCCAGATGGTTAAGGTCCTTGATCTAAGCTTCCCATCTTTGTTTAAGAAGTGAGTTGTCAGGATATTCTTAAGCAAGGCAACATAGTCACTAGAGCCTGGTCTTGGTGATCTTTGGGATACGCTACAAAAAAAGGGCTTCTTTTTCTGGGCAAGAGAACTGGTGTTCATTTATGTAGAGACCATTTCACCTAGCATGCCCGACTGTCTCTCTCTAGAGGGCAACTAAATTTTACAACTGACATTATGGATGTCTGTGGTTAAAATGTGCGTGGCCTAAAGCAAAGACATGAACGTTAAACTGAAATAAACACTTTCTTCTTAATAATCTTGTAGGAACAACACGTTTGACAGTGCATTAAAAAAAAGGGCTGGGGATAGATCAGTATGATGAAAGCAGTGAGGTACTTCACCAGGATAAAGCAATACACAGGCCCTTTACTTCACAGGGAAGTTTAAGATTTTTGGTCAGTGTTGCTTAAGTTTTAACTACTTAAATTACTTTCAACTAGTTTTGTTATATTTGGAGGCTATTACTAGAAAATGCATTGTGTAAAAGGCCTCAGTGCCCTAAGAGTTAGCTACAGAGAACAAAAGTGCCATGTGTCAGAAAATTCAGAATTTTGAGTCATATTTTTCAATATCTAACTTCAGACAAAACGACAATCGCTATAGCTGGGAAATGGATAGCAATTCTTCCATCATTCTGTCCCCTAACACAGGACTTAACATCAGCACAGCTTGAAAGTCCATTTAAAATGTGGCAGGGTTGTAAAAAGCTCTTAGCATAAGCATTTCCTAAGAGGAATTCTCCTCTGTTTCTAAGCTACAGCTGTTGCTTATTCGATATTGATAAGCATACAAAATAAAAGACCTGTATCACTCAGTGTCTCAAACCTATATGCAAAGCTATTTAAAATCCTTTACTCTGGATTTCTCGTCATTAGTAGGTTTATACCTGTCTTTTGGCTGTATACAAGCTTTCTCTTCTGTGAACTATGACAATCAATAGATTTGATATTTTTGCCAGGGCAGTAAGAAAATCATGCAATGCATTATGTAAAATACTTTAAATATGGACACAACTGCAAGCCTTCATTAGGAAGCAGAAACTATCAACAAGCAACACCTAGTCTTCTCCTCATGAGATGATTCTCTGACTTTAAAGGTATGGTTAAAAAACAGGATATATATTATTCTGTACATTTCAGAATTTAAGTCTGAATGATGTAATAAAATCCATTCACAAGTGGTATCCCTCAAGGGTCCTGCAAGAAATGGTTTTGGTTTTTGGAACCTTCCCTCTGTCAAAAAAATTTCAAAAATAAATCAGCTTTTCTTTAAGCTCTCTGCTCCAGAGTTTATGTACAGTGAATGATTAAAAAACAAAATTAAAAAATCCATGTGAAAGCTTTTCAATGTACCTCTTAAAAATCCTTCATCAGAATCTCCAATCCTTTACAGTAGCTCTAATACTCTAGTCAGGGCTTGTTGAAAAGCCCTTGCAGACTGGAAAAGCAGTGTTCAACTGCCTCCAGTTCTGTTTTATCCAGTGAAAACTAAGGATCATGGAACAGCATCCTCAAGGAATTATGTTTACATTTTGACAAAAGGAAAAAAAAAAAGTGAGGCTCCTGAAGAAGTACCAGTACCAAAGGCGACCTCCTTGCATCTCAGTTTCCACTTCTCTTTTTCACAAAGTACCTATATTCCTGTATAAACAAAATTCTAGCAGACTGATGAATGCTCTTCACTTAAGCCAACTCTGCCTGACCTGCACGCTGATCTCAACCCAGGTGTGACTCTTTCAAAGCAGATGACAGCTCTCCTGTTATCCCCATCTCCTCAAGGTGAGCCTTGAATCAGGTCCTTACATCTGTTTAGACCAAAGCAACATTATAGGGCTCCATCAGTTCAAGCTGACAAGCCAGAAAAACAAAAAAAAACAAAAGAAAAACACCACCACCCCTAAAAAAACTCAAAAAATAACCACCAGATCCTGTAGAAAGAAGTCACATCAATATAAACCAAACAAATTTAGTTTCACTTAGATGGGATTTTAATGGTAAGCTACCATTTTAAAATAAAAAGCAAACAAGAGCATCACTCAACCAGCAAAAAATGCACCAAACCGCAGTGAAAATGGATCCAGGACCACACAGGCGTACGCAAGTGCACACTGCCTGGAAAGTATGGTGTGCTGTGGCCTTTGGAAAGCTACATGGCACGTAACTTGTGCATATACATACTGTCAACTCTATTTTTTCCTCTGATATTTAATTAAAAGGGAGGTGACTGGTTTAAATAATGGCCAGGTTATCAAGTGATGTTTCAGGAGTAAAATCAAAATTATAACACAACCTGTACCAAAGCAAATGAGGCTAAGGTCACCAGACTAAAGGAAGTAGCTTATAAAATAGCAGTAAGGTTTAGTACAAGTCTTGGCATCACGGGCGATTTCTACTTCAGCTGTTACTAAGAAACAAACTTTACGAGAGTTCTGTTTTTCACTTCAGTTCTTCTGAATAATCATCGTCATTGTTCCACAGTCTAATAAAGTGAAGCTCTTGCCTGTGATTTGATTTCACTGACTCTAGGCTGGTTGTTATCCCCACAGTGCTGTGGGTGCCCATTTCTGCTGATGTACTCGGGCACCCCAACACCCCACTCAGGCGCAGGTAACTGGACCCCTCACCACAAAGCAGGGAGAGCAGCACGGGAGCAGCGCGGCTCCTAGGGCTGCCTGGCTGGTCCTTCTCTCAAAGGTGAACTGACGTTGTCGGGTAGACATAAACTGTAGCTCAAACATGAATCTGGATGTCATTTCCAGTGCTGAGGGAAGTTTAGATGACGTAGCCAATCCAACAGAACGGTACGCTACTCGCAAGCCTTAGTTCTGTGGGTAGGCATGAAGGGCAGGGTGTTGCATGGAATTAGTCCTCTGTGGAAATCGCACAGCACTAAACGTTTCTCAGATTTGTGTGTGTATTTGTGTTACTGACAGCCACCTTTCACTGTGCTTGTTTTAAAACGACTTGTCTCTATACACCAGTGTTCCCATCAGTCCATATTGTTAATTTTTTATTTCTCAGTCAAGAATTCATGGAGGTTAGTGTGACATTGCTGCAAATATCCCCACAGCCTAGCAATGTAAATAATGGATACGACTCCAGAAATATCGCCCAGCCTCTTATTGTTCTGGGAAACTTAAATCACGGCTGCCTGAACTCACCTACTAGTAAACAAATGGGCTTCTCTCTGCACGGCACTAAATCCTTCATCTTTCAAGAAAACCATGTTACTGAAATGACTGTAGTTTCAGTAAGTGCATACAGATATTTAGCTGCAATAAAGCTTGCAAAGATGCACTGAATGCACCTTTTTTTCCTCTTTAAAAGCAAATTTTCAAACGCTAACAAATTTTCAGAAGCTCTAGTGAAGTTTACCACATAGTTAATGCACTTCATTCCACATCTCCATAAACTACATATCCTTCTTCTACACTTCTCCTAATTTCTGTCATTTATTTAAAAATCTTATAATGAACAGCAATTATTGAGGACCTATTTGTTCCTCCCATTTTCCATTTAACCTCACTGATTCTAGCCTCTCATCTCCTTTGGCACTGCAAAGTATTTTTACAGCATTACCAACAGAACATATTTGCTAGATCTCCACTAATTAATTTTCTATGAACCTTTGAACATGAAAAAATAACACATTTCTACATGAAAAATGAATTATATTTTCTCTATTTCCTTACAAATTTACATTCTGAGCTCATCTGTGCCACATATTCTTTATGGATAATGAGCAAGGCATCTTCACTTAGCTGTCACTGTAGAAGTGAAATGTTTACAGTGTGCACACTGGAGATTCTGGCAGCTTAGATTCTAAGAATACTTTCTTATTCATGACAATAAGCATTGCCTTAAATTTCTCTTACACAGGAACAAAAGAGTGATTTGAAAAAATTCTTGAACTTTGTTTACCCATAGTAATGTTGTTTTATGAACTGTTAGTTTAGATACATCACACTGATGACATGTTTCACGAGATGTGACAAAGACTGTTAGCCACCTTAATGTCTCGCAGAATTTCTTGGGACACTGCAAATATCTCTTAATTAATATCTTCATTACAAAACTTACGAAGAGAATACCCATCATACAACTTACAAGCATATACTTTCACTGTATTTTTTCTGTAACATTTGGGGGATACGCTACTGACATAAAAAAGAAAGCTCAGGCATGAGTCTCATGCTAGGTTTGAGCAGGAGACTTCGCTAATTAACGAAAAATATTTCTCTTTAATTACCTGTCCCAAGTTATTCTTTAGCAAAGTATATAAGAATATACCTGTTGTAAAAATTATTTTAAGATTTCATTTATGTGCACACAACCAGTTACAGGCTTACAGTGACATCCTTAAGCCTGTAGGCTTTATTGAACCAGGTCCTGGAAACAAAAAAATTCTTTTATCCTTCGTTCTTAGAAAACCTCATATAGTTTGAATAAATCTTCAGAATGTGACCAAAAGAACCTCACACGAAATTGTCTTTCATTGAAACCATAATGTATGACTCATGTAGATACAGTTCGAAGGTTATTGCTGTCAAGTTTTGAACTTGTGCTATGAAAGACGTGAAAAAGTGACAGATTCTTCTCATCAGAAAGAAGTGCCTGCATACAGCCTTCTGCAAATCCTTCCTTCAGAAGCTTAGCTCTTCAATTAACCTGAGCATACTCAAACCTACTGGGATTGTTTTCTGTAATCAATCAACTTTCCAAGGGTAATTATTAGCATAGTCTTTAATTAAATGGATTAGATCATTTGGACACCTTCTAAAGAAAATTCAGTTATTGAATGCTGACAATTCAAATATTTCCAAGGCCTTTTCACATTCCGATTTAGAAAAAGATTGATTCTCAAAGCTGATTTGGATTTCTTTTGCTCCTGTAACAATATCGTTGTGAGAACACGTCAGTCAGAACTCCTGTTTTCCTATAAATAATAATTTGCAGATGTACATATTCCTGTCTAAAATCAGTCATGAATTTTCTTCCCTATATTTACTATTTCTAAATGAATTTTAAAAATATGTTTACAATTACATTTGAAGTATATTATTACTCTAAAATGACCATTGGGAGTAATCACATTTTGTAGAGCGCGGCAACTTTTGCCATTGTAGGTATGCTGGTAGAGTGACTCTTTTGACATTTCAGCAGTGTTTATTGCTTATATTATTTCCCCTAGAAAACTGTATCAGGAAAAAGATACTTTTATTGCATTAAATGCCAGTACAGTGGGTGGAATAGCAAATCTAAGCCTTCTCCAATATACATCAAAATCCCAATCTAAAGCAAAGATGTTATCAGACAAGTAACAATGTCAATTAACATGTGATTCAGTAACATCTTTAGTATTTTCTCCACCTTAATAGTAAATGAAATAATTTAAAACTATTTCTTGCCAATGATACAGCCCCACAGCTTTTTAAATAATAAATTGTTAAGTGAATCTCATGTATCTGAACTGGTAATTCTGCATACACAAACTCTGAATTCCAGCATTCTCTCCAATATCTCATTAACACCTTGTATAGCGAATGGAAAAGTACTTTCAGAATGACACCGGCGAGCCAGAGAAAGAAAAGTCATCCTCCATTCTGTGGCAAGGTTAAATACAATGCAACTAAGCAGTAGCAAAAGAAAGCAAGGATTTTCAAGGATTTTGTGTGAACAATAGAAAATTGTGCACAGTATTTCTTTTTGTAAACCAAATGCCCCTCTACCTGTTGTGGAACAGAATTTAGAGTAATTATAGCAACAGTCAGGAGACAAATTATTGTAACAGATTCCGATACAATAGCATTAGATCTTCAGAAGAACTGTTAAGGACCCTGACAAAATCAAAGCAAGCAAGCAACTAGCAGGAGATCCAGTAAAGCTAAAATTATTCTCTTTAGCCTTAGTTTTTGATGCCTGTGTTCTCTGTTTGCAAGTAAGAGAGATGCAAATATCTTGAATCAAACGTGAAGAAACCAAAAAGTCCATTTTCCCACTCAAGTCTCAAATCAAAAGAAAAAAGTGTATGTTCCAATTCAAAGTTCAATTTGGAGAGCTCGATTCAGACTCAAACCTATGCAGCAAAGTTAGTAGCCTTCTGCATTGTCTTTTCATTAAGATGCATGTATTTGACCCCTAAAATTTAGCTTCTCTCCTCTGAGTCTGTGAGACTCCAAACCTTTCCATACTGCCATATAGGAAAACTCAGTGCGGCTGATGTGCAAGAGACCACCATAACGAGTCACAGAACGCCCAACAGAAATTTAAAACAAAAATTAGGCTTTAATTTGCATTAAAATCATAAGAAAAAAATACTGACCACACTCACGCCCCTACCCCTAGCAACATACGGTACAAGAAATGAGGCATTCTCTGCTTTCTGGTGGCAGAATTTTCTACAGAAGAATGTAGGATAAATAACTTCTACAAGAAACTGATTCAATCTGAATTGCGTCGGCATTTAGAGCATAATACAAAGTTCAGCTTTAAAAAAAAAAAAAAAAACAAATCACATCCCTCCTTACCTGGGAGAAGACTTGAAAGACCTATTTCCTAGAAAGTATTACGCAATATTATTTTCTACTGCTGTGTACGCTTACAGAAAACTTATTGTCAGAAAAACACTTGACATTTTTCTCCTTAGTTCTTTTTCTGTGCAAAGAGAATTCAAAATAATTAAAACATTTTTCTTGATTTCCCCACTGTAAAGGATACTAGGAGAGTCTGACTAGGAGAAAACATGTATTATTGATTTTTCTGGCATCCTTACTTGTGAAGAGGCATATTCAATTTCTTCTTTCAAGGAGGGGATCACTGATAGCTATTATCCTGCTGGAAAGGGAGGTAGTTGCGTTTTCTCTGTATTGTTCCTCTGTACTCACATGTAACATGTTACTTGCTATTGTGTAAGTCTTACAAGAAGGTTCATAATACAGGAATGAGAAAACCAGAAAACTTTCGTCATGACCAAAATAAATATGTCTATCCAAATGACACTAACAGACATAATTCCAAATGCCCACGTAAATAAAGACGTTAATTTGAAAGAATGAGGTGATATAAAAAGAAATTATCTTAAGGCTGATAATGGGAAAACTTCCTCATTGTAATAGTGACTTAAATATTGCTTTGATCACCTGAACAAATTACATATAAACGTCTTGAAAAAAACTGCTTAAATCCAACCCCTAACATTTTTAACATCATCTAAAGCAAAACTATAGAACAAAGTCCCACCTTGCCCCACCCCCAAAAGGACTCAACTACCTCCATTCTATGTCTGTTATTTCTTTTCCCTTCTTAAATCCAGCTTATATCACACCACTAGTTTAGAGAATAATCAGGTAGAAGATCATCCTAGTGTAACTGAAGAGCAAGAGGAGACCCAGCTGTTGGGTAAGCTGGAGGCAAAAATTATTTAATGTGCCACGATAAGAATCAGTCTTGAAACCAGACACCTCATAGCGTCATTAAGTAAATTCTGTACTGGAATAACTATGCTTCTATGATGAGGGAAATCAGCTATAGCAATTCAGCAAAGTATCTAAACTAAGAAGTGAAGTTACACACTTCCGTGAATAACTTGGAGAACTGAAGAACTAAACAAAGAGCTTTTGTCAGCCTTCCTCTTAATGCAGTCAAATTATCTTCTTTTTGACTGTGGAGTTTACACCGTTTTCAGCAGTTGCACTTGCATTTCAGTGAGTTGTCACACAGCTATTATAATTACTTTGCGGAGGTGGTTGTGCTATTTCCTACGTACTTTCTGTTTCTCTCCATGAATCTCTCCTGACTCCAAGGAGAGGCTGCCCAGAACTCAAGGTGTTTCAAATTATAATCAAAAATTAATTAGAAAAAGGAACAAGCCAAAGGACAAACATCTGTGATAGAAGGATGTGAAAAGGTAAACGAATCCTATGTATGCCAGTTAATTTCAGTTAAGACCAGAATCCTGCTGGGCTGGAGTAGTCTGTAAACTCTTGGGGAAAAAAGAAAACTTCTCTTGATTTCAGTGTGAATAGTGGCATCAACAACTAAAAGACTGGAAAACCAAACCAAAGACACTGAAAATATTAGATTTCAACAAAATCAAACGAACTGGGAATAACAAATAATAGCAAAGGGCGACTACAGCAATGAACACACCAAGAGTTGTTCAGCAGTTACCACAGAGGACGACACAGAAACAAATACACACCACTCCTGCACTTTGGTTTCCAAAGTACCACAGATGAGGGAGAGAAAAGCCCGGCTGACATCACTCTAGCAGGACAAATTACTCTTGTAAGCCAGATACCATTGGGGTCTCCATGTTTTTGTCATATGCTAATTGAGAAGGACTGTAGTTTGTCAGCATTAAGACAACACTACATGGAGCTAAAAAGGGAACTGCAGCAACGGCTAGAGGGGAGTGAGGCTGATTCCGCTCCCTTTCTGGGGGTTACGTGCTGATCTGCTACCCTATGGGATGTTCCCATAGCCTTCCAGTGCCCAAAGGGAACACGTCTACCATACCTAAAGAGACCGCAGCAGGAAATCCCCGCAGCAGGCCAGAAGGGGCAGAGAAGTGAGATGTGGGCCTTCAAGTGACTGCGGCTGTGCGCTGCACAACGCGCTCAAACCTAGGAAGTGTTTCCTGGGACTTCCGTTTCCTTTCTGTCCCTTTCTCATGAGTGAAGTTTAGTAGAGCAGCTGGTAAATATAAAATTCACTGTGGACAAAGAGAGAGAAGGATTCCTACAGTCTAAATTCTCCTAAAATGCTTATCACCCTGTTTTCTTTATGTTTTGCTTAGCAACAAGACAAGATGCTCACCTATATGGACTACAGCCTATGGATACACTGCGTGCCAATACACTATTACAAACGGTAATCAAGGCATAACAGTGCTGTAATTTCAGCTGTTGGGTTAACGGGTTTAATTTACATCATGAAGGTGATTAAATAATTCTTAATGTATATTTTGTTCAGCAGATGCTACAGAAAAAAGCAGTGGCAAGATGTAAAGAAACACTGCAATTTTCCTAATTGAGTTAGTTACAAACCTCTCAACATATTTTGCAATTAATTCTTCAGCTGAGTTGAAATTTGTTTGTGAGCAGACTCAGTTAAATATACAAATCAATTATATGAGCCTGTCTCACCATAAAATAAGTGTTATTATTAGCCCTATACGGATAATCAAAGTTAAAATTCTCTTTCTGTAAATATTCTGAAATATTTGTTGAAAACTTGCTGCCAGCATGCTCACTGGATGCCGATAAACTCATCTGCTAGAGTATTTGTGGAAGGCAAACACAAAGCAGGTGCAAATGAACTCTGATCAAATTTGTTCAAAACTTCAAGCAAATACTAGTGTTAGAAGATGGGGGGAAATGTATTTTCCATATTTGGACAACTGTAATTGCAATTGCTCTCCAGTCAAAGAGAATTAAGCAAAAGACCAAAAAAACCCCCATCTGGCAGCAAGCTGTACCAAAGTAACTATCATTAAACAAAGAAAAAGAATACAGTTCTAGTGGTAATGTAAATAGAATTAATAATGTAACATTACTGTAACACCAAAACTTCAAATAAAGAAATCAAGAGAAAGTTATTATTATAAAGACTTAGTAAGCACAACTAATTAATTATCATTAAAATTATGTTAACAATAGGATTCAACCATAATTTAAGAACTAAACTTAGTGATTGAACACCAGCTCTGAGAACATAAATCTGTTTTCCGCAGAAACAAAGCAGGATTCTGGGTGAAGTAGGTAATACTGTGGTCTGGATTTTCAGCTCCCTGCAGCAGCTGATAGCAGTTAAACTGCTATCGTCTATACCAAAATTTTCTAGGGGTTTCATAGCGTGTGTAAAAATATACATAGCTTTGGGTTAAAGTTTGCTGTCATTTCAATTGCTTTCCCATTTGACAAGTATGTGGTTATTTGCCAACATCATCACTAAATCTAAAATTAATTAGGTTAAACATAAAGGAATAAAAAACAGAGACTACAGCTGATTATGAATATTTGGCTCAGGGCTAGCAGAGAGAACGTGAAGAAGAAAAGCCACTGTGTGTTTAATAAAGTGGTTACTTTACTTGGAACCCTTCCAAAATAAGCAACGATATTTAAGGAACATAGTTAGGTCCCGATTGTCAGCTTATGCAAATGACAAAGGAAGCAGAAGAATTAAGGGTAGGACAGTGAAAATTATTTCCAGAAGCAATGAATACCTGTTCTTGAGAAGGAGAACACTTTACTACAACTAAAACACTTTTCTTCTTGAACAAATTACCAGTATCTTCCTCATGGACCCTATGTATTTGATTTTATTTTCTCAATAAATGATTTGACTTAAAATTTACAAAGGTTGTTTAAATATTTTCCAAGACTAAGATATCTTTTACTGACCCAGTCTTTGACTATTGCGTTTGACCGAAAATATATTTCAACCAAGCTTTCAGCTAGCCGCTTAACAATCCAATGGCTATTTCCAAGCAACTCACAGACACACAGAAAGGAACTGTGGCTCGTCTGAGGCAACAGCATCTTCACTGCGTTCTCGGAACAGGACGAGTCTTTGAGGCACTGGCTAACCCAGACACGCTGCCCCGTGCAGCAGGCGTGATAGGCACTTGGACAGAAAGCTACTCAAGAGACTCACCAGAAAAATTGCTAGATAATTAAAATCAATGAGAAGCCTTCACAGTAAGTTAATGGAATTAGTAGTCTTCACAGGATTTTGTGATGGGCATTACAAGAGCTTCCAGTCAGGTCAGCACACCTTTGTTACAGAACACATCACCCTATTTTGGGGGGAAAGAAAGAGGCAGAGAGGGTCCTTGCTAAACGCAGTGAATATCTTTCCTCTGTAGTAAACATATACTGCTATCAGCTTATTAAGCTGAAAAATATGGAAAAACACCTGCTGGTGCTGCCAAATTTTCAGATTAAATGAATCCTTTCTTTAGTAAATCGGTGGATTGTACTCAATGGTGACTTTCAGAAAACATCCACTGAACTTTTGCAATCCGTTTTATTTTTCTTTTAGCCAATAGTTAAAGCTTAAGAGATTTTGAGAGCAGAGTACTAAAATTTAGCTAAACCTTCCTTATTAAAACAAGGAAAATCTACAATAATTAGCTCTTCCCCCAAATGCTTTTTGGCTCTCATTACAAAGTGCTATGCTAATATACCTTGCCTTGCAAACATCTCAGAATTCCTGCTAATCAAATTAAACTCAATTCTGAGCAAATAAACTTTCTATGCTGTTAATGGAAAGCTAGGAACGACGCTACTTTGCCTGAGAATGGGTCATTACTACAAGTTCCTAATTACAAGTACCTTAATGCATAATGTAAAGCACAGTCTTATACAGGCTCTTAAAAATTAAAGCTGTAGCAAAAGCAAAGATTTGATGTGTCCTTGATTTTTTGTATGTACATTTGAATACCTATGAAGAAAAGCAACAAAGATAAAAAGAGCAAACCTGCAAAATACAAAGATTCGTGAACTTACCCTTCAAAATGTGTAATAATAATTTATGCAGTATATGAGACTACAGAGAAAGGCCGATTTTGACTCAGGACACATTCTGAAACCCATTTTAATCTGCCTCCTCCTCTGCCCTCTTGATAGAGAATGTTTCACACCTACCAGTTAATGAAAGATTATTACTTTCCTCTAGAGCAAGTTGCAAATACAACCAAGGTTAAAGCAAAGGACATTCATTCTGAATTAGTTTATATGATGCCATCAAATATGAACACAGGTGATTGATGATATATTGCTATTACTGCACCAAGCATTTATCAATACTACACTATGAATTATTTTCTGTATCAGTTCTCTTATTGTCATGTGCTGGTATATTTTATTGAATTTACTTAACTGAAAAAAATGCAGAGAAAAAAGCACTGGAAACATCAGAAGGCATAATAAATCACAGAAACCAAATTACAAAATACAGGAGCTGATATTACTTGCCAGTCAGAGTCCTGCTGTTCTAAATGACTTCGTAACAGTTGCATACTTTTTTTTCTGAGATTTCAGAAACAAGCTGCAAGGATGAGTATTGCAGCTAATGCAGCCCACACTGCAGGGTTCTTCTGCAAGCTGAAGTATTGGACTACACCTTACCCAAGTCCTGCAGAGCCGATTAGTTAAAATGCAATTATGACTAAAAAAAGACTGTTTCACCAAATCAAACATTTTTTCAAATTTTCTGAAAATATTTTGCATATATTTCTTTTCCAGGAGAATTATTACCCAAAACTTTGAAACTTTCAGTATGAATATTTTACACTCTGGCTAACTCTGGATCTAAAGAATTTATATTAAATTATATCTGGTGCAATTGTAAAGCTTTACGATGTTACATTGGCAAAACTGCCGAACGTCATTGTTAGATTCATACTCTCTCTTCTCATGCTCATTATTATTAATACAACATGCTGCCTTCCCCTATCCCCCTGACACCATAGATTCTGTAAAGGCTAAGCTCTTATTTCTTCAGCTTTGTAGTTGTCCTCTCCCTGAAGGGCATGCAAGCACAGAGTGGGAATTAAGGCTATTTGAAAGAAAATTAGTTCCTATTTGGATATCTATGGTACTGTGGAGAAGGCAGGCTCTGGAGAATCCCCTCTCACACTGATCTTGTCCTGGGCCTCATGAAACAAAAACTATTATTGTGAATTTACGAACAGCAGTCAATAAAGAGCAGCTCCTTCACCTCACCCACCCACTTTTACTCACCTTTACAACAAAAACGTAGACGTAAACATTATAACTAGTAACAGAAGGTGTTTCTACTGGGGAGTAGTACATATAAACATTTAAAATTCAGTCAGGTTGAGAAGTATTCGCTTGAAGTTACTGCACAAAACCAGGAATTGAGGTAGACATCCCATCCTCTTGCAAAGAGAGCAGGATGGGAATGGTTCTCTACAGGAAAAGGTCTCAGGATTAGGGGTTGAATGGACAAATATGAGGAATAACCAAGTTGAGTTATCCACCCACATTATCCACCCAAGAGTACTGAGAGAGCTGGCAGAGGAGTGTACCAAGCCACTCTCCATCATTTATCAGCAGTCCTGGTTAACAGAGGAGGTCCCAGATGACTGGAGGCTTGCCAATGTGACACCCATCTACAAGAAAGGCCGGAAGGAGGATCCTGGAAACTACAGGCCTGTCAGCCTGACCTCCGTGCCAGGGAAGATCATGGATCCTGAGGGTCTGGAGCACAAGTCTTATGAGGAGCGGCTGAGGGAACTGGGGTTGTTCAGTCTGGAGAAGAGGAGGCTGAGGGGAGACCTCATTGCTCTCTACAGCTACCTGAAAGGGGGTTGTGGTGAGGTGGGTGTTGGTCTCTTCCCCCAAGTTACTTGCGATAGGACGAGAAGAAATGGCTTCAAGTTGCAACAGGGGAGGTTTAGATTGGATATTAGGAAAAATTTCTTTCCTGAGAGAGCTGTCAAGCATTGGAACAGACTGCTCAGGGAGGTGATGGAGTCACCATCTCTGGAAACGTTCAAAAAACCTGTGGATGTGGCGCTTGGGCACATGGTTTAGAGGGCATGGTGGCGTTGGGTTAACGGTTGGACTTGATGATCTCGAAGGTCCTTTCCAACCTTAATGATTCTGTGAACAACAGACGACCTCCCAAATTTGAGCCCTAAAAGTTCAAGTAGCAGAAGGCAAGCTCAAAGAACACGAATCTCACTATTTTTGAAGTCTTCTTTCTCTACTAGTGTTATATTACAGACGTCAAGTTATCGATTTTAAATGTACAGTTGCTAGCTGTGCGCTTGTGCCATGTGCAAGCATCGCTGACCCTCCCTGCGTGCCTTCATTAAAAGGGTGGTTCTTTATCGCCACGCACCAACATATTGACTGGATGCTTTTTGCAGTCTTTTTCATGTACTTTTGAGCTGAAGTCTGGAAAAAGAGGACTAAAAGGAAATTTATGAGATCAGAGAAGAAAGATTCTACATTTAACACAAAAGGATATACTTTTTCTATTATTATGAATGATTCTTTTTAACTGGTTTAAAAACAGTTAAAATATTTGCTGGAGTGCTGCTGAACTAGAGTTATCATAAGGCCCCAGACAGCAAATGCCTTGGAAGCAGCAGAACATCATTACTGATGAGGTTTTTGAAGTTAAATACACCACACTGTTTTTTTTTGTCAGATCTACTAACAAGATTAAGACTCGTTAGTTACAAGCTCCAAAAAGCTCTTCTGGTAATACTGGAAATTGGTAGGAAAACAGAGACAACCCTAACACCTCATCAAATGCTGTCCTGAGTTCAATATCCTTTTACAAGAAAACGGAGGGAGAATTTCAAGATATTTTTGTGGCACTTCTCTCCATTTTTCTGATGTCAATGCTTGTTATCGTCTCATTATGCTTTAGAAATTTACTTACAATGAATCTTTTCAATTTCTCTTCTTGTTTGTTGTATCGATTCGTAAATGTTTTTAATTCCTCTAGACAGCAAAGGCACTAATACATTCCAAAGATCAATTTATGAAAAAAGAGATCTTTTTGTCTTCCCAAGATACTAGTGAGAGATAATATGGAAAGCTTGTTTCTTCAGAATCACCAGATCAGTCAGTTCTGCTTTTTTTCTTATGCTTGTCTGAACAATTTGACTATAAAATGTATTATTATGAACAGCATTAAAAGCAACCAATTTCTAACAAGGAGTCAATTTCTAACAAGGTTTAATGAGATGTTATAATAGGAGCATCTTCAAAAACTTTGTGAATAGGTACTCTTTCTGACTAATGTATTGCTATGTCTGGAGATAAATTCTCCTAAGGTATTGAACTTTAAGCTTCTGATATTAGCTAAAGGAACTACCTACTTAAAATTTTCTGAAGAATTTTTAATTTTCTCCACATTTTATACCCTTTGTTCCAAAGTAGTAATTCGCATTTCTGGAATTTTTGTCTCTCAGTCATAAGAAGAGTCACCCTCTCTCACCTTTCTCCTTCTCTTCACTGCCTTGTATCCTGTGTGAATATTTTGTGTTTTAGTTACTGCAGAAAGTCAGTGTTGATAGTATGGAGAGAAAAAAACATGGTCTCCTATCAAAACCAGGTAGGGTTTCAGTAAGAAGTAGAATGCTTTTCATTTGCACTGGTCATTCCTCTGTAGACAGCACTCAGTGCTTTTTTACATTCTTTTTTATATATGCCTTTTTATTCATAAGAAAAATACTAAGCACCTTATCTTATGGAACTGCATTTCAAAATATTATGCCAACAATTTGCAGACTACTTGTAAAATGCCCTCTTATCTGTCATCAAAACACGTATAACTTTCACCTTCTTTACTTACTTAAAGCTTTTAGTAGGTTTATAAATATATTTGGTAAAACAGACTGAACTGAAATTCCAACTCGCAAATAAAGACCTTTTTTCTGAATCATCTTCAAAATCAAAGACTAAATTTAATATGCAACTCGAGCAATTCACATGATCCAAAACTCTCCAGAAGGCTTGTTTGTGGTTGCTTCAGTAGCAACTGCAAATGTTTTTAGTTCTAGTTTCAAACAAGTGTATGTTAGATACATATGATCTGCTAATTGTGTTTTAGATTGAGTGGAAAACCATCCAAAGAAAGCAACCAAAAACTTTTAAACAGATTCTTAATCTTAAATATAATTCAAATCCTGCAAATAGGTACCAAAATCCTCCTACCTTTTCTCAAACAGCCCTCACCAGAACTTACAAAATAATAACTTACATAGGTAATAGTTATATTTGTGCCTAATTATTAATGTTAGCTCAGGTAGGTGTTTTTTGCAAATTTAAGTATCATAATACTAACTGAAAATAATTTCACAGGGAAACATTACAAAAGCATATTCTTCTGGAGCACAAACAGTGATTTTTTTCATGGCTAAACCTTGTACTCTCAGCAAAAAAAAAAAAAAAAAAAAGACTACAGAAAAAATATAGTAATTTACCACTCCACTCTAGGAGAATCATCATTACATACATCGTCTTCTGTCTTTGTGTGTTTTAGTCTAGGACCCACATGTATTAAATCATTTTTTTTAAAAGCATCAAAATATACAAACTAAACCGCTTCCTAATCTCATAATTTATAAACAACGACCATTTGCTGACCTATTAGTACTGTTTTTCTAACACAAGTCTTAATTTTTAAAAGTTGAAGTACTTGATATTTTATGTCTCAAAGGATTTATTTGCTGTTACTGCAAGTCACAACAAACTGAAATGCAAACGGTGAACTGCCCACTGCTCCGACCTGCTTCTGGCTTTTTACAGTTCTTTATCATCAGAAGATACAGGCTAACCTTTCTACCCACATTCTACCGAGTACAGTGTTTACTGTTCTGCTTAATTCCATATTTCTGCTTTCCATATAGCACAACTTTCTGTGCTACTTCCCATCAGAAATACCAGAGTATTACAAAACACAATTTTGCTGAAAAATTTACAGCTTTGGTGGATACTGGATATATCCATGTCCAAGAAGGGGAACTAAAAAATTATACTCAGTAAGAACTTAACTCCAAATATTTATTTGTGTTTCCTCCAATTACTGGCTAACAGAAGTTTACATAAGATTAGCAGAACTATAACAATAAATTATTATCTACCTTTACAAGGAAGTAGATGTATATAGATCCCTTTCAAAAATATATTTGTTTTTCATTTACCTGCCATCAGTCCACAGCCATAATTTCTTTTGGGTAACCTCAGATTGTTCCAAGCTGCAATATCTACTATTCCCACTAGCCTTAATAAATAAGATGTGTATAATTTTAATTACTTCCCTTGAAACAGACTGAAACCACCATAAGATAGATAATTTTCAATTAATTATTTATACGCCTACAAAAAGAATTTCAACACATTGCCTTTCCCTCTTGTCAGACTTCCGTATGAACGACTCTCCAACTGCTGCAATGCCTTCATTCCTCAGGGGAGGATTCCTGGCCTACAAATTGTTTGACTTAAATGCTGTAGTATTACCTGGAGACTGAGTGATTTCCATAAACGGTCCTGAACTCTGCAGTTCATTCCCAAACACGACATAATTGAGCTCAGACTTTTTCAGCCACAGGAGAAAGCTCATCTTGTTTCTCAGACATCCGAGAAAGAAGTGACATGAGAATTACAGGTTGATTTCTGTAAATTACTACAGAGTGAGCACCAACCAGTAGTGGAACGTAGTTTGACTGCAGTTCATTTTCTAATACAAACAAATAGCGATATAATTCCCAGACACACATTATTAATCATTGCTGATTACGTACAATAAATCAATGATACAATCTTACTAATATATTAATAGAAGGAGACAGGTTGCAAACATTGGGCTGATGCGCATCTGACAGTGTAAAGGAGACATATTAATTTTGCATATAACGTATAATTACACAAACTTAATTTTCAAAGTCATTCTTGCTTTTACTGACAACAATTATAAACAGCCAAGTTTGCCTGTAGGTAATTCTACACCAAAAAGGGGTCAAATTACTAAGCTAACAGTAGCAATTGCAAATGGTGTTTTCAGAGAAGAAGCACAAATGTGCGCACACAAAGGCAATATTTGTAGAAACCATCAGAAAAGAACATTTTCCCCTTTTAATCTCATCAAAATAAAAATTTTGCTATTCACCATCACTATTTCTAAAATATGAAGACACTTTAAATCTTAATAAATAACAGCTAGATCTGTAAAATCATCAGGGAAAACCTCAGAAGAAAATAATCTCCCTTTTTTGTATTTTAGCACCTTAAACAAACCTTGAGCTGCCTGCTAGGCAATTCCACATGGACTTTCATCTTTGCTGTCACTGTTTTACCATTAAAGCGTCCTTTTCTGAAGCATGGGAGACTTCAGAGACTTAAGCCAATATAAAAATCTCTGCAGTATGAAGTAATTTTATGTCACCACACTGGTTATTTCAGAGTTGGCTGCAAACAAGAGCCTGAAGATGATTTAATGTGTCCTCGACCCATCACGGCCATGGTTAAACAAAGTAAACACATCAGTCTTTAGCAGTTATTTATAACTGGAAGAAAAGCACAAAACAGCCACGATAAACACAGCACTGGCAAATATTCCGAAGGTAAAACAAGTGTCTGAAAACCTCTTTCTTCACATGTTGCTGTACTCCATTTCTCAGTAAAATAAAATCTCAATGACCATCCATGGGAGGGTTTGTTAGAACTAAAATCACTGCTTCCAAATAAGATCCCAAGATACCACTGCCAAAGTGGAAATTTAGAAATTCAGATGTGATTACACACCAGCAACTAGTACTTCTACTGCAATTTTTGAATATAATAACCAGCCTTCAGATCTCACAGAAAAGACTCACTACTTGAAGATTGAAAAACACAAATACTGGTAACCAATTTGTCATGATCAGCCCCTGCAGTAGTAACTGTATCAGTGACCCAAACTTCACAGCACTGATGCTATTCTCTTTTAAATCTGCTTTAAGAGATGATATACCTCTTGCCATCTAATCCCAATTTCCTCAGCAGACACTGGTTCTTGACCCCTGTACTAAGGACTTTTCTCTAGAGTCTGGACTGAGGACCTGCTGTCAATGAGATGTGTAACCCCAGGATACAGATGCTCAGGAAGGTCACCTCCTGTCCGGCATCAACAAGCTGTTTGTTTGCCATGAGGCCAAACTAAAAGACCTGTTTACGTAACTGTAAGGAGACACTGATTCAGGAGACACCGTCTTAACACAGGACTGGGTGGCACTTTGATACTGGATTGATGACAAGGTCTTTCACATGCTTCTCACTGACCTGTGTTTGCAGTGAGAGGAGAGAAAGACTGGAATAAATGAAAATGGGGTATGTATGCCTTCATCCACCATGCTGGAAACTGTTGAAAAAGGATATAATCTCACAACCAAGGACTATGAGATGCCACTATAACCTACAAGATACAACTCCAGTTAAGCCTTCTTGTTAGAACACAGAATTAGAAATTTCAGTGTCGAGGGTTGTGGTTGCTATACGATATTACAATGGCCTTTACAGAGTTCTATAGGAGGCAATAGTTTCTTGGTAAGGTAGTTTCCCTGGGGGCATGCCAAGAAATGGTCTTCTGAGGAAAAAAATCACCTTTTCATCAATTCTGACTCTCTGAATTTGTTTAAGAAAGAAATTAGTAGTGGTCCACATTTGACCAAACTGCCAACTTACATCCTCACCTACTATGTATTCATATAGTTGAAAAATGTACCCAGAGTTATGCATCATAATGTCTGCCATCTACTGAACCTACAAAACCCAAAACCACAAAAAACCCCAAAGCAAACAACAACCGCCACCTAATGCAAAAAAATCCTTTGGGATTTCTTCTCTTTTGCGAAAGTTTGGGGGTTTTTTTTTGCCTTTTTACCATGAACCTCTATTGAGCTGGAAGGAGACAATTTGGCTAATATCGTGGAGTTCCATTTTTCTCTTGTATATCACCGTTACCTTCACTTTAGAGATCAGGACAACTTTATTATTCTTCATGTAGTCCTTGCATACTACGCTTTAGTACTGGCTATGGTTGGAATTCTGGAAGAACTCTTCTTTGCAGAAGCAGTAGACAAAATTGTCTTCTGAGCAGTACTATTTCATGCTTAGAAATACCAAGTCTTATGATAAGTCAGTCATGATGAGCTGAAAAACAGGTTATTCTCCGGCATGAAAAATACGCTACTGGAAACGATTTTCCTAAATTCTCTCTGTAGTTCTATTGTAATTTTCTGGCTAAGAGAGATGTTTGGAAACCAGTACTGCTTCTCCTGCATTAGCTTTAACATTGCTGTACTCAACCTGAGGACAGGAGATCTTATTTTCATATTAATGAAACACATGGTAATATTGGAAATCATGCCTATAGCAGCACAACATTTATTTAAAAGTTTATTTTACATCTCTTGTTTTCTGCATAAATATATAGTTTAACAGTTTTCCACAATAAACATATTCCTTTCACAACACTTGCTTTGCTGTTGCCTCTCTGGTCCCCTTTCTTAACTATAAAATATTTTGGGGACAGAAGGTGCCTGTTATTTTCATCAGTGAGAGATAAGACACATAAGCACAAAATTGAGATTTTGCTATACTTAAGACACAATCCTCCCATCACTTAAAAAGCAACTGGAGTTTTCTTTCAATAAAAATATCGACTGGGATTCAAACACAAACACTGGATTTAGGCACATAAGCTTAAGTGACTTTCAAGAAGAGAGGAGAATCTATGCCATTTGGTCTCTCCTGATAACACCACCCTTAGCTCAGGTTCACATATGCCATGTTTAACTTTGTTAAGGGTGGGAGAGGGGAGGAAGCTAAAATTAGGAATATATAAAAATCACTAATTCTGTCCCTTATAGGAAAGATTTTAAGAGAGAAATACATTCTTCCTATGAAACTATTTTAACGTTATGAATTCACAGAAGAACCAGAATTCTACATTATCTTTGTATTGATTTTCTGCAGTATCACACTGAACTGCAAGGAAGACTCGTGATTTAATTGCAGTTTCATATGAAGTTCTAATGTGAGTTACATACCAACCTTTATAACTTCTTCTGCCCCCTTCTTCAGCTAAAATTTTATTTGAGCTTTCTTCTCAGAGACCCATTTTATCTGCCCTCCCTTTCACATAGTCCAAGGCTTACAAGGTCACAACA
The DNA here is from genome assembly GCF_964289735.1 of Phaethon aethereus. NCBI lineage: Eukaryota > Metazoa > Chordata > Aves > Phaethontiformes > Phaethontidae > Phaethon > Phaethon aethereus. The sequence goes on from NC_138591.1 coordinate 15,609,432, forward strand.
GTGACTCCCATATTGAATGAGACACTGAAAGCAGGTAACACAGTGCAATTGATCCCTGATGAGGAGGGGGATATTTCCATCTAAATGAGCAGACTGAGCTTTGTGGTTCCCATTAAGGTTAATGGGGGTTACATAGCTCAGTCATAGTGTATCATAACAACTGTTTGCCCCCCTTAGCTAATCCATTCCCATCGTTTAGTAGTGATAGAAAAGAAAATATTTTCAGGGGGAAAAAAAAAAAAGCATCGTAGTTTAGAAGCAAAATTCAGAGTTGTTCCATGTTTCTTCACTAACTTTCAAAAGTGTTAGAGCAGCAGATTTCACCACTTTCCACTTCATCTGCAAAAGTGTTCAAGTTAGCGAGAGCTCTATGAGAGCCATTAAAAATCTGTCAGAGAAGTGCTGGTCATGGCAAAAACATTTTTCAGAAGCTGACAATTTCCCCAAATATCCATCAGTGCTACCAAGCACAACAAGGGATTCTTCATTTAGAACATGTCAATTCTTATTATTAATATCATGATGAAAACACCTGCTAAGTGTATGTGTCTGGCAAAGTGTGGCTCAGTCACAGAAATGAGAAGGTGAATGCCACTCAGACTAGCAACCAAAGAAGAGCTAGAGACACTTTTACACTTACCTAAAGACAAACACCTTATCTTTAGCCTAAGCTGAGGCTTGTAAAGGTAGGTTACAGAGAACGCAGTAAGGTATAAGTGATGAAAGATAACGTCAATCTAATGTATTCGATTAACTGCTTGTAAAATTACACATTTGGAGCAATTAGGTTCTTGGTCATTTGTCTTGTTTGCATGCTCCAGGTATAACGTGTATGAGAAGTACTATGGAGTTTACATTATGCTACAGATATTGGTGGTTGTCAAAAGCACGACTGCAGCTCTTAAGGACATACCAAAGAAGTTAGTTTGGCTACTGCTAGCAGGACCACTACAGCTACATGGTCAGCCAAGTTGCCAACACAACCTTCACACAAATTTCTAGAAAGATCTTTCAAACTATATGAACCTCAGGATGTAGTGCCTTGGCTGCTACTGCCAGGCACAGAGAGCACTGCAAGCTGTGCTCTGCTTTTAGTAGCAAATAGAGAACAAATTTATCTTATGCCTCACTGCACTATATATTCTTGTATATATAGGTATACTGATAAAATTGAAATGGCAGCTGCTGTCATTCTTTTAAAAAAAAATAACTTTATACCCCTGGGATTATGTGAGCTACCAAGATGACATCATTTGTGAAAGGTCTTACTGTGTTTCAAAGGCAGGGTTTGGAAAAGAATTTCAGACTTCCGTTTCAGATTAAGATGAATCACATTCAGCAAGAAAGGTTACCATTAAGGAAACTGTTCAATGAGTTCTCTCCTTATCCCTACATCCATGACACAAGTTAAGAAATATTTTGAGGCAGAATAAAATACTGTAAACAACAGTTCATCCAGCTGGCCATATGCTGACCAAGAGGAAAGTTGCTCACTACAAATCAAGATTCCTTTCAAAGCAATTTCGATAACATCTCAGCTGGCACCAGGCAGCTCTGCATTCTGATGCTGATACCACAAGGCACTTAAATACCTGCTTAACTTTAAGCTTATGGCTTTAAGCACACAGCATTAACTGTAATGAGCGTTCTTGTATTCTTAATCACATACTATGATTCATTGCTAGAGCAGGCATGAAGAAATAACGGGCCATATCTTCAGTTTGGGTAAACTGGTGTGACTTCAATGAAATGAGGAGTTGTGTCAGTTTATACCAGCTGATACAGATCCCAGGGGTTCAAAAATCTCACACAGTGTAACCCAGCCTCCAGTGCAGCTGTTACTGCAGAGCTGTCGCCCTCAAACTACCAAACTCCCGTCTGCCTTTCCACCAAGCAGGAGTTAATGATCATAGATCTCTTTGAGACACTGAGAAAGATAACCCCAGTGTCTTAGCCAACACACTTGTTCTCTCAGTAACGGATTCTATTATCAAGACCGTGTGTGAGTTATTACCAGGAGCATGCTGGCTGTCATACTTCACTGCAGAGCCACTGCAGAGCTGGTGAAGTGTAACTTACTCCTCAAAGTAAGATGACGTCTGGGTGGTGCCCTATAAGCTTTTGCACATGACATTTCAAATAGAAAACAGATTAATGTGCTTTTAAATAAACTTTATGTAGATTATTTAAATCTTATCTTTTTCGTGTTGGCTAACTCAATGGTCTCTCCCATTGGATTGATGACGTCTTTTTGTTAGTGCAGAAGACAGTTTGGCACATATGACTCCGTCCATCCTACTTGTACACTAATCTGTATTTCTGGAAGAAAAGTAGGATTTCAAAGTTTTACAAACTTAGATGTTACAAATACTCTTTTGCAAACATTCTCATGGGGAAAAAAAAAAAAAAGGCAAACTTTTTTGGACCATGCCATAGGACAAAAGTTTACAAAAATGCCTACAAAGAACCAGGATTATTATATCTAGCAAAAACCTTATTAAAGAAGAGGAGTTTTTAAATATTCTATTCTTACTGTGTTTTTTCAGATACCAAACTCAAAGATTCAAAATGTTGTTTCCCTTAATATTAAAATTCGATTAATCTATTTCTCAGTGAAAAATTAAAACCATTAAAAAAGTTTCTGTTCATCAAAGGACAGAATCCTACACCTAAATCTCTCTCATACCAACAGAAGACATAAATAAAACAAACATGGTACTTTGGTAGGATTTCATTTCATAATTGGAAGGGCTAGTATACACCACTGCATTTTGGCCATAGAGATGGAATGCACTGGGGGGTCTCCTACTAAGGCTATGTTATTCAGACTGGAATTCTACCTTACATTTGCTCTTGATGGAAAATTATCTCTCACCTATATCAAATGTTGCAATTAAAATAACCACGCTCTGAAATATGCACAACTAAGTGATAAAACAAATTTTAAAAAATTAATTATGAACCATGCAAACTTTATCCATGATTCATTGCTGGATCATTTCTACCAAAGAATAGCATCTGACAGCAGTCTGAAGTAGATTTAATAGGTTTTCCTTTCTTTCAAAGAAAAGCTTTCACTTAAATATTGATTGTACAACAATATGTATTTTTATGGGAATACACACATTTCCAAAGGTTTTAATTTTTAACTTTAATAAGTGTCACAACGTAAACTTTTTACTAAATACAGATATTTGGCTTTAGGGGAGGAAAAAGCTTAAAGCAAAACATTTCAAATATTTCAGGTCCTTTCATACAATCCTAAATATTGAGCAAGAATTTGCAAAAACCTCCAGCAATCTTGCTTAGATACACAATCCTATGCCAAAAGGACACCAAAATGCTGTTCTGTTCCTATGTTTCAAATAGAAAAGTGGGACCAGTGAATTTTTTTTTCAGATAATAACTAGATTTATAATGCCTACGGAAAGCATAAGGATGGCTTCCAAATTGTTTCTTCTGACCATAGTGTGACACTATTGAGAACGTAATGCTGCTGAGAGAGGCAACTCTTCCCAAGTTTTTAAGCTGTAAGACGTATTTCCAGCCTAAACATTCATCTCAACCAAGCCGGATTTGGGACCTGCCGGCACTTTCTTTCAAGAGAGTCCTTGCTGTTGAACATCGCAACAGTTTCTGACTCCTGACTGGCTACTCAGAAACCAGAGCAAGGATCTTCTGTTAAGGACTAGCAGTGGCCATGCTCCAGAATAGGTGCTGCTGTCTTCCCAAAAACAACATCCCCTCTGAGAAAGGCAAGAGCTCCTAGCTATCCTGTGTTCCACTTCCCACAGGAGCGTTCTCTCAAGTGTACTGGACACATACATCCTTTCAGAAGGTGATTTAAATTAAGGTGCATTCCTTCCTCCACTGACCAGTGCAGAGAACCTAGATTTATAACATGGGCACCAAGTAAAATATCTGAACTTAAATAGTACGACTCTTCCATCGTAAACTATTTACTTGACTTCAAAACAGCTATTAGAGAGTTAATGGGCTACATATGTTGCTATATCAGTGGGAGAAGCCTAGAGTTTTAGCAACTAAAATTCCTCTTGGAAATCACCCCTAGTCCTCTCATGAAAAAACAGAGAAGAAGATGGCACTCTGTTACAAGGTAAAGGCTAGGATAACCGATGACTGGTTTCTGTAGCCCAGTGCTTGCTGCTTCCTGGTAACAGTGAGCAAAATTTCCATGTGTTCAACAACAAAATGCTGTAGGGGGGAAAGAGGAAATTCTTACAGTTGGCAATTTTATAAATAAATAGATTCACGTGCCTTCCTATTCTTTTAAATTCTCAGGCTATCGATCCAAAGGATAATCTCTAAGAAAGCACCACCACAGTGCTTCTTGTGGCACCACCTTTTAGATGTTTAAAAAATAATGAGCAAACCATTAATTTCACTTTTCTCCGTTCCTGTCAGGTGCATGAGACTCCAACTCAATAAACACCCAAAATGCAGCAGAAAAATAGTATGGTCTTAATGCAAGATATTTGTCATGAAGTGAACACTGTTTTTTGGTTTTTTGGTTTTGTTTTTTTTTTTTTTAATTTTGAATCTATTTGTATCTCAGTTTTTCTTCCTCTCCACTAGTTTTTTACATTACTTATTTAGGGAAGGGATAAAATAGGACAAAAAAACATGAGATGCTTTAGCTTCCTTTTTTAGTGAAAAACTGGAGAATTTTCATTAACACACACGTGTATTATAAATTAATCCTTTATTCCAGAGAGGTTTAAGGATTAACAACATGAACTAAAACACCTGAGTAGCTCTACAAAGTTTCCTACTTTAAGATTGGTTCTTTCTATCCATGTTCAGTACCTCGTGCTACCTTCTGTTTCTGCATCTAAAATTAGATCATAAGCTCTTCAGGGTAAGGATTTTGCTATGTTCTCTGCACAGTGCCTGCCGACATTTAGTCGCTTGACAAAAATAGTGAAATGTTGTTATTTTTCTACTTTGATGATTAAATCTCTCAAACACTGAAAGTATTACCAAAATAACGTAGATAGCAGAGGTAACAGTCATCCTGTTTTAGTGACTGAACAGACCAGGTGTTTTGCCTGTATTATTTGTACACTGCTTTTGCTGTTTCTTCATTATTTATAAATCTCTGTTGGTTTTGACCATCACTATTTCTTCCCTAGTTAGCCTTGGACCCCAATTCCCATAAGACAAAAATTGAGAAGTACACACCGAGTATACTAACCACCACTGCATCCAATGCACATATGGGTTCTATTGTATGAGTCACTACCCTAATGATAGCTAAGCCTATTACTGCCTAGAAAATTAACTCACACACTGTGAATAATCACAGAAAAGAAATTTGTTTTGGTACAAGGTTGTTTTCCAGCTGTTTTAATGCAGACAATTTTTTCCTGAAACACAAATTGGGGGGGCTGGGGGGGGAATAAAAGGAAAAAAAGAAGGAAAAAGACTTTGAAAATCTGCATAATTTGAAAGTGCTTAATGTAAATTAGATAGATCAGCCTAATTTTATTTCAGTACTTTTTAATTGCATTTATAATTAGCAAAATACATTAATGTGCTACACAGAAGGTCAGGAGTTCTGGTGAAAGAATCTAATTAAAATGCTCTACTGCATTTATGTCACACATGCGCTTAGTAACCTTGAAGCCTTCCTGCAGCAGCAAAGGAGTTTTTTGTACTTCAGTTATTTACAACTTTCATCTTCAACAGAATAGGCATGACTGCATGAGTAGCACATGTAATGTAAGCATTCCAATCTCTCACCCTATCTGCACAACACGCTAATTATGATGGTTTGGTCCATTTCATATTGTACTTTTCCATGATAAGCTAATAAATAAAAACAGGTTGGTTCCCTTTATAATGAGGATTCTTAGATGCCCACCTGCTGCCCAGTCTTTCCCTCTTAGTGGCCCAGAATCAAATTGTACAACATAAAATTGACAGACAAAGAAAAATCTGAAGTTGGCACCAGCCAGAAATTTGAGTATGTGTGTGTCAGGTATTTATCCTGACACCTGAATACACTAACAGCATGTATTAAAAAAAAAAAAAAGAAGAAAAGCTTACAGCAATAATCAGCAAGCAATAATTAGTGATGTTAATTTTTCTATTTAGAACTCATAATGTGATTTTATTACATTTAAATTATACATGCTCAGGTGTTCAAATGCTCTCCTTTCATCACCCTCTTATGTGGTAAAACACCATTAACATCCTCCTAGCACTGGAATGATTGCTCAGTAATATCAGACGTCTCTGCCTCACCAGGTTTGACACGCACTCCTGCGATAGGCGTGAGCAAAGCCTGAGGGAAGCCAAAAAGTGAGGGCACACTTTCGTATTATAGAGCTTCTGTCTCTCTACTAGTAACATCACTTCCAAATTTTGGAATAATCACTGGAATTATAAATTCCTGAGATGTCAGCTCTGTCTGCAACAGAAGAAAAGGTACCTCAGCCTTAAGGAAGAAGCAAAATCATGGGATGAATGAAAAGAGATTTTAGCCTCCTCAGGATAAAACACCAAAGCTTTCAAAGATTTGTTGCTTTGTACCAGTCATAAGGGTTGGTCAGTGTCTGTGATCACTGTTTATTGCCCTGAACATCATAGGAAAGAAAACAAGCCATAAGGTATACAGTGTCAGTAGCCTAAAATTTATGTAAAAGCAAACACCATTCACTCCTTTCTTTTACCAACTCTCCCACCCGTTGTAAAGCAGCCGTCAGCTCCTGTGTAAATATCTCTAATAGTTTTGAAATAGAACAGAAATTATTCAGTTCCCTCACTATCTGCTTTTACCTACTGGGACAGAAGAGATTGAAGTCTTTTCTGAAAGAAAAGAATGGCAAAAACCAGCAGGGCTGTAGGCTTGCTGAGCCTGATGGGACCAAACTGTTGGAAGAGCTGCCTGCCCATGGCACAGCGTTGGCTCAGGTGACCAGCGAGTCGGACAGACTTTTAAGAACTGGCAGCCATGAATGCAGAACATCTAAACTGGCAACAGAGCATGAAAAGAATATACTGCAAGAACTGCATTTGCTGAGCAGCAAGAGGGGAAGATAAGAAACCTTGGAAGCTGTGGAGCAAGGAGAGAAGTGACGTTCACTCACCTAAGTTGTGCTTTGCCACTCTAATGTAACTCTAAGTATTGTATTAGAGCTGGCAGGTAAATGCTGCCTTGCTTTGAAATGCCTGTCCTGAATCACTGGCAGCACTGTCAACCATATCGCTTCCAGTGTCTCCCAGGGGACCAGACTCATTTGGATTCCACAAAAAAAAAGATGGGATATTGAAGCCAGATGGCCCAAAACCAAAATAGTTCAGCTTCACAGCTTGCACTTTCAGAGACATGGAGAGCTCGGCACTATTACAGAGGAGGGAACGTTCCCAGAAGATCCACAGGAAGGCTGGGACCAAAGCCTGCTACCTCAAACCATGAAAGCCATCCACTCCATTAACCTCACTCCAGGACTAGTCTTCCCTTCACAGGAGAACTGCGGCAGTAGTTACGTACTGTTGCCACTGTCGCTGCATGATGCAGGGAGAATCTCCAATCCATGCACCTTAATGAGATTCTCCCCTAATCCTAATTGACCAGAGAATCAGACAGCTACTGAAAAGAATCAGCAGCACGGAGGAGCTGTGGCGAATAGGCAGCAGAAAGTTGATGCTCAAAGTAACGGCTCATTTTCCCTAAGCCAAGCATTTTTGGTTGCTGCCTGCATCGCAAGATAGTCAATATGCAAATGGAGTTGAAGCTGATACCAATAACCAATATACTAATGTGCTGGAAATAAAATGTATTTGAACAACAGAAACAGAAAACTTCTCAGTGGTGTACAACTTATTTGTAGTTGGTTACATAACCTAAAATGGCAGAGGAGTATTTTCTTTTAAAACGCATGTTCATTTGGGCATGCGTAACAAAAACCACAAACTGTACTCGGAACACTATTAATCCTTATTCTTTCTTTAGACCGCAGAACAACAAATCATCAATACGATTCCTAAAACTGTTTATAAAGTACAGTATATACATTCAGCACGGCATACATTTGTGAACGACACAAGTGGTCAGGTTTTCAAACACAGGTCATCTTGTTTTTCAGTATTCAGAATTATTGTATCTTGCAAGTCAGTCCCTATACAGAATTCACTGTTGAGCATACTTGCAATTCCAAGACAGAAAAAATAGTTTAAAAATAATGGAACTTCAATTATATTATCTTCTTTAAAATGCTAAAGTTCTCTTCCGTCAACTAATCCAAAGTGCGTGCATTTATTCTTATTCCTAGTAAAGATTACTAAAGGTAGGTGTCTGAAAGTGAAAACTAACCTCAAAGAAGTATCATATCCAGCCATAAGCTCTATGGGGGTTTTAAAAGGTCACACAATAAAAAAAGAGAGGGAGGATGTAATTATCATTAGATTTAAAATTATCAATATAAGGCGGACACAAATTATCATGAAGTCTTATTTATGCTAAAAACCAGTAACAATGCACTGAAATTTTGCAAGGATCTGTTTTCATGGTCATCTAACTCAGACTGACTGATACATTTAGGGAAAAACACAATTAGCTTCTCAACATTCACCAAAAGCTGATTGCTTTCCAAAAATGCTCTATAAATAAATGAATGAAAAAAATTCACTCTCATAGCAAGAGCATATAGAGAAAGAAGAAAAAATCCTGGATTAGGCAAACATAACCCCTCCAAACCTTGACTTTGCAGTCCATAATATACACAGAGAGATTAATGTGAAGAATAAAATCTGACACATGTATAATATCAGTCTTTTTTTCCTAATGAGTCAAACTCATATTATTAGCACTATTGTCTCCAAATCTAGATGCCAATTTCTCATTACGAAGGCACCAGGTCAATGTTACAGCTAATGAATATCTGCTGGGGCAAATGCTTATTGTGTCTTAGCCTAATTCTAGTAAAATTTAAATGGTCTATTAATTTTCTTAATAAATTTAGATATGGCTCCTGACTGCAATCTGTCTTTGATTAACTAACAAAAGCGTGTGAAGATCTTGCCAAGCTGATGGTTCAGAATATTTCAAGCAAATCCTCATCTACATTTAAAAAAAAAAAAAACAAAAAACTATTCATTTCTCTTTAGTACAGGCTTTAAAAATGGTACAGATCTTCAGGTTTGGTCTGCCCAGGCCTTCTCAGTCCTGCTTCACCTGGACTTGTTAAAAATAAATAATTTTACCACTGCTGGAAAGTCTCAAATGTGTATCTACTTTCTGGACTAAGACTACAGTTCAGTAGTTCATTTGGGCATAGGGATAACTTGAAAGATTTTTTTCATCTTTAGATCCAATAAGGCTTAGCCATTTCCTCAAAAAAAGGTTAGTCCCACCCTGGCCTGTGGTACCGTTTAGAGCAGAGAGCAGTGCTCATTCACCAAAGAGAAGACTCACTTCTGCTGACTTAAGACTTCCACAGTGTTTAGCATCCCTCCGTACTCAAAAAGGAAAAACATTTAAAAGAACAATTCACCTGACCTGTTTTAGACACGTACCTCCGGGAAAATTATATTTATGGAGAAGCTACTTCTGGACTGATTACAGAAAAAGGCAGTACAATCAGATGTAGATGCATACAAGAGAAGTTATCCACACAGATAACTTTTTCTCAAGATTTAAATAGCAAAGGACTGAAGTAACAACTGTGTCCATGTAAAAGGACTACAAATATACCTTGTTATTCAGGAGTTTGTGCTATTTCTAAGAGGCAATAGAGGGGAAAAAAGCAGGGGAGGGGGGAATAGTATCATCATCTAGAATCATCAAGAGGTCTTCCTTGCAACATCGTGATGAGTTAAGCTTGTTTAGTAAATAAAAATGCAGGCAAACTGTGTCTTCTGGGAAGATACACCTGAAAAAAAAACAAGAAAAGTGCAGACCAGACAAGGGGAAAAGCTATTTGAACTGAATAACGTTGTGTAAAAACAGATAAACAGTCAAAGAATAAGTTCAGGATACCTAATAAAAGGTTTCTAACCAGCGAATGCGCAAGCCTCTGACATAGCCTTCCAAAAGCAGCAAATGGTAGAGTTTTGTAATATAATATACGACCTTTAGCTGACGCTACAGGAATAGACCCTTCTTAACTCTACCTTTTCATTTCAGATAGTTTCTGAAGATGGTAAAACACAAATCCAAGGTAGTAGAAGCCAGGGAGGCAAATCTACTAGTTGTACAAGACAGTGGTGTTATCTTTTTGGTCCCAAATGTGCAGCTAGTGGGAAAAAAAGTCCAGTGGTACCTGTAAAGAGGCCGTTGCAAAATTTTAAGCTTTGCTTGCCAAGCATATAGGTTCCTTTAAACATGACCAGAATCAGAATGAAGTACTCCTGTGTTATACTGCAACACTGAAAAATTCCATAAGCATTAATACAAAGGATTATCTGTATTATTCATTGAGAAAAATCTACACTAAGATGGAAGTGATGATCTAACCCCAGATCCAAACAACTCAGGAAGGTGGATGTTTAAAAACAGATAATATTCAGCTTTCCTGAACACAGGAGTACAAAAGTTCACAGGAATATAAATGTTTCTCTGCCTTAATTATCCCTGAACTAATTTTTGCTTCTTGGGTTTTTTTTTTTTTGTTTGTTCGTTTGTTTTACATTTTAATTACAGTTGGCAACTCTGAATCTCTTGCCGGTAGCTGTAATCAAAATTGAAAACTGATTAAATGCTGTAATCTATGCCACTGGACAGCATTTTTAGATCCCAGTACAAAAGACAATAAACCAACACAGTATTTTAATATACAAACAATATTGCAGCTCTCTTGACAGTGAACAGTTCAGAACATGCAAAGCAGGTCTCACTACCTTCCCAATCACGTATGAATATAACATCATACCACATGTCAGTCATCTCTGGTATCAATCAGTTGTTCCCATGACATATGGATATTTCTATCCATTAGAAGTCGTGAAAGCACTGGTGTGTGGTACGAGCTGCACAACGCTCTGCGAAGCATCAAGCTGCATCCGTCATAGAAAGCCCCACATGTAACAACATTATAGATTCCTGAGTGCCACCTACTGGCACTTTAACTGTTAACTAAACCTAATAGAAAATTTTAAGTTCCCTATCAAAATTTCTGATAGATGTATACTCATTTTCACCCCACTTCATAATTTTAACTTTTTTTTTGCATTTTGGTATACTCACTGGAAAAGAAATGTTATGACACTATCTATTCAGACATACATCTTAATGCCAAGATCAACTCACACGTTTTATTTTGTCTTAGTTCAAGTTTGAAAAGCATCTGGCTGAACTGATTTGGTGCCTTATGGAAGTGAATCGTAGAGCCATTCTCCTGCATGAGCAACTGGGCCTATGCATACTATGATGTGTTATGACAACATTGTCAGGGGACAGTTTGATTTTTTTGTAAAGCATAGTCCAGGATAAGGAGCCTAGGGAGTCAAACAGAGATAGGAGTAGTAGAAATTATAAGCCATGTGGACAAATATTCAGGCAAATAACATTTACCTTATTCAGGGAATTAGTTGCAAGAATCTCAGGCATTTCTGAGGGGCAAAGAAGCTCAAAGCATCCAGCAGGTCTTTCAGGACAAACCCCTCCAAGCACAACTGTCCATCTCAGTATTTAGGAAAACAAATAAACGTAACAGGACAGTGACTTGGCTAAGCCGGGAAGTCGTGGCTCGTCTCCAACAAAATAGGATGTACAGTGGAGGTGGAAGCAAAGACAAGCTACAAGAGAGGAAGACAGATGATCCCATTGCTCAAGCATGCAGGGAGGGTGGCAGGAAAGCCAAAACCAGGAACAGTTGTTGTGGGTTTACGAAGATAAATCATACATGACCACATTTGCTGCCTTCTGAGCTGAAGTGACTGGGAAGCTGGACTAGGGACTTCCCACAGTTCCTTCCAACCACTTCTATAATACTCTGACACATTTTTCAGAAAGCACACTACAGGGTAAAAAAAACAAAAACAAAACACAAAACAACACGACCACCAAAACCCACAACCATCACCCCCAAACCAAAACAACCCACAAACATCTCCACTGTTTTTCAATGAAAATAAAGTTTTTCAAAGCCCACAAAAAAGGATAAATCGGAATAATTTTCTTACTAACGGTAACTAGAGAACACAATGGAGAATCTCCTGCCAATTATTTCTCAGGATTATGCCAAGTTACTCTTCTGCTCACCAGGATGATGAAGATGTCTGATTTGGTGAAAGTCTCCCTCGTGTAAGCTGGTCCAAGACCAGCAGTCTTTGTCACAATTTCTTACAGCAAAATGGCAGATTAGCAGACGGATTAGGGAAAAAAGCAAAACCTTTCAAGAGTGTCCTGGTTTCAGCCAGGATAGAGCTGGTTTTCTTCACAGAAGCTAGTGTGAGACTATGTGTTGGATTTGGGATGAGAAACTGTTGATAACGTGCTGATGTTTTGGGTTGTTGCTAAGTAGTCAAGGACAGTCCAGCTTCTCGCGCTGGCCTGCTGGCAAGAAGGCTGGGGGCGCACAGGGAGCTGGGAGGGGACACAGCTGGGACAGCTGACCCAGACTGGGCAAAGAGATATTCCCTACCATCCGACATCATGCCCAGTACATAAACTGGAGTTGGCCGGGCGGTGGGAATCGCTGCTCGGGGACGGGCTATCGATCGCCGGGTGGTGAGCAATTGCTGCATTGGGCATCACTTGTTCTTGTACATTCCTTTGTCAGTATTATTATTGTTGTTATCATTGTTGTTTCTTTCTCTCTTTCTGTCCTACTAAACTGTTTTTATCTCAACCCACGAGTTTTTTTCCCAATTCTCTCCCCCGTCCCACTGGGGGAAGGGGGAGTGAGTGAGCGGCTGCGTGGTGCTTAGTTGCCAGCTGGGGCTAAACCACGACAGAGAAAAATCAGTTTTAAAAGATATTCAGTGGTTCCTTCTCCATTCAAGCATACCACTGAATGGGTGCCTTCCTCAATAACACTGTATTTGTTACAAATCAAAATTAATGAATCTGTTGATTGCTTCAAAGTCTTCTTAATCATGAGAAATGTTTGGCATCTTTTTCTTCTCTTGTACAGAGTGCATCTATTAACTAGGCAAAAAGCATCCAGCACTTGGATTTCAGGAACCGTACTTTTACTCAGGCTTCTTGAATGCCGACAGTAATCAGATGCTAGTTCATAAACAATGGTAGTTAACAACTGTGGTAAATAAGCAGTTATTGCAGTGAATTGAAACAAAGCGACTTCAGAAGACCGCTATAACATACTTCCAAAGAAGCATTCTTGACTCATGAGTATGTGAACTCTCAGGAATTTTAGGCCAAGTTTGTCTGAAATTGTTCATCTCCTAAGTCTCAGTCATGATACTAACATCTCACCACCTGCTCATGAAAATGAGAAAAACACCGCACAAAGAATTCGCTCTGTGTGGATTTTGAGGACATCCAACACACCAAGAACACACAAGTTTTCAATGTAATTGCGTGGCCTCTTAATAACCAATAAAATCAATGAATCAACAGGCAGGAAGGTAAATTGTAAAGAAAATAAACATTTTGCACTACATGTTGGAAACCAGAAAAGCTACAAAAGGCTGCTGCTGAAATGCTTGTAAGACAAGTTGGGTTTTGTTCAAAATATACGGGAGTAGAAATATAATGGCACATGCTTCATATTTTGTAAGATAAATTTTAATTAGAAGACTTGAAGTTTTTTTCTGAGGCTTTCTAACAACAAGTCTTGACAGGGTAAAAAATAAAAAAATCAAACTGAACAAGATTAATACAAACCACCAGGGCTGCTTAAAAATTTTCCTTAGAAATATCTTTCTCAGATCTGGATTATGGATGAAGCAAAAATGCTTAAAGAAAGAATTTACTTTCAGTGAAACATTTAATCTTTGGTTATTGATGTTCAAAAACTAAATGCCCCAAATCTGGAACATTTCAGTGTAATAATATTCTAAATCCCCTGAACTTTGCAGCATGAAAATTCTTGCTTTGATTCTGTTCCTTTTGCTCTGAAGTAGCACAAGCAACTGAAACCTCTTCACCAGCAAATCTAAACAAACTTACAACACGTAAGCATCTACATATATCTGTCTCTAAACTTCCATTTCTTGAATATAACAGGACTACTCTAAAACTATGATTTTTTTAATTATTTTTAATCATATTTATCTTTGCAAGGCTGAGGATTTATGGCATTTTATTGTGCTAGCTCTTAGGAACTGATATTTAACACAGAACTTTTAAAAAAGCTTTTTTTAAGACATTATTTTAAAAATATGCAGTTTCTTTAACTAAATAGTCTTATAATACAAGCACATCAAAGCATCTCCAAAGTAAGGTCGAGTAATCTGGAAATAATTTTGCGCTAGTTACTCATTATTAGCAGTACTGCCTACTTTCTCAAAGACCTTTTTAGGGTTGTTTTTGATTATTTTTCCCCTTTAGTTGGGTATTAGGATACTTATAAGCATAATTAATTCATACTTTGGACTCTCAGGATTATGAAGTATTATAGGATGGCAGCGCTAAGACAAAATGCTCTAATTCACCAGCTGTCATGTATTTAATTAGAGATTTTGATGAATCTTTCCTACTTAGATGAGCCTTCACGCTTTGTGTTCTATTAAAAAAAGGAAAGACATAAAAAAAAGATTTCTTTTCCACAAGGACTCTAGGACTCCGATAAACTCTTTGTTAGCATGGCAGACTTGTCCATCACATTAATGTTAGATATGGAGTCGAACAACTTGTCAGCTGCAAACACTGACATTTTCAGAGAAACAAGAGTGAGGATGCAGGCTCAAAAAAAAGAGCATTACTTCTATTATGCAGAAAGACAAGAAGAGCATAGATAGAGTTCCTTTCAAAAAACATCAAATTTAATTAATTTCTACCCTCTCTGTGTTTTATGTAATTGAGATGTTCACAAAGGTTAAACCAACAAACGTCTTTCTTCAAAAAATCTGACCTGACTTTCCTTTAGCATCTCAGGAATAGTTGATATTCTGTATATTCTAGATTAAGAATATTCAGCAAGAATTAAAACTAGAAATACATTTAGATAGGTATTAGAATCATAGGCAATCTTTGTGTGCCTCATATTAGCTGCAGTATGTACAACAAGAAGTATGAAAGATGACATTATAAAACTAATTCTTATTTATGCTGTCGTGAGACATGCTTTAAACAATCTTGCATGAAGACTTCTCTTTTTGTAATGGTACTGTATAATACATGGCCTATATGGTAGTATTTTCAATATCAGTACCTATGTTAATAAATTAAATACTACTTTGACACTGGAATGCTGTTAGCATTGCATAAATATTTTCATTTTTAGATTTTTTTAGAAGAGGTTATATAGTATCTGAAGAATGTAATAAATTATTGCGGTAGAAAAATATCCTGCTATAATTTTATCCTGAATCTTACTTCTTTCTCTCAGCATGCATATTAACAAACTGATTCAATGATTCATTTTTTTAAAATCTTCCATTTTATTTCTGTTTGGCAAGCCTGACTCCTCCATGAAAATGTAAGTAAAGTTCTTGATATCCATTTCATTTATGTGGCCTAATGACAAATCAGAAACACTGATAGAAGAAAAATCTTTCAAGAGGGCAGAAAGACGATAGGGATCGTTTTTAGAGAGAAACTTAAATATTGGGCTTATTTTAGCTTTCTTCTATTAAATAGCCCTACCAATGTGAAATGGTTCTTGATGTACTGCATATTCTTATCTTAGGTTAGGCTAGAAATTATTTAGTATTAATTGTTAATTAATCAGCATTATCCATCTCTGCTCCCATTAAGGCCAGTGTATGATTCAATATTTAAGAGGAAAAAAATTCAAACCTGGAGTATCTCCTTGTTAAGAGACTGTGAGGGGAAAAACAAACAACAAAAGGATATAAGAATTGTTCTTCAGCGTGTCCCTCTGCAGTAAAAGTATGATGATTGGGGAGCTCCACATGCCAGTAAGTACTATTTTCCTGGTTGGTGCCTAAAATGAGATGTCTTGTGGGGGTGGATAGAATAAGCTTAAAGGAGATGTTAAGTTTACAATCATTATAAAACAAACTCCCCGTAAAAATTACCCAATTACCAAGGCTCTGTAAATAACACCAGCAGCATACTATAGGCTATGTAAGAATCAGACTTCTAGTTCTGTGAACAATTTGAGGTTTATTTTTGCACGTTCAGTCACCCCAGACTGGAATGCCATTCTTACTCCCTTCTTTTTCTCTTGCTCTCCCATCTCACCCCAGAGCAGCTTGAATACTCATTTTGAGAAGACCTGAAGATGACAGCTTTGCAGTTATCTACAGAACAGTCATGCAGACAAACTGCTGGGCTTTCCAGTACTTTGTCATATAGGCATTGGAGATATAGGCGCTTGTCATATAGGTATTAGAGCACTAGCAGTCCAGCGACCCAGCCGGTGAGGAATCCCCCAAAGTCTAAACTTTAGGAGGTGGTGGCTCGCTGAGCTCTCCAAGCCCACCAGCTACAGAGGAGACCAGGTGTTTGGCCAGGGAGACAGGCCGCCTGGAGCCCTTCATGTGGGATGCAGGGTTACCAGGCCCCAGGGTTCCTAAAAGCTGTCTTTATTGCAATTGGCTAATGCAGGAAGGAGATGGAACTGGCGGGAGCACGGTTGATGATAAAGAAACAAACCATTTGCCTCTCTGGCTTCTCTCAAATGCTTTCATGGAAGCACCTACTCAGCTCTCGTATCAGATTAATAGCACTAATCGTATCTTGTGGCTGATGGCCTCTAAGAACTCAGAAAGTGATACTAAAAGGCAACACACTTTCCCGTAAGCTCCTCAAGACTGTTTTGCCCAACACCTGACTGTGCAATACCACACATGCTGCAGTATAACCTGCTGCCTACCTCTTACACCTATTAATACTTATCTTTTTGCTACTGAAAGACTAGTCCAAGGGCCACACGGTCCATGCCCCACTCACGCCCCAAATACTCACTTGTAGCAATGGAGGCATTATGGACATTACACTTTCACTAAAGACAAGAGTTTATTTCTCTTATTGGGCTATTTTTTAGTTTTCTGTTTTATTATATTGAGTCTCCAAAGAGTGAAATCTGTCTAAAATTAAGAACCAGGTACCTTGCAGATAATATATCAGGCTGTCTCCTTATGACTTCAGGCTTCAGATTATGGTGCCCTGTAGAAACATGGCATCACAGGGCTTTTACTGTCATGCGTCAGAAACAACTTTTTAGCACAAAGTTAGCACTCATTCTTGTTATTAAGGAGAACTCTCTTTTTCAACAACTTTTGATTTGTGTTTCCAATTCTATTTGTTATGTTCTATAATTAATATAGAAATCTAAAATACTACAGGAGTGTTTTCTACCATGGGACCTCCTCAGAAAGCTGTACTCCCCGGTTGCAGAAAAACTTTCCATTTCTTAATCTATTATTATTGTATCAGAAAATGTTATTTCTGAAGAAAACCCAGACTTGCTCTCTGGCTATTGAATAAGCCCGGAATTCTGCATCAGCCTCAAAACAATGAAATGACTGGGAGCTGAAAATGATTCGTCAACCCATGATATGTATCTATAAAGGAACGCTTACCTAGCATGTAAAACGTTTTTACTTGCAATTCAAAATGTTTACTGCGGGCTAAAAATAACAAAGAACTATATATACACATAAAAACACGTCCAGATTTTAGCTGAGACACAGGAAAATATAACTATGTCATTGAGTATTAAAGATTGGTCCATTTCCAGTATTAACACAGGAATTCATCTGCTTTATTAAAACTTGACCTTTTGTACCAATAGAGCCAACAGATAATTCAATCAATGGCAAAGTGTAGCCCAACTACCCCCAGGTCCTGAACTTCCAGTTTCATGAGAGACCAGCTGCAGGATTAGGTCTCAGAAAGGTTTATTGCAGACAGAACAATAGTACTAAACAATACTCCACAGAGTTTCCAAGAGACATTTGATATTCTTGTACCACTGAATAGAGTTAGATTATTACTGCTACAGTTTTTCCTGCAGTGATACCACATGCAATGTTCTTTCACAGGTCACCATATTTCATTTAGTCATATATTTAAATAATGTCTTCAAATACTTATTCTCAAAACATTATTCACTTCCCTTTCTCTTCATGACCTGCCCCTCTCCTTGTCTATGGTATGCAAACCAGCAGTGCTGGAACAGGACAGTTTATTATACTTTAAAATGAATATATAATTTGTTTTCACGACGCTGTTGGTAATTTGCATCACAGAAGTAATAGAGATCTCAAAAATTCTTCTACAAATCTGACATGAAAAATGCTCTTTGTCAATGTATTTGAAGACTAATCTCACTGACGACCCCTTTGAAGGAATTTGTGGCCTCCTATTAGTTTTCACATAGTAGACAGTGCTATCAGAAACTATGAATAAATGGTTGTCTTGAATTTTAATAACCCTTCCATCAGATATTTGAAATGCATGATAGGCATAATTCCATCAAAATAAACAAAAGATAGCACAACATTTTTCAATTCTATCATTATTTATGTGAGCTACAGGCACTTCTCAAAATACAGAAGTTCTGCAGTAGAGTTTACAGCATCTCCATAGGACAAAACGCAGCTAAGTGTTTCCTGGAACTGAGGTCATGACCCTGTAAGAAGCTGAGGGACAGAACTGCTACTGAAGCATTTTTCTGACAGTACGTTACGGCAAAAAGGGCCCAACATCTCTGCATGGATCACCATTTCTTTAGGAATAGATAGGCAAGAAGATTTAAGAACCAGACATGATCCTTACTAGATCTAGAAAGTTGGGGTTTTTTGTTTTGGGGTTTTTAGGGGTTTTTTTTTTCCTTCATTTAGTGGGGGTTGTTTTTTGGTAAAGAGAATATATTCTACAACATAGCTGTGCTTGAACAAGGATGCTACTGAGAAATACCATGGTTTGCTTGAAAGGCATATGCTCTGCTGTTTTGGTGAATAAACGTAGGCAAAAATTGCCTCTTTATAGTCCTTTCAGATTTTATTGAAGAACACTTTTGATTGATTAACATTTTTCTCTGAAGTATAATAAACAAACCCTAATGGAGGAAAACTTCTTGCTTTGCTTTCCCCAAAATAATGATATTCCATAAGAATGTTTGTCTGCCTCTCAATGTGTATGTAGAATAACAGATGATTAGAGGCTCCAGGAAAAAAAAGGAATATCTCTTTGAAGAAATAGATGAGGCGTGTTATATGCATGATCACTAAAATATTTTTAAAATGCACATAACGAATTTTGCAGTCTGTAAAATCCTGGTTCTGTGAATAATAATTAGTTTATGTATAAATCATACTCAGAAATATGTATGATGAAACTTCCATTCAAAATAAAACAGACAAATGTCTTTAACTTAATGAAATTGCATAGTAAATTATTTCCAAGAACATTCCAATGTCAAGGTAACTCACTTAATTATCCATTATCATAGAAATGTAGACATAATGTTAATTAAAATGAAGGGGCAAAACCATTTCCATTTTTTATTAAGATCCATTGGCCTCCTGTACAGCTATTAGCCTTGCTGTCAGGGTTAGGTGGAGGACAAAATTTGCCCTGCTAGGTAGAGCACTGCAAGCTGATTTCAAGAGCTCAGGAACTGCAATGTCATAATGAGAAGCAATTGAAAAACTATCTGCAAGCCATTCGTATTGACAGCACAGAGGAAGCTTTTGTACAACGACCATTATTTCTGCAGTGTACTTTGCAGCTGCAGCACACGGTCACCTCAAACAATGAAAAGAATTATCCACGCTAGCAGCTGAGAATACAAATATACCTGCACATTGTCGGCAATTCTAAGTGACATTCTGCAAACAAACTTCCAGCAATATACTTGTCCTAGTTAAAACTTTGTCAGATTAATTATACCGCTTGCACATGCAGATATTTTATTTTAGGAGTGGATTATCATATGCTGTAGGAAATTTTACCTTCAGGGCTGAGCAGTGTCGATGAAAGAGAGCGAGAGGCCTATGTGCATTAACCAGAATTGTATAATGCGTATTCTGAAGTCAACTTCTTGGAGTAAAGTAGTTGTAGAAATAAAACAGCAATTGTGGGAAACTTGTGTATTCCCCTGCGTCTGTACATTCAATTACAGTTCCAGAGGAGATGTTTTCTACATATGTCTAATACTGATGTTAGAAATCAGCAATGGGCTACTGCAAACGAGCTGCAGACTCATAGAACACGAAATGCTGCTCTTCCCACAATAACAGCCCTACATATGCCAACGTGGCAAACAATAGCTAAAGCAACAAAACAACGCTCCTACTTGGACTCTGCTGGCATTCTGAAGTTTATTTTTCAAAATATATTTTTGTCTAAACAGGTTGGTGAAATTATTTCACAAAACACATATATTTGGGACACAAATGCCTGTATAATTGCTTTATGGTTTTGTGCCAAAGACCTTTATAAAGCTGCAAATACTACTCATAGTTTTTTTTTTTTGAAGACATTTGCTTAAGTAGTTTGAATGATTGGGGCAACAACATTCAGTCTTGTGCAGAACTGATGTATTGCAAAGAATAAAGCTCTGTAATTTTTGTTTTGCTCCACATTTAGATCTGTACCATTTTATCCCAGAATCAAATTCAGATTGCTACTGTTATTTTCCCGATTTCTAGTTTTCAAGATATATGATGTATAGTGCAATAAAAGGAAACACTGACATGGTTAACAGGATCTGGTCTTGGTGAAACTATTGTCAATGCCCACCCTTGTATACTGAATTAGCTTGTTGTAATTCAAAAGTTCTAAGATATATCTGTTCCATTTTGATTTTTACTGTAACAATATTTGAAATATGTCAATGAATAGCATGGGTAACTACTATCTACCACATTATTTTCAAGTAAATACTATATAATATCTAAAAGTGTTTATAGATACACAAATTTAAAATTTTATTCATAAGCCCTCTTCCACATTTTCACTCTATCACAACATGTTATTATCAAACTAGCTAAACCCTGCTCACCTCATGCACATTAATACCACTCAGCATCACTGGGGACTTTCATGAGTAAAATGTTTCATAAAATTTAAAACATATATTACTTCCTTCAGTCCTTCAAGTAGTGAATTATAATTGCTTTAATAATTCAGAATGACATAAAATGAATCCAAGGTAATAACCGGCTTGCATATGACCTACCACATATTGCACTTTAAAAGTAATCAGGGACAGATTAATTAACCAAATTTTTTTTCAGACAAAAAAGGCACAGTCATTGACAACAAAAAGTTTCACTGAAATGTACTAATGTTTCCAAATTGTTTGAATAATCCTTTTCCATATCCCTAATAAACCTGAGACACTCCAAGAAATTCAGTGACTTAATTTTTAATTCAGAATTACTCTTCACTATTATCTTACAAAAGTTTTTGCGGTGTTTTTGGTTTGTTTTTAAAAAAAAACACCACCACCACAATTAGTTTTCTGCTTACCCCAAAATAAGCTTGTATTTGGTTTGTGTTCCCCCGCCCCCCAGTTTTATAGCTAAATTACCTGGATTTAATTTAGAATTCTGCTAAAATAAAAGCAGGAGAATGGGGATAATTTTGTAGTGCAGCACTAACCACAGCATTAAATAAACCAAACCTGAACAAGAAAGAGCTTTCTAAGGATTTAGATGCTACTACACTGCTAAATGTAATTTTCAAATGGACAGTCATTACAGAAACACAGATAGCGCTAAAGATCTTCAAAATTTTCGTATGTAAGCACGCGTAGAGTTTTAGCACGTGAACCCCCTTGGAAAGCGTAGAAAAGCACATCAACAATCCTGGAAAACTGAGATAGAAAAACAAGAAAAGAATTAATACTAAGTAGATACTTCTCAACTCTCCTCATGCCTGTTCAGGACCTTCTGTAAGCTAACAGCGTGACTGGCTTTTGGAGGAGGGAGATGTCCTCTTCTCTCTTCTCTCCAATACTCCTCAAGGCCTGAGGAGGTAAAGCAAGTTACCTTCCCAAGTACTAGCGGTTGCTTTCCACTGAACAGGCTGACTTTTGCAGCACCTCCGGGGCTTCCTACCAGCCACCCCAGAGTCCAGCCAGATTTTGCATCTAGCTGGCTGCAAGGGAAGCTAGGAAGCTTGCGTTCAGGGAACTCGGGGTTTTGGGAATCATGGTGAAACAGTAGTTTTCCCCCACCCTGTGTGAGATTCACACAGCATTTTATCTCTAATAGCCAAGTTAATCGCATCTGAAGGATTCTTACAATACTGTGTTTAGGTCCCCAGTTTGTAGAGTTTCTGTTTCCATGGTTACCCACACAGTCCACATTTCAAAACTGCCACAGTAAAACAATGATAAAAATGAGACAACTTAGTGTAATACACGTCAGTGCACATCTAACAGTCGTCCCTCTCCTTCATCTCCACCACACTTCATAAAGCGCTCAGATTTCTTGCTATACACAGCCTCTCAAGGAAGGCAAACACCTCTTATTGAAAATGCTCAATTATTGGACAAATTTCTTGACTCCCCCAAGTAACTTTACCACTTCTGTGTACATCTAACAATAAGGTGCAACAGTTACTATAGCAACATTCTAGGAATAAATAACACAATATTGCTTCCAATTCCTTTCAACAAATAAAACAAAAGAGCGCACTCTAGATTAATAGCATTATTTATTTAGAAGCCTTCATAAATTGTTATTTATATTCAAAACCACCAGCATTCCGTCTTCTCCAAATCATCAGGGCTACACTGAATAAACAAGACATTCTAGTGCTACGATCTCATTTGTCAGAAGAACATGACTGACAGTGCTAAATTGATGGAAAAACATGTTCCATACTTTGAGAGCATCAATAGGCTTTCAGGGCTCTGCCCAACTCCACCTGGGATTAACACTCAGGGGCCCATGAGTTTCCATTAAGCTCAGGCCCATGCCCGAGCTGGCTTGCAGGTAGGCTGACAAGAAGTTACCAAATGCTTTGTTACACTTCTGGTTTCAACAAAAGTAACTCTTAGCTGGGACCGAATACTGTGAGAAGAAATTCTGCTTTAAAACTCAATTGAAAATTTTGTTTCTGTTGCACAAGCACTTGCAGACTGTTTAAAAACAAATCAAAATAACAAAAAAACCCTGGTGGTTAGGAGCTCTGCACAGGGCAGTGATTACCTAGGGAATCAAATCTCTTGAACAAGATCACCAGGGTCTGTCCATATCACAAAAGGAGTCTCCACTGCAAACATGCTGCCGTTGCATCTCCAGGTGGAGTAGGCAAGATCCCACACAGCATGGTTCCGCTCAGCTCTTATACACTTCTGGACCCATGGTCCTATGTGACCATGCCTGTAAACGCATGATACATTTCTGATCTTAAACTACTTACAAAACATACACTTAAACCTATCCTAATTACGTACAAAAGACTGTCCTGTGTCACCTCTCCTGCAACTGCAGGATGGGTTTCTACTGACTGCACGGCTTCACCAAGGGCAAGTCCTGCCTGACTCAAGGGACGGGATTCTGCCCCTCTGCTCTGGTCTGGTGAGACCCCTCCCTGCAGTGCTGTGTCCAGCTCTGGAGCCCTCAGCACAGGAGAGACATGGACCTGCTGGAGCGGGGCCAGAGGAGGCCATACAAATGATCAGAAGCCTGGAACAGCCTCTCCTCACAGCAGAGCTAAGAGAGCTGGAGATGTTCAGCCTGGAGCAGAGAAGGCTCTGGGGAGACCTTAGTGCAGCCGGCCAGGACTGAAAGGGCCTTAGAAGAAAGATGGGGACAGACTTTTTAGCAAGGCCTGTTGCAATAGGACAAGGGGTAATGGTTTTAAACTAAAAGAAGTTAGATTTATACTAGACATAAGGAAAACATTTTTCACAATGAGGGTGGTGAAGCACTGGCTCAGGTTGCCCAGAGAGGTGGTAGATGCCCCATTCCTGGAAACGTTCAAGGTCAGGCTGGATGGGGCTCTGAGCAACCTGGTCTAGCTGAAGACATCCCTGCTTATTGCAAGGGGGTTGGACTACATGACCTTAAATGGTCCCTTCCAACCCAAAGATTCTATGATTCTATGACTGTCTAACGAGCATCTTATGTATGCACACTTTGGTCAGCAGGAACTGCCAAGGTGAGTCCTGGGACTGCCAGCTTCTTCACCCAGAGAGTTACTCAACGCACTGAAGCATTGGTGTAGGCACCACAGGAGCTGCCTGGGGGACTCTGAGACAATTCCCAGCAGAAGAGGTCCCAGAGCAGTTAGTTATTTGCTTTACTGGCAAGGCTCCAGGGTGTTCAGTCAATCAAGTCAGCCCGACCTCTGAAACCACTCCACACTCTCACCCACTGATGACTAGGCTGGGGAGTTCCTGGCCCACACAATGAACTGAGGACTGAAGAAGACTGAAGAGCACTGAGAGCACACACAGGCACAACCCTGATCCCCCTCCACACCACAGTCGTCACTACAGGACCAACGTGGATCTTGTCTTTGTGTTTGACTTGGTGTAAATGCCATGGCTCTTGCCACACTTCCTACACCAATAAAGTAAAATTTAAATACAATTGGCAGGCTGGAAAAAATTATACCATTTTGCAGTGTTTAACTGAAGTTTAGTTTAGATGAATACTTACTCAAGAAGGATCTCAAAGTAATAAAAACTGGAGATTATATCAGATATCACAGTAAACTGTGGTAAGAAATTCACCATGGAAGAATCATCAGTTATTATGCAAGCAAAACCATTCTCAGCATACTAATGGTAAAAACAAAACACGATGGAGAAAAAGAGACTGAGGAGAGATCTTATCGGTCTCTACAGCTACCTGAAAGGAGGTTGTAGTAAGGCAGGGGTCAGCCTCTTCTCCCAAGTAACAAGCAATAGGACAAGGGGAGACAGCCTCAAGTTGTGCCACGGGAGGTTCAGATTGGATATTAGGAAAAATTTCTTCACCAAAAGGGTTCTCAAGCATTGGAACAGGCTGACCAAGAAAGTGGTTGAGTCACTGTCCCTGGAGGGATTTAAAAAAACCTGCAGATGTGGTGCTTAGGGACACAGTTTAGTGGTGGGCATGACAGTGTCACGTTAACAGTTGGACTTGATCTTAAACGTCTTTTCCAACCTAAATGATTCTATGCCACATGAAGAAAGCAAGTTGCAAACTTGAACAACAAAGACAGTTAAAACTGAAACTCATGGATAAGCATCGCATCCTCAAACACATCAGATGATGTCATTGTGAAACTTCGAAATATTTTGTTTCTTTTAGGAGAACATAGATATGTGAAAATTTTGAATTTTTACTATTATTCCAATTTTGAATGAAAACTGATCAAAACATTTTATGTTCCCTCAGAATTTCTGATAAGCTGTTAAACATAAGTTTAGTACATGCATGGAGACAGCTCTTGAAAGGATAATGTATTGGTTTGATTGCAGTGAAAGAAGAGCAACCAAAATCACCACAAATACCAGTTAATTTTGGAGTACTGCGCAGTTTCAGTCCTTTCTAAATATCTCCAAAGTCTAGAATTTCAGGTTGATGCTCTTTTACAGGAGACAAAAGAAAAGTGCTGAGGTTTGGAGTATTAGAGCAACTCTTCTTTTTTAATTGCAAAAACATTAATACCAGTACCTTTGCCAGACTTTATACTCTCAGCTGGGAACTAGATAAAGATACGCCATATAACCAAGAGGAACTAAAGTAGCCAATGAAAAAAACAGGCTACAAAAAAATAGCATGTATGATCTGTTAAGCAAATTAAATGATCACATTAGGTTTCATGCCCAATTACAGAAGTCCTTGTATCCCTGTTCGCAAAGGAGGTAAATCAGGAAACTACCTCCAGGAAAAGTGCAAGAAAACTTTGATACTGCTGCAGATCAGACATTACTGCTCTGGTATATAAGGAGTTTTAGATACATTTCTAGGTAATAGCTATTTCCTACTGCATATGCAAGTGCTCTGGGCTTACTTTTAAAATAAACAAAGCATTACATTACATCTTGTGTTATTACAACAGAAATGTATCAGAAAATCCATTGGAAGTTTTTTTACGACAAAGTAGTATGCAAGGGGTGCGTACTATCAACAGAGCCAGTGTAAAATGCACTTTGTCATTTTTCATATAAATCTTTCACACAATTGTACAATACACAGTATAAGGCTACAACTTTCTCCATTATACCTGTTAAAATGCTCTGATATGTAAAACGACCTCAGATAATGCAGTTGTCAAAAACCAGGACTATTCAAAGAATAATTTTTTCATGAGATACTTAAGTCTGTCAGTAGACGGGTAGCCTCTGTGGGAAGCATTTTGTCACATCTGCAACTTTTTGTTCTTGAATATTATTAATAATGTTTTACTATTTTCAGCTTTAATTTTTTCACTTACAATTACAGAAACTTCCACAAACCATTGAGCCTAAATATTTTTTGCAACTTAAAATTTTCCACTAATTGTATGCTAAATGTAAAACAAAGCAAAAGCTATTTAATGGGGTTGTTCTTAAGTGCATGTAACAGAAATGTCCTCTAGACTACAAATAGTGGAAATCTTCTGTTTATTGGGCAAAAATATAATTCCTAGCACAACTTGCCCGACAGCAATCACGTTTTTGTTCATTATATAGAATAGCTAAAAACAATTATGATTTATTTCTTATTAGCTCTGATAACAAACAGTTTGGTATTAATGAAATGTGAAAACAGAAATGTATAATTGCAATTAGTATGTAGAAGCAATTTCCATTTGTTTATACAAAACATGATTCCCAACTCCCCTTTTCAGCTAATCCTTAAATCCACCTCAAATTATTTATTAAAAAACGTTTTTGAAACTCCTACAAGTTTGTGCTGTAAGATTCTTCATTTGAATTCTACCTAAGCTCCAGTAACCGTTCCCAAAAGAGCAGCGTATTTTGCATGAAGACCTCTTCGGTTAAAACAATGCCACTGAGATGCAGCATTATGCTTCTAGAAGCACCCAGTCAGCAGAAAGAACAAAAATCTACTTCAGTCTCTACCCAGCAGAAAGCAACCTTGGCAAAACCTGTCCTGGCCATCTCTGAGGACTCTTCTTTCATTGAGAGCTGCAGGGCTTTTTCCCTTTCCCCTAGGAGAGCCATCCCACAAGGCCCCGTAGCCATGGCAGGGCACGGCTCCAAGGACACGGGGAACTGCTTGGCAATTAGTCATACGGAAAGGTCATTGCAAAGTACTAGAACTGAGGGATCCCCAACTTCGTGAGCAAGATGGTGGCACAGAAAAGAGGATTGAGGAAGGTGGGAAATAATCCACTGCTAGAATAATAGGCCACTGATTGCAAAGGAATGGCAGAGGAGCCATTTCCCCCAACACCTCTCACTGACACATAGGGAATTTTTGTTTGATTATATTCGCCATGTCTGTTACCTGCCAGAAACAAAAAAGGGTCTTTTCCTCAGTTTGTGTAATATGTTCCTCTAAAAGGGAGAGACTGGATCTGGTGGTAACTGTGAAGGAGTGCAAATGCTGTGAATGCTCCTTCCCTCAGGAAATTGTCAGACAATCAGGTCTCCAGGTGATGTAAAAAAAAAAAACACTCAAAAAAACCTAATCCTTTGAGCCAAAAGACACTGCAGTTTGCTGATACAAAGTCAGTTTTGACTAGAAACAAGGAGAGTGTGCATACAGTAATTACTTTCTATTTCAGTTCTGCTTCACCTAGTCTTTGATTCTTCGCTGTTTAAAAACTTGACCATTCCAGCATAACTTGGCTCTTCTGAGTTTGAAAGCCTTTTGTTCTTCTGTAAGTAGCTCACTAGAAGAAACACATGTAGGCAGATCTGTTTTAGTACTTTAAGTGGGAGTTCCCATATCAGTGTGTGATGCTGAAGTCCAGCTGTAGGCATAAAGCTCAAAAGCACCAGGCATCGTTACAGGGAGGCTTAACACAAGCTGAGTTATGGTAAAGGCAAATCAAATACAACCCAAGACATATTTCAAACAACTCTTGCTTCTCCACCTTTGGCTAAACTCATATTTACAGTTTCTCCAACTTTGAAATATTTCCAAAGCCTTTTAGACCCAAAAGGACCAAGGTATTTTCTGCCAAATCCACCTAATTTTCACAGAAATGGTCAAAATCTTTATGCAATAATAATCGCTGAAAAATGCCTTTATCATTCAAACTTTACCTATGAAGAAGAGTAAAAAGTTCACAAATAAGAGGCATGAGGAACATTCCTAAGACACAGATTTTTTGGTCTTGAATGAATAGTTTATAAGTCAAGCAAGGTGGTGGCACTAATGAACTATAACGGCCACTCATGAGTGGGATTAATCTTACATATCATAAATACTGATTGAATATTCTACATGCAATATGGAAATAAAATTATGTTTATTCATTTTAATATAGTGAATTATATTCAAACTGATTTAAAGTTACATGATATAAACTCGGTAGGCCATGATGAGAAAACATTTCTAAACAAGATACATACCATGGTTAGAGCAGAAAGCAAGAGGCCATTGACAAATCTAGTGTCCCTCATCTACTGCCAATGAAAAGTTGATCATTTCATTCACCACTTGCATCCACGCTGCCTGATCTGAAAAGGGCATATCCACGGGCCCAACACCACATCAGAAGTTAAGACGCAAGAGCACAGCGAAATGCTATCATTAATATAAAAGAAGGTAATGAAATACTGTTGTACAAGCTCTATCTTCTGTATAACAAATACTACCTCAAATCAATTAGAACTATCCTTTGAAAAGCATCCAAATTGGGCTTTAAAAGATACCCAAATCTGATTTTAGCATTCCTACCAATAAAGAATTTTCCATAAGCTTTCTTGGAAGATTCTCCCAAATGAATAATCACATTTAAACCTAGAAAATGTACACCTTTTTTTCCAAAATGAACTCCTCCTGTTTCAACTTCATCAGCCACTTTTGTGAAACTTTTTTCTGGTAGACTGGAAAACCTCTATTAGCAAAGTTTTGTTCCTGATGTAGTTACTTATCATTTGTGATCCTATTACCTCCTCCTGGTTAACCTCATCAGATTTTGCTCCTGGAATCTCTCACTACAATTGAAACTGAAGAGTAATTTAAGTTGGCTAGAAGTAATTACATGAGTTAGAACCACAGTGCTAACAAGCCACTTTGTATGGAAAGTCCTGTGGCATCATTAATGACCACAAGCCCTCTAGGTCTCTTAATTTTGACTCTCAAGAGAGCTTTGAGTAGAGCAGCACCTCTGTGAACTATGCTGGGACACAGGTATATTACTCACTATTTTGCTGACCAAAAAAACCCCCAAACAATCCTGTTTTCTGTAATCCAGCTTTACTTTTGACTTTGTCAGGAGCACTTGACTCATTTTCCTTTCTCTTTAGCTTATGAAGCTTCCAGTTATGTAGCTGTATGCATGTCAAAAAACCCACAGTTGAACTGTATGATGACAAATGCAATACCAGATTCCTGACATGGAATTAAAGTAGTTTTATAGTACATTTGTCATTTTGTAGTATGCTTTATCGCCATGTTGCAAACTATTTTCAGAACAGCTCATCGCATAAATGATAGTATGCAATAAAGATAAAATCTGCTTATTACTGTATTAGTGAATGTTTTACTTATTCAGTCTTTCCCTTTGCTTCACCTTTGCAACTCTCATCATCTTTTCACTATCAAATTTGTGCAGTCATATACAGAAATACTACTACTGGTAAATATAATGAAAGGTGATTGCTAACACAGGCCGATTACTTGATACTACACAGGAAATACCATAACTCATTCTGTTTCTCTTAAATGTTACTAGTGGAGCTCTTGAAAATACTTAAATACAAACTACCAACACTTGCGCACTCCTCACACATAGTGTACAAATTAATTGTATGCCTTGTTTCTATATATATAAATACATTTTGCATTTGGTTATGTCTGCCATTCAATTAGTAACATACTGAAAATAAAAAATTTCTGAAATTTTCGTCAGATATCATGCTTGCTCATGAGAGCCAGTGATTCCTTCTTAACTCTCCTGATTAACAACTGTAATCCCCAGAGGATTATTATCCTCCTCAACTGTAGTCACACTTAGTCACTCTGTTTGGACCATGTGAAGTCTGTTTATGCTGGGTTCTACTGAATCTTCAAATGCAGAACAGCTCAAGTCAGAAGGAAAGCACTTCCAGCGTGAACTCATACAGCAGCCAGTACTGGCAGATATTTCAAAAAGTACCAGACACCATCTGAAACTACAGCCCTTCCCCTCGCTGCATAGCCATGCGGGATGGTTTTGATGGTATTCACAGCCACCTTGCTTTGGAGGGGCTGCGATTTCCAAGCAGGCACCTCTTCAGTAGTTTCTTTGCAATCTCTCCTAAACTGTTACTCTCTACTCCCTCCCATATGAAGATTAGTTACCTTTGTAAAATCTGAGGTGACACAAGGTAAAGGTTAATGGTAATTCTGACCATTATCAAAGATGCTTTGATCTGTCAAAACATATTTTCATTTTTTAATTTATACTAAAAAAAAAAAATTAGCCACAGAAAAATCAACTTGCTATTCATTTGCATGTTACATTTAACTCCATGCCGATACTTACTCAGCAGCCTATTATTCCATAAATAAAGAAACTAAAATGAGAGAGAGATTCCTGCCTGATTCTGCAATGATCGGGAGGAGGGAAACCACTTCTGCTTCAGTGCTGATTTTATGCTGTTTTCTTTCAGAGCTACAGTGGGCTTTAGTACCCTCAGAAATGATGACAAAAGTTTTGGGGAAATATTCCACGCAGCTGAAGTCTTTACAAAGACTTCCGGGTGAGAGGCACCTTCACGAGGATATAGACTACATCAGTAGCTTTTTCACTTTAGAAAGCATGTAATACGCTACCCTAGGATTGGGGGTCCTGTTCTGATTCTGGTTGGAGAGGGTTAAAAAAAACATTACTTGGCTTATGCTCACTGCCTGTGATGAAGCAGTGCAGAAGACACAAACATAAGGTTACAAATTTAGAAAGGAGAAACAACCTCATACAATAAATTAGGTTATGTGTGTATATTCCCTGTTTAGAGAATCTACAGAGAGACTTTTCCTAAATGCCTGTTTCTGTGTATCTTGAGCACAATTCACAGAGAAACTAGATCAAATCCTCCACTTGCAGTAAGTAGTTTGGGTGGGTTCCAATACGAAATACACACATTGGCTAAAGAAGTTTTGTGCACTTGTAACAGGAGTTATTTTGGTGCTGTACTCCAATACATTTTCTGGATAAGGACCACAAGGTACGCAATTGCTTTGTAAAATAGAGCCTAAGAAAGTCCATCCTGTAGATGAGACCTGCCATTTGCAAATAACTACCAATTCCATTTCAATCAACGTGGAAAAAAATAAAGACTAAGCAATCTTGATATAGTCTTAAACATTCAGAATTCAGAACTGTTATTTTTTAACTTTTCTAGTTAAACCTTATACTCCCACCCTACAAAGTATACTTAAGACACTTGCCAACACATAAACCAAAAATCATCAGCTGTACCCCTCTCTCACCTCTGCTGTAAGCTTCCTCCCACCACCACAGGCAGCTTAGCAGATGGTGCATCATGAAAGCACAGCCCAGCTCCAACCCTGCACAGCTGCCTGAACTTCACTGAGGCTGCTGAGAAAGAGCTGTAAGAAAGTCTGTAGAGATATAAGGAAGGTAAAAATTACAGAGAGATACAGGACTGTTGAAATGGAGTCAAGGATTCAAGAGAAAACATGTAAATATAGGAAAGTATAAGATCTCAAAGCGGGGGGGGGGGGGGAAAGGAATAAACAAAACATGAAGACCTGAAGACCATTCAGTCCAGTTGGGGTAGTTGAGTTACCAGGTTGAGCTGTCAGCACCATTGGTTTCGACTGAGCTTGGGGCAGAGAGCAGCGTGGCAGCACTGACTATCTGTCCCAGAGAGCGGTGGGGACCAACCTCTCTGCTCCTGACTGACACTTGTTGGGACAACAAAGATCCTTCAGGTGCCTTAGGAAGAATCAGGATATTAATTCTTACTTGAATCATTCATTATATACTGTCTACATTTTGTGTTAGTCAGTAAGTAATTGCTTTATAGTTTCGCTTTGTATATCGTGCTTTATTTTAAACTTGTTTGAAGGGGCCTGAGCTAATGAAACCCCGAGGCAGGGCATAACAGTTTGTCTCACCCAAGTTATTGAATTTATGGAAAGGAGATAAAAGGCATTTATTTTCTTGCCTTCATCCTAATTTTAACAAAAGTTTCTACTCCAAGTTTCACTTTCAGTATAAAACATGTCCTTGTGGAAGCTGTTACAAATGTCAACACTTTAAGGAGCATGAATTTATGGTGGCATTGAATTTTAATGGCACTATAAATGTCTATAGTAATGGCGATATATCTATCGCCATAAATTGCTATGGAGAAATATAAAAATAAATGTAAGATAAAAGATTGTATATAGAATATGTTTTTACATACTCTTTAATGATTAAAAATCATAGAAAACTAGAGGTTATAAATCACTGAAAACTGCTGTTATATTTTTACATGCTGTTTTACTCATATAACATACAGATATGATTCCTTGGTCAGAAATTGCACCAACCTTAAGGACAATCCGGGTTATTTTTCTGTTGACTTGAAAAAAAATCTAATTGACATTAATGATCAATAGAAATACTGTTATTAATGAACCTTGTTACTGAAGCCATGCCAGCTATGAAAGGAAAATTTATGGAATTCTAGCATCAGTGGTTGGTAATGCTTCCTGCCCGCTCCCTTCCCTCACACAGCTCCCCATTATTCACCACAGCACATCTCATGTTGGTTGAGGAGAACTGTTCATAGGACAAAGGTATTTTTACACTGTGACAAAAGGAAAACTTAAAAACAAGGAATTCATAGACATGCAGAAGAATAGATGGCATTTTCTCTGTGTAGGTCAAAAGTAGTGCTTGACATAATGAATGATCAGTCTATGCTTCCATTAATTCACTGTCTTAAAAACCTTTATGTTCTTGATTTATTTTATTAAAATGGGGGCAACGGGAAATTATGAGATTGTTCCCTGAGAGTCACTGAAGTTAATAAAACCTACCTGTCCAGGAATATCAATGGAAAAGGAAAAAAAAAGATAAAACCAAACCAAAACAAACGGAATTTGGTCAGGAATAAATACTGATCAGGCAAACAACAGGAATTCCAGTACAGGCTCTAGGCTGGGGCAGTGGAGTAGGTAGTTTTTATATACCTTGCAGTCTCTAAAGACTCTAAGTAGTTTTCAGAATCGGGTTTTCTCTAACTTTTTCTCACAGTAGTAAGATATCCTAAGAATTCATAGAAGCCCCTGAGATACGAAAGCTAACCTGGAAGATTAAGCAGTGTTGCTGTAATTTATATGAATGGAGATTTTTTATGACTGGATGAGTCCGAGTCCACGTACTACATTTTTTTTTTGCACAAGGAGAGATGAGGTACGAAGAAGCTATTAGATACCAGGTTACCAGAACAGTTCCCACTGGATAAGCATAAGCCTAATCCCTACCTTTCCCTTCTTTATGTTTAAGATAAAATTCAGGGACTGATGAGATTCAACTGTCCATGATTTGATTATCAGTGACACTTCTGTTTAACATACAGAAGACCTAAGTGCATAATGAATGAAATCAGCCTAGATGTTTCCAGATAAAATAAATGGCTGCAAATTAAAACTCTAGCACCTGACACAGCATTGCTGGCTGTTGCATGGTTTCAGAGATCTTAGAAAAGGGTATTCCTGCAGTGCAGAAATCACAGCCAGGAGGTTGAAGTAGTAGGCATTTTGGAGTAAGGACTGTGCTTACCTCAGTGTCATAAAAGTACCTTCTGTGCAAGTCTATTCTGTAGATACCTATGGATGTGGATAGAAAAATAGTTGCCAGGAAAAAAAAACACTGGAGAAGTATGTGTAGAAGTCTCCCAAGAGGCGATAAGATCCAGAGACTAGTAATCCTTGCTGAATCTGCAAAAACTGACAGATTGAGTGCTGCCAAATCTGCCCAAGGCCCCCAGCATACACTAGCATCAACAAGTTGCACAATGTGGACCATGTTAAGAGGACAGTGGCTGCTATGTGCAAACAAAGACTACAAGACTGCACATAGACCCGATGGAACAAAGGAGACTGTGAGGGACTTTCTGAACACCTACTTGCAAGCCATTGGTATAGCATAAATACTGTGTGCCATTTTTAAACAAGCCTTCCATGGGATAGGGATTATTTTATACATATTTAAGCCTGAAGCATTATTTTTGTTCTCCAGCATATTCTTTATGGGCATTATGCTGATAATTTTGAAGAAGCCCTGGAATTGAATGGATGATAGTATCTTAATGTCAGATCTTTAGGATGAGATATTCAGGATTCATTAAAGTTTAATCTTAAGAAAATTAGGAAAGCAAAATTTAACCAATGCAAAGTGCTTTTTAAAATTCCGCCTCTGTTGTTTCTACTCCTAAAAATAGTCATCGAGGCACAGAGACTTGCAATCAACTTATCACAGGGACAGTCTCACAATGAAGATCACTGCTGACCTAAGATAGGTAAATCTACTAGTTACAAATTCACGAAGATAATAAAACAGAGGTTTAAAGAAAAAGTGTAGGAAGGAACAGGCTTAAGCTTTCTAACAAATACTCTCTAGTAAAATCAAGTTGTAGACTTACTGAAAAAAGTCTGCAGATATTGAGTTCAAATTTCTGTTATTTACACTGCATACTCTTGATTCTTATATTGGCATGTGGTACCACATGCTT
The DNA here is from genome assembly GCF_964289735.1 of Phaethon aethereus. Lineage (NCBI taxonomy): Eukaryota > Metazoa > Chordata > Aves > Phaethontiformes > Phaethontidae > Phaethon > Phaethon aethereus. The sequence continues at coordinate 15,644,300 of NC_138591.1, forward strand.
TCTGCAACCTCATTGCAACAGAAGGAGTACAGTACGTGTAAAACACCACATACTCATTTTCCACATCAATCAATCTCTTTGCCTCTTATGTGTCGTCTTATTTTTTTCCCATCCCTTGCAGAAAAAGGAAGGCAATTACATCACTTCAAGGCTCTCATGCAACTGAGAAATTTGTATTTGCTAAACTTTTCACATTACATATTCCCTTGTCTTGCACATTATAATTGACACTTAGGGCATACTATGAATATTAACATTACACCCTTTCCCTGGGGAAATGGCTATGTGGAAAACCTGAAAGAAGGATCCACCATTTGTCTGCTGCTTTGCTTTTTGCTGCTCATGTCTCAGCAGACTGGTGTGACCTCCCTGCTTCCATCAGACACCTCTGAACTCAGCATGGGATGTATTCATTACATAAGAATGCAGCTTACAGAGTCATTCAATTGGTGCAAAACGCATGGCCATGTTAGCTTTGTTGTGGTTTAGGGTTTGGTTTTCTTCCTTTATTGAGTTCTTATCTTTGACTATTATTAAAATGTTTCATTTTGTTTACACTGCTCAGGGTCTTTTTTATTTTAAAAATGCCAGCTTGGAATGACAAACATTTTCCTGACAAAGACCAAAGTTTTAACTGGCATACTCTTATAAGAACCAATTTTAACTGTTTGCTACGTTTTAAAACCAAATATTTCCCTCCATTCTGCTTTTTAGTGTAATTTATTTTTTTAATGAAAAGGATGCAACTTAAGTTATTAATAACTTAGATTTCATTTTATCAGTATTAGATTCAGACATATTCTTATTACAGGTGAAAAAAACTGTTATCTGGGCACAGGGAATGTTTTATTAACACACCACAGATAGCATATATCAACTTTCACTACTAAAAAGGCATAATTTCCATCCTGAGAGATGAACTTTTCTCAAAAAATTGTGATACGAATATTTCAAACACAGTAGCTTCTCCTTAAACCACATTCTTCCTTCACGCATAAGAATTGCAAGCCGAGACTGCAAGATCTTTGGAAAGCCTCTCCCTGTGCTTGCAGAAAGCTCATGCAAGTATAAAATGGTATTAAATTACAATTGTGGCCTTGCTATTCTTTCTACATGATGTAGATGTAGGGCCAGGGTTATAATATGGGATTATTTTCTTATTTCAATAACCTAATTCATTTCATTTTGTTCACATTTTCATCAGATTTTGTTTTCTTGGACATATTAATATTTCCACACACATGCTCAGTACATAAAAGACAAGAAGGGTCTAGTCAAGCAAGATGAAACAGGCGCAGGGAAGGAGATGGACACGGTCTTTGACAAAGAAAAGGATGAGGTATAAAGCATTACCCTTACATGCAGAAAGCTATTTTAATACAACATGAGAAATCATTTTCTTTTTTAATCGCATGTTATCAAGAAAACTTTGTACCACGTACAGCCACTTGTGGGAGTGATGACAACATCTTTCATTCCATGATAGCTAAAAAAAGAAAAACACACCATAAAAAAGAATACCAAAAAATAGAGAGAAGTGAAAATGTATTCAAACTACTATAAACTTTTGTCATAAATAACAAAAGATGGAAACTGTGGCTTTACCCAAGGTAAATGAGATCACAGACAAAGAATATCAGCACCACTGTCAAATGAGTAAACAGGGACTTCTTCCTGCCATTCTAAGCCAATAAATCGCTGCCATCTCTCTATGTGTGTCACAAAGCAGCAGCCAGTTGAGATAGGACAGTCATTATAGTGATGTATTTGAACCACCTGCTGTCATGAACCAAGCTGATGCATCTTATCTTCATGTAAAGCAACATGCTAAAGTTTCTGCTAGAGCTTTTAAACAATCTGGTGGTTAGGCCAGCCCCAGCAGACAGCTAAGCACCACCCAGCTGCTTGCTCACTCTCCCCCAGTGGGATGGGGGAGAACTGGATGGGCAGAAGCAAGAAACACTTGTGGTTTGAGATAAACACAGTTTAATGAGCCAAGCGAAGCAACAGAATTCATTCATTCAGGCAGGTGTTTTGCCATTTCCAGGAAAGCAGGGCTTCATCGCAGGTAGCAGTTACTTGGGAAGACAAATGCCGTAACTCCGAACGTCCCTCCACCCCCTGCTTCCTCATCCCAACTTTATACACCGAGCACAACGTGTGGGGCCGCCTGAGAAGCAGCAAAGGCCCTGAGGCTGGGTAAGCACTGCTCAGCAAGAAATGAAACATCTCTGTCTTATCAACACTGTTTTGGTAACCAATCCAGAACACCCAAGCACAGCTACTATGACGAAAATTAACTCCGTCCCAGTCAAAACCATTACAATTGGATGGTCAAATAATAGGAGAGGACCCAAGTTATACAGATAAACTTATTCTACTTTGAAAACTACTCTCAAAAAAGAAAAAGGGGGACGGGGGGAGGATTTTAGATATCTTTTATGGTCAGGATCTCAACTGTTCTATGATGATAGCCCAACCATTTTGGGGAAAAAGTTTAAAGGTGTGGTCTAGATAAAGCACGCACAGGGGACATTTTTAATTGTTTTTTTTTAATCTGCATTGGGATGTGATTATATTTTTTACTACTGTTGGCTAACTTCATAGTTGGCAAACCTAAGAACAGGTGTGTAGATCTTTATGTATGCACATCTTTAATTTTTATCAAAATCTACATCTATCTTCTCATTTGGCTGCTAAGAATCTAACAACTTTAGAAAAGATTTTTCACAGCAAGAATGCTCATTTGTTCCCAAACATTATGAATAAATAATAAAATTATAAACAAAGACATATTAAGTAGAAGATAAGTGGTTTTGCCTTTGCAACAGCAAAGGATTTAAAAAAATAAAAATGGGTCTCTAAATAGGATGTTACAAGTAAGACCTGCTACAATACTCTCGTAGTTGCTGCAACGAAGTGCTCACCAGCAGACTTACTACGAGGTCTAAATAAGTGACTGATCATCTTTGCATGAAGAGAGGACCAGAAACTGGCTTTGTTTCAGAGTCTTTACCCAATTCCCAGTTTCTCTGTTTCAAGAGTATTCTGCACATGCCTGCATTTGGCACATTTTCCTTCCCCTGCCACACTGACCTGTGCTTCACAAAGGAAAAGGGCCAGGTCACCATGCTGCCCATTTCCTTTAAAAAAAGGAAACTAGTAGGTTTGCAAAAGCAATTTTTCTATGCTGTTAAACATATGAAAATCTTGGCAGGAATCCCCGGGGAACAAAGAATCTTGTTCTATATGAATAGGCAAGTGTCAATTCAGCTAGGCCAACTTCCTGAAACAACCCCTTGTACAAACTAAAGAAAGGACATGTGTAATGTATATAGCATTAAACTTAAAAATGAAAACTACGTCATTTTCAGTATGTTAAATCCATAACTGACATTGGCTGCTAAACTTCCAGAAAACTATGGCACTGACACAGGTATACGCGTAGCAGTTTTGTCTATATCAGCTCATTCCGTGTATTTTTTCAATTGCCTCATGCTTAAGCATTTATTTTTTCAAAACAGTGAGAGCAGAAAACAAAGCCTTGAGCTCTAAAATCTTATCGCTGGGCACACCATTATAGCCTTGTAGAGTGACAAGTCAGTCACTATGAAGAGTCTATGAAGAGTCCATAAGGAGGATCTAGATTTTCATTTTGGGAAACATTTCCAGGTAAAGCACCAATATAAACCATGCTTTCCCTATTACTCTGATTAGTGAAAGAAAATGTCTCTCATCAGTTATGCTGCAGACTCAAAACTGATTATACATAACGTGACCCATTTGATAGCAGTTATGATCATTTCTCTCGTTCTCCCATAGGGCAAGTATCCAAAGAACTCTTAATGCCAAGATCTACATTTATAGAACACCATCTGGTACTTCACACTGATCACGTTTTGCTGTTACCAATATACTACAAGGCCTTGTTTCCCTAAATATAGAAGTGTTAAAATTATCCACAGTGTTATTCATTTATTACCCTGAACTAAATAGTGGTCCCACCGATTTGTGATTTTTTGTTACTGTTTTCTCAAAATGTACTCACAGTCTAAAATGTTGCCATTTCAAGAGAGCATGTGATAGTAGCTATACACAGATACTCTTGGACTGCTGGTTTCAGCAGTGTCTGAAATATAAATTCCTAAGCAGCAGAAATAGAAATTCTTAAGCAGCACTTTGAGAACCAAAATTTTTGGAGGGCACGTGACCAAAACACATGACCACAGTGAGCGCTATCTGCAGTTTTGTCACAAACTAGAATGCTGCCTTAGTCAGCAGAGACACCAAAAAGTCAAAACAGATAACATTTACAGTACTGCTTTCCACAAAGGCATACAAAGATAGATGAAGCATCTTGGGTCCAGAGCTCTCAGTTCTGCACTTTTCCTCAGAAAATAATTGAGAAAAGCAATGATACACAACACTATTTCCTAAATTCCTAGTAATACTGCTCGGATACTTTGTGCCACATACAGCACCAGTCAGAAAGTGGAACTGATATAGGCTGGAGAGGAAAACTAAACATACCATGCTAGTATGGTCATGATACATCCATCAATCTGGTGATAGTGTATTTAGTTGTGCCTAATCCAGACACAGCAGAAATGCATGAATAAAATTCAGAGAAACTCCTGACAAGGTATAATAGGTACGACTAAAATAAAAGTAGCATAGAAGGAAATGAACAAGTGATCCACTGTTGAAAGGAAATACCAATATTACCATCCCTCCAAGTCCCAGGAGATTCCAGGAGTGTCTAAGCACGGACAAGCCCCACGCGTATTCCACAAGAAGACTAAAGTAGTGGGTGTATGAATTACCACTGAAATGCAAATGCATAAGGAGGAAAAAAAAAAAAGAAATACCTACATTGAAATACTTTTAAAAATGGAAAGTCTTGAGGAGAGGGCTGCAGCTGTCAAAATGCAATCCAAAGACTCTGAAAAGAGACAGAGGGCAACTAAATAACACTGTAGCCTTAAGGAGCACTGCCAGAGGGGCTGCAATACCACTATGCCAGAGGGTGCCTTTCAGTTATAGGAAGGACCATTTCCAATTTATGACATGATGGAAGGTCCTTAGAGTAAAAGATTCAGACTCAGACAGCTCATGGTTTTGTTTTGGATACTGTTGGGGATACATGCCACAAATATGCTTGTCATCCTATCTGTATTGACATAAAATATGGGTTAGTTCACTACAATGAGTCAGATAATCTTATGTGCAAGATATTCTAAATTATTTCCTTAGCTTCTCAAAGTGTACTTTGTGTTTGAAAGCAGCTAAGCTCAAATGGCTTCCAACAGACAGGTTTCCCAAGCTGTTTTTGTTCTTTTCTGCTTTGAATAGTGATCATAAGTTGTGAGTTGGCTAACAATACACCTGTGAGGAATGTCAATGCTTAATAATACAGTGTTGTTATCACAGTGTACAAAACACCCAGGATTACCTGTGATGGTAAATCATTGAAGTTTAGTCTGATTAATGATTTAATTACAGCTAAGAAATGGTTTTTGAAGTTACTCACTGATGAATACTATTCCCATTTTATTCTTTAAAAATGTTCTTGGTGAATTTAGTCTGATGTACTAAAAAGATACATCACTGCCAAAGTACAATGATCTGCTTTGAGATTTTTTTTCAGTGTTGATTTTAAAAACTCCATTTACATATTCTCTTTAAGCTAGTAAAGAATTTTTTTTTTTTCTTAGCTCTAGAACAAGCTATAGCTACACTTTAAATGCTATTAAAATTTTATCTGGTATTCTACAGATGGGACTAACATACAAAATATGTTAACATCAGGATAACACCATTTCCTTCAATTAACCTTTACTGCAAGAAGAAGCTGCATAGTCATTCAAGGAGAAACACAGAAGTGATTCAGACCTTCAGAGTACGTCCAAGAGAGAGATAAAAAACATACTCTGACATTCTCTCACCCAAGGGGTACCCATATCAGAAGGTGTGCCTACATGGTGTTTTGCATGAACAAACTCATTTCACCTATATTTTGAGAAGATTAGAAGCCACTGAGAGAAGGGGTTAAGGGAGTCTTAGCAGTTAATTAGTAGATGAAGCTTGAAATCTTGTTAGCTATTGTGTTAAGTAGTTAAAGCAGGAGAACTGTAGTTCCTCCCAAAGACAGGTCCTGATAAACTGAAAGGAGCAAGAAGATTTGTGGCTCCTCACAAGGACGGTCCCTGGTAAGAATTAAGAACTTACCTCAAGAAACTAGCTAAAACTGACTCTGCAGTTTGGATAGAAGCCAAAAAACAACGGAGCCTGTGCAAAGTCAAAAGGTTACTAGCGGTGATGAAGAGGAACCACTGGCCTTCATCCCCACGACCCCCGACGACCACCACCAGGAGGCAACACGCAAGCGCAGATGGGAGGAGAACTCATTTTAATATGAAGCAGGGATAGATCATGCATATGTATAGGTATATTGCTAAACTTTATGTATATGCAACACTTTGCTGTATATATTTGAAGTAAGTGCCTCGTTGGGCGCGCACAGTTTTTGGTGGGACTACCCCCCGTGCTGCCCAGCGCTGAATAAACATACCTACTTTACAATCTTATAGATTGTGGAGTCTGTTTTCCGCACGTCACCACGCATCGCAGTGACAAATGAGATTAATTACACCTCCATGACTTCTAACAAGCAATCAATTTTAGCTGTATCATATGTGTCCCTCCACACCATCAATATTGCTCAGAAGTAACCGTAAAGGTTTGTGCCTCATTTTTTGGGTTTCTATCTTGAAAAAACATTAGAAGTGAATAGTTTCAGAAAGTTCTCACTTCGGACTAGCAAAAATCATGATCATTTGGTATATAAGTAAAAGTACGACAATTATTTCAATGACAGTCTTCTCAGTCCTGCTATGCGTGGTTTTCTTAGTGTTAAGACATTTCTAAAAGCATACTTTTAATGTAGGAAATATAAAGTAAGTAAAAAACATTGCCATAGTACTTACATTCATAGAATAATGATTAAGTGTGAGATCATTGCTTTATTTTCGTAAGTGTACTGCGATAGATCTGTACACTTCAGCTGAAATTGCAGCCCACCTGTGCCTGGTGCTGCACATTTTTGAGATCCCTTTCATAAAAGAGCTCTCAGTCGAGACAGGCAGGAAAAACAGATTTCCTGATCCCTCAACAAGTTGTCTTTCTTCTGGACAATGCGATTTGTTTCTTAGTACAATGGCCTAACAAGTGTTACTGCACTAAGGTGAAGAATGACACAAGCCATAAAAAGTAAGCAGTAAATAGGAATATACAATAAAAATTAAGCAGTTAAACGAGGGAATACAGTAATGTCTTTTAAGGGAAGACAAAGTAGAAAAAAAATCAGTGATAAAAACAGTAAAAGGAGAGAGGTATGATTGAGCCACACACTGGGATTATTTAAAACACAGCTGCCTAGATCAGTTGGAAAGTTAGAGACAGCCCCAGTGGGGCATATTGAAATATCATTTATCATTTTTTCAAGTGTGGAGATACTTCTGGCAGATCTACAATACTGTAGATCTACTCACTGCACGATACTACATGTTAAAACTGATATCAAAGACGAAATACAAACTAAAATGCAATTAAATAAAACTAAGACCTGCCAGTTTTAGTTATTATTTCATACCAACTGACCAGCATACTAAAATATTTGTAATTATTGTACACATGCTTTTCAAGTCTCCACACTACAGTACATACAACAGGGCAGTACACAGCCCTATTCTAACTTGAGTCTGCAAACCTGCTGCGGAGGGTTTGTGTATCATGTGTCTAGGAGTAAAAGTCCTGTCCTGGATGCAAATAAGAGGATACAGCACTTCTCTCATAAACATTTGTTTCCAAAAGAATAACCCACCTGATCTCACGTTCTACCTCTGATAGTTTCTGATAATTGCTGCTTTCAAGGCAGAAGGCTTCAGTAGGCTTTTACTTGTTAAGCCAAATTATTGGAAAAGTTTTCTTTCTCCCCTCAGGCAGAGATTAGTTATTAACTTGATTCTTCAAAGTTAAAATTTTTCAGGTTCTTGGTAATTCACAGGTTGGTGTTCAAATCTGGTTAATTCTGGTAGCCAGCTGAGCCCCAACGAATAGCCATTACCCAAGTGAAGCTACAAGGAACAACCATGAGTGCTTTGCTAACATTAATGACATCAGGAGCTGACCTACTAGCTGATAGAACATTATATCATTATATCCTTTCCACTTTTCTGCTAATTCCCCGAGTTATACACTGTTTGTGTAAAGCCCTGTGTGATAACAAACTTAAGGAAGAATGATGCATTCCTTCCTTTGAAAACAGAGATGATTTTTAAGTTATCGATTTGTAAATTATCTACAAAAAATTCCTTCTAGCACTGTGATTTAATTATGTAATCTAAAACCTCAAAACTCAACATAATAAAGTTAGCTTTGTTTAGGCTACGATCCTTTCAAAACTGCTTGCCAGATGGGACAACACAGTTGCAAAACTGCTCTTTCAAGTACCTTTTCAGCTTTGCAAGGGCACTATCAATCCTTCTTTCATAATTTTAATTCTTTACACACAAAAAAAACCCAAACCCCCAAACTCCTCCCCAAAAAACAAACTAGAAGATTCTACCAAAATTTATTTGCTGAGTATGATGTCCTGGATATTATTTCTACTGTTTGCACTTTAAAAGAAAAATATTCTTCCTGCTGAACCATTTGTAGCAAAGACCATATGATTAACAAAGTACAGAAATACATGCTTAAACACATCTCACCTAGGAAATAATTATTTGTTACACAGTTTAGACTGATATTTATAGTAATTTAATCACATGCTTATGTGTTTATCTGAAAATGAGCAAGATGTTGCTTGTCTGTTTAACTGTCCTAAAACTCATCAAGCCTGGAATATTTCATTTAAAAGTGTGGGCACTTTTTTAAACTTTCTATTTTTCTTCCATAAATAATAGCTTGGTATTCCATACTAAGCTGTACATGACCCATAAGAGCTTTAAAGGCAAGCTACAGATGGTGCCCCTTGACTGGCTCACACAAGAGTGTTTGAGGTCAAATTGCATAAATTACCAGCACATTTAGTATCCCTCCTACCTGGACTCCAATTTGCTTTGTGCCAGTATATCTTAATGATTTAAATGATTATAAAGCTGTATACTTAAATACCAAGACACCAGTTTTCACGTCCATCTTTATGGTCAGTGGTGTACTCCTCTCAGGTTGCCGAGTGTTACTGTAAAACAATGTACCTTAAGCTGAGCACCAATCCTTCACCGAGGTTACTAAAGCTGAATCCAGTCAGCCACATTTTCTGTTCTTTAAACTTGCAAGTTTGTTTTTTAAATCTACTAGGGTTTAAAAAAAAAAGGTAACTTCAAGTTTTACAAAGGAAAAAACCCCTAAAATTGATATTTTATCTATGTGCCTTTTTTATTCTTGGTTACTCTTTAGATAACACTGACCATGAGAAGAATAAAACAGCAATCATTACCTAGTCCTGGAATCAGAACTGGTTTTGATTCATCGCACATTTAACTCTGTCATTGATTTTCTTCTCTCTAGCAGGCAAATATGTGACAAATCCTAAATTTACGCACGATAACAAAACAGAACAACAAAGATTTCCATTTAACAAAGCAGTAGATTCTTCTGATTTTTCATGAAATAATCTTCCTTTTTCAAAGAGAAAGTAAAATTCATATTCTCACATCTGCTTCTCACTGCTATCCCCATTTCTAAGCCTAAGCCCTGCTGCCAGCTAAGCCTTTGAAAAAACCCTCTCAAACACTGCCCAAACACAACAGCACTCACAGCCAAGTTCTCCGGGCAGCCTAGACTTTGGTAGACCCTAAAGTAACTCACGGGTTTGATTATATCCAGTAAGTGCCACCAGAGCAAAAATAATCCGGCACAGATATTCTTCAGTGCTATGCTTATTCCACTTCCTTTTCCCGAGAAGGATTTTCAGGGTATCATAAAATAAAAAATGCAGAAGGAACACTTCAAGCTGACGTAATGGATGAGGTTATTACGCAGAAACAAAAAAGCAAAAAGAGTAAAGCAGAAGGAAAAAAAAAAGGAAGTAGGAAAGCAGGACTCAAACCAATGAATCCTTCCACAAATGTCCTCTTCTTGAGTGAGAATATGATCAATACTACGGCAAGATCATATCCTTACCTACTGTATTACTGAGAAACAAAGGGTTAAGGATCAGTCCATCTCCAATACCGCACTTTGCTTCATTCTTTTATCTCCTTTCCGTACTTCGAAAGATAATGCCCAGGATGAGGCTAAAGGATAGATGTGGCCTAACAGCCATAAGAAAACTAGAGAAAACTGAAAGTGCAGCCATGGGAAAACTGGAAAGAATGGAAAGCACATGTCTGCAAGAACACAAAACGAGACATTCACGTTTTGTTTTTTACAAGCAAGAATAACCATGAATATTAAAAATTTGTTTCCTTCCAAGTAACACAGTTTCATTCAGGAGTGAAGTACTTAATGCATTTCAAAGTGCCATTCAGATCATTGCCATTCAGATTGATTTATAATAATTAAAATCACTGTTGTGTACCCGATTAATGTATGGGTTTCATGTGTATAAAGCCTTTTTTTTTTGTCAGGGCTACAGCTTTTCACTGTAATAATTATACTATATTGCTACTTCACATAATTCCCCTCCAGGTATAAGCTGGAGAGATAGTGTTATTACTTTGGAGTAACGTTTAGAACAACTGTACAGTCAGGAAGGAAGAGCTGCTTCACTGTGATGAACAGATAAATTGGCGCTGCTCCGCATGAAATCAAGAGATATGATACTAAGTCTGCATCTATTACCATAGCATCAAAATCCTGTGATATCATCATTGTGGCAGCCCTCTGATATAACTATTTCTAGTGTACAGATAGAAAACCAGAATCAAAACTCAAAAGGCAAAAACTACAATATGCTTTAAGAACCTGGAATAAGACTTCAATGGAGTTTACGTAGTTAAATCTCAGAACACAAACTTAAAAGCCCTACCTAATGGAAAAATAACAACACTAGCATACATTCAGATAAAGAACCCCAATAACTAATCCATCAGCCTAACAATGAAAAACCCTGTTACTATCTAAATTTTTGTTGTCACGTTCTCTGGACCTGAAGAAGAGTTGTGTGTCAGGTTTTGCTTTTTCTTGGTGCTAAACATATTGTGTTCTATCCCAAACCTAACCCCTCCTTGGATCCACAATCTGTGTTTCCTACGTATGTCGCTGCTTTCTCTCAGAAAATGTTCAGAGGGATTTTCTAGCTCTCCATGACCCAGTCCCAGCAACTGTGAAACCTGTTTGCAGTTTGAGCCCCTCTAGCTAGACCCCACCACTTTAGTGTGCCAGCCGTTTAAACTACGAGTTTGCTCACTTTCACTCGTGTGATCCTCTCCCCGTCCCACCAGGGCAGGGGAGCATGAGCGAGCAGCCAAGTGGTGCCTAGTTGCTGTCTGGAGTCAAACCATGACAAGCGTCAGAACACGTATCAATCTTCATGATACTAGCTCTTGCTCCCAAGGCTGTCTATGTATTCGACCCACCAACTGCTGGGTATAAAACCCATACGCAGTCTTTGGACCAGGGACTGCAGCTCCAGCCTTCCTCTCTGAGCACTACAAACCCCACGGGGGTGTCTCACTTCCTCCCCCCGCCTGCCCTAATTCAGCCTTCTCTACAAACAGAAGGAGTTCCTGGGGCCTCCCCTATCGCCCTCCTACAGCCATGCATGCAGTTCTCAGTAAGAACAGGAATACTGAGCCTCCTCATGCGCATCCCCAAAAATGTTACTAAACTAATGAATGAAATTTCATCTCCCCTGTGAGCTTCCCATTTCAGATGAAAAGAGGGACTTCGGTTTTGACGCCTGTCTCCAGGAAAGGATGTAATCACTACAGCTTTTGAAAAGAGGAATGTACCTCCTAGTACCTAGATACTAATGCAAGTTGGACAAAAAAGGGCTGTGGTTTGCAATAAACTGCCAGGCCCCGTCTCAGATGAGAGCGCTAACTGCTCCAGATAGGAATCAAATGCACAGTACTTTATAAGAAAGCACACACAGGGCTCAAATCTCTCCTTTAGGCAGCAGGTAAATACAAGACCTTCACTGCAGTGACCAATTTTTGTTGCTCCAGCTTCGCCACTTTGAAGATTTAAGTCTACATGACCTTGCCTGGGTCATATAATACTTTCCCGCACAGCAAGAAGTAAAGGCTGACACCATAGTAACCCAAATCTCAGCCTGAAACCATGGTAACAGGATCATTGTGCTTCAGGCATGCTACCTTAGGTACTGAGCACCATTTCAAAATATTCAAATTGAAATAAACTGCTTTCTGACACCAATTCCTTCAAATTATTACAGCATAGATTTTCAAGGTGTCCCATAACTCATATTACAGACTTTAAGGGTGAACTCTTAAAAAAGGTTGCCCATTTATGTTGATGCATCAAAGAAGAACAGGCAGCTAGAAAATTCTGTCCTAAAATTCCCTTTAAAGAGTGGTACAAGACACAAGAGTTTCCATCTGTTCACCTGTGGATATTCTGAAAAGCATTTTTTGTGAGTTTCTCCTTTAATATAGAAAAACGCTACGGAAAGTACCAGCACTTGCGCAGTCTAACCAAAATGAAGAAAAAAATAGGAAGAAAAGCCACTGCCCAGTTCCTTTAATTTTCATCAATCTTGAGGTTATTTGCAGCACTAATAAGTGCAAAATTGCTGCTTTCATTTTCATTAATCGAAGTTATTTGTAGAAATAAGAAATCCAAGATTTTCTGACAGAAATATGGTTTTCATGTGATGTTTCTCCTTTAAGCAACTAGTAATGCAGTCAAAAAAGAAAATGTAGCCTTGCTCTTCAAGCTTTTCTGCAGGCTATATACCAATTTATGACTGATATGCCTAGTTTTTGTTTGGCATGAATAAAATAATTTGGGAATCATATTATCTAGTGTCTTGTGGATAATCACAGAATCCTAATAGCACCATATAGAGGTTTCCTAATTGAAACATGTAGCGAGATACGTACACACCAGTGAAGCAACAAATAGGATAGAGGGAACAATACTGGTCAGAACTGAGCTGATACATAATTCTTTATAATCCAGTGACCATTTATTCAAACGCAGAGATCATATATATATGAATTTAAGCAGTTTATTATTTACAATAGAAGAAACGGTTTAACACAATGGTATTTTCTATACAGAATACAATGAGAGTTCTAAGCAACTTAAGGCCAGATTGTTTTATAAGGTATTTAACTGCCTGACTCCTACTGAATTATTATGGAATAGGTTGCCAGCAGGAGATGGCTCTTCCTACTGACAGTTGGTGTATGTTTTTAAGCAAGAGTGTTTTTTTACAAAAACAATTTTTACAGATCTCTAATGCAACTGTTAATATTTTATTATCCACATAAATGTCAAATCCCTTTTGCAAATATTACTATTTTACTGTCATTAATCTTCTGACAAGCTGTAACACATGTTAATTAAGCATTGCATAGTATTTCTCTTAATTAATTATAGCCTTCCTTCTTGATGAATGTCTTTGTCATCTTATATTGTTGTAAGGGTAAACAGGAACACACCACTTAACTTCATACCATTCATTTAAAAAGCACTTCTTCCATTCTTTTTTTTTTTTAAATACTAAATAGCTCTAATTCACACAGCCTACATGCAGGCTCTAAATCAAATGCACACAATATTCATCTGCAAAAAAACCAATTTGTATGGAGGAATATCCATTATATGGAAGCAGAAAAAGATAACATTAAATTCAAGTCCATTTCTGAGTACAGACATATGATTTGCCTATGCCTAGCATCAATGGCTAAAATACCTGAAAAGCAAGACCTATCTAAGCCTGTTATTTGGGGAAAACACATTCTGGTCAGAAATAAGTAAATTACTGAAAAGCTAATTATTTTTTTAATCCTATTTCGCATTTGCCTGAAACATACACCAAGCAGCAGCCAGCCATTCAATGATATTTAAAGACATCATTGGACTGAAGCCAACAAGTAATATTACTATTACCAACTGATTAACAACAGCCATAATAATATCATTAATTCAATAATGTACTGAAAGAAGTTATTCTTCTTAGACTTCTTCAGTTCTATGCAAAAAGTAAAATGAGAAAAAGAATCTTCAGCTGCATAGTACATACTGATGAGCTGTGATAAGCCTGGATTGTGCCTATTTGTAATAGATGTATACACATACAAATACTATTAGTGTGTGTATATATATGCACTAAAAATGTAAATAAAATATACTTCAACTGTAACCTAGCTCTTCAGCAGTACCGATCCAACTGCAGCTGAACCTGCAGAAAAGCACTACATGCAAAGGAACTCCTTGCTATAGATAGCATAAAGAGGCTCTCCTCAGTTGAAAGATGATTTTCAAGAAGGTTTCTTCTTCTGAGCATTATGTGTTTATCCCTATTGTAAAGCCTACTGCAGTTTGACTGTTTTTAACAGACCTGCCAGCACTACTCTAGTCAACAACAGGGAATTACTAGGACCATCTTATCCTCCTTGTGCTACACACTCCATCCCACACTCTCTGCCTGCCGCACTGATTGCGTGTCCCAGGAAGCTACCACTATCACATTAGCTAACATTGGTGACGCCTCCTGATGGAATCAAGATGCCTCAACAGTGTATAAATACATTATGACCTACATATACATACCTATTAGTGGCTAAACATTTTCCCTTCTTCCATCTGGAATGACATTATAGTCATTTAGAGCTCTTGTTATACCAAATTTATTTACAGGCAAACATGAAACAGACCTGATGATTCTCTGGCAAACAAGGTGTTTCAAGCAACAATGAATAGAAATTGCAGTCTGACAGGTTAGCTCTTGCTCAAGTTCTGAAGCCACTATTATGGTTGCAAAAACATTTATGCAAACTGCTCAGAAATTTGCCTTGGTCTACTGCCCATCCAATATCTTAGTTCTCTGATGGAGTCTCATTTCAGTGTAATCTTATTCCCAGTAAAAACTGTGTAGTGCAGGAATGGGAGATTGGACACAAGTTATTCAGTTCAAAATACATGAAACACTATTAAACCTGACTATAGGGTTTTTCAGGAGGGAGAAGGGCATGTTTACTTGACTACATTTAAAATACATTTTATGTGAAATTTTAGTATTATAATAAGTATTCCTGCTGATCCCTTTGCCACTTCTTTCTGTAGTAAACATGATCTGCTGCAAACATATGGCTTATTTTGAATCCTAAAAGGTAATTAAAGATGTGACAGTCCAGAAAAAAAAAAATCACCAATGGTTCCCTGTGCCTAAGGGAAGTTTTAATTAAAAGTCACAGGAGAATAATCTGCAAGAAACAAAAATGAGATGGCTGCTGCTAATTTGCCTGGGTCTCAAATAGATAAACAGTAAATATGCAACAACAAAAGCTGCTATGATTTTGTTCATTTCAGGACTTACTAGAAAACCTGTTCCCTTGTCATCTTCCTCCTGGGTGCTCCTTGGCCATGCAAAACCTTTGCCCTCCCTACGATGCAGCTGCAAACTCCACCACAGAAAGGTTTTCTCCTCTGTAGCATTACGCCAAGCCATGGGTCCAGTGCTATGCACTGCCACCAGGCTGTCAATCAATCTGGCAGAGGAAGGATTCCAGATCATTGGCCACAAGTCTCTGTAAAAAAGCCCTGAAGCAACCCGGGTAAGGAAATCTCTTTTCCTTAGGCTAAACTGCCTGCTGAGGCCCTGTTCCAGGTATTGGACACAGTCCTGGATTCTCAAATTGCCCCGCAAGAACAGCCTTCCTTTTCAAAGGGCAAAAGGAAGGGGGAGGATTCCCGCTGCTTCCTCTCCCCAAGTTCTCTGCCTTCATCAACCAACTGCAGTTTGCAACTCTATGGCTCCACCAGGTCCCCCACAAGGGACAGCAACATTTTGTCTGTTGGAGAAAGCGGTCAGCCTTACCCTGTCCATGCTCCTATTCTAAGCCCTAAGCGTACAATGGTAACGCAGAACATAGGTTTAACAGTGTTTATCTGTCTGCCCACCACAGGTGTCAACCTCAAGAACTATGGAAATAACTGTTATCCTTTCTGCTCCTGGCCTGCAAGAGCCCTGCTAAATGTCAAGTCAAGAAACTTGGAATCTAGCCTTCACTTCAGGAAGGAAGCAAGGTGTACTGTGGGCATACATAATTACTAAAACTACATTAATTTGCTAACTAGATTAATAACTACCATATATTTCATTTCTTTCTTCCAAAGCACAAATTTCATCATAGACGAAAAGTGACCATTTATATTTGCTCAAAGATCTTACCACAATTATTTCTAACCAACTGATCTCACAAATAAAATCTAGTAAAACAACCCCTTTTCAACTTAATTTTTAGTACTTTCTTCTCTGCATTCACAACAAAGGAAATAACATTTATTCTGGGTTTTCTTCTTGTTACACAACTAAAAGTCTCTATTCCCGTTTATCTACATCCACAGTAATTCTGAATTTTAACAAGAGGGCAACTTTACTTATAATTCAGACATTTCCAGATAAAATAAGCAGAAAAACAGTACTTATAGCACATGTTGAATTGTGCTATTATCCTACACACAGCAGGTGCCAATTTCTACAAAATCATGAAGTGTCACAATTGTAAGAAAAATTACTTGTTACATTTTAAGAGGCAGATTAATAACGAACAGGAATGTTGATTATCCAACAAATGTAGAAAGAAGGAAAAATACCTGTGTCTGATAGGACCAGTATATTTTTTTTTGTTGTTCTAAGGGGCAGGATATATTTCTTTAAAACATAATGGTCACTTTAGAGTATTTTCAAGGACTATTAAGTGTTTCTTAATGCATGTAAGCATTTTTCCTCTGAAACATTTACAGATGCTATCATTAACTATTGTGGCATTGAAAAACAGAGATACTACATCCACTTACACTACTTGGTAACTATGTTTTGAAAAACCTGAAAGTGAAGAGGCAGCGTCTGAAAAGCAGCTCCGCCGTACTTTTCTATCCAGTTAGCTATTGTTCTTGCCTTCCAGCCATAAGAAACCTTTCACATGGAAAGCCCTGATTCCAGAACTACCCATATGGTGCAAAACTGATACAGCCTTTTGAAAATTCTGAGAATAAGGCAGCTGTGATTGAGCTAAAAGCCTTGCTCCTGCTTCTTGTCTACTGTAACCATCGTTACAACAAACTACAAGTTTCTGGAGACACAGGGGAATAAATGTGAAGATAGTCAGAAGTGGAATCCATTTTTCTTTCTTAGCAACATCAGTAAATTGTGCCTCAAGCATTGTTATTCATTCAATACCCACAAGAAATTAATCAACACAAGTTAGGTGTAATACCAGTAGAATCATCCCACCACACACCTGCCCTAAGACAGCTGCCATAAGGCTCATCCTCCTGCCCTGCCTCCTCTTGCATTGCTCTCACCTGATCCTTCAGCTCTAAAGGGAGGCCCCAGCCTGGCAATAAAACCTCTGCCCCTGTGCAAACACCGCTTGCTTTACTGAAATCCCTTTTATCCATCATAGAGACGCTATTATATGCAAGCACATTAATATTGCCACTGAAGCCTCTAAGCACACTAAGTTATTACAGTACCTTACTACTTAAATTTCTCCATCTTTCCAGCAGTCACCTATAACCACATCCAACGGAGCTCCATTTTACCATTTATTTTAGTTGTCTCCACTATTCCTACTAGTAAAGACAGAAAGTGCTTCTCCATATATTTCCAGCTTCAGCTGACTTCTGTCCAGAACAGACTGTTTTGGGGAAGTCAGGCCCCTCCCCTTCTGCCATCTTCATTTTATGAGATCCTAGTTTCTACTTGAAAACTGTGTTAGCCTCACATTCCATTGCATTTCATGCCACTAAGTTTTATTCCCTCTGTATTATTTTTAAGTAGTGTTAATGCAGTCTATGTCCCTGTTTGGGAAAAAGTGCATTTCCCTAGCATTAACTAAAAAATCAGGTGCTAGAAACAATACTGTTGCAAAAAATATACTGACTGTAACACTCTCAAACTCTTCCCGATCCACTACTCTACTTTGTAAAGCCACTATATGTGCTAGAAACTGTTAATGTAATACTTTGACAATTACCAGGGCTAAGTGATATAAAGGTCATTTTGCCACAATTTATCATCATCGGTTTAATGCAGGAGGTGGCACAGCGTCATGGACCAAAGTCTTATGTATGAAATGACATATGACTGACATTTTTTTCTTCCACAGAGGAAACCCATAGGCATCTGTATAAGGGCTCCAAAATGGCTAAACGGATAAAAGAAAAACAGTACAAATCCTCCACAGAATTTTAACTATCCTTTCTGAAAATAAACATTATCATATTTACAGGAATAGATTTCAAGTTAAATTGAAGCCCAATACAAGATTTACAGATACAGAAAAAAAGGTCATAGTGGAGCTGGTCAGCAGCTCGCTCTCCTGCTTCTGGCTGCCAGATGGGAGCTCTGCAAGAGCTGCCTTTTGGATACACACCCCTAAGCGCTTAATTACACACTACCGTGCCCGCTGCGGAGGTTGTCTTTTTAACCTCTGTAGGAAGGAAATAACTTTAATCCCCTAGTACACTGTAAAAGAAAGCAAAAGGACAAACATCATCCTGAGCTGAAATAGCTCAGGTTAAAACAGTTTTTAAAGTAACAGTTTAGCTCATTTTTGTGCAGTCAAGTTTGAAAAATTCTGCAATATTCAAGAACAGGAGACGCTATATAAATATAGCATTCATGTCAACATTTAAACCTCTGACTGTGTATTTAACACACAAAACCTCTAAAGCTACATTTCCCAGTATGGGTGCGCCTGTAAACCAGGATGTTAGCCAGTTCCCTTTTTAACCAAGAGGTGGATACCTGATGTCAGATGAAGAACGCACATCACAAAACTCAACTGCTTAGCTGTGTATGAATTTGATAACACAGAACTGCAGCTTCCCCTAAGAATTGCAAGCTAAGCAATACATGGGCCACAGAGTAATCACAAAATATTTACTTTCAGTCACCTGCCATTTAACACTGAGATAAAGACCTGTGGTGGGTTGGCCCCAGCTGGCAGCCAAGCACCCACCCAGCCCTCCAGCCGATCCTCCATCCCCTCACACTACACAGGAGTAAACAGGAAGAACGAGAGGCAGAAAACTCACGGGTAGAAATAAAGACAAGGAAATCACTCACCAGTTACTGTCACAGGCAAAACACACTCACCCCGCAGCATTTTACTTGATTTATTGTCCACTAACATAAATTATCTCTCCCCCTTCTTATCACCACAAGTTACACTCAGTCCCCATGTGCAGAGTTTCATCTCTCAAGTATACATCTGCCATTATTATACAGTTTATATTTTTACTGGAAAAGCAAAGGAAATGACTGAACTTTCCACTGTTCCTTGGTAATACCAATTTGTGTGTGTGTCTTTGGCAGTTTTTTGTTCACCCACTTGTAGTCTGACAGGAATGAGAGGCAAATATCTTCAAGCAAAGCAATTTTTAAAATGAGGAGACAGATTACTCACATCTTTATAGATCGTTTGTACTGAATACATAAAGCAAGAAAGAATTTGACAGAAATAGTGAACACACTCCTGAAAACTGGAAACACAGTGGAGAAAGACTACTTCTGATTTACCAGAGCCAATACCTTAATTAGGCAATTATAACTATTAAACATTGACAAAGCTCCAGGCCTAGATGAATTACAACCAAGAGATCTGTAGAAAGTAGCAAAGGGAAAGGAAAGCTCTTGGCAGAATTTGTGATAACTTACTAAGTAAGGAGGGAGTAGAAGAGAACTGGAGTAGCAGTTAATGTAATTCTTCCTACTTTAAAAGGTTCCAAGACCCTAGAAAGCACAAGCTTCTTAACCTGGACTCAGTTATGCAGAAGACAGAAAATTATTAAATCAGATTTAGAAATGCATGACTT
Source organism: Phaethon aethereus (assembly GCF_964289735.1). Lineage (NCBI taxonomy): Eukaryota > Metazoa > Chordata > Aves > Phaethontiformes > Phaethontidae > Phaethon > Phaethon aethereus. Next base: position 15,664,325 of record NC_138591.1, read on the forward strand.
AAAAGACCGTGATAGCAGGCTGAATACATAGAAAAAGCAGGTCACAACAGACAAATTTACTGGAATTCTTTTAATATGTCACCTATCTGGAAACAAGAGCAATGTAATGGACAATTTATCTGGAATTCAGAAAAGCATTTGATACTGCACCACAAAGCAGATTGATTTGACAAGGCGGCAAGAATGTTTTTGAGAGGAACTGACAAAACCAATTCAAATAGATTCAAAGAGACATATCAGAAAGAAACAGGCCAGCTGTTGGTGCGGAGAGAAGAACTGGAGCTGCTGGGAATATTACAGCTGACAAGTTTAGATTATTTTCTAGAGTTGTAACTTTGGAAATGTTATGTTCAAAATTATTACATTTGCTGATGGCACAAAATTTAAGGCAACAAAAACAAAGGAGAAAGAGTAAACGGTTTCAGAATGACCAGGATAATTTAGGTTTATAGTCTTATTCATGGCGCTCATACTCTGCTCTAAAACACAGTGAGAGCAGGCGCCTAAAGTAATTCCACAATACTGGACACTGACCACAGAGAATACACGTGAGTGGGAAAAGCAAGAAGGTATTGCACTTCACACACACAAAATAATCTTCTAACTAATTATAAGGAAAAAGAAAACAAGTTGTGGATTATTTACCATGGAAAGTACACAGAAGTGGAAATTATTCTAGAAATGCACAATGGGACATCATTTAAGAGGATCATAGCCATGTTGAGTAATGACCAAGAAAGTTATTGAGTCGTTTCCCAGTTCAAATATTGGCTGATAAAACTCTAAAAATAAAATACAACTGAAATTAACTTCTCAAGAATGTTGTGTTTTCTGGACATCAAAGGTTCGTAAATTCTGACCAGCAATGAGCCAACCTCTGGACTCAAAACTGTAACTACTAATATTTTAACTTCTTCCTTTGGACAAAAATTGTAATTGTTAAATTATATGCTATTGCATTTTAATTTTTTTAAAGGTCTCATATTGGGTTTGTTCATATACTGCGCTACAATTTTGGGGAGAGAAATTTAGTTTTGTCCAAATTATACACAGATGAGACAGAAATCAGAGAACATAACAGATTCAAATCTTCACCACCATAGCATAGAGAAAATTAAAGACAATTATAGAGAAGGTAATTTCTTAGGATTACAGAAGAGAAAGCAAAAAATTGATGTAGAAAAACTGTTTGTGACTGGAACTAATACATAAAAAAACATGTCCGCTTTTCTATTGTAGTATAACACATACAGTGTCCATCCTTTAAATAAATCCAGCATGTGAATAAATGAGGAAAAGAGAATTTAAGATGAGTTTGTGGCTGGAGGAGGAAGACGACTGGTTTTGGGAATAAAAAAAAAATGACGGTATATAAACTAATCTGATTCTCTGGGGGGAAAGGCATGCTTTGGTGAATCTATAGTTTTATCTAGTCCTATAAAGATATTATTGTATGTTTCTAATTTTTATATGGCAAGACAATAGGATTTCCTGCCAAAGTACAGCAGAAAACAGCCAGTTAGCAGATTTGAAATGCCTGAGGCACAGCCTCTGACTGTGAAATGAGGAATTCATTACTGCTAGCAAAATACTTCAGTCAAAAACATTTTAGGGGAGATTTTGGATTATTGGATTTGCAACTTCTCACATATAATTATATCTTTCATGTTAATGAAATCCTTGTGCCATTCAACTTTGATTCATTCAATAATTGCCATGTATCAGAGTGGACAATCAGAAGAGAAGGCTTAACCCTCAGCAGACACTATTAGAATCCAAGTGGCAACATACGTTAACTTTTACTTTTATGTGAATATTCAGGTTGTGTATGTATGCGAGTCTGCTAATTTTACTGTTTATTATGCCTTACCTTCACTAGTAAAGCTTACAGTGATAATTTTGGCAGAGCTGTTGCCTAATGACTTTTAAATATACTTAAAAATATATTTTTATATAAACTGTATTGCCAAAGTCAGACATATACCAGCTAAGTGAAATTAACCTTCAAGTAATACTTGAATAACAGTAAACCACAAGGGTATGTAGGAGATTAGATATACTATAGTTTAATTATGTTACAATAATTTACCTCATTAATCTCCTAGGAAACAATAACCACAACAGTTAAATACTGTAATTAACAAACTCCATTTCAAACTTAATTTTAAATTTATACCACTTTGCAATATCATCCAGTGCAATTATATAAAAGACAAAAGATAAACCCAGTATTAAGTTCTCTGGAGAAGACATCGAAAATGTCCTCAGCTCTTCAACCTGTGACAGGAAAGAAAGGTGGCCGGCAGTACTGTAGCTTATTTCTGTCCCAATCTATGCCACAATGGCTCCACTTCATCTGCAAATAATCTCAGGTCCTATCTGCTAGGTCACGAGTGGTCTATGGACATTTCTAGTTCTCTCTGCTATCAACATTCCCAATTCAAATAACACTTCCTTGCAAAGACTACCAGTTTGGATAACACACTGTAGCTTAACTATCGTGATTTAATGTGCGTTTGGGTTTTTTTTCCTTGATGTTGGGTTACACAACAATTTTTAAAATTACATGCAGAAATAAATCTCTGTCACTACACTTGCCAAAGGCCTTAAATTCCCCAACACTTCTTTAGCTACTCATAGTATTAGAATTGCTATCGTAGGCACTGAGAGGAGCACACAGCAATCTTCATGGATCACAAGATCCCACCATATCCAGAGAGAACATTTCTCCATGCCTGCAGTGCTGCTGCGTTGGGGCAGTAGGGGGAAGCTGACATTTCGCATCAGGAATGCTGTGTCCCAGAAGACAGGTAAAATGCATCTACGACATGCACACCTGAGGATTATTGCCTTCCCTAGGGCTCTTAGGACTTGGTTAGGAACCACAAATACAATGGTACATAGGAAAGGCAACCGATACAAATGAAGCACCTCAAAACAGCAAGGTAAGCCTAGCACCTTCAGCATTAAAACTCAGATGGTATGAATATCTGAGAAACAAGTTTGGCATGTAGTTACAGGAAAGCAGCTCTCTGCTTTATCAAACACTGAAACACCCACTTCTTGGCGATCTTCTATCTGTTTACAAGATAAGTAGATTTAGTCTATTTAAGGAGCTCATAGTCCAAGTTCATAACAACTGGAGGTATTTTCCATGTAGATTAAACCAAGTATCACTTAGTTTAGAGCTGCAAATCAAAACCTCACCTTTCAAAATTTCTATATCGATTATATTCCACATTCAATTACAATGCCAGATAGAGGTAAAGTGTTTGTCTTGATGACTTTGGTTTTAGCTTTTTAACAAGTGTCACATTTGTTCCACAAAACTTCTGTGGAACAACACTGATGACTTTTCTTGTGCTTTTTGACCTTTTTTTTCTTCATAGTTCTCCAAGGAGAAAATGAAATATCTTCATAAAATCAGTGAGTAATAACCGAGTTCATGTTCTCATAGAATAAAAAAATAGCAGCATTGAGAAAGCTGTGTTCGAAAATATAAATGTTGCAGACAGAATAAAACTCATTCATTTATAACATTTTTCCATTAAAACAATGTAATAACTACTGAAGTTCAAATGATATATGAGTGTCTCCTTGAAGAAGATATCCTGCACATCTGATAAACCATAAATACTATAGAACGTACCTCAGGCAGAACAAGCACATCTTTGCGTGATCTTGGAAAATACACAGTGTATGAGGATGAGTTATGAAGGTGAACAAATTTAATATATCTAGTTGCCTGGTGGACACCCACAATTTGCAATTTAATCATCCACAAGTTATGGTGTGTTCATAATTGTATTAGACTTTGAAATAAGGCAATACGGGTTATTATAAATATAAAGCTTAAAAAATAGCCCACCTTTTCAAGTTTATGATAATTTATAAAGGAAATAGTAGTTACCAACAAGGTGAATTAAAGCATTAGAGCTGCACTGAACAAAGAGACAGTGTATTGCAGACAGATTCTTAATCCACAACATATAACAACATTTTTGTCATTGCCCTCTTTTATATATTACAGATTTATACAAGGAGAAAAACCCTAGTACTGTCATTCTGTAAGACTGGCAATATTTTTCTTTTTTGCAAGCTGTTCTTAAGAATACCAAAACTTTCAGACTGAAAAAGAATTGATCGGTCTTGAACCTCCACTTAACTAAAGGCACAGGCGTTATGCCTACAGACTCAGAACCTGGCAAAATTAGATTATATCAGAATCTCTACTTTATATAAAATAGTTTAAAAGTCACTGAACTAGATACAGACAGTTAACTTCACATTTTGGTGGCTTAGATGCTCACCTGGAATAGAACACAATAATTTTCTACCTCTTATTTTGAGTAAATTTTTCATTACTTGGAAGAAAAATGAAGCATTTACTTCTAGAAAGATTGAGAGAGATCATACTATAATAACCCAGACTAGTACACATTTTTGGAAGTAACAGACCGTGGTTCAAATCTCTACTTTGCATTAAGCAGACATTTCAGCAAGGTCCTCCTATTTCATGTGAGGTAAAACAGTACTAGCAACAGAGACTGAAGGAGACCTTTCCTTCACGCTACACCCAATCATTTTGTGAGCAGGACACTTTGCTCTGAGTTGGGAGATACGCACTCGCTCGGGTACATGAAAGTTTTGGACCAGATTTCACAGGGGAGGTTTTGGTGGAAAGGAACAGCAGCAGTAGTCATTTTAAGGATCTAGACCTTGATTTTCTTTCCTTCAATCACAAGCGCATTTGCTCTCTTCAGGTGAGAGAAAAGAATGCTATCAAACAGAATTCTTCATCTGAGTCAAAATTATCTTTCAGACTTGCATTGTCAATAACAATTAGGAAAAAAATATTATGTCAGGTTGATTTGAACCAATCCTTCTTTCCATTTTCAGCACTGACACAGAGCCAAAAAAAGAAAAAACCCAACAGAGAAAAACATCCTTTCATGTAACAAAGTTCATGGGTCTGACTGTGTTCATGTGGGTGGAAAAAGAGGAGATGCAATGGGCCCCTTCGATGTTTTCACTGGTCCCTGGATTATTATTTTATCCTAAGGATCAAGGTTAATCTCAAAGAGGAGAAAAAGGAGAAACCTGCAGGATGGCAGGTCTCTCCTGACATCATCTCTCTCTCTCTCTTTTAAAAATATATATATAAAAAAATAAGTTTGAGCAAATGAAACCTAGTTAACCGTTCTTTACCTAAAGGTGTTGTCGTGGTTTAGCCCCAGCTGGCAACTAAGCACCATGCAGCCGCTCACTCACTCCCCCTCCCGCAGTGGGACGGGGGAGAGAATTGGGAAAAAACCTCGTGGGTTGAGATAAACACAGTTTAATAGGACAGAAAGAAAGAAGGAAACAATAATGATAATGCCAACAAAGGAATGTACAAGAACAAGTGATGCCCAATGCAGCAATTGCTCACCACCTAGTGACCGACAGCCCGTCCCCGAGCAGCGATTTCCACCCCGCGGCCAACTCCAGTTTATGTACTGGGCATGACATCGGATGGTAGGGAATATCTCTTTGGCCAGCCTGGGTCAGCTGTCCCAGCTGTGTCCCCTCCCAGCTTCCCGTGCATCCCCAGCCTCCTTGCTGGCAAGCCAGCACAAGAAGCTGGACTGTCCTTGACTGTTCAGCAACAACCCAAAACATCAGCACATTATCAACAGTTTCTCACCCCAAATCCAAAACACAGTCTCACACTAGCTTCTGTGAAGAAAACCAGCTCTATCCTGGCTGAAACCAGGACAGGTGTTTATAAACGTTTTAAGTGTGGGAGAATGTACTGAACAAAGACAACAAGCACACAGCTGTGCAGCTCTGTCATTGTCTTAGCCACAAGTATTACAGTGAAGTCTGTAATACAGAGGGGTCTCAAGCACTGCCTGGGGAAGAAATTCATGGTATCACTTTATAAATGGTGTCTCCTGGTGTAAGCAACCTAATTTCATGTCATTACTATGACATTACAATTACTAATTACAGTATTTAGATTTTCTATGAGAATAGTCCAAAAGCAAAATATTATTACCTGTGCTTACCTCCTGCATTCATTCTGCTGACACCTTGAACAGTGCATACATAGAAAGTTTAAAGCAAAAGAAAAGCAGCACCAGACTTCAGGTAGATGCAAATTGCAAAACACCATGATAGAGTACTCTGTTCTTGTCAGGGAAGAAGTAGAATAATGATACACCATTTGCTGTATTGATCCAGGGATGGTGCTTAACCATTTTGCTTCTTCCAAGGCAAGTTATAAGAACCAGTACACTTCATATTTGTGAGAACAGCCACGAAATCGCTGCCTCTGAAAAGCAGAATTTCTTATCAAGCATCCTAGACATTAGATGTTTTTTGCTCTAATGCATGGTCACATTGGTTAAAGGATCTGTCAGTAAGCATGTTATGAAAATCAAAGCAATAATGTATTTAATAAAATTTACTTCTAGCTTTTGTTGTCTTCCTATAATAATTTTAGTAGCACCATACTAAAGACTGATGGTCTCTCTTTAACAATGATTAACACTGCAAGTAAATCAAATATTAACAGCAAGTAAATCTCAGCCCACATAAATCTATGTTAAGAGAAGTGGCTGACACTGTTGCAAGGCCACTGTCTATCATCTTTGAAAAGTTATGGAGATCAGGGATGTCCCTGATGACGGGAGAAGGGCAAACACTACATCCATCTACAAGAAGGGCCCAAAAGAGGACACAGGAAACTACAGGCCCATTAGTCATACTTCAGTCCCCAGGAAAGTAATAGAACAAGTCCTCCTAGAAACTATTACAAACCAAATGAAGCAGGTGATTGGGAAAAGCCAGCATAGATTTACTAAAGCAAATCACACCAGACTAACCTGATAAACCTTCTACAACAAAATAACATCTTCTGTCAACATAGGGAGATCAGTAAGTATTGTTTACCTGGACTTCAGCAAAGCGTTTGACACAGTCCTTCTCCTGGACAAACTGGCAAGGTACAGACGGGATGGGTGGTCTGCGAGATATGTAAGAAATTCGCTCACAGGCCACATTCAGAAGGTGGTGATCAATGGTTTTTACTGAGGCTTGCAGTCTGCAACGGGTGGAGTCCCCCAGGGATCGATACTGGACACCACACCATTCAACACCTTCATAAATGCACTCAAGTTTGCTGATGACACTAAGCTGGGTGATGAGGTGGACAAGTCGGAAGGGATAGCCATCTTACAGACAGACCTGGACAGGCTGGAAGAATGGGCTAGCAAGAACCGCATATTTAACAAAGACAAAGACAAGGTCCTGCAGCTGGGATGAAATAACCAAAGAGCACAGGACAGGCTTTGGATCCATGAGGCTGGAGAGCAGCCTTGCTGAAAGGGATCTGCCCGTCCTGATGGACAAGCTGAACATGAGTCAGCAGTACACCACTACAGCAACAAACGCAAACCAGGTCCTAGGCTGCAGCCACAGGGCACTGCTAGCAGAGATAAAGGTCATCCCACTCAGTGCTTGTCAGGCTGCACCTGGAGTACTGTGTCCAATTCTGGTCCCCACAATTCAAGAAAGATGCAGTCAGACTGGAGAGGGTCTAAAGGAGGACCACAAAGATGATAAAAGGGCTGAAGAACCTGCCCAATGAGGAAAGACTGAAAGAGTTAAGTCTTTTCTTCCTGCAAGAGAAAGCTTAGGGGGGACCTCACCACAGTATTCCAGTATTTAATGGGCAGCTACAGAGGCAACGAAGGCTCTGTCTTCATCACAAGGAGCCACATAGAGAACACAAGGGGCAATAGGTACAACTTGCACCAGAAGATGTTTTGTCTTGATATAAAAATGATTTTTTTTTTTTTATGGTAGGAACAACCTCCCAATGAACATTGTTGAGCTCCCAACACTGGAGACTTTCAAAACATGACTAGACAGGGTGTGCTAGGTAGTGTCTAGGCTCCCTTTCCCACAAAAGGTTGGACCAGACCACCTTTCAAGGTCCTGCCAAAGCTGGGCTGTTCTATGGTTCTACAATTTTTCCCTCAGAAACTAGTCAATAATAGTATGGACTACATTCTTTCATATGCTGCAAGGAAAAAAAAGGTAGCTAACATAAAATTCCTGTTATGTCTGAAGTCTTCTTGCTCTATTTATCAGTGAAAGCTTTAAAAAACCCACTATAACATAAAGCCCTCTCATTCTTCCCCAAAAGACAATCACATAGCAAGATCTCTAATAAAGAAGGAAAAGATTAATTGGAGAGCTGCCTTGAGAGAACAAATGTTCCAGACCTGACAGTTTTATAATGTAAGTAATTAGGGCAACATTATGAGTTATGTTATCAGAGCCAGCAACATGATCAGCAATTGTTTATATTTCAGGGTCTATTCATGAGTAGAATTCACAGAAAGTAGAGCACTAAAAGCAGATGAAACAGATGTTGATGGAATAGAGCTGACTTCTCAGCTGAATGCTGTTCTCAACCTGCCAATGCCTTCAATGAAGTTATCTTCATTAAACGAAATTTAATCTTCAATAAAAACAAGTAAACTGTTGCCTATCAACACAGCCTGTGGAAGTTAACACAGGATAGACTTCTGCAGATATCAAGTCAAGTCAACTTCTTTTGTAAAGTGAAAATTGAGGATGAACACAGTAGTTCAGTGGCAGAGAATAAAACAATCATTTACACTAATCTCTATTCATTTCTACAATTGAACCTGAGCTACTTTTTGGCCAGTTTTCTCGAGGGATGTTGGTTCCAGTGAGGGAACACATGCAGCTCCCCCTCTCAGCACGTGGCCACACAACAGCTGAAAAGGTAAAGAGCCTAAACACCCACAACTAAGAAAGCGTGTGCCCCTGAACCGGTAATGCTGAAGCCAATGACCATTTACCAGATTAAAGAGTAAGGAGAGAATTATCAAAAGGGAGAAAAAAAGTCAGCTTGAAAAGAAATAAACAAGAAGCATGAAAATTCATAACAAAAGGGAGGGAGACGAGTGTGACATTATCAGTGGGACACTAGCTTGGTATTTGCCAGAAGTAACTACCCCACCAGCACCAAACACTGCACGTAGGCCTGAGGAAGGTGGGCTGTTGTGGCCCACAACAAGGGCTGTGAAAGAGGAGCATGCAAAACAGGGTAAGCATTTAAGGGGGATTAGAAATTTTTAGGGATTAGTTATAGAAGAGTGTTTAGCAATTTGTAGGTACATAATAGTATTTCACAAGTGCCGAGTACTGTGGTTTATCCCTAGTATGGCTGATTGTCTCTGAATGTCTAGTTCACTGACTGCCAGTTAATTACATGTCATTAATAACTCAATAAACTGCTTTGATCCTGATTTGATTTAAAGACTATAAATTGAAGTTTTCCTCTATGACAGTTGTTTTTTTATTAAATCATACCATTTACTTACTTAGATTTCTCTTCTTACTTCTATACCTATTTGACACCATAACTGGTATCAGATGTTCAAAGAAACTAATTTCAGCTGAGCTAAAACCTGTTTTGTAATCAATTCTATTTTTGCCTTCATCAAATGAACACTTGGAAAACACCGATGGATCACAGATCTAGTAAAACTTGGGATGCTTATCAAAACCAAAATTATAAATATTACACATAATTTGTCTTCCATAGAGTAAAATCAATGGATTTGATCCCAAATCACATGAAAAATTCCACATGCGCAGGCAGTGCTTCCCTATAGCAATAATAAGCACACCATCACAGCTAAGAAATAACATACCACAAGAATTAACATGGGCTATCCAAAAAACATGCATTAGGGGACAGTGGTACTTCCATAGAGGCACTAGAACAGAAATTATCATTCCTTCTCAAGCTGCCTAATGTGTACAGTGGGAAAGTTAGGAAGCTGAACTTTCCTTGAACTTTACTGTAGTTTTCCAAAACCTCTTGTCAAATACTTGCTTTTGCCCTTGGTGTGCTATTGGCTTGATAGATTTTTAATCAATATATACTTTTGATAAAATTTAAGAATCAAGGGCAAGACTATCATTTAAAAGAGAACATCCTCAAGGTTCCTGAAGATTGTGTTTCATAGACAATTATTTTATTTCTGTGCCATGCAACAGTAGTAAGAAATCACATTTAGAAGCCCACTCTTCTTTCAGCAGTAGCACAGCTGTCATGGAGAAAAGAAGCATAAAACATTGTTACTACGTTCTCACTTACTGGGAAAAAACCAGTTCCTAATGTAACATTATATTGATCATGCAGTTTTCTGTTTGGAATCATTTCAACCCTAGCCTCACCATTTCTCATACCTCAACAATCAGCCAAAAAAGATTTATAACACCAGAAGAAAACTTAAAAAAAAAAAAAATCACAAAAATAATTCCTTACTGGAAAAGCACAACTACCAAACAAGTAGCTAATTTACGTTGATTAGACAACTAACGCTCCAAAATAAAAACAGTGTTGAAGTACAGCTTCATTTTACATTTGAGAAAGACTCCAGAGAAAATTAAAACAATGCAAGTTTTAATTATTAAAATCTGTCCTTTCTTGAAAAATATTCTAGTCAAAAATGCTGTAAGACTCCTTAGAAAAAATACATCTTTAATTAAGAACTTCTATGAAAACTACATTTTAAGTCATCCTTCCGATATATTAATCGCTCACTAATCTGATTAACAACCTCAGGAAAATATTGGGGAAATAAAAAGATACATTTTAGACTGCAGGAGCAACATGAGAGCCAGCATCTTCAGGCTGAGCAGAGGTGAGAGAAAGAAATTGCTTGTAAACATATGCATTGACAGTTTAGGTGAAGAGTCAACATTTAGTACTTGTTCAGGCAAATTACAAGTCTGGGACAATTTTTAAAGACAAAAATCTGTATTCATTAAAACCTTTATGTACCATTCATATGGAAACAAGCCACATATCTGAACTTGTGTCGTTTCCTGGGCTGTCCCACAGACTTCAGTCTCATGGTATGCGGCGCACTTTAGTGTGCGCACCGTGAAGTCAACTGAGCTGTTGATATATGCAACTCTAAACTGCTTTTGAAGCACTGCACCAACTTGGGCTGGGATATTCAGCGTCAGGCAGGATCAAGGTTCCAACTGGCAGCAAAAAGCAAGCTCTCCCTTTATGGCAAATAAAAAAGGAGTATTGCTCACACTACAAAAACCTTTCCTTGCTCACGCCTGTGCAGCTGGGATGACGTGCCCATGGGAGCCCTTGCTCTGAACCAGATGGAGCTATAGGCTAACATCCACATGCCCGCTACATGATCAAAGTTGTCTCTTAGCCCACTTGATCAGCTTGGCTTACAGAAAACCATGGGTTTGGGCAGGGTAAATTTCATTTCACCTTTCTAACTGATGAAAAAATTAAAACTCTCTAACAAGTTACTTATGGTAACTCGTGACAGGTTTTAACACTCTGATCTGCATCTAGCATAGAGGTTGATCTTTGACTTCTACTCAAGCCATTGAAAAGGACATCCAAGTGGATAATTTTATTTTTTTTTTATACTAGGTGTATAAATTTTTTTTAATCAAAATATTCTGAAGTGACTTTTGGTTCCAGAGAATTAGGTCCTAAAAAGCTGTTTCAATCCTTGCATTACAGATGGAAAAAATATCAAGGTAATAATTTAAAGAAAAGTAAATGTAGCAATGATTCACCTCAAAGGAATACTACCGTAACCACTGAATAATTACAAGCACTGATATTTATTAGTATGCAAAGGAGCTAGATCTGCTTTGCTTCCAGAGCAGCTCAAAGGATAAAAAGCCAAGGAAGCGATACACATTATAAATCACACACACACAAACTCCCTGTTTGTTTCAGTGAACATCTTTACTCTGGAGGCATAGAATGCAGAGCTTCTTCCTGAGAATAAAAAAAAGTCTGTTTAATTTCTATTTCGAGTGATGCATTGTGCCTTCAGAGCTCATTCAGCTGAAAAAGTACAAAGGTTTCAGTTTACAGAAGTTTTGTCAAAATGATTACAGAAGTTGTCATGGAACAATTTCCAAAACAAACTGTGTTATTTTCCTTTTATGGTCCCCTTGACATTTGTAGTTTTAGTAGTGGCATAAGTTCTTCTTTTCACAAGAGTGGCAGTGCTTTCTCTGACAAATAACAAAAATAAAAAAAAAAATCACAGGCATCTGTGAGTGTATTGAAAAGTCAATATTGTTAACTACTTTGTGTTTGTATGTATAAAGGTCTACGTATAGAAGAAAAATGAAATAACAGAGGAAAGGAAACATTTTAAACATACTGCTTCTCATATATGAAATTACTGACAAACTCATTTTTGCCTCTGTGTGGCTGGCACATCTTTACACACCTATTTTGAACAAATAGTAGAGCAAAAATTATATATGTATCATCTCAGAAGCCACACAAAAGGTGAACTGTAAAATAAAATCTTAAGAAACATGACGAGTCATTCTAGCAGGAGAAGAAACACAATACATCTAAGGAAGCATGGGTCTACTTCATGACTACTTCATGAAAATAAAATAAGCATTTTAAACAATAAGGTCAACTATTTGCCACAAGGTCATTTTATACAAAGAAAATTAATCTATAAAAAATGTAATTGCTTGCAGTCTTCTCAGATGAACTTTGTGAATAGTTGATCAGATCCCCTAAGATGCTCAGAGTGTAGTTCTCTTACGTATTAATGGACAGGGTATCTATCAGAACTACTACCTGCACTACAAATCTGTAGCCTGTCAGACTAACGGAAATCTCAGGGGATACAAATCCTGCTGTGCTTTTAAGACAAGTTATTCACTGTCTCCAAGTTGAAAGAAAAAGAACTTACAAACATCTTCGTAGTTAGGAGTGTTAGCACCAGACCTGAGAGATGCTAACTGTCAAATTAGCCTTTTAAAACAGAAACTAAGGAGACTTGGTTTCCCAGAGCTGTACACCAGACAAGCCACTCACTCTATTTTCCCAGTCTGCCTCATTCATCTTCTGGCTTCAGAGAGGGCAGAGGGAAGTAGCTGGTTTCTAGTTTCCACACTATTCCACTTTCTTTCACATTTAGACTTGCTTTCACTTACAGTCCAGAGAATCACAGAATGATAGAGCTTGGAAGGGACCCCTAGAAGTCATCCAGTCCAACCTCCTTTGAGCTAGTCTCGTCAGAGCAGGTTGCTCAGGAATAGTCCAGTCAAGTTTTTAATATCTCCAACAACTCAGATTCTTCCCTCCACCCAGACAACCTGTTCCAGCTTTTTGTCACTTTCAGGATAAAAATGTTTTCATTATATGTATATCTGGAATTTCCAATGTTTCAGCTCCTGTTCTTGGACTACCAATCCACCATGCATAGCCCTGGTAGTAATGTCACAGCAGCATTAACAAGATGCCCAAGCACGTATGCAAGATTTCAAGAAGTTTACTCAGTACTCCACTGAAGTGCAGATCATCACATCTTTATCATCTTTGGCACTACCCTGATATAAAAATCAGTCTCCAGGTAGATATATGCTGCTCTGTCTACAACAGAACAGTGGTAGCTTGAGTAAACTGCCAGTACCACTCATCTTCCACTGATGAAATCCAAATCCATCCCTGGCATAGGCTTCTGTTGAGCTGCCAGACTCATTTGCTGGTAAGGCTCAGGGGAAAGAGCTGACCATCCCCTACCCCTAGCGCTTCACCCCATTCAAGGCCAGCAAGGGTGCCTTGACTGAACACATTTACATTGGGTTTTAAAATAGCAAATACAATAAAACCAAAGAACTCCTGAGAGAGAAACATGGGAGAGGCATACCTAAATCCTGTTATTTGCACCAAAGACTGTCAGAATGTCAAACCAAATGTGAAAACTATATCCTGTAAATTATCACTATTTTTTTCAAGTATGCTTCTTTGAGTTTTAGCAACTGTAAATGTAAATTGTTTGCGTACATGCATATCGGACATCTATATTTCTAATATACTAGCAGTATACCAGTAATATATAGAAGTGTACTACTATACTTCTAGTGCATAACTAATGGCTTGTATTTATTGTTTTCACTATACACAGGTATTGATGTGGCTCCCTGTTAGACCCATGCAGAAATTCACTGAGCTTCAAGTCCCAGTGACCACTGAGAACAGCTGAAGGATTTCCAATAACTTTCAGGAATTACAACAGAACTAAGTAAAAGCCTTAGTCGACAAACAGCTTCATATGGTAAGTCTGCAGCCCGAGCATAGGCAAAGGGTCTGGGGAACCCTTTTTTGAGGGGTACTTAGCAAATAAAAATAGGGTCTGTCTTCATCCGTGAAACACCATTTTGGCCTAACGTGCCACAAAACAGTGCACAATCCTAAAGTTCACAGAGATCGCTTTAAGCATGAACTTGATGTACTTCTTGCAGGCTGGGACAGAGGACATTTTTGATAGCTCCTGAACTTCCACAGTCTCTGAAGATGCTCCTTGCATAAGTAGGCAGACTACTGAAAATAGTATCTAAGTGAAAATCCTGTCATGCTGTTCTTTCCAATGGATGAAACAAGTCCAAAGCAGCACGCTAAAAGTGCCTATACAAACACAGCTAAACCCTACAGGCTTTGGGCTCAGTCTTCACTGGAGCCAAGAAACACAGAAACTTGCCTTTCCCATGAGTGCCTCATCTGAAAGACAGCTTACTCCCAAAACAGGTGGAGTTCAAGAAGGCATTTCATTGCAATTATTTAGCACAATTGGTTCTGAACATGAGCCAGATAACTACCAAAGGTTAAGAGAAGCTGTTATCTTCTGTTCTGTTACCCAAGTTCATATATGGCCACAGACAAAGAAAAGCTTTCTTAAGTATTTTTCCCATTCCCTGCTCCCTAAATACAAAAACCTTACTGTTAGAATATTAACCAAGCAGTCAAATTCTCCTCTTTGCTACTTGTATGCAGATTTATACTGGCTTCAGTGGGGATTCTGTCATACCTCAAAACACGCATCAGAGACTGAAATTAGTAAAAAGGTTTGCAGGAAAAAAGATGATTCAATACAAATATTTACCAAATGACAAGAATATAAAGAGGGGTCTACACAGGGGCACTCAAAGTTTTAGAAATATAAATAATGGAAACATCAGTAACAATGACAAGACAAAATACTGATAATTAAATTATTTTAATAGTATGTCAAGATGAGGAATAAGTCTTGGGAAATGAGACTGGTAAATTATTATCCCTCAGGCTCGTTCTACACATTGTTGTTCAAGTGTGAAAAAGACAATACGCAAACTCCTTAGCCATATATTTAGCTTTAACATTATTAGTGCCCACAACTTCAGAGTTAACCCCTTCAGGAACATTTTGTCATTCTCACCCTTCTGGATCAACTACACTGGCAAGAAAGATTTAGAAGCGAAGTACCAAACTTGATGGGTATGTGGATTTTTTTTTTTTTTTAAAGACCCTAAAATATCCAAGCAGCATAAGTTTGTCTCTACAGAAATACTTCTTTCCTTGACATTTCCCTATACATATTTGGACATCTGCAATATTACTGTAGAATAGACAATGAATGATGTGAATACAAAACAAATATGGGATGCATAGTTATTGAAAAAACACATTGTTATAGAATTTCTGTCACGCAATGTTGTAATTTGTAACCCTTGCGGATCTCTGGGGTACCTACAATAGACAGCCTTCTACCTGATTTTATTGTACCAGGAAAACATATAACAGGACTACCTTGGCAATAAAATATAACACATATATTAGTTCTGCACTTAGTTATGATATTCAATTCAACTGATATGCCTGGCACTATGCTCATCTAAGAGAATAATATAACCTACCATAAACTTACATTTGTTTTAGATCCAGGATTCTATGATAAATAAAAATCTTTGGATTAAATCTTCCGTTCCATAAATATTAGGACAACACATATAGATTTTTTTTTTTTTAATCTTAGGTTTATAAAATGTTTTCCTCTCAAAGTATTTTGAAAAAAAATTTGCAGACACTGGTCCAGATCTAGAAAACATTTAGTTTACTTGCAAGTTTAGGAGATAACTAAACAAATAAGAGAATTAACAGTGGAAGTGACATGATAGCTAAAAGGACCGGTTTTTTCTCATATAAGCTAACACCCCTACAGAATAGCCTTGGTTTGTTTGATTTTTTTTTTTTTTTCTCTGAAAAATATCTTTTAGGAAGTATTAGCTGTCTGCATTTCAATAGCATTTAGACTTTTAAATAAGATAACCTGATCCAAGTGTTCCAATTCAAAGCACAACTTACAAAAGCAATAATATTTTGGGGGACTTAGTTGTTGCTCCTGGGGTATTTTGAAAATATTCAAATTTCACATGCTTTATTAAGAAGTCTAATACTTTCATGGTGTGGAGCCCATAAAGATTTTTATTCTTTATCTACCCTTTTTTAAATCTGCCTTGTACTATTGTAAGAGCACTTGGGACAAAGTATGTCATCATTGTTAACATATTAATCCAAGCCAATATAGAGATAAGCACAACTGCCAGTTCTGTAATGGATTTTCTGCGCTATCTTGGATACCACCTTTCAGTAAAATTTTCGAAAATGTTTTCAATAGTTTCTGAAATCCAACAAGAACTGGGTTTTGAACCAGCTAGGTTCTTAAAATCTTGACTATCGGTCAAAACGGACAGATTATTTTCTCTTTGCCTTTCTTTAAGTTTTTGTCCCAATACATGACATTATGGAAGAGGGTTTGTCTCTTATTATGCAAACAGATATGGATGTAGATATTCATAGTATATATATAAATATATATATACACACACATTCGTGTATATACACATAGATAGCCCATCTGATACAGTAAGGCCCTGTTTTCAAATGGAACAATGTGGATTAGTCAATTAAAATCAATTCCTTTAACTCAGTAAATCTAGAAGCAGCCGCCACATATTCCTTCCTTATAAATACTCAAGGCCAAATCCCAGGGTCCTTCAGGAGCTCAGACATCTCCATGTGATTTACTGAGTTTTTTCAATTAAATTGACTGCAGTATAGGTGTCTGACAGACAAGGTTTCTATTTTAAATATAAATGAATGTAACAGAGCTCAAATATGCAAATTACTTGCACATATATATTACAATGCCAGAAGTATACCAATGAATTTGTTGCGTACAGTAATTGGATTCTCTTTGTACATATTATTTATTGCACATAGGTCAACAGAACATGCACATTAATACCGTGAATATTTCCACTTGTGCTTTCTACTTTCACAAAAGCTATTTTGCCATTCCTCGCTTTTGTGGAGATTCTTTATCCTCTTCTTATCGTAAAAACTCTTAATCAGTGCAGTGAATTCCTCACTTAGAATTATTTTAAACTAGTTTTTTGTGTCCTGGTGAATCTTAACAGCTTAACAGCTTTGGCTTCAACGGCACTTTTCAAACCTTGTGTCCTTATTAATATAGACACTTTTTCTTAATAGGATTTCCAGTTTCGTATGCCCTGAGCTGCAATGCCAGAAGGATTACTTAAATTGTTGAAATTTAATTCTAAATCATTGTGGGTCTGACCACATAACTGAAGAAGCTTTACTGCATATTGTACAGGGACGTGCCACCCACGCCTTTTTCACATCAGGAAGTTTAGAAAAAACACCAATTGTACAGCAAGCCAATTATACTTTAGTTTTTTGGGCTATAGGTCTTAATATCATGGTTTCTACTATCACAATTTCATATATTTCCATTTAATTAGATATTCTAAGCATCAAGATCAAGCCATTCTTAGGTCTTTAACTCTGGAAACAAGAATGAGGATGAATGACAAAACAGTTTATCAGATTTATCACACTGATGGCATCTATTCCACCAGGGAATCAGATCCCCTGGCAAGAATACTTATGGTTTTGGACAAGGACCTTATTCCTTTTGCAGAAGGCACAAGAGGAAAAAAAAACTGAGTATGAGGACCCACAATCCTCAAAATATAAGAAGGAAAAGCATGAGGAACACATGATTCATGAAGAATATATAACAAGCATCCAGTAAATGACAGGAAAGATTTTCAGATGATCAAACAGCCAACGCCAACAGAAAGTTCAAGGGAACTAGCTGTTCAAGTCTTTTAGAAAGACAAGATGTTAGTCTTGCACATTCAATGCCATTAAAAAAATAAGAACATCACTGGCCCACAGTCATTGAACAATAAAACTTTTAGTCTGATCTAATGTAAAACACCCCAAAGAGTTCCATTTAACATTATCTGTATCAGACCCACAACTTCTACTATGGATGAAGGCTGTCTTTTCAAAAATAACTGAAAGCTACTTCAAATATGAATTTTAATATTTTAATACATATTAAATTATTTCCTATAAAAATTCTGACCTTTCTTTCCAAAATAAAATTCAGTACTCTACAAAGACAGTATTTATCTTGAGACTGCTTAAAAGTTAAATCTTTTGAGGGATCCCTGAATTCCTATAGGACAACTCTGGAGCTCCTACATGAAAATTAGGCATCTATATCTCTTCTATAGGATCACTGTGAAGACCTGAAATTTACTGTTACTGCACACTTTGTCAGAATTGACATTTGATATTTAAACAATTTGAGACTTGTTTGTCGTCACTCCTTTCAATAGCCCTCAAATTATATTTTCTACCCTCTTTAACCCTATTACATCCATCACCTTTGAGACTGCACCAAGAATACTGTATCCAATCTTCCCTGTACTAAGCATGTATAGCTTGGAGTGAGTCCAGAGAAGGGCCACCAAGATGGTTACAGGGCTACAGCACAAGACGAGAGAGACTAAGAGAACTGGGTTTAGTCAGCCTGAAGTTAGAAAATTAAGGGGGTTGGTCTTACCTTAGGTATGGTTATACAGAAGGAAGAACTAGATTCTTCTGACACACAGCAAAAGGCCAAGAAGCAACAGACACATGTTGCAAGAAAATAAATTCTGATTCATTATCAGGAAAAGTTTTATATGCAATTAGGAATGTGTTGCCCTCACAGTCTATGGAATGTCTCTTCATTGGAGATAACCCATACTCGACTGGACACAATCCCAAGTGACATGCTCTAGCTCCAAAGTGTGAGTAGTATGCTGTACTAGATGACCTCCTGAGGTCCCTTCTAAGCTATGTAAGTCTAGGAAATAATCAAGTAGAACTTACTATCTCTTTGTTAAAAAAGACTCCCTGGATTAGCCCAACCAATTTTTAAACATATTTTAAAAACATGATCCACATTTTCACTTTATTTTTTTTCAATTTCCCACACTAAAGTTCACACAATTCTCCTCATTTAGCAGTTGCCTCTATATTTCACAGTGGGCAAGGGCTAAACAAGGACTAATAATCACACTTCCATGCAGGCTCGGGATACTTCATCCCATCCATGAAGATCATATTTATTGCAGAATTTTCCAGGGTAACTGTAATATCAGTTCTTTCAGTAGTCACCAGCTGCAAGTACTAACATAGATAACAGCAGCATTTCTCATGGGCTCCCTGATCTATACAGAAGCTTTGGCAATTCATCATTTCTACTCAATGCAAGGTTACTACTGCCAATACTGGAAGTTATATACTTGATTTATCTCTGACCTTTTCAGAACACTTTATGATTAGGCTTGTCTACCACTGTGCTAGTTTTTCTGCCAGTAACATGGTTGTCTTTTCAAATGCGAATCACCACAAGGGTTTTATCGATGTATGAAGCAGCTTGGGTGGGAGCCACTAGCATGGAAACTCACCGTGCTGGGAAGTTACCAGCAGTTACTACCGACAGAACAGTGAAATTCATCAGTTCATATATAGGTAAAAAGTTCGCATCAAAAAATATTTTCAACTCAGAATGACAATGAATTTTGAAATGCAGACATCTCTCATGCAACAGAAATTCTGAATTTTGACTGGCCCTAAAAGTGGGGGGCCAGTCAAAATTCAGAGTTTTCCTTTGAGATAAACACAGAGAAAGCAAAAAACAGTCAAAGCCTTCAGGAACCACCACTAACAATATCCCTCAAACTTAGTCTGTCTTACCTTTCCTCTGAAATTTTAGTACTGTTAAAAAAACCAGATATGCAAGACTTAAGCCTTTTTTCAACTTATTTTATGCTCTTTGGTAGGTGATATCCAAATTTCTGCTCTCCATCTTCCTGTGCAATATTTGTTATTGAATTCTCCATGTGTTCACTGCAGATGACATCGATGTGGCTTGAAGTTTTCTCCTTTAACTCTAGCGTCTCTCTGATCTCTTAGTTAAATATGAGGTAAGAAACAGAGATTCTCTGGAAAAAATTAAAACCAACTTTTTCCCCTAAGCCATTACCTGAAACTTGCATGATTTCTGAATTTTATTTCTGATGTTAAAAAGAATTTTAGAAAGTTTTAAAATAGAAGGTTGTTTTACCACAAATGGTAACCCATTGATTAATATATAATGAACTATCAATTATTTTTAAAGCTATTAAAGCTGCTGGGTGTTTCTTAAAGGATTGTTGGCCATACCTGACAATTTCAATTTCTCTGGATATTCCCCCAGCCATTAATTGGAAAACTGGTAAACGGGATATATCCCACAAATGCATCATACTGTAAGATGAATTTTTCCTATCCTCATATGAAATCTTTTCATAATAGTAGCAATACTTAGAAATAGTGATCAGGCATCCGTTCGTTCAGACAAAAGGACTTTATGAGTCTACTTTGCAAAAGTAAAGTTTAATTTCACTTTTTTTACAGTCGTAATCACCAGTTGTGGTATTTCTTAAAACCAGTAATTGATCGAGCATTCTCCTTTGTGATAATTCAACATACTAAACACAAACCCATCAGGAAATGATCTCAATGAATAATATGTCAAAATAATGCAATGCACTTTAGCTCATGCTCTGCTGATGGATTTCAAACCAGTCTTTAGGAAATGATAATGTTGTTTTGAAGATGAATCTACTTCTAACAGACACACTATGACAAATGATTTCTTTTCAGACCAACAATTTATAAGGGCCAGGTGGAAGATTATATAAACTTAATGAAAGTTTGAAAACATAAAGGACTGAAGGCAGTGCATCAATTTCTGAATCTCCAATCAAGAAGGTAATGTCCTTAATGGTTTTTTTAGAGCTCTGCCTCTCAGAGCTATAATGTTAAGTTATCCAGCTCATGCAGCTCCAGTCTTCGAGTCTCACTTTTCTCCCCAGTGTGAAATTATGAAATCCATTTATCTTCACCCACTAGAATACTGTAGCTATAGACACAAAACATGCTGCTATCAACGAAATGAAGTGCACTGGAAAGCCTTCCAATATATTTATTAACTGTTTAGTGTTTCTTTATCAGAGGAATCATATAAACTCAGCTTCTACAAAATCACCAAGGATTCACACATAATTGACTGAAGCATGTTATTGCAATGAACACTGTAAAAATGAAGTTTACTTTCACCATGGGGAAAATATGCACAAGTCTCAACTTTTTATCTAACAAAGAGTGATACAAACCAAATCCTGATTCTCTGATAACGTACTCCACATCTACCCTATTCAATTTTGTCACATACATCCTGAGAAATAATCATGAGATGTTAATAACCCCAACATGAACTTAGTCCAACTTCTTCCAGGGTCACAAAGTTCTACCCACACAGACTATTTGAAGCAACAGTGCAGAAATCTTAGGAGGAATTGTTGATGCTATTGCAATGCCAACATCTTCAACTGATACTAAAATTTTCACCAATATTAGCATCTTAGTTAAAACTAGGTTTTAACTGCTTGCTTCTGCTAATGCTTCATTTGGTTGCAGACCAAGAACAAATGATGTCCAGCTGGTAGCAAGCAGGTAGAATGCTCAGGGAACAATGAACATGCTTAAACATCACATTGTGAAATACGTGCTAACATTTCATCAAGTAATCTAAGAAACCTGTCTCAAATAATTAGCATGCAGGAAAAAATAACTGTATTCAATGAGCACAGTTCAGCTACCCTGCTGAGAACTGTTGCCATCTTCCAAGATTCATACATCTAAAACCAGAGATGACCAAAATTGCTCAGACACATAGCTGTCAGTTATGGTTTTTGAAAAATTGAATCTTTTCCTGAATGTCGCATCAGTTTAAATTTTTGCTCTCAGTTTTTATTCTTACTCTGTCAATATATTAACAATTGCAGAAACAAAACCCCTGAATTTCACATTAGGGTTCAGTATAATTAATGAGATTAAAACACTCTCTAGTCTGAACTAAGTTACTTTAGTTTTGAGGACCTTTAAATACAGTTTTAATATTTATTTGTATCACTGTAACACACAAGTTGTCCAATTTTAGCCTATAATGCCTTTAACCTACGTATCATACAAATGCAAAAACCACCGTGGACCCTGATCACTATTTACTAACATTCTAAAAGGAAAAAGCTAAAGATATAAAGACCAGAGGAAAGAAACAATCAGTAACAACAGAATTTGAAGTTCCTCTATTGTCAACACTTCAATTCTTTCAGCAAAGCAGATGAATCCTGAAAAATAATCAGATGGCTTTGCAGGTGTGTACAGTCAGAATTTCAGTACTGACTTACCGACTGAAAGATGATAGGCAAGACGGAGCCTTGTGTGCTTATCTGTTTTGAAAGTGAAGATATGCAGAGGACTCAATCACTGGACAAGAGTAGAGACACAGGACAAGATGGGAAGTTTGAGAAGAATGGTTACTCTCCACTTTCTCTCTCAATGGTCCTTGGATGAGAAGTCAAAGGCAAAGAGAGAGCATTGAAGGAAAAGAGTAAGCTAAAAGATTGAGCAGAAATACAAGGGCAAATCCTGAGAAAAGATGGGGCACGAGACAAGTGGCAGGAAAGCAGAACTGCTAAGAAACTGCTGTATCTGTGACAAAGCAAGCCATCTGAAGAATGGGGAATACATGAATAAATAACTCAAAAAAAAAAAAGCAATCTAATCTTCATGTGTACTGTTTCTACTGCCAGCAGGGCACTCAAGTTCCTTGGAAAGATGTAAGCCAGACCTTCTGATCTGTTAGCCTGTGTAAATCACAGAATCCCAATCTATAACCACCACCATATCCAGATCTTCAAGAACATTGCAATTGAAAAGCAAAGTTGTTCCTACAGACTTCGAAGGTTTGTAATGTTCATGGCAGTGTTGCTCCTATGAACAAAGTGTGCGCTCCTTCCTTTGTGCCCACACACTCCCACCCTCCAAAACTCCCAGGTGACTGTTAGGCTCATGTTAATGATAAACTATAATTTTTGCACTCCATCTTCCAAGGGGACCAGAGGAAGGATGTGGCCAACAGGAAATAGGCTAAATAAAAATGGCAATTTAGACATTCTAACAATTTAAACAAGTATAAAGAATTTAGTGATACAAGACTAAATAAATTGGAAAGTACAGCACAACAGAAAGAAATATAACTTTTACCATATACAAATCTTGGCCATTGAATCAATTACAACAGAGAACAACTCCCTAGAAGAAGCAGCACTGTCCATTACATGTTCCATTCAGGAACTTCTTAAAATATTGGGTTAACATGTAGTTTAACTGATGATTCTCACAGAACTGGGGAAACACGAAGTCCACAGAAGTCTGCTGAACCACCCCTCTGCCCATCTTTCAGAGCCAAGCAGGTGCCTATTTATTGTAATAAGTATTACATAACAGCAAAATGTCTAACTCCTTGCTTTTAACATATTAAAAAAGAGTAAGGAAACACAATGGTAAGCTTTAAACATTCCTCAAATGCCAAAATGTAAAAATATCCCTATGAAAACATTTTTCAGAACACACTCATAATACTTTAAGAAATCATAAAATGCATATGTATAAACTTTTCACCTAAAAATAGACTTACGAACCTAAACTAGAAAGCTGTCCACGTGTTTGCTCTAACATTATTGGAAATAGAAAAAAAAAAAATTGATTACCTAATCTTCAGCGAAGTATGAAATACAGTTTTAAAATTCTTGTTTTTATTTTTGAGTTCTGTAAAATACGAAGTCAGCAATAGGGTATCATTATCAACAATGAGACAATTATGGCCATCCCAGGAGGTGATAACCTTTCATAAACATCTAGACACCTTCAAGAATCCCCCTCTCACACACACAGAGCTTAGGTAATAATGACAGATGCTGCAGTCATGCAGAAATTCAGCATCTGTCTCAAAATTCCCATGGATGTGTCTTCCTAGTCAACATCACAATTAATAGTTTTGTGTGGTCACATTTGCAACTGAATTAAGGAGACACATTGTACAAAAACGTAAAATGGAGAACAGAAAAAGCCACAAAGAGTTCATAAAATATCTAGCCAAAGTTGCCTTAATCCTTCTGTTTTGCAAATGTGTGAATGGATGACTTTACGTGGACACAACATTCTGGAACAGTCAAAAAAACTGTATAGCAACTAAGGGGCCTGGCCAATAATACTTCAGGGACCTTACTCTTTTCATGTTACCAATCGTTTCTGATACATATATCCTTTTCAGTGAAACCAGAACTATCCAACTCCACTTGAACTCTGTTTCAGTATACTTAATCTATCTAATAGTTGAGATTTCCTCAAATAACATTTCGTAGCTGTTTTATTTCAAATCACTATATAATTACATGTCTATCTTGAAACTACTTTGCTAAAATTAAAAACACACAGTCATGTCATGTCAGCACCTCATCAATTAAGTTCTTAATGTTTTTAAAATTACCGAATTTCAGAGTTCTCTAAAATAATTTTAAAGTTGTAATATTCATAATTTAACTTACAATTGTGTTAAAACAAAATTATTTGAAACACACAAAATGCATTTGGACTTTTTATAGCTTTCAGTTTTCCAGCAATTTTTATCTTTGTTTAGGATCAAAATACCAAGTACAAATAGAATAAAACAGTAAATAAACCCCTCCTCTACACATTTCTTCATCTCTCCACAGACCTACACCAGCAGATACTTATTACCACATTTTTCTGGGTTACCATGTTCTTTACTTCTTTGTACCAGAAATTATTTAAAAAAAAAACTAATCAGAAAAATACATATTCTGCTGCATCCTACAATTCCCTTCATTCATAGTAGCTTTCAAGGGCAGTAGGATTCACATGCCCTGGACAATGTTAGGGATGTCACCCTATCAGGAAGGTCTGATTATAGAATGACCTACTCTGCTATATTTTAAAGCCATATGACAGTGATCAGCACTAACCAGTTAAAATGGTTGAGCAGTAATTTTTTAATTCTTAGACCCCTGATGGAAGGCAACAGTGCACAAGCAATGATAAGGCTTTTAATGCATGCAAATTTGCAAGGCATGATGCATTTAATAATCCCTCATCTGAGTAAATTGTAAAGAAGCCAGCAGGAGGAATAATTAATTTACATTAATAGTTCTCAGTGTGGTTTGCTGTAGTGCCTGAGTTTAAAAAAAAATAATCTGGAGAGCCAGAAGTAAGAGTTCACTCTACAACAACTATTTGCATTCTGATTGTCTGAAAACCCATAAGTACATAATTAGATATCAAACACTTGGTACATTTAACAGAGAGCAAGATGTGCCAACAGCAAACTACAGTAACACAGCAAGTTGCCAAAGAGTGACAAAAACTGCTTTTCATAGGCATTGAGTTTACAATTTGGGAACCATTTTGGAGCAAGTCCTTATTATCCTGCATGATGGCAACTGATGGATTATTCTCATAAAAAGTCTTTTGAAGTAAAAATACTGATGGAATAATCGTATCACAAAATCTGATACACAATATTTAAATGAATGGAGTAACGCATTTGTGAAATTTGCGCCTTTTCAAAACCACCTTGAAAACTATTGTAAAAAAGAAGAATTCTTACATGAAAACATGGTTAGCATCTACAACAGCTATTATCTTTCAGTTTCAACTGTTCAGCCTCTAAATTTCATTTAGTTCACATTTAGCTCCGCCCTAACACTTTGCAATCAGGGCATTTCTTCTGATAAATAAGAGTTATGATAAAGCAGAATTGATCTATAAGTGTCACAAAAATAACCTCAAATAATTTTATTTAATGCATCACCTAAATTTGAGCCAAAATGGCTATATATCACATGCTAGCTTATCTTAGAAACTCACATCATCATAATTCTATTAATAGAATAGCATATAACTCGAAATGAGACTCAATGTGACCATATATGAATAAAGCACCAAAGTGGTGCATTTAGTTCAGACCACACAGTTTTAAGCAACATGAGAACTCATTTCCTTATTTTGATTCTCCATGTGGCAGGCTATGTTTTGCTTTCCACTATAGAATAAGTTATATAGAAGTCCCTGCAACAGACGCTATTTTCAGAACACGAACATTTTATATCATCTGGTGAACAACTGCAGTAGTCAGTGGGTTAGATGGAAACATCCAGTAGTTGTTTCCTAATGATAACATACTTACCATTTGTTCTATGGTAATCACAGTTGCAGATGACTGAATTACATTTTCATGCCTATGGTAAATATTATCTTAATGGGATATAGCATCAAAAAGGGAATCAGCGGGATGAAAGTGAAAGATGTGATGTGGTAGGGTTAGGTAGGTTGCTTTCAAGGAAAACTTGTTGCAAAACATCCACACTAATGGTTAGTTAACACCTCCTGACTTGTCTTTTGTTTCCTTTGTCTTGTGTAGAGAAGTATGAAGTGGGGAAACGTGTCAGGAATGCTAAGAGTCTTACAAACTGTGATGAATATTGAGCATGCCTTTTTGGTTACAGCACAGCAAAAATCATCTCAACAGCTGCACTGAGGCATATACATGCATGCAAACCCAGGGAAATACAGAGGGATGTGCTTTATTATGCTCCCCTTCTTTTGAAACCACTGCGCTTTAGATGCTTTTCCTACTCCTGAAGGTATGACTAACAGCAAGGATGTTCAACGGACAATGAACCAATCTAATTAACAGCCTCAGAGGAAAATAAACTCCTTCTGGGTACAGAACTTCCAATGCAATCATATTTTCTGACCTGTTCTTAAACAGGGGGATATTTTTTTTTTTTTTTTTTTTTTTACACCTTATGCTTTTTCAGGTTTTGATTTCATTGCCAGTCACCTCTCCATCTTTCAGAGCTTCCCACTGCACACGACCTTTTGCAGAAAGGAAGAGCAGCAATTCTGATACATCACCATGCTGTGTCTCAAGGTGCAGAAAGATTTCATTATCTGTTCCATACCAGTTTATAAACCCTGATTATTCATCCAACAATATGAGTGGAGCTTCAGAAATGCGAGAGATCATATCACAGACCTTACGTTCATTAAGTCTCATTTTATTGTAGCATTTAATTTGGTTTTTTACTTACTTTTGCCAGCTAGTGCTTAAACTGCCTCATGTAAGACTTCTGTATCACTTCAAATGGAATATCACATATATCTTACAGTCTAGATGTACAGATTCTAAAATCTCCAAATACTCAAGAGATACGAGAACAGCGATTATAGAATAGCTCGGGCTCGAAGGAACCTTCAAAGATCATCTAGTCGGGGCAGGAACACGTCCACTGGATGAGGTTGCTGAAGGCCCCATCCAACCTGACACATCAAGGTCAGGGTGGGCCGGTCATACGCAGCTTCCCACAGCTTGAACCGCCCGCGGGGACCCCCAGCACCACCCCGCTCCCGCCCGAGCCCCGCACACACCCGGCCCTCCGGGCCCCCCACAGCCCCGGTACCTCGCGAGCCTCGCACTCCTCACAGCGGCGGTAGCCGCCGCCGCCTTCCCGCTCTTTAAATCGCCCGCGCGACCGCCCCGCTCCCGCCCCCACAGCTCTCGCGAGACCTGCCGCCCGCCGGCCGCTTCTGCACGCGCACAGCTCGCGGCGGGGGGAGGGGGCGGAGGGGCGCGCTGTAGCCTCACACGCCTCAGGGCTGGCGGCTTAAGCTCTAGGACTGCACCCTGAAGGGTAAGTGTCACATTCATCGCGTTAGTTTCCCTTTTAACGGTTAGTATTGCATTCGTATAAAACGCAGGCGGATGAAGCAGTATGTGTTTATTTTAGGCCCCTCTAACGTGCCCAGTAGCACAGTATGTCACCCATCAAAGCTGCAGGGTGTGGTGTGCTCCACAGATTTTTGCTGCAGGCTCTACAAAAACATATTTCCTTCTAATTTTTCATTGCACAGTTGAGTAACTAACTTTACTTGGAGTATTTCTGTAAAAGCTCTTCTGAAGCCCTGTGCCTGTGTCAGTGGAGCCATCTTTAGCAAAGAGGAACTACCACACGAGTCAAGAGCATGAAGTTTCTTCACAGATCTCTCTCACGCCTAGAGTGAAACATCCCTGGGATGAGGCACACGGGGACAGTTCAGGCCTCGTCCTGTCCCAGAGGAATGATACACCCGTACCTCCATGAACTGCTAACTGGCAGCAAGAGAAAGAAACGGGGGGGATCATTAGCCTTCATCTGCTAGTAGGTCCCTTTTTTTTTTTTTTAACCATTAAAGAAATTACAGCAGTCACAAAACTCCAAAGGCATACATGAATTCTGAACAGGAAACTAGTGGACCACACACAACACCCATCTGCTTGTAATGAAGTGAATTATCACTGATCAGGAAGAAGAGAACGCATTAAGAGGAACTGTTTCACTTCTACAGAGATATGTCATGTTATTACCAAGCCCTTTTGAGAAGCAGAAGCCTTCCTCACAGAGCTGTACAACGTCTCACAATCACAGGCCCTTGTATGGGACCATAACCACCTTAATACCTCCTGGGGGGGGGGCAGTAGGGCTGAACCAAGCAATCCAGGAGACTTCTGGTATGAGTTTGAGGGGTAGGGGCAACCTGGAGAGTACCAATCATGACTACAGTGCTCTGTAGATAGAGAAATCACAGGACAGGGTGGAGAGAGCACTGAAGAATAACCTTAGAGTAAGATGATGATGCAAAAGTACACTTGTCTGAACATATACATTTATATTCCTAGGAAACAGGCTGAACCAAATAAACTATAAGCTTGCTATGAACTCCTATTTTCAGAAAAGTCTAATTAAAAAAGCTAACATAAACAGGACTTATTAGTACTAATTTCAATTAGTGCTCTTAAAAGCTTTACAAACTTTTTTATCATATTAGAAAGGCTTAATGTAACAAGTTCTTACTGATTCTGTCCCATTTACTCCATAAAGAATACTGGATGTTACTGTAGGTGATGCTGGTTGAGTGTTGAGCTATTGTAAATAGTCAAGAGAAGAAGGATCTATACCAGACAAAGTTCAGATAGGAATACCCCACTCAATGTAGCGAGCAGCAATATACAGAAAAAAAATCACTAGTCACCCCTGTGAGTTGATGAATGAGGAATATCAATACAACTCATTTATAAAATAAAAAATTGCATAGTTGAATTTCTGTTCCCTTCTAACATGAAAAATTTTTGGCATACAGGTCAAGTTTTGATTCATAACATTTGAAGTCAGAGCTGTATACTTTGTAAACCTAACTCAGCCTCATGCATGACAAAGAACTTCAGAGTTTTGCCATGCACTATACAAAAGGCATCTGTATTTATGTGTCAAATAACAGAGAGCATGTTGCATCCTTAAAGTTGTTCAAAGGCTAAACTACTATCATAGCGTCTACATCTTTCCTGTTGTTTGAACTTAAGTTTTACTTTTACTTGGGGGTCTTGTTCCCCCTTTTTTTTCTGGCTTAGAAGTGATCTCCCTACAGTGGTATTAGAAGACCATCATCAATTCATCTTAGGCACACACAAACTATGTAGACTTAAAGCTCCTTACTTCTACTCATGTTTTTTGCAGGCCTTTACTAATTCTTTTTGCTCTTTTCTGCATAGATTTCAGCATGGTCACATTTTTCCAAAAATGGATTTGCAATTAGAGTAACCATCTCTCTCTAACACAAGATACACATACAGTTTTTCTAAATTGCAACTTACTTTTCTTGCAGATGGATAAATTACTGCATTTGACAACAAATGCTTTGTAAATATTCATTTAGAAATACAATGAGAAGTCAAAGTAAAATAGATTCAAATGCCTTTTGGTATGATAAGAGGAAAAACAGAAATTTAAATCAATATTTAAAAAGTTGGTTTTGCAACACATCCAATCTACATAAGGGTACCAAATGCCAGACCCCACTAGCATTTTACAGTGGAATAACTGATAAGGAGATTCTGTAGGAGACCCAAAAAATTGCCATTCCATAAGCCATGACAGCTGACAGATAATTACTTTGTAGTGTTCACCTCAACATTAAATATTAAATGCAGAAATGAGGACAGGAACTGAATTTGTAGCAAGAGACTAAGCAAAAGTATTAGAAATATATCCTAATCATTCGGTTTCCCTTTACAGTACAAATTACTAAAACCATAACTAACTCTAGAAATAGCACTAGGCATTTTGCTGAAATAAATCACATGCTTATATGTGGATGAAACAACACGATCATCCTACCTCTGGTTGCCTCAAAAGGAACTTTCTTCTCAGGCAAGACTAAGAAGGTTAAGCTTATGTAAGTAGCACTCAAGCAAAATCATATCTCTCACTGTGGGAAGGCTGGAGGCACAACATTCTGAGAGGGAAGTCGCAGAATTTATTCCCTGCCTCACTCTGTTACAGCTTGGAATTAGCACCTGAAGGCATAACCTGCAATACAATAACAATTACTGTCAAAGACTAATCCTTGATCCTTGAGGCTTATTCATATCACAGAACACTTTTGTTCTCCAAAGTTTTTGCACCAGGAGACAAACTGCAGAGATGAAGTTGAAGGCTTACAGTTGGTTTTGGAAGAAATGCCGGAAACATTACTGGTTTCTCATATTCAGCTGGGGAATAAGGTAACATTTGTAGATGATGCATTGGCATTGTAGATGCCAATGTGACGCCCGTCTACAAGAAAGGCCGGAAGGAGGATCCTGGGAACTACAGGCCTGTCAGCCTGACCTCTGTTCCAGGGAAGATTATGGAGCGGTTGGTTTTGAGAGTGCTCACAGGGCATCTGCAGAACAGCCAAAGGATCAGGCCCAGCCAGCATGGGTTCATGAAAGGCAGGTCCTGCTTGACCAACCTGATCTCCTTCTATGACCAGGTGACCCGCCTAGTGGATGAGGGAAAGGCTGTGGACGTTGTCTACCTGGACTTTAGTAAAGCCTTTGACAGCGTCTCCCACAGCATTCTCCTGGAGAAACTGGCGGCTCGAGGCTTAGACGGGTTTACTCTTCGCTGGGTGAGGAACTGGCTGGATGGCCAAGCCCAGAGAGTTGTGGTGAATGGCGTTAAATCCGGCTGGCGGCCGGTCACGAGTGGTGTTCCCCAGGGCTCGGTTCTGGGACCAGTCTTGTTCAATATCTTTATAGATGATCTGGATGAGGGAATCGAGTGCTCCCTCAGTAAGTTTGCAGATGACACCAAGCTGAGTGGGAGTGTTGATCTGCTGGAGGGTAGGAGGGCTCTGCAGAGGGATCTGGACAGGCTGGATCGATGGGCAGAGGCCAACTGTATGAGGTTTAATAAGGCCAAGTGCAGGGTCCTGCACTTTGGCCACAACAACCCCATGCAATGCTACAGGCTTGGGGAGGAGTGGCTGGAGAGCAGCCCGGCGGAAAGGGACCTGGGGGTGCTGGTTGACAGCCGGCTGAACATGAGCCGGCAGTGTGCCCAGGTGGCCAAGAAGGCCAACAGCGTCCTGGCCTGTATCAGGAATAGTGTGGCCAGCAGGAGCAGGGAAGTGATTGTGCCCCTGTACTCGGCACTGGTGAGGCCGCACCTTGAATACTGTGTTCAGTTTTGGGCCCCTCACTACAAGAAGGATGTTGAGGTGCTGGAGCGTGTCCAGAGAAGGGCAACGAAGCTGGTGAGGGGTCTGGAGCACATGTCTTATGAGGAGCGGCTGAGGGAACTGGGGTTGTTTAGTCTGGAGAAGAGGAGGCTGAGGGGAGACCTTATCGCTCTCTACAACTACCTGAAAGGGGGTTGTGGCGATGAGGGTGTTGGTCTCTTCTCCCAAGTAACTAGTGATAGGACAAGAGGAAATGGCCTCAAGTTGCGCCAGGGGAGGTTTAGATTGGATATTAGGAAAAATTTCTTCACTGAGAGGGTGGTCAGGCATTGGAACAGGCTGCCCAGGGAGGTGGTGGAGTCGCCATCCCTGGAAGTGTTCAAAAAACGTGTGGATGTGGCGCTTCAGGACATGGTTTAGGGGACATGGTGGTTCTGGATTAATGGTTGGACTTGATGATCTTAAAGGTCCTTTCCAACCTAGTGATTCTGTGATTCTGTGATTCTATGATCCCAAAGCATGTGACTATACCAATTTACCAGCATTATGGGAAATAGATGTTATACCATCAGGATAGAATAGGAAGTTGGGAAGCAGCTGACCATAAAACCCCCAGACTTTTCTATTTGGGGGGGTGGGGTATTTTTTTTAAGCATTGGTTAACATATGGTAACCAAGCATCATGACTTTAAAGATAATTTAACAAATATTAACAAATAGTTGCTCTTAGATGTAAGTTATAAAACTTTTGATCTAACTTTCAAAGCAGGAAAATACAATCTAGATGAAAATAACAAAACCCAGAATCTTTCATCTCTCTAACTCTGCAAGTCAGTGGCACCAAATGCATGTCAGTAATTCTGAAAAACCCGGACAAAACCACCCCTGCTCCTTATAGTGACTCTTACCAGCTCAGATAATGAGTCAACTCATCTTGAAGCACTGCCTATTTAAATTTATCTCTCTCTTCAAATGCCATCAGTTTTATGGCAACGATCTACTGCAACATTCTTCCATGACAAATTCAGTCATGGAAAAGTCATATTGGTCAAAGATACGCCAGGGTCACCTCAGGATCTGACCCAGAGCCCACTGAAGGCAGTATCCGATTTCCAAAGGCTTTGGATTTAACTCACACAGAGAAAATGAAGTGTATAGAGTATTACGTCAGGTAATCTTAAGGAATAGGTTAAGGAAGGATACATTCA
Source organism: Phaethon aethereus (assembly GCF_964289735.1). Taxonomy (NCBI): domain Eukaryota; kingdom Metazoa; phylum Chordata; class Aves; order Phaethontiformes; family Phaethontidae; genus Phaethon; species Phaethon aethereus. The sequence continues at coordinate 15,697,277 of NC_138591.1, forward strand.
TCTCTACCACTGAACAAAATAAACGAGGGGTAAAAATATGTCAGAAGTAACTTTAGTAGGTGTTTGTTAGGCCCTCTGTCATAATCCAAACTGAAGTAAATTACAAGGGCCATTATCTTCAAACATGTATTCTTTATCTTTTAATCCTATTAACAGGAAAAACCTGTTTCTTGGGTTTCTGCATTTCTCAAATACATGTTTACTTTTAATCCTGAATCTCAATTTATATTCACAATAGAACAATTTGATTGTTCAAGTGAACATTTACAATTTAACAATTACATATAGCTTATGCCACTTTGCTGTAAAACTGTTTCTTCAAAGTAGTAAAATTATTACTAAGAATCATTATGATGTTTTGTTTCTGGCAAAAATACTCTTTTTTAACATTGAAATCTGTACTTTCTGATTAAAACAGTACTTTCATCACAAATTTTTGTAACCAAATTCATTTCCAGTTTATGTCAGCCAAAAAATTTGGCTACTTCATCTGATTATAGTATATTAGCACACAGCTTTGGTTTCACTTGGGAATTCTTCTTGAGAAAAATAATGGGTCATTTTTCAGACAAGCACAATAGAGTCAGCTAAGACTAAAAACTGAAATAGAAGATATACCCTTCTTTTCCATCTTTTGAAGTGTTCTCAAAACATTTACCGGCCATATTGATGATCAACTTAAACTTTTTCGTCTCAATCTGATTACTTCGTTCACACTGTTTCAGAGATTACCCTGAAAATAGATATTTTAGCCATACCATTCAGCAAATGCCAAGGGCTCATCTTCATAACATCACTGCTATGTGATTACTTCCTTATGTATTTCCACAAGTAGATGATTATACAGCTTACTATAAAATCCACTTATTTTGCTAATACCAAAGGGAATTTTATTGTCATAAGAACCTACAATGCATTTTTATCCATTGAGTTTACAAAAAAACAATGGGAAAGAAAGTGTCCATATTCCATTCTCACAGCAGATGTAATTAATTATAAATCTCAGGACAGACTGTTGTACAGGCTTGGAAATCTCTGTGACACTTCAAAACCATTGCACTTGCTGGTTTGTGATACTGCAAAACAAACAAAAATTGTTTGGTATTCAAGTTCCATTTTCATGGTTTTGTTTATGCATTTATTCTGCACTCAGTGTTTTCTGTTTTTCTTACTATTTGGCTTAAAGGATAGGTTTGACAAGGATTAAGACAGCTGTGTTTTGAGCCTTGCCAAGTGTCCTCATATTAAAGTACTTAGACTTGATCCACTATTGTATTGCTAGTCCACCATGAATACTAGGATAGCTAGCTGTCACCATTCCTCTTGTTATAATTTAAATTTTTCCTACCAGTATCTCCCTATCTGCCTCCACATCCCAACACAGCATCTACTTCTAGTTTAAATGCTGTCATGAACAGTCTTATTTCTGTTGCAAATTGAATGGCCAAGGTTTGGGCAGGGGCACTGAGGCTGGAATAAATGATGACCTGAACAGAATCATGTTTTGCAATGAGCTGTATCTTTTATAAAGGTAATGCCACACTGTTACAATTCTGAAATAAGGATCCTTGAGCAGCCAGGTATGCTTTGAATACATTCAGGTCATGATACTTTTAAAGACACATACAGCTGTCTCACTATTATAAAACTTAAGCTGATCAAAACCAAAAGATTTTTCATCATTTTCAGGTATTGTCCACCAAGTTTGATTTTTCAGAGTTCTTTGACAACAGAAAGGGACTACACAAACCCAGAGGAGATGGAAGTCTAAAGAGAACATTAGAGTTTAAACCTGCCTAATACATCCTCTGGCATTTATGCTGCACCTGCCTGGAAACACTGTTTACTGGTCCTCATTGGACACCGTATCAGTAACGCCTTTCTATCTACATATCACAGCCAAGTCCCATCCATTTGCTTGAACAAAGTGAAGGGAATGCTAATTTACTGTACAGGAGTCCCACATTCATTATTTTCTACATTCTGTCTGAAGCTGTTCCTTATTTCATGAGCACGATGCTATCTATGCAGCGCTTAATCATTCCTCTCCCTCCAATGACTTCACTTTAAAGAATATTCAGAGTATTTCCACTCACATACAAAATAATTTCCCCAAATCTAAAAGAAAAATAAATAAAAATAAAGCCACCAAATTATAAAACCAACCAGGGCCTGAGAAGCTGGCAGTTTCTCTTTAACGTTTTCAGTAATGTATTCATTGATTAAAGTATTTCATACTTAATTCTGTGCAATCAGCAGAATTACCATTACTCATAGCATCACTCATCATGAATCAGAAAATGCTAAGGCTATGAAAAGATTAAATTTGTATTGGCTTTTAAGCCTTAATACTAAAATAAACACTTCAGCAATAAACATTTCAGCTAAGTGGCACTGCAGTCTTTTCCATAATCTGAGGCAAAGTAAATGCTCATGAACTGCTTTCAGGGATTTTGTCCATGTATTAGAAAGAGTTGGAATTGCAGAAATTTCTGTTCATCTGCTTTTACATTAGAACTGACAGTCATAGCAATTTTTCCCAAAGCTTAAGTCTCTCAATTCCATTCCAGTAATAGATGTCTGTACTTTTAACTTACCCTTAAGTGAGTTTATAAAGCTTTTAAAAAAAAATCTGCAAGTACTAAATGCATTCCTATTTTTACTTTTTGCCTGCCTGCCAGAAAGAAAATCTGCCCAAGTTACTTGAGTGAGGACTTGCAAATTTTATATTAAAACATTCATTCAGCATTTTATAGCAGAGCATTTTAATCATTTTAAGTTTTGCAGACAAATACACACTAAAGGAATTTTAAAATAAAACTGTAGAAATAGCCTCAAGCAATCTAAGTTATTTATGTCCCATTTGATATTAAACTATCTGATTATTTCTCAGAGCCTGGTACCAGGAAAATCTCAGACTTAACAGGTATGCTAGAAATGCAAATATGTAACAAAAACTGCGGTTTGAAGCAATGCTTCATCTATATCAAAATCAGCAACAGAAGACTCAGATATAGAAGCCTCTGTCTGCATAGGTGGATACATATTTCTGCTAAACCATCTACCATGTGCCCTGTGCTGTAGGTGTCCCAACCCATGCCACACAGCCATTGGGTTTCAGACAAATGGAATTTTTGCTGTTCACATCAACAGTATTAGAATTAAATCCTTAAGATGAGAAATTAGTTTAGGACATCAGTGAAGTCCTAAAGAAGAACTGCAGTGCAGCTCTGTAAGCATAACAAGAAGCTTTACTCTTTCCATTTCCCTGACATGGAAAATAGAAAAAGAGAATACTCTCATATAATAGGACTATTGTCTAGGTTATTTTCCAAATTTTTCCAGAATTCATTTCTCAATTCTAGTCTAACCTTATTATTTCAATTTCCAACAATAAAATGTTTACGAGATGGAGTGCATACATTCTTTCTAATTATTTTATAATTACCTAGTTTGAAATTAATTACATCCTCAGTCAGGACAACCCAGTTTGCTACCACTAGTTTACCTCAATTATTAAAATGGATTTAATTGATTTTCAATGCATTACTCAAACACAAATATAGATCAAGCCTGATGTTTTCCTTTTACAAGAGAAACCCTTACTGCTTATGATTTGCATAACTTTGTGAAGACTTTTCTTCGTTAAAAATCATGACAGCAAATTTTAAATGGACTTGCTATTAACAAAATGGCTTGCTTTTTTTTTTTTTTTTAAACATTCCAAGCTCAAAGCCCTATCTTGCAAATAGCCAAGTACTTTCAGCTAAGCTTGCCAACAGTGTTAAAGTATCACCTTTCCTTCCCAGGGGTTTTCAGCTTTTTCCATTTGTGGAAAATAATAAACTTTCTAGTGGAGAGAAGGTCCTTGTATAGCAAATATAGCACAACTACAATTTCTGTAGCTTGCTGTACAGCAGCCTGTGGACCAAATCAAAAACATTTCTTCAGAAATCCAGAAACATGTAACTTTGTTTTCTAACTCCCTGGGGGAACAAAGCAATACTCAGGTGGAACCCAATCCCAATGTCCAGCTCTGTTGACTACTCAGATAAACACCATTAAATTAATTTGGCTTTATTATTCCAAAATTCTCATTTCCAAAGTGCAGATAATTTATGAAGCACACAGAGATCCTGTGATGAACAGCACTGAAAAAGAGGTAAGTGCTACTATTGATGAATTACCTGTGGCAACAGATCCGTAAAGACAACAACAGAATTTAAAAAAATCCAAAGCTGACTCTAGAAACAGTACTCCATTCACCAGGATTTGCATTAGTACTTTGATAACAAGTCCATCAAACTCTGCATTTCTTTAGAGGGAACAAAGAACAGCTTGTCTCCACAGTCTATTGTAATTACCACCAAACTGCACAGGAAACTTGGCAATTTCGAATTTCATAACACTCGTGACTGACATTCTTAATTAATACTATTGTTTTTCTCCTCTGGCTGGATTTCCTGAACGCCAACCTCCATAGCATACACTAAAAACTGGCATTAAAGAAAACAACATTAATGTTAATCTCTAGCACAAATACATTAAATGCCTCAGTAAAGCATACAGGAAAAGACAGCCTTCCTATAAATAGTGGATCATTGCAGTCTAATAATCTTTATCCTCCCACACTAATAAGATGATAATCTTTCTCCTCTTGTCTCCTTGCCACTGAATTTCAGTGCTGCAGTGGCTCAAGTGCATTACCAGCTCTTCTTGTCATCTTGCTTTGAAATTTGTAAATGAAAGAACCTTCCAAAAGAGGAAAGCAAAAATGGCTTAAAGATACAACGCAGAACACACTGCTCTGTTAGTCCTTGATCAATCCTGATACCAATTCTTTCTCCTCCTTTTTGTCATTTCAGTCTAGATCTAAGAACAAGAAAATTCGTAAAGTTCTATATTTGGTTCATGTTGGTTCACTCGGGGCACATCTCTAATCTGCACTAGCAATCACAGATCTCCAGAGTATCCCAAACTAACCCCAGAAGCAGAATCAGCATATTCAAAAGCAACATCAGCACCAAGCTGACATCTCTCCACACTTCATTTATGAGCAGAGCTGGTATTTATTTCTGCATAGTGCTATACTGAAGTATAGCTATAAGAATAGTAACTGTTACCAATTTCAAGGCCAGAGATTGTATGGCAAGATAAAAATATTTTATTCATTTCATTTGAGAAATACTAAAGTTGCATTTTTACCTTTCATTTTTGATGCCATTGGGGAAAGTAAGAAGGATAATATGAAAAGCAAATGGATTATTGGAGGTGATCTGAAAAATATTTATAAATACTATGCTGATTTGGCCTCAAACGGGCTAAAAAACATTGAAGTTGAATGCAAAGCTATCCCACAGACCCAAGATATCTTAGTTCACTCATCCCCAAGGCTGGTTAAAACAAGAGTCACCTTGCTGAAGTTTGGATGTAGAAAACCATCTTAACTTGATGTGGCCAAGATCAGTTGGAAATCAGCTAAGTTGGGTTTAATTTCCCACACAGTACCTGGCCTGCTGGAAGTCTAATACCTTTAAGTTTTAGATCCAAAATTTGAAATACTGATTTTGATAGATGTAAACTGAAATAAAATAAAAAACTGTGTAGCAGTGACTGTATTGTACTGTATAATCTATATGTTGGTCAAAAATATTTGAAGTAAAATACTCTACATACAAATTACATTGACAAGCCTTGTCAAGATACAGAAACATGGAGATGATACACTTAACCACATGTATTCCTTAATTTGACAGTTCTTCAAGGCTAGATCTGTGGTCACAGATCTCCCAGTTAGAGACATTTGATACAATTTTTATGTCTGTCTCTGAATTCATGATCTAAAGAGTTAAATTTCTAGCTACAGTGAACTGGAAAGGACTGGTAAAACATTTCAATAGAGTTAGAGACTTTAGTTTAAACTTTGGATGGTGGAAGTGTGTATGGAAATCTCAGTGTCTTCTGTTTCTAACTCTTTAGACTGCTTTCAAATTTCTCACTTCCATGAGAACCAACAAAACCAAAAATAGACTAGCATGGCTTAGAAATGACATTCAGAAATGGATGCAACCGTTGGAATCTGTTCTGCAGTACTATTCAGTGAAACTAATGTATGTATGATTGATTGCAAAATCTGTTCTTTTGTAGATTGTGCAGAAAATGTGGGTGTTTTTTCTCCTAGCCCATGAAAATGCTAAAGATATCCAAACGCGTTTGCCTACTGAGTCTCCGTAAAATGTCAAAATTTTCAGTGCTCTGAATTTGTCAGTTTAAGTCAATCAGTATGCTTTGTTAAATAGTTTTGATATGCTTTTGACTTACAGTTCACTTTTTCTTTTTTTAAATGTATATCTAAATTGAACTGAAATTTCAAAATAGAATAATTAAATCAACTTAGGGGAAAAAAAACCAAAAAAGTGACAATTTGAAAATATATAGAGTAGATGCTTTCCCCACTTCAAAGACTTTTCTTTACAGTGTTCCGAGTTGGGAGCACTACTGTAGTAAGTTGTCTATTACTTATGGTTTCAAGTTCTGTAATTTGTTATTTTTTGTTAAAATGGCTTTAAAAAGTTTTCTAAACATGTCTTTTGCTTCACTTCCAAATCATATAAGGAAGTAGAAAAGTGCCATATACACTTAATCCTACATCATATTTTAGCAGGTAACCAAAACAACCACACAGCCCTCTGCTCACCTGCACCCGCCCCCAGCAGGATAGGGGAGAAAGTCAGCAAAAAAAAAAAATAGAGCTCTTGGGTTCAGATAAAGACAGTTTAAGGTAGGGGAGGGGAATAACGATAAAAGAATATACAAAACAAGTTATGTACAGCACAGTTGCTCACAACCTGCTGACCAATGCCCAGTCAGTTCCTGAGCCACAGCATCTCCCTGGCCAACTCTGCGCATTTCTATACTGAGCAGGACATCATGTGGTCTGGAATATCCCCATGGCCAGCCCAAGTCAGCTGTCCCGGCTGCACCCTGCCCCAGCCCTCCATGCACCCCCAGCCCTCTGAACAGTCCATTACTGCTTAGCAACCACTAAAAATATCAGTGTGTTATCAACAATATTTTCATCTCAAATCCAAAACAGAGCACTATATCATCTCTCAGGGAGAAAATTAACTCCATCCCAGCTGAAACCAGGATATCCTAGTAACTGTGTTATCCAAAACCTTGCAAATATCAAGCAGAGCATCCGTCTACAGATTTTGAACACTTTTTATCACAAGGTCATTCAGTCAGTACAACATTCAAAGACCAAAAGCCTGTGCATATCAGGAGTCTTTTTTTCATCTGCAATGTCATCTTCATCAAAGTCTGCAAGGAGCTTGGAAGAAGCTATACTCCCCTGGTAGCCCTGTGTTTCGTGGTGTGTCATTATAGAAATGCTTTTATCAGGAAAAGTGTCACAAATTTCTTTATGAACCCCATCAAATTCTGTGCTTTGGTATTAATACATTCCTAGAAACCTTAGCACTGCTTCAATATTTCTCTTGTAAAACTTTGACAGGCTTGAGCATGCGGCAGTTCTAATGATCTTTGTCTTATCCTTTCCACCTCATGACACATTTTACCCATATATTTCTCTCTTGATATTGCCACATCCACAGCCCCTTTTCTGCAAATTCCTCTGAAAAAGTCAGTGCAGCTGGCAGCAGCCTCTCTCTTTTCTTATTCTTTTGTATGTGCTATGGGAGATGTACTTCTACATGGCAGAGACAGACTGTCCCTTAAGACCTCTTTGGTGACTAGATCACAACAAGAATGACACATGTAACACTAGGGACAACAACATATATTTTCATTGAGTTCTGGAGAAAGTATTTATAATGCAAAAGCATTCTTTTTTTATTTCGTTGAGGCAGAGACCACACTCTACCCCAGGATTTATTGGCTAAAGGACTTCAAGACAGTGAAATGCAAATTAAAAAAAAGTTAAAGCGTAATACCAGCAATGAAACAAAGCATTAAAGACAACAACAAGAAGCCATCACTGTTTCAGCATCTGCTCCTTTGCCCTTTCTGCTTTTCTCTGGTCTTCTCCTGTTTTTGTTTCCTCCTTTCCTGTAATTGTTCTTTCTAACATTATTCCTTTCACTTATTCCAGCAGGATTTTTAATGCATTTATCCAAAGCTATATGAAGTATATGCTTTTTTTTTTTTTAACCTTTTGTCTTTTCTCTTTTAATATAATGGACCGTAACTGTATATATGAAAAATACCTTTAGGTCAATGCACAGTGTTTTCAGCATTGCATTAGGAAATGTCCTTAGCCAACAGATGCCTGGGGAAGAACTGCAAAACTATGGGAAAGGATATCATGTGGAAGGATGTGAAATTCCAACCTAGACAAGTGTTTTACATGAGAAAATAGGTTCAATAAAATAAGAAACTATTCTGGGAATACAACAATTTTTCAGGAGAGTATTTCACTGTTAGATGAAAATAAGTAAGAGGAATAAGAGAAGGTTACAATTTTCAGAGAAAACTATTGTTTCTCAATATTACAATGCTAGTTGCATAGAGAAGAGATGTTGGAAATTCACAGGCCACTGGTACTCCCTTCCATAAGGAGGCTGCTTGGATTAGACTGGACTACAGGTAAACCTGTTCTAACTCCAGGTAGTTAGATAGCACTGCCAGGTGACAAAAGGATTCCAGTAAAGATCAGCGCATATCTGAGCTGATTTTTAAACTTTCTTGCTCCATGTAAGAAAGCAAGTATAAAATCATGCTTATTTCCAATTAGAAATCAGGATTTAGAAGCCCAGTCAGTAAATGGATGTAACTCTGTAGTTAAAATGTCTATCTAGCAGTCACATTAACAGTAGACTTCCCAAAACAGTAATCATGGCACAGTAATTAGCACCTTTTCTCAGGGACACTGCAAACAACCTTAGAAATAACCAGCAGAAAGCAATGAAGCATGAAAAATATGATCCTTCAGATGAACACTGCCCTAACTCAGTCTCATTTGTAAGCTAAAAGTGTACCATGTGGATTTTTTTATGTAGACTAACATTTAAAATGCTGATACAAGTGGCACACGGGGAAACATGTACTTTTAAACACACAATGGCATTCTAGAAACGCAGAGAAGTTACTCACAGTTCTTTTGGTAGGTATGTATTGAACCTGACCTATGTGTTAAAAGCAGTATCTGCCACACAAAGTCATGTTCAGGGTGAAGCTTTGCTCAGGTTTAACTAAACCCTCCAATTTCTTGCCTACTGCACTTGACACATTTGCAGATCATGTATTAAACTGCTGCTTCCATTTCAGAAGGCTAGTTGCAATTCTGTTTTCATTTGCCTGGACTTAGGTGCAGCAATACATGTGATCAGCTTGGTACCTCTCCTACTATACATTATTACTTCGTATTATCATCTTTTCAGCTATACCCCATTCATTTCCACCTCATCCACCCTTGCTTGCACTGTTTATGTCTCAGGAGATAATTTGTGACGATTTACAGATGTTCACTCTATCACTTCATCTTCAAATAGTAATTTTGAGCATATTCTCTGCATTGTGTATGTAAAAAGTAATGAACCATAATAGAAAACATATGTTAGTTCTGAATACAGCAAAGAGTTGAATAGAAGTTCACAACCTGACAGAAAAGATAAAAAAAAAAAAAAATCAAAGTACTATGAAAATTACTTAATGGCACAAAAAAATACTTGTAAAAACCTACACAGTAACTACAGTATTGTGTAATTATACGTTACTGTGCACTTCAGGACAAATATGCATCTTAAAAATGAAAAAATGGTTCCCATGTCTATTTTAGATCCAATGTTCTTATGTGAGTGTCAGTTATGATAATACAGGCTGATGGTCAGGTCTGAACCGTCATCACGTTCAACAGTGTTTGCTTCAGAAGGCTCCATTGTGTGATATGACAGTTAAACACTCTCTGCTCTCATAACAACTGCACTTTGGGGAAGAATTGAGCTTTTAAGAGCTACCCATTTAATAGATCCCTTTGAAGGTGTCTATTTCTAAAAAAAAACTCTAGAGAGAAGCAATTGTGTCGATAGGGATCATTTCTTCTATGTTCAGCACCATTGAAATCTGTGCTGCCATGGGAATTCTGGTTCTTCATGGCTAATCACAAGGGCAGCAGTAACATGAGTCTCTCTATTCGTGAGAAGAGACTGTTAATCCTCAAGCATTCAATGGCTTGACTACCTTGAGAGCCAGAAAGAAATGCATTCAGGAATTCAGTACCACAAACTAGGAGACAAAATAGCTATAGCTCCTCATTTCCACTTGCAAAAAATAAAACTATAGGAAACCCCTAATTAAGATTCTTCCCCTAAGTGAATAAGTTCATCAAATGAAATAGGGACCACAACCATTAGTAAGTACACATCACAGCCTCTATCATCTGATTGCAAGTGACTCACTTCAGCATATTCCATTCCACAAAAAGAGGCTTCAGCCAACTGCCTGGGCTGATGCACTGCTGTTATCCAGCACTTTGAAAAAGCATCATATTTAATTTTCACCTACAGACATTAAAACAAGCTTTTTAAATGGACTTTGAGGCATCGCTACTGGAAAGTAGGCCAGGTATATCAGGGCATCTAAATGCAGGTCCCTCTCAGGAGGCAGGTTTGAAAATTTTACCCTTTGCACTTTTCTTCACGCCTTTCATACTACATCATAAAAATACACCATAAAATGGTAGAACTGCTTTGAAGACCAACATTTCTGCTCTCTTGCTCATGCATTGCCCAGTAAATAATCACAAATAGTTGTTACTTGTTACTCGTCATATTAATAGGATCATGCCCAGTTCAGGAAAACACTGCAAATAATTATAACTCACAAATCATCACTTCACCCATCCTCATCTTTTCTAAGCCTATTCAATTGCTTTTTTCCTTCTGACTGCCAGCTGCTGGTACAGATGTCACTTCCTGCCAGATGTTTTCATAAACCCCTCAATTAGTATCTACCCACAGATGAGACAGCTATAAAGGTGACTGTACAAATCCAGACTTTGGGAGTACAAGAGGCTAAATGAGATTCTGCTGCTCCCTATACACCAGTCTATCCAATTACTATTTCTTGTAGGTGGAAAAATAATTCATCTGCATCATTCTAACTAAAATAAAAGAATAAGCCAACCAACTACTTTTGAAACAGATGACATGAAATAAAGAGCAATATAGAACTTAACCCTACAGCAAAGAGAGAGATCCTGTAAAGGGAGTTGGGGTGTGGGGGTGGTGGTCATCAGTCCATAACAGCTCTTCTTTTCCTTTCCTTGCTCCTCACACTTTTCCCTGCTCCAGTGTGGGTTGTGACTCCATGGGCTGCAGTCCTTCAGGATAAACTTGCTCCAGCATGGGCTCTTCTCCATGGGGAACCATTCCTGTCAGGAGGACCTGCTCCTTAATGGGGTCTCCAGGGGCTGCCATTTTCTTCAGGTAATATCCACTTGCTCTGGCATGTGGTCTTCTATGGACTCCCACATGAATACATGCTCCACCATAGCTTTGCTGTGCATCAGGGCAATCTTTGCTCCAGCACCTGCAGCACCTCCTGCCCCTCCTCCTGCTCTTACCTGGTTACTCACAAGGCTCTTCTCAACATGGTTTTTTTTTTCCCTTCACTCCTCACTGCTTGTGCAGGATTTTGCCCTTTCTTAAAGAACCCACTGGAACTGTCCGTCTGGCATGGAGCAGCCAGCCTCTCCTTGCCAAGGCCTCCCTTCAGCTCCCAGGCTACCAAAACTTCACGTTGGACACCCACTACAGAGCCCACTCATGCTGTGAGGCTTCTTCTTTCAGTTGTGTACCCAGTTACAGTAACAATATAAACAACCCTAAGAGTAAAGGCTTTTGCTTTGAGGTTTTAGGGAAAGTAGTGTAACTGAAATTAAATAAGAGGTGACAGGCAAGTACAAAATTCTACAACATTCTGTTGCGCAATAAGATATTGTGCTTAGATTCTGATCTTGCTCCTTTTTAAACTGTCATCGCTCTTTGAATTTCTGTGCTACTGTAACACACTGATACCAAGCCTTGTATCATTACAACAATAGCTTTAATAAGGAATGAGGTCTGAAGCATTATCTTTCTCAACATTTGAAAATAGAGATAATTAAGCCTGATTTTCTTCAAAGCCTTCCACCCTCCTAATGAGATCTAATGAATTCAGCATGGAAGATTCAACAACAGGTGCCTTTACATTAGGAGGCCACACTGCACAGCAACAACAGCACCTGCAAGCCTTTTCCTCAAGAATGCTAAAAAAAGGCCTCAAAACTGCCCCCTCCAGCAACAGCTGCCTTGCTAAATAGACAAACAGTATTGTCTAATATTCATAACTTGCACAGGCCCTGACCTCAACCCCAGTGCTGGAGTGTCTATATCTATCACAAGCACCAATTTATTCTCATAACAGACACACTCATCACAATTTTTAGGATCAGGCTTGATACAGGTTGGTAGGACTGGTTTTATCCCTTTGGTTAAGCATCTGCAAGAAAACCTTTACAGGAGAGACTCCAGCTGCTGTTCTGTTGAAGAATATAATGCTCTTCCCCGATCACTGCAGCAGGCACACGGTCCGAGAGGTCACATAACTTTCTCAGTATCACACAGGAAGTCTGAGAAAGAACCAGAAAAAATACTGCATCTCAAGCCAGTCCTTAATCCATGAGGCCGCCCTACTTTTTCAAACTGAATATGTGAGCTCCTTTTCCTACAGTGCAAGACTTAGTTTTTTCACCCCAGTGTTTTCCTCTTTGAGCTCACAGATGTTCCATGAAATATGACTCAGATTCAACTCACAAAATGGGATGAGTTAAGAGACAAGGATCTCGGAGTAAGATCCCCTCACTGTGCATAAGAAATAAAGAACAGAAATTGCCTAGGTCAGTTCATAGGCCCACACCAACAGCTAACTCAGCAATAAGGAAAAAAACCTTTAAGCAATCCCACAAATTCGGAACAGAGCCTCTGCGAGTGGTTCCGCAGCTGTTGGTGCTCTCCTCTATCTTACCTCAATACGAGGCATTTCCTTTTCTGCCTAGGTGATCCTCAGTGTCCAACGGCTCTTGTTCTCTTGTCTCTTACTGTTTTAAACTAAGGAAGGCAATTTCTCAGCATTCATTTCTTCCTCTTAGCAAGCAAATGAACTAGTGAGAACTTGGAGAATTGGACACTCAAAGTATTTTGTTACCCATGACAGCAACACAAGTAAGTCTCTCCTTAGTATGTCCTGAAGAACTTCTGGAAAAAGACAGCTACGGCTGGTCTCACTACTAATTAGGAAAAGAATTATAGTCCTGCATTTTGGTCCCTATCTCTGGGCATAAAATCCCTATAGCTGCAACCTTCTCAAACAACAATAAAAAAACACTCAAACACAAAAGCCAAGCAACTTAAAAGGTCTTTCTCCACTATTTAAATTACCCTAGAACCTCTCAGTTTCCAGCTCCTCTACCTTTCATGCGTTATTTGTCTCCATGAGAGCTATATGCTCTCCTGCTTCAAACTTATGACGGAAGAGAACTCCTCACAGAAATCTGTTCCCCAGGCTCCTATGCCTGTGAGTGCATTAACACAGCCATTTGATTTGTGCTCATCCCTAAGCTGCCCAGCAATTTACCTACCATATTCCCACATAAGGGTTTTACTTCAGAAGATATCCAGCTGTGCTTCAATCTGGAAGTATGTCATTCTTCTCCTTAGAGCACCCAACACATTTCCTGCCCGCCCATGCCTGACTTTTTGTCTTCATCTGCAGAAAGGTAAATGCATAATTATCAAAGATGGTCAAGAGACAAAAAAGATGGAAATTCGTGGTTAGAATCTCAGTTTAGTGATTGTTATCACTAACCATCAGTGCTTATTTTCATGTGCTTAAAGAGGAAACATCTACATGGTGACCTCACGTGATCTGAAGACAATATATTATCTAATAAACGATATTATGTTTAATAAGCTGTAATACATATAACACGTTCTTGGATTTAATAAGTATGCTCTAAATCATAGATAACTCATACTACTCCTTTTATATAAAAAAAATTTAGTTGTCTTAATCGTGACACCCACATAAAAGTAAGACATTAAATATACTCAACTTTCCTAAGGAGAAACACATCCATAATACCCAGAAGACAGACACTCCTCCCCACACTCCTGACCAGAAGACTCTTACTCAGACCATACAAACACCATGAGCAGCATTAGCATTATTGTCCTTGTTCAACTGCTGTGGCACATTCCACTTGCAGCTTCAGTTCCGGAAGGTGCAATGGCTGAGTACAATTAATCAGAGACTGTTTGTTGCAGAAGCTAGTGGAAGAAACAGTGCTAAGCATTTTTCAAAAATGAGTAACAACCCAGATACCTGGCACCTGCATGCCAAGTGAAGCATTACAAACAAATGAGGAGTAATAGACCTTACTGTGCATAAAACATTGTTTTATTTAAAAAGTGCAGAATAAGCAAACTAAAAGTAATCACCCTGAGCACTTCCAACTAAATAACCTTTAAACTTTCTGAGGTCCTACAAAATAACATGATTGATTAGCATCTGTATAAGTCTATAAAGGTGAATGGGACATACGTACTTGGAAATGATACTAGAATTATAGTCCTACCTTCGCTTTGTTACTGTTCAAATACTAAACCATTGAGTTAACTATTTTAATGGTCCAGATCTTGCTATTATGTTTCCTTGGCTTTTAAAGTGCTTGGAGAAATACTGTTCAGGCTTTAGGCAGTTTGCCAAATTAATGTCTGGATACCACCAGGCCTTTCATAAAGAAGTGCCAGTTGTTTCCTTATATTGTACATTATCTAGTATAATTTGTTAGAGGTTCCTCTTGCTAACTGTCACCCTGCTTGGAACTTTAAATAACAAGCAAAAAAAGAACTTTTAAAGGAAATCAAGGCTAATACATACACGGATGGCAGGTTTAGAGCTGGACAACACACTATTTAGAAAGATTAGCAGTTACTGCATTTCCTGGGTAAAATGTTGCCAATTTGCCTATTATTTCCAGAGAGTTGAAGAATCATATTTTGCCATACAACTATGTTAATCCTATGCTAGAAATCAAAATTGAACTTGGATACATTGTTATCTATTTATCAATTTTAGCAGACTGTCACTAACTTCATATTTTCCACAATTTGTGTTTGGTTTGTGGTTTGGTTTTTTTAATCTGCTTTAGTTTCTCGCTAAAGAAGATTAATAGTACCTGTTTTGTCTTTCCATAAACATCCTCAGTTCAAAAATCTTCATTCTTGTGTGTCCTAATATATGGAAAGACTTTAGGGTTTCTTTGGTGGAAATACTCTCAATTTACACTAAGAACAAAGAGGAAATTTATTGGCCACTAGTTCCAGCCACTACATACTTAAATTCCACTTAAAAAAAGAAAATTAGTTCACAGGGACCAGCATCTGGAAAAAAAGATCATAAACAAAGAATTTAGATTCCCCAACTATAGCACTTTTAAGTTAACTCCAAGGACTTGTATTTTTTTTGTGGGTTTATATTCCATACAGGGATTTAGATATAGGCAGAGGAGAGAGAGCTTGAGAGACTAATATTTGCTGATCTTCACAATTCTGAAATTTCAGGAAGTTGAAAAATAAGAATTTTTGGGAGACTGCTATTGTCAAATCCTTTTGCTTATATAAATCATACACTGTAGAGAAAGAAACAAAGTAAAGAAAAATTTTATCTTCCTTTGTTATGAGAAAGTTAAGAGAACAAAAGCATTAACACACCTAAGGCACAATTAAATATGGAAAATGCAAGGCAAGTACACTGAGAGCATAACAGAGTTAAATGGTTATGTTGTAAAACTGACTAATATGAGAGTCTTAGCTATCTTATTTCTCCTAAAATTAAAGTGTATTTTTAGAGGCGTTTTAGAAAACAATACAGTACAATTCCACTGTGAAAGAAGTTAGATATTTAGTAGGCTGACTGACATTAGGAGTCGAATTTGCATTTAGCATACTTTATACATTCTCATTGAAAGGAGTGAAAGCCTTTGTTTCAGAACACAAAAATATCACACTGTGGAAAGAGAGAACAAGACAGTGAAAACAAACGTATGATGGACTGAGAGGTAAACATTGTGCATTATTGTTTATTCAAGCAGCTAGCAGGACTAAATAAGGTTTTCCTAATATCATTACTGCAGTGATTAACATCCTTTTTCACACTTAAAAATCATTCCTGAAGCTCAACAGTTAATTGATATCTCCCCATTATAATTCATTACTCTACATTTTAATTGCAGAAAGCTGCATTTTTTGAACTCTGCACTTGCAAAATAGCAGACGAGTTCTACTCCCTTTCAGCTCTGTTCTACATGGGACCAGTGAACACGGGGGCGTAAGGATGATGAAGTATCCACTCCTAGCCTTCTCTCTCTATAAAGCAAGCAACTCAGACCTACCGTACTACATCTCTGCCTCAGGAGAAAGCAAGTAGCTAGTTTTGAGTTTTAAATAAGGAACCAGAGACAAAAGCGGGATTGTAAAAAAATATTCACTTTCGTTTAGCAAGCGTAGCCAAGTGTTCTTCTGGTTATAATGAAAATGGTGTCTTGAGAGTTTCTGTGCAGTTATAAGATAGCAGAGGTCATCTGAGTTACAGTCCATTAAATCAGTATTTGAGAGAAAATTCCTATAAAATGCAAGAAAGAAAAATGGAGACTAAAGATTGCTGAGCAGATATCAAGAACACTATATTTTGTTTCCAAATACCTTTTTTTGGTTTTGTCAAGCTGCTTCTTGACAGGGAGAGAACAGAAAAATGTTGCTCATGTTTCCTGCTGAGCAGCTACAAGCATTTCTTGGCCTGAGTTTGCAAATAATACAAGTCAACTGAATTCTGCCAATCAAGTTTTTTCTTTTATCATTTTGATACACTGTACTTCAACAACGTCAGCAACCGCAGCATGACCTGTGGCACTGCTTACATATTACATATGTAAACAACAGTGAAAACCACATGCAGTACAATGAAGAAAGTATGTCAAGTAGCCCATAGCTCCACATTTGTAACTAAAGAAAGTTTTGGCATTATTTATTCAGAATTGGAATGTTTATATATTTCCTCTGGCAACTTGGTACTTGCCAAAATCTATAATATAAATTTGGATTTTGTTAAAAACAGAGCAAGTCTGTGTATTGCTAATGGTAGCAATGCATTTTTCTGAGCTAGTAAGTATTCATTTAACACAACTTCATCAAAAAGAATCAAATGCAGAATATCATCATTACATCCTGTCAAATCAGCTTTTACAGTCTCTGCCTAAGGATGACTTCCCTTAAGTAGCTTTGTTCTTTTACTGCAATAATACACAATAGGGCCTAAAAGCCCATATTAACACACTGCTGAAATGTTTTCTGTGCCACTAAAACAACATTTGAAATACCACAAAATTGGCTTTCCTAACCCATATCCAATTCCCCATGCACAAGAAAAAAAGAAACTATTTTACGTATATACACATATGTGCACATCACTACTTTGTGTTGATCAGATACTGGAAAAGCCCTTGGGGCACAGAGCACTGAACTGGTTACTTTTCATTATTTACCTTCCTGTGGCTTATTTGAACATCATAACCTATAAATAAGGGCAACACTTGGGAAAGAAAAACACAGGTTTCAAGAGGTAGCTCTGCTTAAAACCCACAGTCTGGGGAACCTCAGTTGTCATGGTGACAGATATTTCTGAACAGGAAGGTTACTTCATCCTGTATCAGAAATAGTGTGGCCAGCAGCAGCAGGGAAGTGATTGTGCCCCTGTACTCAGCACTGGTGAGGCCACATCTTGAATCCTGTGTTCAGTTTTGGGCCCCTCACTACAAGAAGGATGTTGAGGTGCTGGAGCGTGTCCAGAGAAGGACAACGAAGCTGGTGAGGGGTCTGGAGCACAAGTCTTACGAGGAGCAGCTGAGGGAACTGGGGTTGTTCAGTCTGGAGAAGAGGAAGCTGAGGGGAGACCTCACCGCTCTCTACAGCTACCTGAAAGGGGGTTGTGGCGAGGTGGGGTGTTGGCCTCTTCTCCCAAGTAACTAGTGATAGGACAAGGGGAAACGGCCTCAAGTTGCGCCAGGGGAGGTTTAGATTGGATATTAGGAAAAATTTCTTTACAGAGCAAGTAATCAAGCATTGGAACAGGCTGCTCAGGGAGGTGGTGGAGTCACCATCACTGGAAGTATTCATAATGTGTAGATGTGGTGCTTTGGGACATGGTTGAGGGGGCATGGTGGTGTTGGGTTAATGGTTGGACTTGATCTTGAAGGTCCTTTCCAACCTTAATGATTCTGTGAGTTACAACTAGCTTAAAAGTAATATATGTAAAATTAAAGATTGCCTTTAGTTGACCTCTGTTTCCTGAGCTCTAGGGTCCACACATCAAGTGTTTCTCAACAACTGTGAGGACTAGAAATGAATAAATCTTTATTCTCAATGAATAAAGAAAAAAAAAGCAGAGTATCTTGTAACTGAAGGAACTGTGGCTGTGCATAAAAGGCCCAGATGCTTGAAACTTGCAAACAGAAGTAAACTTCGGTGTTTTCATGGTTGGTAGGAGAGCATCATAAGCTGTATTAGCAAGACCGTGGCCTGCAGGTTAAGAGAAGTGATCTTTCCCTTATGTGCAGCTCTTATGAAACCACACCTCTCTCCATTTTGGGGCTTCCCAGTACAAGACAGACATCAACATAGCAGAGCAAGACCAGCAGAGGCCATGAAGATGGTCAGGGACTGTAGCACTAAGGATTCAGGAGTGACAGAAAACTGAGTTTGTTCAGCCCAGAGAAAAGAAGGCTAAGGGAAGGTGGGGCTCCCTTCAGCTACCTAATGGCAGTGTACAGGAAAGAGAGAGGCTCTTCTCACAGGCTTACAGTGACAAGACAAGAGGCAGACACAGCCTGGAATACAGGAGCTTCTAACTAGATGGAAGGAAAACCAATTTAATCAGGAAGATGCTCAAACACTAGAAGAGAGGCCCAGAGGCTGTAGGATACCCATCCTCTGGGATATTAAACACTCAGCACCTACAGAACTCATCAAGTGAAGAAAAGAATGAATAAGCACATGTAAAACAATCCTTAAAATTAGTATCTGTATATCCTGATAATACTCCGATTCTTTTAGTGTCTTATTTCAGTCAAGAATCAAATCCCAACTGTACCAAATCCCAAAACCAAGAGAACTTCATCACCCTGAAATGCTTACAAGGTAAGGTTACAATAGCAAACTGACTGATAAAACAGGCAGAGAAAAAGAATAGATTAACAATGAAACCACTCTGAACAGACCTAAGCCGTAGTAACATCGCATCATGAGCAACATCACATCCTACACAACATAGCTAATTCATCATGTTATCCAAAGATTCAACGATCATTTCAATATATTGAAATATCTTCAAATGATGACACCTTTGTGCAAGAACATGTTTTCAGAATCAAACTTCAGTGATGATTAAAGACAAAACCTAAAGGTGCACTGGTTAAAGAATCCTGTCATGGCCACATATTCTAATAATAAGGCCGTCAATGGATGTAAATTAAAGGCATAATTGTTCTCACTGAAACCTGTTTAATTTCTGCAGGCTGAGATTCTTTCCCCTGCATGCTCCCTCCTCACATTAAAAAAAAACCCTGTAATTATGAATGCTCTTATTCAAGCAAGCTCTTTTTTCCCCCCACTCCATGGCTGCATATTTAATATTGCAATAGATTAGAAATTACAGCTTTCTAAAAAGCAAAAAAACATGTCCTAAGAACTAGTTCCTCTTCTAAAATGCTAATTTACTTTAGATAAATAGCATTCTTGTCATATGTCAATTTATTCTAAAGAAAAAAAAGAAACCAAAGAAAACAAACTATGCACACACTTGGACTCCAATAATACCAAATTGTACCTTTTGAAAAGCTTTGATTGTTTCCTTACCATGAACTTTTGCCTTTTTGAATTGTTAATTCAGTTAATGGATTCATTTTGCTCTGAAGTTTGCATCATTAAAATTACCAGCCTTACAAGGTCCTCTATGTACAAAACAGTTTGCATATTTTGTTACAAAGGTTGCATTTGACATTGGGAAATAGTAGGATGTCTTGAAAAGGTAGAAATGTAAGAAGCTACATTCGGGCCAATGGTATAACAGTGCTTGTTAGTGTTTCTAAATGAAAACATGAAGAGCTGCATTTTTTTTATTCAATCTGCTGATTAATAAAAAGAAAACCTAAAATAAGTTTACGATCATTGCTTTGTCTTTCAGATTAGCCACAGAGTAGCCAACTAGACTTGCAGAGCTGGAACCTTGTCATACTGTGGCAGCCTCTTCCCGATTTTCCGATTTCCATTGTGCTATTCCCAGTGATAGGCAGTATACATGAGCACAGAGTACAACTGAAAAGCCTCATCTTAAGTCTATGGAAATGAAAGCTTGTTCTCAGCTAGGTTTCCAGACAGTGTTCTCTATGAGAGACAGCGTTCAATACCTGTATGACAGAGAATATGGAGGAAATTATACTGTAAAATCATACACAGCAGAAACCACATCTTTGTTCTTTATATGTTCACCATCCAACAAAAATGTCTGTTGACTCAGGTTTGAGGCTCCTATGCCTCTGAGAATTGCTAATGAACAAAACAGCTACCTGCAGATTTTAGTGCTAAAGACGACAATTTCTAGGAACTAACATGTTTGGGGTTTAAAAATATGATAAAAATAAATGTAAAATTACAACATCTTACTTCTGTTTCCAAATAAATCAGTGGCACAAGTGTACCCAGAGTGAGGTGTCAGATACATGGATTTCATACAGTGTAACACATAAATCAAGTCTTGCCAAAGACAGGGAGTGCAAGTCAGAAATATTACCATAGCCCTGACATTCTCAAAGCTACATGTTGATTAAGATGTCTAAGATTTTCTTCTAACCTCTAGTTTTGTGTGGGCAAGACAGCCTTATATCATCACCAGAACTAAGCACACAACAATGCCCAAGCAACAACCAGACAGTGGTGGCTTTATTCAACTATACAAGATAGACAGAACTAGTAAAGAAATTCTTCTAGGATTAACATATAATTCTGTACTTACCTTTCCAAAAAGATTATTATAAGACATTTTCTCTAGGAAGGACTAAGAACAAACCCAATGGGCAGATACACATTGGAATATATACTCACAGAGCTCAAAAGTCCTTTGAAAGCTTGGTGTTACAGAGAAAAAAAAAGGCAAAGCCTAATTGAGAGTACTTGTGCATTTTCTATTATTTTAAGCCTAGGGTAAATAATCTTAACTGCTAATAGGGCTGTACAGCATCACACGTTGAGTAAAAGATTAACAAACTTTTTTTTTTCCCCCCTTCTTCTTATGGGCCACGATTCTTGCACAAGAAGCCTTTCAAGCATGTTAGGGAAACACCTCCATGCTGTAGCACAGCTAGGGAGAGTCCCTTTGAGCAGAGTAGCTGGTATGGTCTGCAGAGCAGACAAGACCAATGCATGGGACTTTGTAGTCCACCAGTAGTTTATGGACCATAGTTTTAGAATCCCTGACATGATTTAAGCACCAGCAGCTCTAAGAACAATGTCACATGTCCAAATAAACTACAAATATTCTATAAGATGTACTTTATGAAGCAAATAAATCATAACTTCTTTTAAACTTCTTTACAACCTCAGTATCACAATACCTAATGAAGAAAAAAATCTTAATCCAAATATCTAGGGGCTTAAATTATATTTCACACTGCAAAGTATAAGTCCATAATCTCTAAAAGCAACTGTTTCTACTGTTAGAGTTGTTGTCCAAGTACATAAGCATGAAAAATTACATGGTGCTGTAAGAATACTGTGTTCCAAATCATAATTGTCATATCCCAACTTCACAGATCGGTTTATAATAGAGCAAACCTTAAGAAGAGATAACCTGTAGTTCTTACTGTGAAAATGGTACTTCATGAAAGCAAAAAGACTGACCTGAGCAGCCCACACTATATACATTTTCCAACTCTACAGTCTAAATTCATCTACCTGTCTGCTTCCAGCCACTGAAGGCTACATCCCTGTAATGCTGCGGACCTCTTCACACACACAGGACTCCAATTTCAGAAGCTGCTGATGGATGTTTACATCAAGGTTTTCATTTCAGTATCACTTTCTATTCACAGTATTGCTCTTATCCCCTTTTAAAGTGAATCAGTCTTAAATTTTTTTATTTCAATGGTATGCTTTCACATACTTCAGATATGAAAACAGCGCAATACAAAAATTCCACAAACTCCTTACATACTATAGTTCTAAGTTTTGAATCGCTCTTTACTATTCTGCTCTAAGACTTGTCCAGCCATCATTAGTGTGTTTCATTGTTTGTGCTTTGTATATCCACAGAGCACTTTCCTAGGATTGTCAACACAGCCTTGTTAGAGAGTAATTTCAATGAGTCAATACACACCAGTAGTTTGAAACAGCAGGGACTTGAAGCCTGAGGAGGACAAACTCTTATCACAGTATCTTTATCTATCATATTGGTGTTCCAATATATCAACAGGACCCGCACTTCATAAAATGGGGCAAGGTACTTCTCTAAGATCACAGGGTACATACAAAACACAAGCTCCGAAGGCTTTTGAAGCTCAAAGTCTTTGAAAGGAAAAAGGGTCTCAGCTGAAGGTTAACTATATGCACAACATGCACTGGACTCAATCCTAAACCTTTAAAAGTTCTGTATAAATACAGAATATTTTATGTGTCCTAAAAAGCTCTTTTTAAAGATAAGCATGACCCACACAGCCTTTTCTAGATGACAAAAAAGACCATCACATTCAGAAAAGAAATTCTTGCAATAGCAATGCTTTGTTTGCCCAAAAAGAAGAGAGATATTATTTCTTCCTTGTTACATTTATGTGATTTCTTCATCATAAGACAGTATGATTGGCTGTACTGATGGCACCTAGCATTAAGACCTTACCCAACATACAGAAATAATGCTCTATGAAGTTACCAGGCGCAAGTTCTTAAAAATCAAGAGACAGAAATCTTCAATCCTCCATTCCAATTAATCCTACCTTGAACTGGTATTCCTAAACAAAACAAGGCAAGAGAAATGAAAAATAGCACTGAAAATAAATCAAAAACAAGTCTTCTACTGCTTTTCTTCTTCAAGTGGCTTGGACAAGACTGAAAGGACTACAGAATAAGTAAAAAAGGGACAAAAGGAAAGTAGATGAATGAAATGTGCATGAGCATACTTCCCAGTCCTTAGTAGTTCTGCAGCAATTTTTCAAAATGTTGTTGACACCATAATAGTCCCTGAAGAAAACATGTTAACTAGAGGGATAGCAGCTTCGTTTATCAACAGCGGGACATCAAATCTGCCTGTATTATGCCAACCTGCTAATACAGCTAATCAGGAATTGGTAAAATCAAGTCATACCGTAAGAAATCAAGGTCAAATTGCAGGATTTTACTATAATTACTAGGGGTTTGAGAGTCATTCACTCTAGAGTATGTTTTACAAGACAACAATACACAGCCTAACACAGGGTTGAATAGACCAGGAAAATACTTTAACAGCATGGAATAGGTAAATATTTTCCATTGAGAAACCCAAGCTCTCCTGTCCAATCCTGGAAAAGGATGCTTAAAAGGTTTTGTCCACAAAGATTGCTTGACAGCACAGAGACCCTCTGTTACAGTTGAGGTGGGAAACAATGTTAAAATATTATGCTTTCACACAAAAGAACTTTAACTTCAAGTAACCCACTTCCTTTTAAAAGTACAGTTCCTCAAATAATTCAGGAGTTAAAAAAATTAAGTCCTCAGATAACTCCATATTAAAAAAATAAACCACAGGCAGAGGAAATCAGGTGGAAGGGCACCAATACATGAGAACAGGACCACTGTAATTACCCTTCATGTATACTACTCCCTTTCCGTTATAGTACTCACAATGGGAAGAAGGTAAAAGAGCAATCCCCTTGTTTTGACAGCGCATATAAAATCTAGGCCTTTGCAAACACAGTTCAACATTTTCTTGCCTTTGTTTTGGTTACGTTGGGTTTTACATGCAGATAAGACTTTCGAAGCTGCACCCACCAGACCAAGCGGAGGCTTTGATAGCCCAGTGTCTATGACAGAACCTTCTCTGTCTACACCCCACATTTGAAAAGGAAACAGAAATTTCACTACATTCACAGGCATCTTACAAGCCTGTAAAAAAAGTGACCTTTCCCCTCTTCAAAAACCTAAATCATGCCATTTGCTTTGCTAATCAGTTTTTACCTGCTGTCCATTTATTCTGTTCACTTAGGAAGATGTGCTACATAGGCTTCCAGTTACCTCTAGATAGGGAGCTCCCACAAACGGTTAGTTTGCATTCTTGTGCAGTGGGTTTTGCCTTACGATATATACGTAGTTGGTAATAGATATTTCACCTATATGTTGACCAGCTTCCTAAACAAAGGCCATCAGTTCATTCCACTCTTCTACTCTGGACAACTTTTCAGAGGGACCTGTGATAATTCTGGCAAGGGCTATCTTTGGACTTGGGTGCTGCAGCGTACCATCTGCTCCATGGTGGGATGGGTCAGTCAAAACATCACATAGAAATCAGATTCGCTGTAACATTAGTTGCGCAGTAGCTCAGAAACTGCTAATAATGCACGGATAATACGAGGATTGCAGAAAACATCAATACTGTATTTCTGATTAGCAAGCAGAACTTCACTGACGGTTGCAGGTCCAGAGCTCCTGCTAGAAAAGCAAATACATATGCGTTAACACAGTACATGGGTAAATCCAGAACCCCAGAACCCTATGAGGTGGGACACTCATATTATAAGCAACTACGTAAGGGCTCTCCCTCAGATTTTGTTATTTGTTTGGGCTCAAGGATGCTGACACCTTTTACTACAGTAAATAAAATATGACTTCCAACTTACTTTTTAAGGGGCAGGGGGGGAATAAAAGCATGGAAAGCTGTTTTCCATCACATAATGGACTAAGCAAAAACTTACTCATCTGTTTAGTTTTATTCAGAAAGCACTTAACGCATTACTTCAAGGAAAGAAAAAAGTGTTCAAAAAGCCAGAACCCTGGGTAGCAAAAAAAAAAAAAACACCCACCACCACACACACTTTAACAGAGACCATTAACTTAAAGCAAACTAGACATATCTTAGGCCCTTGCTAAGTCTTTACAGGGATGAAGTGTTGAAATAACAGCCCTTTTCATAGATACCAAAAGACTATTAGTTTATATGAACATTAACGAAGAGAAAAAATGCAGTTTGCCTGTGCAGCAATGGCTTCAGTGGACAGAACACTGAAATGTAAACACATCTCAGACTAGACAGTTGTTTAATGGTTTAGTTACAAAGAATACTTTTGCTTTTTGTAGTCTAGTGCCATGACCTAAAGAGTTACACCCAGTCTGCAGGTGTATAGAAATCGCAACCATGGGTTCATAGGATTCCTTAATACACAAGGACACAGAAGCTTTATCCTCTACATTTCTCTACTTTATTACTGATTACCACAAATACCACAGCTACTTTTTGCTATTACCAATCACTTCTGTGTGAGTCATGACAGTTCCTTGAAAAGGTCCATAAGAATTTATTGCAATGTTTTCATAAAACAAAAGAACAGTTGCTGCACTTCCACAAAGCAGAGTTACATAGCTACAACAAATTACTTTTTCTGTTACGATATTTTCCCTGTGGCACAAAAGGCTGCCTTATTTACATAGATCATTAAAAGGCCACTGGCTACATCCTAGCATAGACGATATCTTAACATGTCACTCAAGTTTTTAATCATAGAATATAGGAGATATGTATGTGACAATGGTTCTGTCTCAGTTCTTTCAACAGAATACATATACTCTTAACTAAGAAAAAGAGATATGTCAGTTCAGGGCCAAAAGAATTCACAAAGACCTATGTAGGACTGAGGAAAAAGATAAAAGAGACTCCTAAAATTAACATTAATAGCAAGCACACAGTGTAATCTTAAATTGTCTTTAAGGTATTAGGGACATAACACCTAAAGGCCACAAATGAGCCTTTAGTGATATTAATATAAATTAGCTTCTGCTATTGCAATTATTCACTCAAATCACACAAAAGGGGCACACAAACACACAGGTAAACAAAACTGTGGCTTCCACTCTTCATAATGTATTTAAATATATACTCTCAATGATTAAGACACACTTAAGGCAGACATACAGTGAAACTCCACCCTCTCCAGTAAGATTTTATCAACACTGCTGGACCGAGCTTCTGTCACTGACCTTTGACTGTAACCAGAAGTCCTGTAGCTCCGCAGAGAGCATATAAAGGACTTCTCTTGAAAAGAGACTGGAGAGGCATCTTTAGAAATTTTCCATGCCTACAGATATTGTATGGTTTAAGTGTTACTTCATTGTATTGTGAATGTTTGCGTCATCTGTCGCTGGGTGACGATTCACAAAGCTATCTCAAAAGTTAAAATACCCTGCGCCAAGCTGCAGCCCCCAGCCCCGTTGCAGTTCTGCAGCTTTTTAGCAGCCTGTGGTGAAAATACTTTTCTAGGTAGATCTGGATGCTGTTTGTTAACTGCTGCACAAGGGGAAAAAACACAAAACCTAGATTCTGGTACCAGGAGAAATAATCTCACCATCTTGTTACCTAGCAAGTTCTTTTCTGTCCACGATTTTATTTTGTATAAAAATTCAATAGAATAAAAAACATACTCCGAAAGATACAGGTGGCAAACAGGTCATCTGACCTTCTGCCTTTAAATAGCAGGTCTAAAGAATGTATTTCTGCATGGAATTTGATTTGAAACAGCAGAACCTTTTTAGCCAGAAAACACTTACAAAACATCGTAAATGTTTGCTTTTTTGTAGTACCCTTCGAGACCATCTTATCAAAGCATTGAATCTCCCCCCCCAGATACATAACTATTATAATTTTATTGATAAATAAAAATACTTTTTTAATAAAATACCAATTTCACTTTCTGTATGAAAAAAATACATGAGAACAGTATAATTGACTGAAAGAGGAAAAACTTGCTCTGCAAGCTTAAAAAGATAATTCGACTTCAGTTAACTAACTTTTTACACCTGCACTCAACTAATGAGCCAAGGGGTACAATTAGCCACAGTATGTGACACTAACAGGAGTTCAATTCCATATTTAGTATCCTGTAGGAATTAATTCATTTAATGATCAAATGGGCATTATGAGTATTAGAACATATTTTCATCAGCACAGAAATTAATGTCACTGGAGGTAACTTTACTTGTGAGGCGATAGGTTTTCATGTTTTTCCCCCCTAAGGATTTCTCTTCCACACTGATGCTTTTACCTCTGTCATCTCACCGATTCATACCTGAAACGCTGCTCACCTTGTAGGCTGAATTCGATGTAAGCATGACTTATCTCACTCACATTACTTCTCCAAGTGGGTAATTCTGCTGCTGGTTTTCAGTCTCATTTCACTGCTGTACAACACTCTTTTTAAAATCGTTCGTTAATTATTTTTGTTTCACTACTTGCTTGGGTTTTTTTTAAAAATGCTCATTTTTGTTTTGGATCTGTTGCATAATTGCAAGGCAATGGACTTTCCAGCAATAGTAGATTCATGATTCCATTTAGCAAGAAGTGTTTCAACTTATATTTTATACCAGTTTCTCTCTCTCTCACATACACACACAACGTAAACTGGTATTTTAAGCTGGAGATATTGTAAAAGATCTTTACCATTATTTGTTGCTATTAGGATGCTTATGGATTAGATTCCAGTCTTTAAGTCCCAGTTCCTTGTGTTCATTCCAGTCACTCACATTTTGTTGCTACAGTCATTAAGTGTTTTATTAATGGAGACCCAATAACACACACCCACACTCAGGCACATCCATTTCAGGCCTCACAGCTTTATTTTTCTCTTTACTGGTACTTTCACACATTTTTTTACTGTATTTCAGATGCTTGAGTCCTTGATAACATCATTATAGAAAGGTTTAATCAAACCCACAGTTTACTCTGACAATATTTAGCATTAGTAACAGCTATAACTCATTAAAAACATACTGGCAAGCTTACTCATGTGAGATTTTTCAGTGGCTTTTAAATAATCAAAAGTCATGTGGCATAAAACAAATATTTAGATACATACTGTAATTCTGAATTGGAATTATTCTACCATGACTTTTTGTACACAAACTTATACCAATTAGAAGAATCAGCAGATTTCTTGCAATGTTATATATAAACTCAAAATAAAACAGTAGCAACTTAGAAAACTTGTATATGCCTGAAGTGGGCAGAAGCCCCCATTCAACTGAATGGTCAAAAGACAGAATTAAAGATACTGCAGATACCAAAATGATGTGCAGTTTCAAAAACTGTTTAGAGAAAATCTTAAGGAAAAATCTTTAAAGAAAATCATAGGGAAAACGTTTATTACAGGTTATTAAAGGGAAAAATTGAGAATTACTTAACAAGCCATTATATCTAAGCCATAGATT
Source organism: Phaethon aethereus (assembly GCF_964289735.1). NCBI lineage: Eukaryota > Metazoa > Chordata > Aves > Phaethontiformes > Phaethontidae > Phaethon > Phaethon aethereus. Next base: position 15,725,827 of record NC_138591.1, read on the forward strand.
GGAGAAATTTAGTATTAAAGATTATTGCACATCTGCTTATACTTAAAGGTTTATAATACCTGTTACCGGCCATATTAGAAGAAAACATCCCATGTGATGGTCTCACTAAGTATAACCATTGTTGCACTGTTAACAACACGTTCTATCTTACCTAGGCAGGAAATTACTGGTAGTTTTCTTCGGATGTAAATTGGAGAACGCTGATGAGCAACACGCAGAATTTACAATTGCTTCAATTACTCCCATAAACTCTTCCTTTTTTAAAAGCGTCAATACTACAAGATTGCTTTGGGGAGCTTATTACTTTCTGCCTTCTCTTCAATCCTATTCTGCATTAAATGGATATTTAGCTATTTCCTCAGAAGCAAATCTATCTCTCAGCATATAGCCTTCCTTCATAGCTCCTGTGGAACTACATAAACAGTCAAGGGAAAAGAGGATCAATATTTTCAGAAGAAATCAAAAAGCACGTGTATTCCCTTGCAAATAATAAAATCAGTCTATTTTCAGACACTTGGTCTTTAACCTAAATACATTCAGACTGCCAGAATATCCAAATACAGTAATTGCAAATTAAAAAGTTTTAATTTTTGCACATAATTTTTATTTGTCAAACTCATTTATATGCAAATACATATTATATGTATCTATTCAAACAGGTACACCACAAATCCCTACTCTGGCTCTCAGATTACAGCTAAAATGTTAGCCTATTATGAAATGCTTTGATCTTTCTCACATGGACTGTTCACATGCTGCAGGTTAAGAGTATCTTCAAGTACTTTGCGATATGAGGACATTTAGGAAATCGGTTATCTCACCTTTTTCAAACAGTCACTTTTTGAGAAATGCAGTTAGTATAAGAACATTCTGTTTTCTGTTAAGTAAATAAGCTGACGGTTTCACAGAGAGGTAGCTGACGTGTTCTGGACTTTGTTGACTTCAACCCTTAGATGTCAAAATTACATCCTGTAAAACTTGGTATCATTTGACATTGATAAAGACACGGATGTTTTCCTTGCATACTCATGCTAATGTGGCCAAGAGGACAGTGTTCAGTGTGCACTCAGGTAACCCACTATGAAGATTATTTCCGGAACAAAATGAAACTATCAGACATGACATTCCCAGGATGCAGTAAGACAGCATCCTGCAAACCAGATGTCCAATACCAGCAAAAACCACATACCATTCAGCATAGCGTATTACCTTAAGTAGGTAACCAAATTTTGGTCTGTCAGATTCGTGCTTTCCCAGTCAAAGAAAAGAACTATCCTGACATTGAACCCCAGGCAATTTACGTACCTGATATTTCTAAGCAGCAACCGAATGAGAAAAAACAAGTGCCCTTCTTCGAATAAGGAAGGGAAAAATGAAAATTCTTACAAGTTTAATTTAATATGTGGTGCTTTGTTTTTTCTAAAGAAAAAATGTAAATGTTTTATATTCAAAATAGCTTATCTTCTACCATTATTACATATATTTTCTGCCAGGTAAGAGAAGAACTGCTGAAATATTCCACCAGATTCACCACGAAACACATTTTATGCTTGCCAGGGAGACTAGATGATTTCGGATGCAGCAGTGGCATTATTTGCCTTCACAAAGCAAAACCAGAGGCAAGTATAGAAAGCAGAGGAATTGAGTACACGTCCCACATTTAATATAGCAGAAGTTGAATCTAGCGCAAAACATTTTTCCAGCAATACAGCTTCTGAGTAACATGATGGTTGAATTTTTGCTCTGAAGTACAATCTTGAATCCTCACAAAGAGAAAACGTTTCTATAAATACAGACCACGAACTACAATTTCCTACAGATTGTCACTAGATGGCGTCTTGTCATCACACTTTACATCTCAGAGTTCATGGCCACTGTCATTCCCCTGTGACAGAAAATACTGAACAGAAAGTGTCCAGATGAGATTTCAGTTTACTGTAACGCCTGGAATCCTGCTTCTACTGTTATGCAGTACGTACTGTCCTATTGCAAGTCCCCTCAAAAATGGTAGAAGATTAATATTCAAGTCAGCACTTCATACACATAGCAATGCCTATGTAAAAATAATAGAAAAACTATTAAAGGGAGATAAAAGGGGCCTTTGGGGGAGTAGGCTGGCTGTGGGTTGGCCGCTTCTGATTTTTCTCATCCATCAGAATTCTACAAAGTTTTTAATGCTGGCTTGTAGAAGGATGTTTTGGGGGGGTTTGTTTGTTTGGGTTTTTTTGTGTGGTTTTTTTTTGTTTTGTTTTGGGGGGTTTTGTTGTTGTTTTTTTTTAATTCCAGGTGTTGATACTTTACAGGCATTAATACGAACGGAATGCACAAGAAAACCAAAGGAAACATTGGCTGAGCTATAAATACTTTTAATACTAATGATGCATCGATTTATTTGCCTTTAAGAACATAATAAAAGCATCCAAATGAATAGTCTGTGATTCTCATAACACAGCTAAATGGAATTTGCCTGATGGGCAGCCATACAATAATTAGAATCTTGCTTGTGCAAATATTTATGCAAATCAATTTTATTCACTTGATTTCCAGTAGCATATGTTTGCACCTCCTGACTAAATTATATAGAGGTCTACAGAACTGCTGTATGAAATGTATGTTTGTATCCTATTTATTAGTCTCTTGCATTCCATCGATGGGAGCACACTCCACCCCTCTCAAACAATTTAACACTGCTAGAATTGAAATATGTCAACTTCTACACAGCTTTTATACAGTTTTCATGCAGATACAGCTTTTTCCTGCTTTTTCTTAATCTTTGTTTGCTCATTCTTAGATTGAGAGTATGCTTGAACACTCCTTCTTGAAAGTCTGTTAAATTCTAGTATTTAGAACTACCAAAAATTCAATATTACTAACAGCAGGAAAGTAATTTGTTTTTCTCCTTTGCTTATTCTGCGATTCCTTTTAAAAGAACCCTGTTTGAATCCATTTAACCCATAGGGTGGCAGAAGACTCTCCCCCTCCTGTCCAACATATTATCCAAATGCTCTGTGATGATGCTTAGAGACTTGTGTTTGCTTTCATTTTATTCTTGTCCCTGGTAGTAACAGATTTATTTAATTATATTTTTGGGAAGAATGCCAGTGCTAAGATACATCCCATTTGATAGAAATCTAAAATTTAAAAGAAGTTCACTTTTTTTGCAAGCCATTATCTGCAGCTAATAGATATCTCTCCCGAAGCAGCAGTAGAGATAAGGTAACTTCAGCTAGCACATTTGTATTCAGATCACAGGCAGCAATTCTTGCAGCGATTTTATTTCTCAAAAAAAAAAAAAAAATTACTGTTGTCCCTACTGAATTACCCTGAAGAGTCCTATTTTACTTCTAGTACCTTTTCTCAGTATCTCTTTATTAAAAACGGTGCTTGATACTTGTTATCAAGTATAAATATATAGACAAGAATCTCAGAAATGGAGACTGGGGGAGAAATCAAAGCCATTTTAGAAAATGTAAACCCCTAAATAAGCAAGAATGAGGTTTTAAGGAAACTAGGAGGAGAGTATGAAACTGCAGATAGAAGAAGAGTTCAGCAGTAGAAGAAGCCATAAGAAAAGGGACAAAAACAGCAGAATCCTAGGCCAAGCACAGCCCTCCAGATTCTGGCAGCTAGTTGTTTGACAACTCGCTAAAGCTTCACAATAGTCATTTCTTCAGTTAGATTTTCCTAGCTCCATGGGTATAACCAATTGCCTGATGAGATTTAAGAACAAAAGGAAGGTTTTAAAAGGCACAATTACTCAGCTTAATGAAAACATCTTGAATTATTTAACAAACAATCTATTAAGCAGCTATACCTATCAAGAAACATGAAGGTTGATAGATCTGATTCACCACCGAGTTAACACTACGGTTTTATATGAATAACTCCAGCCTTTTCAATAAAGTCTCAAACACAGAAGTAAATTCAGTCTATGAGTTCCAGCTGCATTAGACTTTCATATAGGATCTGTCACTAAGAGCAGGAAAAGCAGCCAACAATTATTAAAAAAAAAAAAAAAACAAACCACAAAGCCTGAAAATAAGTCTTTCAGGCTCTGGAACTGGGGCACTGTTCAATAATTCATTCTCAGATCCATTTGAATTCTCATCTGTCAACTCTCTTTTTATTACCAGATTGTTCTATAAGCAATGATCTGGCAACACATTTGAAAAATCTATGTATTCCTTCTCATCCATCACAACAAACAATTTTCCAAGCAACAACAGAGACAGTGTAATTTCAAGAGAAATAAGCTCAGCCCAACTCATTTTTTTATGCTATGGTTGTGTGGCATCAGAAATATCATAGGAAGAGAAAAAGATTTGATATTTTTCCATCACAACCCTCTTCAGCACATTAAAATACACTACTAAACTTGCCTTTGTAACTCATCCCCTCACCCAAAAACAAACAAAAAAGCAATAACTAAAGGTCTGTAAATTACTGAGGCTCAAGCAAAAGAACTGAAATCCAGCTTTTTAAGACAGTACTTTGAAGTTTCAGCACACTTTGTTACAGGCAACAGCAACCAAAGGATTCAATCATGAAGCAGAAAAAAAAATTAGAACTTCCAGCTTAAGTTTGGCCAAAGTCTGTAAAGCCCGTACCCTACCTCTTTCCACTCCACCGTTTTGGGGTTTTTTTAAAGGGAAGAGGGAGCTTTTAAATATAATATGGCAGGTGTTCATAAAAAGTGGTTCTACACTTGTAGCAGATCATTTTCTATTGTAGAAAATACGTTCAGCCGCACTACATTATTCTTCAAAACATATTTTTAACTGATACAAAACTAATTTCAGTGCAAATATATGAAGCACAAAAACAAGTTTCTAAAAATAAACCTTCACCTCTCAACACTATTTTACAAATTCACTTTTGATAAACCAACCGAAAGGCTGCAACTTTTCAGAAGGTATTAGCTTTCAAAAGCTGTTCTGGTAGGAAGGAAGGATCAGTATCAGTACAGAAGAAAATTATTGAAAACAGATATTCTTCTAAAACTTAGTATATGGGGTAAAAAAAAGATACTGTCAAGTCATCATCAGATAATATATACAGAAGACTTAACTTTTGATCTTTCAAGATATTTTTATCTTTACATTAATGCAACTAAGCAGTTGCAAAAGGCAGTGATTTCAAACTGAAAGACATTTGGAAGAAGTCCAACCATCTCCTCCTTTCAATAAACTTTTAACCTTTAAGGTTCATGCTTAAAATTACATTAATCGTACTTACAAACAGGAAAAAGGTTTGCCAAATACTTGAAATATTAGGTATTTCTTTATTCTGACATAAATCCATATTCCTACAACTTGAAGTCCGAGAGGATACAATTCAGATAATCGGAAGAAAAAAATAACCACAAAAAAACAAAACCACAGATGCGCATAGAGTGAAGTAATATCACGTACAATGAAAAGGCCCTAAGACATCATATTGGTGTTTTAGAGGGGCAAAAAAGGAGATTAAAGGTGCTTGACTGCAACAAATTATGAACTCTTACCAACATCAAATGGAGTTCAATATCATCAGCACCTTTGTAAATCAGGCCTATAACATCTTGGCATTAACTTATTTTTGGTATACTTATTTGCTGCCAAGTGATAATATTATATGGAAAATGAAGGACACATGCAGTGTAGAGACAGACTAGATTATTTCTATCCTTTAAGACAACATAAGCTAGTTCCTCTTGGTTCAGCCCCTCTCAGTTTTCCAGCAAACAGTGGCATTACTCTTGCAAATACTTTGGTCTTGCATGCCACTGAACTTGTCTAAACTTCTATTCTCTTTCTGTATCTACCCTCAGTTTGGGACATCACTACAATATGGAATTGCAGGGGGGCTGGCAGTTGTACCCCGACCTACAATTTACTCCTATGCTGTCCTCATAGCAGTGAAACACAACCTGAACCCAAGTCTGTATGTTACGATGCAGTTAGCAGCACACAAGATAGAGTCACCGGGCTATTAATGAACTTACACTGCAATGACTCTAATCAGTTTTGTTCAGTTTGGTAAGACGTATCTTTGTTGTACTATGTACTGAAGTATCAAAGAGCATTTCAGCAAATTCAAGTACAGCCACTGCAAAAGCAGCAAGGTATCACCGGTAACAACTGGTTCCAGTAATTGATGACTGAAACAATTTAGATGATCTAAATTCAGTTACAGAATCTAATCTATTCAGCAAAATGCTTCTACTTACTGGACCTTGAGAACTGTTCTTGGCACTGGAAACCAGAGTCATAACATCAGATTTATAGTCCTGAAAAGGGAGGGGGGAAATCAGATTAAACAGAATAGTTTGCACTTTACATAACAGAAATAAAGATCAATATTGAGCACCACTACATCCAGGCTCAGAGGAGCCATTAATGCAACATTTGATTACAGAGATTTTCATTGCTATTCATCTTATGCATTAGACCCTCTTCACTGAATTACACACCTTCTTGGGTTTACTACAATGATCCTCAAGAAGGCTAGTATTCTTATCCCTATTTTAGAAGGGGGTAGGTGGGTAGGACAGGATGACGATACAGCTCCTGCCTTTCAGAAGCGCAGGCAAAAAGTCCAGTACACTTCCTGAACTAGGTCTGCACAGCCTCGCCATGAAAGTTTGGATGACAATTTCTCATCTGCCTGAAATTCTCTTGGCATCTTATTAAAAAAATTACAATATTGCATTAGAAGGACCCTGGTTTATTCACCTGCTCGGCGGCAGCCATACAGTCTTCTCGCAAACCACTATAGCCTAGGCTGCGCGGGCGAGCAGGTTCGTTGGCTAGGCTGGCACACTCAGCAGGCAGGCTCATCGTCCTCGCAAACAGGTCTACATTTCTGTCTGCCCTAAAGCTACGTAGAATTCCTAGTTTTCTATCCCTCCTGAAGTTTCTCCTTTATCCAAACTGGCATTCCACAAGTGCAGACACCAAGCAGTTTCGGGCGTGGGCATATCTGCTAAAGGCTTTGCACATGCAGCTGAAGACACCAGAAAGCAGACAAAAAAAAAAAAGAACAAATATTACTCTAGTGCAGATAGTGTGAGAATAAGCTGACTACACTGCTGTTAATACAATACAAAAACAAAGGCTTAGAGAGGTTTTTTAATAGGTAATAGAAGTGCCACAGTATCTAAATACAGATAACAAATACAAGTGCAAGACTCAAGTTAGTAATTAAAACAGAACTACTTCTTTTAAAAGGATACGTTAGGAAGTAGTTCACACGTTAAATCTTTATGTCTTTCCAAATAAATACAGCCATTACATTCATATTTATATTTTTAAAAGGTCTCCCCGGGTAGCCTCCTGTTGCCTTGCCTTTCCTGTCAATAAGATCAGATTTGCATGTGGAAGTGAAGCTCTGCAGTTCCTCCTAATGTTTGGGACTGAAAGTGTGAGAAGCTGAAATTGAGGCATGTCTGGCAAAGACAACAGAGAATAACTGCTGTGAATGTCTTCTAATTGTTATTTTCAAGTATGCCTCCAAATATTAAGCTGTTAGATCTTTTATTTATAGGAGATGCACTGTGATCCACCAGACAGAACATATTTCAGGGACTTGATAGTAATTCTCTGATACTTCACTGCATGACCTTTCTGCATGTCACTCCTCTGCATCCCAGATTACCCATTAATATATGGAGGGCTATACCACTTTCTCACCTAAAAGAAGCTTCATGTCTGTAAACTGTCTCAAAAGACAGCTGTTACAGAAACACAGAAACTTAAAACATATTGCATTTGCTACGGACAAATGAAAAGAATGTGTGCTACAAAATTTAACATCTCTAGTGGTATCAAAAACATTCTTATAATTTTTAACTTTTCCTCCATGTATTACAAGTCACAAAAGGGCCTTCTTATGCCTCCACTTAGCATACTAGTTCCTGAAAAGTACAAATAAGAATATCAGTTGCTCTGTTCAGCTTAGCCATTGCATACATTGACTTCTTCATAGGGAATGCCAAGAAACAGACTTTCCAAGGCACCTATAGATGCCAAACTACCATTAGAATTAGCCAAATCCCTATGGTCCAATTGTGTATCGTTCCCACAAAGGAAAGCAGTCACTTTTGTCTGCTGTGAAAAGCTGCAAGCTCCCCAGGACTAACAAACAAAAACACAAAACACATCATCTTCGTTTTCTAGCCCCTGCATAACTTAATAGCGCTTCCACATCCTTACTCAGAGATACATCACGGATAAGCTTTGCATTTTCTACCTTTTCAGGTTTCCTGCATGTTTACTCATTTTACTCTCCTGCTCTCATCTTTTCCTTCACCTGAGCTACTTTATCTTGTTGCTGACCCACAGTTCAGCCACCCCATACACACTTTACTACTTCTGCTTTATTAAGCACATCATAAAAACAGAATATACGTAGAGATACAGTAAAATGTATGTTCAACTACTTGTATGCAATGCCCGTTACCTTCCACTCTGACTTCTAATTAGCATGCTCTTTCTTGTTACAGAGCTATCAGGCAGTAGGTTGCATAGTTGACCCTAGATTATAGTTTCACAGTGCTTGTAAGGGGCACTAAGAATTCAAACTCCACAAGCTAACCGTTTTGCAGGGGTGTTGCTCTTGAGAAACTTTCTAGGGCAGGCAGGCAGATGTACACACAGACAGCAGATTTTATTCTGCACAACTCTTCTCTTTTCCAGAAGGCGATGCCCTGGGTTCCAAATAAATATGCCATTTTAAACAGGTATTATGCAAATATGCTTCTTTTTCCCTACAGCTTATTTCCAAGCATTGCACAGCTCTGTGAACCAGTAACAAATTAATAAACAGCTTTGGACCACTGTTGCATGTGGGACACCTACCTGGAAAGCTTGTGATGTGCTCCATATTAATAACACGCTTGCCACCTGTGATAATCTAGAACACATTGAGCCAGTAAATAAAAGAAAAATTTGCAAAGCTTCTCAGGCAAAGATTTTTTTTTAAGGGAATAGAGAATTCTGACAATAGTGCAGACTAACCTAAGGCTGCTAGCAAGAGCCCGAGTCCTTTCCCCAGTAGTGCCAGAAGCCTGGCCTGGACAGACAGTATCTGCCAAACACCAAACTCCTCCTCTTACATTAAAGATTGAAATCACTATAGCTACAGTAGCAGCATTCAGGTACAGCTTTCTGATAGACAAAAGAGATTTATTCTCTACTCCCAGCCCAAAAATGATCAAATGATTTCCATAGATATGACATCTTCCTATACATTATTCCTGTATTTAAAGCAATCAAAAAATTGTTTTGTGGAGTTGCAGTTGCAGACATTTTCAGGTAATGTGTCGTAATATCATCTCATGTATGTTCAGGTTATGCCAAGTATCATGCCACTGACAAATCATTTAACTAGTCTACAGGAAATGGAAACAACATCACTTCAGCATTGCAGCGTTCATAGCAGCACAAAGAAAAACTCTCTCCCCCTCTTGTAGAACTGTACTTCATGCTCCTGTCGGTGCCTCCTCCAGGCAGTTTCTTTTAGATCTCTTATTTCCACAAACATTTGTATTTTGAGATGATATCTGCTTGGTATGCAATGGTAGAATTGCAACAACCTTTTACAGGCTCTTATCAAGGTCTGCTGTAAGGGGCAGCTGTGCTGTCTGTGCATCAGGCTTTCCAGAAGTTTCTTATGATTTCCTTCTCTATCCATCTGCCCCTACAGACATCATGAAACAGCATTAAAACACTCCTTAAGTTTTATGTAGGGCAAACCCTTCTCCCCACCCCTCCAACTGGAAGTTTAAAGTACATGTCAGCTTACAGACATTACTATCCATTCTTCTGCCTTTAATAGGAAAAATAAATTTTGGCAATCTTTCCCCCAGTGTTAAAAATCTTAGCTACTCCCTAGGGATAGAAAGAATCAATGCAAGTGAGATCCAGATTTTCTTTCTTGGAGCACTGCTACTTCCAGCAATTTATTTGACTGACTATGCCTTCTATTACCATGTAAATTGTTTCAGGCTGCAGGAAAAAAAAAAGTATTAATCTCCTCTCAGTAAGTCATAAAATAAAGAAATCAATTTCAAGGTCAATTTAGTCTAAATAACACCTGCCGCCCTTTTTGTAACATGCAGACTCCTCTGAAACACTAAGTTGCTGTCTATAAAGGCATCAATATGTGATGTTTCACATAAATTAAGGTAACGTAGTACAGTACAGCCTATTTTCAGTGTACCATCTGAGGCTTGACAAAAAAATATTCAAAACAGGTTCCTTGTCCTCATACATTTACAGTATAAACATGAGGCTTTATAACAGAGAACTAGAGCCAAGAAACTCTTGTGTATGTTAAGGTCTGGTTCTGCAAGAAGCTTATATCTCATGAGGTTCTGGAGATATGGAAGAATTCTTAGCTCTGTGCAGAAAGCATGCAGGTTCACAAAGGGTGAGCCTCAAAGCAAGAATATCATGGGGTGGGACAGACAAGAAAGTACTAAAAACAAGAAAAAAAAAAATCTTTTCTCCTCCTAGTGGAAAGCAGAATGGAAAGGAAACAGGGTAATGGTATTTTTTTCTCTCCAAACCATCAATTCAGGAAAGGAAAATGACTGAAGTTTTTTTTTTTTCTTCTCTTAAAAGAGGAAAAGAGAGAAATTTTCAAGTGGAGATCCATTTTTGTGGTGGTCAAAAATAGTCCTGTTCTTCTAAGTACACTTGATAGGTTTTCATAGTAGCTAGCAGAAGACTGCATTTGACAACTCTAGAGATCCTGTATATTCATGCACTGTCTCCTGAAAAGTTCACCTTGAACTCTTATTACATTCCCGACAGGCAATGGAGAAGCTACAATGCCAGAGGACTGGTGAATGTGTTTCTCCCCAGTGCAATAGTTCTTTCCCGTAAGGTTAAGACAACTGCTTTTCCTTTCCCGTGTACAACTCTCAGCAGTGCTGCTGCCTCTCTAAATACAAAGTCCCGGACAGAGTGATTCTGAGCTGCTAGGTAGGCAAGAGGGATAGTTATTTGGAACAGAACTGGAGTTCAGGGAGAGGATTCTTTCACAAACAGCCAAGATACCCCAAATCTCTGTAGTACCCAGTAGGTTGGAAGTTGAGGAACATGCCAAGCCTGCCACATCTAAAAAGATAAAAGGGTATTTTTTTGTTCCAGCCTTTTTATTTCTTCCCCTGGGTCCCCTAGCAGAAGATAATCCAGACAATCAGTACCCAAGCAGCAAAAGTTCCTGAATGAAACAGATATTCATATATTCTGGAAAAGGGATTGCATATTCTTGTAAGAATTCTCTAATGAAAATAAAACAGTATTTTGAAGGCTTTTGAAGAGGGCTGAAAACATAAAGATGCGCAAGGTTGAACAGACAGCAAGTTGAAATTAGTTTATAGAAGACTGTTTAATAGCAAGAGCCTTTTAAACCACAACAGATTTTGGCTTCCCTAACAGAAACATTACAGTTCTTCTCTAGGACAAGGAATCTGCCAAAGGTGTTTGCCAGGCATACAAAGAATGACATTCCTATGCAGAACACTACAACAGCGGAATTCTCCCTCCAACAGCTGGTTGGAAAGCGCTAAGTGATGTCCGAGGCCCTTCCACATTTTACTGCAGAGCTGAATCTGGCGATTACTGAAGGGGTTTTCACTTCCTGTTCTACACAGTAGAAACACATTCCTATTGTACACAGAGAAAAAAACAAAACCAACTATGTTATTTAGAGCAGGGACTAAGTTCAGGGTCAGACAATACTATGCCTATTTCACAATCCATAATTAGCAATGGAACATGGATCAATTTTATACATGTAGTCTTTATATGTATTGAGCTCTATATTTAAGATACTTGGGAGAACAACTTGCACTTAAAATAATCAAAATAGCATTTAATCAACTAATATTTGCGTATAGAGTACAATTCCCCTGTAGTATAACAACAGTAAAAATTATCTTCAAAGAAAACAAATTGTTGAAATCCATGGTCCTGAATCCTATTTAATGTAAAGCACTCCGAAATCTTACCATCACAAGCCATGGAAGATAATGGTTGCATGTCAGGAGCTACCAATATACTTACAGATTCAGTAAGTCAAGAAACAAATGTGACATTTACTAGAAGTGATAATCATGTTAACATTATACCATGTAAAGTTATACAAATATTTATTTTGCAGTTGAACATGTCTAACAGCATAAGATTCCACAGTAGAAAAAAATAAATCAAAGTCTGGAATGGCTAATCAAGAGCCCAAAAATATTAGAAACTTAAGGAAAAGTAACTTTTTTAAAAAAATAGAGTATTGGTTGAGGTTAAAGGAAATAGATGTAACATGAACAGAGATACAGAGCAGGAAAGAGTAACATAAGAAATTAGAAGAACTTTTTTCAATGGGAAATTATCTTTTCAGTATGTCAAGCACAAGCTTCAAAATGCTGAACAAGGAGTCCCTGGAAAGAATATGGGGAGATGTTTCCTGAAGATGAAGAACATAAACAACGCAAGAAGAAACCCAGATTATTCCTAACAACATTTGCCCAACTAAATTGTTGAGTATTTCCTAATCCTCAGTCAGTGAAGTAGGTAAATTATTGCAGGATCTGCTGTGAAATCAAACTGAAGGAAAAGACAAAACAAGAGTTAAATAATTTCAAAATGTAATCACAAAGAAAAGTGCTAAGATGAGGATGTCTGACATGGCTTATTTATCTCTTGAGTAGGATTACTTCAGGTTTATTGAGGCAGAAGCTTTCAGTAACCTGCAAGTCTCTCAGGGACATTTATCTGTGAGTGCTAAAAGACAATCAGGAACAGAATCTGTAGAGTAACAATAATCATCACTGAGGTCTCACGCTTTGAAGAGTTCATCCTTGCACTGTAATAGCCAGCAAACATCCCCACATATCTTGGGAAACTGGTACTGCCCTTAGGTACAGGTAGATCTCAAAGTACAAAATTTCAGCTGAGTTCAGGTAAGAAATAAAAAGTCTGTCTTTGCTGGAAGCGCGGAGAAACCCAGCTGGGCTGTAATTTCTACTCAAAACAGCTCATATAATGTCTCCAATGATCCCTGGCCCGTACCAAATGAAGCAAAAATTGTTGTGCTAGAAATCTTAGAGAAACACAGTCCCATCACACTCCATCATTGAAACAAGCCGTTAGGAAACATTAAAGAAAATGTTGGAATGTTCATGAGTTTAACTGAATTTAAAGACAAAAGTTCAGACACAGGAATGTATCCTGGTTTATTCCCCGCCCTCCCACATGGAGAGGTTTCTTATACTATATCATTTTTGATCAATGACTGTTTTCAGATTTATTTCTCTAGAGTGGTCTACCTGCCTTACCACAGAAACAGAAAATATTATTTGAGAAGGTACTTTTAACAGGATTCTACCATGTCAGATATTAGATTTGTGTGTAGCTCCATTCTAACTGGCGTCAAGTTCTGTTAGTGGCATGGCATTAATGTTATGCTAATAGCAATGAATTTTAACTACCTTGTATGCTCCTACCCCCAAACTGCTTAGACAGGTTAAGTTATATGCAAGTTTCTGTGACGGAGACTTCAGAAAATAATCAAAATATAAGCATAGTTGCCATGTTACTAGGATCAATTACATGAATCTTTGAAGGTTGCTCATTTAGAATTAATTGAGTCTCTCAAACTTATTGTAAAATTAACTGGTATCTACATGAAGTCTTTTTTATAAAAAGACTAGAACATAATTTTTCCAATCTGATACATACAGGCCTACATTTGTATATTTAGTATTTCTGCCTGTATATGCCTAGGCAGAAATACTGAATGTGTGTGTTGGACCAACATGATCAAGTCTCCTTTGTATGGATTGCTGTTACTCTAATGTGGCAGAGTCTTGACTTGGAAAAATAATTATTTCACTGCTGTAGAAACCTAGCAGTTTGTGCGGGATAAAAGATGGCTGCACACCCCTCTGCTTTAAATGGCCTTAGGAAACACAGCTGACTACTTCCCAGCCACATAGCATCACCCGGCTTTCAAAAGCCTTTTCCTTCTTCCTTCCTGCTAATAGCGGTATTACGCTGTGGACGCTACAGCCATGACTTAAACGATAAGGACTGATAAAAATACATATGCTAAATATTAATACGTTACACCTTGTGCTGTGGTACTCAATATGTAACCTTCCCTCACCTCCTATTACAGCAGCATGCTGTGCGCTGCCCATGACTTGGGTAGTTTCTCCTAAGAGTACTTCAATCTTAAATTTGCTTTCTCAGAACAAATTTTAGTGTATGTACCACCTGTTATTTGTTAATATGTTATAACAACTGTTCTCTGAATGTGGTTCAACGCAGAGCTGCAATTACAAACCACCTTCTTCTCAGAACACTTGCTGTTTTAGCAGAGATTTCTTGTAGGACTGAAAGAAAGCTACAGTTAAGTATTTCAATCTTTGTTATACTAGTACTATTCATGTTATTTTTCAGGGAGGTTGATGAGGCCTGAAATAACAGGAGATTTCTTCTTTTTATTGAAGAAATACATATAAATGCAAACAAAAGTAAGGAATCAATTTGAAATCCTAGGATAGCTTTCCAATAAATAAAAGTAAAATGAAAATTCAGTTGCATGCAGCTATTACAAGCTCATATAATTCTCTGGCAAGATAGCACTTATAGCTCTGTGTTTATTTCTGTCAGTATAGTATGAGGAATGCTCTATCAGTTAGAACCAGATTACAAAAAAATAAGATTTAATTTAAGACTAAATGGCATGAGTCCTGAGGGCAATTTAAAATTTGTATATTTAAGAAAAATCTATACAGCTTGCAAGAAATAATACTTTGCACAGTAAGTTTATGAAGGTATACACTCTATGAAATTATGTAGATAGTGCTAACACGCTACAGTACACGTCAGTTTAAACAAACCAGCAGTAAAAATATAGTAACAATAGAAAAGGAAAGCAATAAAAAGCAGATGCTCTGAGCAAGTATTGTAACATGCAGAGAATTGGGTGCACAAAGAATAGACTTTAAGACAAAAATTCTTGTATTGCTTCACCACAACCAACTCCCTCCTCTCTGCCATTGGGTGAAACCGGTTTCCATAGCACATTATGGAAGCAAGAATAACAGCAGTCACATGAGTGCAAGAATTTTCAGTCTCTGTAGTACTCTAAGATATTACAACTTAGAAGACAAGCATGTGACTGCATTAGAAACTGAATGAGAACATCCCTCGATACTGCTCTGTGCTGTACCTATGCCCTCTTCCGAAACATTTCTCCTCAAAGATGGCAGTATGGAAGCAAAACCCTAGCTAACCCAGAGAAACCAGCTGTATTGAAATCATAGACCTATGGAAAGAGTTTGAGTTTTGTCACTATTTCAAGACTACAAAACATATGCCAAGTTTGAATTTTCCTATTAGAGCTTTCTCTTGTTGATGACTTGCTTAAAAGCATCTACCTTTTCTAAGCTATTTAACTGACAATAAAAGCATGTATTGAAATGTGTCAACATCAGCAGACTTTCAGGGAACAACAAATTCAGGTCAACAAAAACACAATGAGCCTGAACCAAAACTCAAAAAAAAAAAAAAAAAATAGAGAATCCTTCCATTGAGTCAAGTTCAAGGAGAAAAACAGCAATAAGATGGCCTACAAACATGAACCTAGTTTGGAATCATTGTAATTTTGCTTAACTTCAGTATTACTCCAGATTTTCATCAGTGAAACAGGTTAGAACCAAATTGATTGTGTCTCATTCATATGTACCCCTGTCACCAGCCCTTGGCAAATAGCAATACCACGACATACATGCAGATATTTCTAACTGACAGTGACGTTTTCTGTTTGTTCAGAGTCTCTAATATGTAATTGCCACTGTTGAGAACAAATTCCTCAAACCAAAGGTGTAAGCAGAGCACATACCTTTATCAATACGGGAAATGAAAGGGGACATGCATGCAGAATGGTGGCTTGGCTTCCTTTCAGCCAGAGAAACCTTCAAGTACTGTCAGATCCAGCATCTTGTCTCTAGCACAGAGTGTGCTTAGCACCAATCAGGGCATATAAGAATAGGTAACCGTTTCCACTAATGGAACTCAGGATGTCCTTCACAAACTGAATGTGTCCCCTTAAAATCTGGGAAGAAAGCCTATATTTAGCTTTCTGAAAGTTATCTACTTTCCTTGGGCTGCAGGAGGAGCTCTTTGTAGTGATTACTGTCTTACTACAGAGTAGATTAGTATCCACAAAAACCTCTAAGCAAAGGAGAGAGTAGGTATACTCTCCTGACAGAAATGCAAGTGCATCCAAACCACCCCCAAAACCAGAGAAATTAAGGCACAGGCCTTTCCTTAAAAACACACAGAAAAGTAGCAGTCCTCAGAAAGAGGGGAAATATGTGAAAACAGGGGCCAAAGAGAACATCACTTGCCTGTGTGGCAGCCCAAGCCAGCTCATGACCAAGCCCTGTGCAGGTATCCCTGTTAATATTAACACGGCTTCCAAACAGACACCTTCACCCCTTTGAAGTCATAAAGCTGAACCATGTCCTCAATAAGCCACTGAAATCAAACTTCTCCGCAAGCTAAAACTTGCTGCTTAAAGTAAACAAAATGCTTTTGTGTATTCGTGACAAAAGTTTCTTCTCTCTTGTTGCTCCATGTGTAGAGTTGGGCATCAAAAGGATTTGTGGCTGTTTTAGTTTCAGGGCGTGAAGGTGTGCAACCAAAGCAGACAGCTGTTAGGCAACTCAAAGTTGTGTGGCAGGTGAGAATTCACTTCTGAAATGGACATTTAATTCCAGGGAGAGAAGATCATCAATACTTTCAAAACACAAACATTCTTTCCCTAAAAATAAGCTTTTAGGAGGATTAAACAATTTCTGAAGAAAGCTAAACAAGATAAAAAGAGACATTTAAAATTAAGAAGCATTTTAAAAGTTAGCAATTTTCTAAATCTTTATCAAAAACTGCATGGTAAGAATTTTCATCAGTTTCATGATGGACTTGGCACTGACACCTAGCTATAGCCAGACATGACTTCTGATTCAGAGTTTAGTCCGATCACTTGGTCTCTTTCCTCTCCTTTGCCTGAAGCGAGCCATGTCAGGACCCAGTTCTCTCCTCCACACCCTGTGTTAGCTGTCTATAACCCATCTATTGCCCACACAGTTTATTTTATAACATTTTGATTAATGATTTGCCAGTGGCTGCTCTGTTCCCTGGGTGACTACCCCATAAGAGGAGCTCACGCACATGTGTAGAGAAGCTGGTACCTACCTGCCTCTAGAAGGCACATGGCAAGTTTTAAACGTCTCATCCACTGCCTGCAGCTCCCTGAAATACCATTCAGTCAGGACTCAATGGTACAATGAGCAAGACCTTACACACATAAAACTGGCTACTGAGAAGATGATGCAGAAAAAGTTACAAAAGGCACAGGAAAAGAAGAAAGCTCTTCTATTAAAAGACATTTTTGCTTCATAAGCTTACTTTAACTAAAGGTCTTTCTGCTGGGTGTCAGACCAATGCCAGCCCTTTAGGGCTTTCCATCTTCCATTAACGATACAGGAATCCTAACTCAACAAATTTGAACGGAGTATTCGTTTGCTGGGTTATTACAACTAGTTACATCATTTTCCACACAACATCTATCATCAACTGCCCTTTTTGTCTTCCTTCAGTTGTTTATGTTTGGGTTTTGTTTTTAAATAGAAGGCATAAAACTGAACCCACTCTTCAAGATACAGATAGAGCAAAGACTCCCATAGCGACTTAACAATATTCTTGCTGTTGTTCTCTAGTCTTCCCATAAGAGGCTTTCTTGCCCTTGTAAAATATCACCAGCTTTCCAGTAGGAGATTTATCATACTTTGCTAAAAAGCATCCAGCAGCAGACACCTCCGCTTACTGGTCTATATTTGATTACAGGGGTTCCTGTGTTCCTGTTGCTCAACAGAAAAAAAATTCACCTACTAGTTGTATAAAGAGGTTCCATCTTGGGTACCATGACACAAGTTACATTGGCTTTTCCTGGGGCTCCCAGCACTTAAATCCTTACAGCACAGACAACTCTTTGTTATTCGCTATGCAGTAGTGCATAGTAGATATCCTACGGCCCAGATACTCTTAAGTCAGGATTAGTTTGTATCATTAACTTTTGCATATGAGGAGAGGCTAATATGGAGATATTATATGCTATGAGACACAAGCTTTTATGTGGTCATCATTACACATTTCTCTGAGATCACAAGACCACCTATTCATTTTTGTTTTGGAGAGAAAAACATTGATTTTACCATAGGTGGATTTGCAAATGAAATGCTACCAAGATGTGAATGTCAACAACTTGCTTCATAAATCAAACTGAATATAATGCCAATGCATTACTGCCAACGCGTGGAACATGGAAACATAGAAGAAAAGGAAGCATCGACCCACAATTTACACCAGCCAATCCGTGTGGAGAAGCATGAACAGAACATTCACATCAGAGCATTCACACACATGTTATGACAGCACACAAGTCAAGCTGTGGAATCTGCTCTTACATTTATTTCAGGATGAGGACGTGCTTGAGCATGTTTATTTGCTGTGCCACTTTCTGTGGCATGGAACAGGACTTTACTTCGGGTTGAAATTCACTGTTGGACAGGACAAAGGCAACTTCCAGTTGTTGCAGATCTCTGCTCCGGCGGACCAACAGGAAGTAGTTAAATTCAAACACAGCCACAGTTCCAGATGAACTACATTTCACAACTTGTCTTGCTTGTCCAAATGTCACTCCACCAACAGGAGGCACATTTAAGCAGCCAATACTGACTCTGGTGTTTTGTTCTGTTCCAAATACAGTACTGGCTCCCTGGTTACTTGCTAAGGTGAATTCGCATGGGAAGTTACTCTACCTGGGGCCTGTTTTGTTATCTGAGGCTTACTGAGTCTGAAATTATAGTCGCTAGATTATAAATCAAAAGACATCTAGTTAAATGAATTCATAGCAACATTAGAGCTTACAGTTTGGCAGAAATACTGACTGTACTTGTGAGGAAAGTATACTCATTGAAATGTGCATAACACCAATAAAAATTCATGTCCCAAAGAAAACAATTTTCTTTACATGTCATGAAATTTCCATTAATTTAGTAACAACAGTCAGGTTGTAAATAACATTTGTTTAATAAAGGTTGGCTTTTTCTTACTGTGTGTCCAGCTCTACAGAGAAATGTTGGATTTCGGAACATTTTGTATTTTAGCTCTCACTCTTTCACCCCTCAGCTATTTGAGCATAGGAGGCAATGAAAAAGAGATTATTGTCTAGAAGGAAAAAGAATCCTGCAAGCAGATTGCAGGACTTGATACTAGAAGCCATAATACCCCTTTATATTCAGCAATAAGTACTGATAAGCACCGAAACCGTCATATATCCAGTGTTCACAGTACAGTTGCCTGAAGGTGTAAACATGAATTTAATGCTAAGTCTACACTATGGTTTTTATCAGCATAGCTACAGAGTTTAATCACCTAGGGCTGTGGAAAGACTAGCTCTATCCTCCCAGCCATACTGTTACTGGAAGGAAGGTTGAGCTATGAAATCAGACACCAAGCCTCACCTTTTATTATGCACTGATCTGCCTGCATGGCTGGGGAGAGTGTGGAGATAAGGAACGGTTAAAACCTGCTGAACATGACGGCTGCTACTGGAATACTGGTATACCAGTAATGGCTGCTCCCTATTCTCCCACATTCAAACAGAATAGAATACTGAGCACAAAACATTGGTCAGAACAGCTCCACCTCTACTTTTATGTCCCTAAAGCCTTTTCCAGGCCCTTAAATCATGGAATTGAAAGTTACTATGAAAATTAGGAGGTGGTTTGTTTTTTCTGATTTAGAACTAATTTTTAGAACGAAGAGTTACTGTTGCATTTCAGTGGTATTGCCAAGCAATTTCAGAGATACACAACACACACATTTTATAAAAACTCATGAGAGCAGCAGTCCAAAGAAAGCGTTAATAAGACATTTCTAAATACTGAGGTTTTCCTCCTCTCAAATTAGACTACCAGAATCTCAAATAAGGCCCAGTTCAACAATTTCAAAGGGTCAAATGTTGGTTTCACTGTCATTTCATTTTTCCCCCGGATCTTAATCTTTCTTTAAAAAAAGCAGCTATGCTTATTCTCAGAAATAGCGAGACGTGAATCTTCCTCCCAGAGCATCTCGTGCTTACTTGCCAAGTCATACTGTGAATCTGCTTAATCACAATTTACAAGTCAATTGACAGACATCACTCGTCCTGTCCTGCTGACGGACGAGGCAAGCTGACTGTGAAATATATTGTCAGTTTTTAAGGCATTGCCTTAACCAAACAGAAATGGGCTAATAGCAATGCCAAGTTGTCAACAAGAGGGAATAATTTTTAGGAAAATAATAATAAGCCCTCCTCGCAATACTAATGCTAAATGACCTGAAAAACTTTCCTTAGGGACTGAAGCCATAGAACAAATTTCATTTTATCTTCATAGATCTGACAGCTCAATTTCCCAAGTTCCCAGGGACTTTCAGCAGCGCTGAGCAGAGGCAGTAACAAATGTCAGTGTTTACTTTGAAATCTCTTTGTTAAAGCTCTCTGTACTCAGCAGTCTCTTTAATAACACTCTTTAGGCACAAGCAAAGCATCTTCTGCATAAAGCAATAGGGAGTGACTCAGCAGAGTGTGTCTATGATGTTTAAACAAGATGGAATTGCTGTATTTAACTAACATATGTTGAAGGTTTTCTAACGTGAATTCAAGCTCTTCAGCTCAATATGACTATAAATTATAATTTCAAGTAAGTTATAAAACCGTTCAGATTCAGTCATTTCCCACAAGCTCTCCCCAATTCCACACACTGGCTACAGAAGCAAATGATTTTTCCTTCTGTGCAGGAGTTTGCAGCAAATAACTTCAAAGTCACCCCTAATGTCCCCCAGATTCTATTTTTTTTAAAAAAATCTCTTCTCCAGTGTCATCCCTACAGACAAATACATCCCTATGACAAATACTGCCAA
Source organism: Phaethon aethereus (assembly GCF_964289735.1). Taxonomy (NCBI): domain Eukaryota; kingdom Metazoa; phylum Chordata; class Aves; order Phaethontiformes; family Phaethontidae; genus Phaethon; species Phaethon aethereus. The sequence continues at coordinate 15,746,847 of NC_138591.1, forward strand.
GGGTCAAACCGTCCCCTGTTGGAATCCACATCCCCCTCTTGTGGGCATCCACTGGTTGGATCTTGTTACTTGTGCCATACGCTTATGGGTATACGGAAAGGACTTTGAATAATAGCAGAAGAAAAAAAAATAAAACCAAAAATACAAACATACAAAAAACAGTCATAAGCATGGCGCCAAGGAAAGATTCTGTCCAAAATGTTTATTGTCCTCACCCTTTTTCCTCCAAAACTCTCTCACACCTTCCTAGTTGAAAAACTGAGATATTTTCCTATCCTCTGGCAGAACACCAAAACATTAATGTTTTCTTTTCAATAGGCTGACGTACTGCTTCTTTCTTTCTGTGTTGGTGGCACAGACCACAACTAAGGTACACAACATTGATTCTTCCCACACAGGGTCTCATAACTAACACTTGACATCTCTGACAATGCAGCAAATGCCTCGGTGAAACCATAGTGTTGGGATAGCTGTCATCCTTCTGTGCTACGTAGTTATTTCCATGTGAGACCCGAATAAGAAAAAATACCTTATAGGATATAACCCTTTGAGGGAAAAGTGCACTTTTCAAGTCATTGCACCCCCAGGGTTAGCTTTGCATTTTCATGCTCATTGGTAGTGCCCTGCTGTACAAGTCAGCAAACCTATTCAGACAAGTTTTCTTCCTTGCTGATGTCAAATGACAAAAATCTCAAGTTAATAAACAAATGTGGTCAACTCCTTAATAATACAACTCTCAATCTTCCACAGAATATCAAAAAAGGAAAAAAAGGAAAAGTTTGGGGTTTTGTCATTTTGTTATCTGTTTGGTTTTTCCTTAATAATATGGTGTAAAAAATTTTGACAGCATATCTCATTTGCCTCTTGAAATTTATGATTCTTGTAACTGCTCTACCAATCTTCATCCATTTTGGAAATTTATTATCTTAATATGTGGGAACTTGTTACATCACTTCGGCTGGCCAGAGGAGATTTCTCTCATTGCACTTCCAACAGAACAGTAAAGGTTAGAAACTGATGGGGCTGAACCCTTTCTGTTCAGTATGCATGCCTTTTCAGCTGTAAAGTCAATAGATATTGTTAGGTCAGCTAGCAGTTTTATTTATCAAGCAATCAAATATTAAGTACACAATGAACAGGGAAATATTTCTATCTATTCTACAGCCAGCTCATGTTTACATACATGTGTGCATTCACTTCAGCCAATGAAAGGAAAACAATTGCCAAGTTCAGTGAATTGTTCTCAGGCATTAATTTCACCTGTGAATCCATACTGGTCCTTAACATGAGTCAACTGCCTTAACTAAATGTTCTCAGTTGATTTTTTTTTTTTTTTTTTAATTGCATACATTTGCCCTTTCAGGAAGGGAAAACTTTGCCTTTCAAAGGCCTACTGACATTGCATCTATGTACTGTTACTTACATATTTAAACTTCATCAGGTACACAAAATTCTGCAGTCTCAAACACATACGTATTAATACTACTATTTAACCCATTAAGTTACAGTAATTCTTATATTCATGATGTAGAGGGCATTTTAATTGATTTATCTGATTTGATCTCTGTTTCAAACACAAAAATGTGTCCTTTTTTGAAAAAAGTGTATTTGCAAACAGGTCAGATATTGCATCATTCTGGTAAGGAAAAAGCAAAATAATGATTTGAGAAGGTATTTGTGAAAAGCATACTGTGCTTCTTTCTTGCTTTCTTTCCAGGAAAAACTGCTAACAAATTCTAATCTTTTCAATCCTCATTATAAAACACTCAATTTTATTAACTGATAAGCATAAATATGGTGTATGTTCTCTTATTATGTACATTAAGCTCTATAGGTAAGATGGCTAACTCCCACCTTAGAACTAAAAATCAGAATCCAACTTCATCTGAACTGGGGGATGGGTTGCACTACTAGCAATCTAGAAATAAGTGTCATCAGTAGATATTAAGCAATTTATCTAATGATTACAGAAGTGAGCAAATCAGCGTAGGTTCAGAATTATTCAATCAGAACCATAAAGTCATATGTGTCTCTAATCCGCCCCAGCTCTCAGACGCTTTCTCTGCCCTCAGTCTTTCTTCAGGCCACAAATACCCGCTCTCTAAGACAAGGCTACAGTTCTGCTTGGTGGTTAGACCCAACCTTACGAAAACATCCTCAGAACAAGCAAAAACCCTTTGCATTAGTATTCACATCTGTTGTTTGAAACACCTCATCAGCTGAATGGACAACATTAGAGGAGTATAACAAAAAGGAAAGGGTATGAATACCTACACTTCATAGATAAATGCCTTCATTTTGTTGGAATGTAACCTCTTCTACAACTGAAAAAAAAGAACATTTTCAGCTTCATATTTTGGGGAGGGGGTAACTGATTTACACACTGTCTTAAAAATGTTTCTATTCCATTAAATAGAAGCATTTATTATGGACATAAACCAAAAAAGCAGTGAAGCCATCTTTAATATTCACTCACTGCATGATGGGGGATGTGGCAGGATATGCTACCAGGTACACTAAAAACCATACCTATATGACATAGAAGCAAATTTCCTACAATTATTCATATTTTGCATATTTAAATCAAAAGGTGAATCACCAAATAATTTACCACTTTCAAGTATTCCTAGGTTCCTTGTTTAGCAACCAGGGCTCAACAAAAGACAACAGAAAAATGCAGGAAAATTAAGCATCAAGGTTCAACAACTCAATTCATGGCCAAACCTTCCAAATTCCAGAGTAAAATAAAACAATAGATTTCACTTTAGGTTTTAAGTCTTGGAATATGCAATACATAGCAGTAAGCATAAAAACCTACACAGAAGAATTTACTAGGGATTAAACCCTATAGCTAACTCCTGCCTTATAACTAAAAAGCAAAACCCCATCAAAATGTCTGTACATACTCCTAGAAGAGCTGCGATGGGATATCTGTCTAGCTCTTGAGCTAAACCACAGTGCATAATGAATTAGAAAAACTTTTTTTGTCTTGGAGGTTAAAATAGATGTGATATTGGTTGCCATTTTGGGGGGGGGGGGGGTTGTGGCGGGTTTTTTGTTTGTTTTTTTAAACTGACAATTAACTGATATTGTGCTGAATAACCTCAGTGTTGTCCTTGTATGATTGTAATTAAATTCCTGAGGTCAACTTATTAAACCTACTTAAAAAGAAACAACAATACCCAAGATTGAACTAGATCCAAATCCTTGAAGATCCCAAATAATCACATTCCCTTTTAAGATACTTCTCTTGAGATAGGTTCTCTTAATAAGAAATGCAGCTCTGCCTTCAAGGACTGTCTCTCCACTTCCAAGTGCAGCAGTCACAACGCTTTGCATTTTCCTTGTTTGCCAACTGCAGTCCAAGACGCTGCCTCACGTTTTCTCACAGCTCCCGTCCAGACATGGTGCACTGCCGCTTTAGTTGATGTTGGCAGGGTGGGGGCGTGGGAAAAGCAGCACACTGCAGGAGCTCACAAGCTTTTTGTGCGCGGCGAGCACGATGGTTACACACCAGGAAGAGTAGGCTGCACAAGGCAGCGAGAGCAAGTACTTCAGTAGCAGAGCAATAATGTGGCAAGGGTGTGTTCACTTTTAAATAACACATCCGACTCAAATGCACGGTCTCAAGAATCCAACTGTAAAGCCCGGGGCAGTTTTCTGACTGAAGAAAGAGGTACTCAAGGATAATTACAGAGGTGGCCTTATGATTGTAGACAGACAGATTTCAACAAAAGCAACTGCTTTGGCTCAAATTTCATCATAACTATTTTCCTCATGATTAATTGAATGTCCAAGGTTTTCAAAATCCAGCTGTACATTACAGATTCTAAGATGGTTAACAGCAATGCAACTGGGCAACAGGGGTTTCTGCAACTAGTTTTATCAATTAGAGTTTTTTTTTAATTAAAAAAAAAACACAAAAAACCAGACATGAATTACCAGCTCAAGACTTGACATTTAATGAAAATAAGTAATGAAGAAAATATCTGTGGGCTTTACTGCCCATGTAAAACAATGTGTTTGATAAACTATTTTTCTTTGATGATACATTTGGCTAAGAACCTTTTCCAAACACTAATACATCCAAAATTGAGAGAAACGGGATCAAAGGAATATAGAGAAAAAAAAAAAAGGAAAAAAGCAACAGAGACAGCACATTAAGACAGTGAATTAACGTGAAAAAGCAGCATATACAACTCTTCAGTCATTCTGTAGAGCCATCCATCTCGGCTCTCTTTAAAAACCTTCAGTTATGAAAATTCAACTATCTCTAAGTAATTTATTCCTGTGCTTAATTTTAAGCTTTCAGTTAGAAAGCTTTTCTTAGTGCCCAATCTAGACCTCCTTTGCTACAGTTTAAACGCATCACCTTTTGCTCCTTCCCCTGTGAATCTGCATTATCATTACTTTAATCTCTGTGGCAAACTTTTATGCATCTAAAGACTGCTAGTACATCGGCATCTCTTCCTTAGGCTAAGCAACACTCACTTTTTCAGCCTTAGCTCATAGATCATAATCCAGCATAAGAGTCACTATTCTACATAAGTTTAAGCATAACAGGAATTGAAGGTGAGCCAGAACACCATGCTGCTGTTTAAGTGTGAAAGATTATGGATTTCTCAACAATTTTTGAAAGTGGAGTAGCACCTGAGCTATTAATATTTATATACAGATAGATACACATGCACACATATATACAGCTATTTTTGCTGTTGTGATATTATAACATCGGTGCATTTCCACCTTAAAGGCTTTCCATACCTAACCTATGCATTTTTAAAGATGTGCACATCTAGCCAAGCCAGCCCTCTGATGCAGAGGACTGTTCCCGAGTGCAATTTTGAATAAACCTTATCTTTGGGAATTTTGAAAATCAGCTTTCAGAAGCTGGCTTATTTATTGTAGTCTAGAAAGCACAACCACAGATGGCAGCGTTTGGCTCCAGTGCCAAACTCCCAATTGCAATGCCCTTCAGATGCAGTTTTCATTTGGCCCGTAATACCATAGACAGCTGTGAAATTTAGAATCTGGTGAGTCTTTCAGATTATATACTCAAAGTGGTTACTCTCAACTCTGTACTTTGAGATTCTGGATGCGTTCATGTGTTTAGGATCTCCACGCAACACTGACCCTCTGAAGGACACAGGAAAATACACCTTTTTGCATGTTCCATTATGAAGTTCCTCATGCCCACTCTTCACTAGCAACTCAGTTCCACTGTTGAATAAGCACTGCTGCCAATATAGATGGAAATACACTCACCCAGGTGCAGATAGTGCTTCTTTGTAGAAATAACTCTTTAAACTTAATGAACAACTAAAGACAGCAAAGAGCAAGCACATTATATGTCCTCTTTTGCTCTGGGCAAAGAAATAGCAACTCCGCATGAGAAATACTTGACTCAAGTAAGCTAATGAGAAGACTATTCTTGTATAATGAGATCCAGAGAAGTCTGTACTTGCATTAGCGTCATTGTTTTATTCATAGTATCTGTATTACTCTTATTTGAACTCTATACCTACAGATTTTTCCCAAAGTTTTATTCATGGAAGAGCAGTTACGTGTTTGACATTAGGCTGGCAGTCACCCACTCCTTTTAAAACCTGGTCAACTTCGCAAAGTTGAAGAGATGACTAAATTCACTAGAGAATTGCAACATGGAAAAACAAATCAGGGAACTAAAAGGCAATATACTTTCAAATTATGTATTGGCTTTCCTAATGGACTGTCTTTCCAGCCCAACAAAAATAGACATATTCTGTACTAGAATCAGTGGTGTCATGCTTAGAGCTGTGAATAGCAAATATATTTTAATTTTATACTCATTAACAGCAAACAATGAAGGGAAAAGAGTCCCTCAAGTTATCCATGCCATAACAGAAAAAATTCTTTTAGGTCAATTAGTTCTTTATGACACATTTAATCATTAGGTATCTTTATTAATCAAGGAATTATTTCTTTCGATAAAACTGAACATCAGAAATGTCTCCTACTCAATATCTGGAGCGACAGTTTTAATTACTGTCACATGTAATTAGTTTTCTCTTCTGGGTTCAAGTGTCTTTTGAGGCACAAAATACAGAAGTGAAGCATGCTGTCACAGCAAGCCTGAGTAGCGGCACCGAGTCCTATGCAAAGTCACGTAAGGACCGACTGCAGAATTATCCTTTATAGAGCAACGATGCACAGGGGCCTCGATATAGAAATCGGGGATCCACTGTGCTCAGCATCAATACTTCTCTTGCATAATGCAAGCAGAAAGGGAAACAAAGTAGGTAGAGAAATGATGTTGGGAAAACAATAAGACAACTAAATCTGGCAAAACCAGCATCTGCTAGAGCACACCAGCTGCCCAGCCACATCAGCAGTTATTGCCAGTGCCACAGCAGAGTTGAGTTTTTACATGGGGTTCACAGATCATTTATTAAAAAACCAACCTCCTCCTGTCTTATCAATTAAAAAAAAAAAGTGAAGTAATACACATTTTCCAAGAAATATAGATATACAGTATCAGTGAATGTTTCCATTTAATGATTTTATGCGGTAAGGGAAAAGGTACGTAGCTGAAGGCGACAATTCATAAGCACGGAAAATATTCTTAAAGGCAGAACTCACATTCCTAGGCACCTATCTAAACGGACCTGGCTTCATTACATGGGTGACAGCCCTAAGTTTACAGTGATTCTTGTATTTAATACAGATTATCTCTCACAGGAGTTTGTGCTGTGTGCCAGAAGAAAAAGCAAGCTCCTGGGAATACTGCCGCAGATGAACTGGCCTGACTGAAACTTGTCAGGAGATGGTCATTGGGCAAGGTGCCTTTCTTGTAGTGCCAGCTGGGCAAGAGGCAGTCCGCTAGGAGCCTGGAAAGATTAAGAAGTTGTTTGGGAGGACACTGAACTTAAATTGACAGTTGCACATCTACTCTGAGATGGAAAACAGGCAGGTGGAGATTCGCTCCTGGAGTACAGTTCTTGTTGTTCTGTAGAACAATGCTCATTCATATCCAGGCCTTGTTTGTCTTTCACCTTCTTCAGTGCAGATTGACAAAACGAAATGTGGCACATACACTAAATTCTTAGTAATTTCTTAGTTTTGTAACAATATAAAACTCCCTGCCTTCTTGGATGAAAAATCCCCAAATATTTCTCTCTCAGCATTTAACAGTAACTGTGTGAGCTATACCTGTCTCTCCTTCTGCAGCCGTGCTTTCAGTACAACTACTTCTGGAGGACTTCAGCCTACCAGAGAGGGACTTACTGCTAACTGGGGCATAAGAGTTCCATTTGGAGAGACGTAAAGAAACTAACGTCTAAATGTGATGACAAAAGCTGTACTCGTCTTTATTTTAAATACAACATCATTTTAGCCAAATTATTTTACTCCACGATTGCGGAATGCCATGCTGACTGTAAGCATCATAAACAGATTTTTTTCTTCCTATATCATTTCATTCTGCAAATAACATTGGCCTCTTAAACGGCATCTGCAGCTTGGCAGACTTATAGATGGAGCTCCTTAGGAACCATTAGGTCTTTTAGAAATACTTAAAGCATTTTGAAAAGCTTTGTTATTTAGCTTCTAATAGTTCCATGAGGACCATTATATCTATCAGGTAAATAGGTCTTCAGAATTATTCTTTTTTAACCACACATTAGTAGTTCCTAATGACTATGAAGATGCTGTTACACTCCATTGAGTATGCTCTTAAAGCATATTGATATGCACAGTAAAATGCATGTAATTACGTGTGTATTTACCTCTTCTGAATGTTGTCTGCTTTCAGAGTTAAAAGACCATTTAATGTGTTTCCTAAAATAATCAAGATCATATAATTAGAGCAAGTTAGAGTAAGCACTTCAGACGTGCACATTAAGTAAATCTGTTTCCATTGTCCCAAAATCTTTTACTAAATAGAGCAGTACATTTATAGATAAGCAAAAACTTGGGAAGGCTATAAACCCTTTTCCATTGTCACAGTCTACCATCAGCACACAAAATTCCTTCTGCCCAGTGAGCTATGCACTACATTAAAAAAATCAGGGAATACATGTTATAAGCAGTTATATCTTTTGGATCAAAATAACAGTTACATAATAAAACAATCAGTAGAAATAACATTCCTATTTCACCCTTCGCCGCAAACCTGTCTTAAAATTATAAGGGTTTTTTGTTTTGTTTTCTAGCAAGAAACAGTCTAAAGAAGGACCCTCAAGCTACCCATGTAATTGCAGTTCAATCCACCTCGCATTTCATTGCGGGAAAAGGGAATTGAGACCAAGCCTTTAATTTAGAAGGGAAACAAAATGACCGAGTTCACTGCAGAGACAAAAAGGTGAATCTATGTGTATTGTACCCTAGAACTAATTAGGATATCAACGCTATCTTCACAGAAAAGAAATTCAGGTAGTTAGATTTCAACTAACCAGAGGCTGCGCACAATCTGAACAGACCTCGTAGAGAGAGCAATAGCTACCTGTCCTGAGCATAAAGGAAGTCAGAAGGAATTACTTTGACAATTGACAAGTTCCCTTGGATTAAAAGCAGACTGTAGCTTTACACTCTTCCCAAACTAATTGAATAAAACACATTCTAAGGAAAGAAGGAAATAAAATTAAAACCAAAGCAACAACATATTTTTCACTGGCACACAATCCATGTTGACTACATGCACAGAAAAGCTAGTGAAGAGCTCTCAGAAAGAAGACACAACCACCCCAAGAACCAATTAGGAATTCCAGTCTGCCATCAAATTTAAGTGTTATATGCATACAAGTATAGGGAGAGGTGCAAGTGAGTCAATAACAGCAGGAAATAATATTCTAATGGACAATAATTTGTATCTTAAGACAGTATTTCTTCAATCATTTCCTCAAGCCCATTACTGTCTAACTCTACTTGAAGTCAGAATACATGTAGCTAAGTCTACTTTTCTGCAACAGTAAATCACCAGATGGGATTGTCATGGTAGGCAAATAATTGGCAACTGCTGTACAGACACACCACAAAGTCAAAACGATGCAGATTTCCCCTAGTTCTGCCATTAAACATAAATCACTTGGTAGCTTGACCTCATGTTGAAATACCACCACTCTATTTTATGAGGTGCTTCATATAGAAAAATATTAAATATATAAAATATTATATATATTATATATAATATATAAATATGTACGTGTGGAATAACCCATTACATTTAATTCTATATTATAAAGGTATATAAGCATATATTTTGTATAATTACATATTATCTATATAGTAATATAGTATGGAATATAATTATATCTAGGACAGAATATAATCATATATAATGCAGAACAAAACTCAAAATTCAGGGTGTGTCTGAGTGACACAGTGAAACACATACCTTTAAGCAGGAACACGGTTTCCCTTCACTTTTTGCCCAGAATGAAGTCTCAATGAAACTCACCTTTCAAACCAGACCTAATTGTAACTCACTACACTGCATCTGCTTTGAAAGCATCTTGAAATTCCTGAAAGATCCTATAGGCAAGTTCTCTATGCTTTGTGTGTCACAATCACCCAAGTTTCATTTGGCTCACAAATCATTCTTTTGCAAAGTATGGAAAGTCACAAAAACCCAACATGTAACTAAAAAGACAGATACGTGAAGTTTAGTAACTAGAAGATTTGGCGCTTAGTTGATTAATCACAGAATCACACAATCACTAAGGTTGGAAAGGACCTTCAAGATCATCAAGTCCAACCATAATATAAATACATCAATAGGACATGTGAAACTCCTAGCAGACAGGCTCCTGCTTATTGATGGGTGAAGTTACAGAAGCCTTGTAGTGAAGTTATCCTTACTTATATGATCTCAATCTGTTCTCTATTGATTTTTCTTACACAGCAGTAATTTTTGATTAACTTCAGTAATAGTGATGACTGCTTCAGAATATCTTGAATTGATCAGACATTAGGATTTCCTGTTAAATAGAAATGAAAAAAATATTTCTTTGAGTATCACTCTTAAGAAATGCCACCATCTTTGCAAAGGTATAAATGAAAAGACTTTAGTGTTCCACTAGCCATGTTGTTGACTCGGAAGGTCATTAGGACATCTCCTCCCAAAAACACAAGCCAACCAGGGGGAGAAATATTTCTACGTTAACATATATGCACAGCTCAGCTTGCTACAGGAACCAAAAGATACCACACTTATAGGAACAGTGAAATATAAAATACTAACAATAACACAATGTAAAAAAAAAAATAAAACACAACCAAACAAAAAACACTTACAAGCAAAGCTTTTGAAATAAAAGCTGCCAGAGCAGGCAATGGAATGCTTCAATGTTGTGTTACTGCACCAGATAACCATCTTCAAAAAGCTTTTTTGTCAGGTCTGATATGTATCCAACTAGCCAATTTGAAGTATTTTATGTTGTCTGAACTGTAAATTTTTGCAGATGCTGCAAATCTATTTTACAGGCCTTTCTAAAGAGGTTAGAGAACTAGAGAACTTTAACATCTTCAGGGAAGTTCAAAAGTGTTACATACTGTCTGGTAAGGACAAAGTACAAAGAGGAAAAAAAAGAATGATTTGCTAATAAAAATGTTCATCTGCAAATACACCAAACAAAACAAAAGATAAACTTCCTTAATAAAGGGAAGTCAAAATCATGAGTTTAAGAATTGCCCTTATAGCAAAAGATTATTTATTTTCCAATCAGTTTGTATCTAATTAAGTAAATTAATGACAGGAAAAAATGCCATTTGACTAGCTATATTAGGCCAAAAAGTCAAAATTTGGTCCACATCCCTGCATTTTCAAGCTAAAGGCTGATTATTAGACCTGGTAACATTCCTTTTCTGATTTTTTTTTTTTTTCCCCTCTTAAATGAACAAAAACTAAAAACATAAATATACCTTTAGGGTTTGGTGGGTTTGTTTGTGGGTTTTTTTTAATATAAAGCTGTTACTGTTATTTTGATCAGAATTTGTGGTCAATAGGACATATTACTGGCTAAAGCCAGGTGACCCCATGAGCTTTTGCACAATTCACCTCCAAAAGGAAATGTCTGTTTAAAACAAAGATAAACCATAGGCTTATTCTTTTATTTAGGCTTCATGGCTGCATTTGTTTCATTTCTGGCTCCTAAACAACAACAAAAAAAAGAAATCACTGAAATACATTACTATATTTGCAAACCCAGGACAGAGACCAAAGGGCCTATATGGGAGTTATTAGTACTGAAAAGAAAGAATCTCTGCTGGGTCAGGCATGCAAGACATAGGGACACAACTTCTGCTGTCTCTGTCATGAGGAATCCTACTAATAACTTCCACTGCCCTTTTTGGAAGGCAGTTGTGGAGAATCACAATCCATACAGACAACTACATCAGCTGCTAACATGGCCTTAGGTTCTAGATAAATGCTTAAAAAAAAAAAAAAAAAAAGAGAGATCACTATTGCATGAGTGGTGGTGGTTTTCCATGTTAAGCCTTTACAGCTGAAGATGGATTACACCCTGCCTCACAACTTCCCAGAAGAGTTGGAAGCAAAAACCCTACAAGAACAACTATACTCTGGGTTTGGTTTCTATAGGTGTTTCCTGCTTTAACTTACGTTCTTTTTCATAAATTTTCTCCCTAATGGATAGCCAAATTTCACAGAATCATTAAGGTTGGAAGAGACCTTCAAGATCATTAAGTCCAACCATCAACCCAACACCACCATGCCCTCTAAACCATGTCCTGAAGCGCCACATCCACACATTTTTTAAACACTTCCAGAGATGGCGACTCCACCACCTCCCTGGGCAGCCTGTTCCAATGCTTGACCACCATCTCATGAACAAATTTTTCCTAATATCCAATCTAAACTGCCCCTAGGAGCAACTTGAGGCCATTTCCTCTCATCCTGTCACTAGTTAGTTGGGAGAAGAGACCAACACCCTCGTTGCCACAACCCCCTTTCAGGTAGTTGTAGAGAGCGATGAGGTCTCCTCTCAGCCTCCTCTTCTCCAGACTAAACAACCCCAGTTCCCTCAGCCGCTCCTCATAAGGCTTGTGCTCCAGCCCCCTCACCAGCTTCGTTGCCCTTCTCTGGACACGCTTCAGCACCTCAACGTCCTTCTTGTAGTGAGGGGCCCAAAACTGAACACAGGATTTGGGGTGCGGCCTCACCAGTGCCGAGTACAGGGTCACAATCACATCCCTACTCCTGCTGGCCACACTATTTCTGATACAGGCCAGGACGCTGTTGGCCTTCTTGGCCAACTGGGCACACTGCTAGCTCATAATAGACTATCTCCTAAAACTTCACACCTTCTACTGCAGCACAGAGGGAAGAATGAAGAGTAGATTTGTTTTCCTCAGGTTTTTGCTGACACCCTTTGAAGTCCATAGTTCCGAGAATAATCCTTGAACAGTTATCTCCTACTTATCTGATACAGATCTAAATTGACAGTGCAACATCCCGAGATCATCGTGTCACTGTAGTTGCTCTAGTCAGTAACTGCTTCTGAGGTTTGTAGTAGTTGAGTTCATCACAAGCTCTTCTAAACACAAGCTTTAGATTTGCATCTCTCTGCTCTGGTACGCAAGCAATAAAAACAGCTTGAGTGTCAGCTCCTTGCAGTTCAAGGCTAACTTTCCTAACACCTTCACTTTTCAATAATGGTTATCTAAAATGACATTTTTCTCCTCCTGTTTGATGAGAAGCATGACTGTGTGATTTTTCTCAGACATATTTGTTCCACAAAAGTCCGATGCTACATGCCAGATCACTGTAACTTACAGTTTCCTACATCTCTTCAACATTTCACATTTTAAAGTGTTAGAATACCTCTTCCATAATGTTATCTAAAAATAACATCATCAGACTGGCATAAAAATTCACCGTAGAAATCTCACACCACTTCAAAGCAGTCAACAAAGTCTCCCAGGGGTATGCACTCTGGGTAGTGAATGATGTGTATCTTGTGAAAAATATTGTGGCAATATTGCTGGAGCTCTATCACTTGAAAGAAATAGAGTCGTTTGGGACAGAATCTTTTGCAGGGCAGAAAGCAACTCTGCTAAAAACCACTTCATGCATAACGTACATTCGTATGCATATGATTATGTAGAAGTTCATTTATAATATATCTCAGGAGATGTGGTAGCTTGCATACAGTTATTTAAGTAGTTTGGGGACTTTGCAAGAGAGTTACTCTTGTTCCCCCCACGTTTTATTATGGAAGGTTTATCATCAATATTAAAGTTTAATTCCCCCAAAGCAGTGCATTAATACATTCATAAACTTTAATACCTAGAGCTTTGTACCCACCATCATATATTGAACACTGTTGTTAAACAGGAGTTCCATACTTTCCCCGTAGTTCTTTTTCATAATAAAGGGATTTCAGAAGTATTTCGAAAGCACGGAGTCATTTTGACGTACTGCCTTTTGCCTAATTTTGAATGTCTGCCATGCAGAAAATTGCGTTTTATATTTTCAGAGTAAAAACAAAGGCTGCAGACCCCTAGATCTCAAAGCTCATTCTTTTCAAGCAATTTTGCTAATCATGTACGGAACTTTTTGTACATTTATTATTTATCGCCCCTAAAGCCCGCTTCTCACGGTCACACATAATTATTTGTTTTTATGCCCTTTCATTATTTAAGAGTCATCTATTGCTTTGTGTAATAAACTTAACATTGGGAGTCATTTCCCATTAAAGATCCGTCCACTATTCCAAATACTGTAAATACTTCTAGCCAGCCAATACCCGTCCCGAGTCCCCTGTGCTTCTCAGGCATACCAAGGTATTGGGAATAAGCTGTCTTATTAAGCAGCTAATTAGCATGACAGCACTTTACAATGTTTTCCCTTATGTGTTTTGTACACTGAGAGGAGGTCACATCCGAGGACACAGATTACAGATAGCCACCACATTAAAGGAGGAAGGACACTAAAAAAACAGCAAAGAAAAAGCCAGGACAATAAATTCCATTTATTTGCAATGAAAGAAAGCAAGCAGCAGCTTTATTACAGGGGACAAAATAAAAGTACTCCCAAAGACATTATCATTTGTCAGAATTGCTGCTGTTCTTTGACACTATGGCATGTACAGAAGAAAGAAGAGGGAACTCCGAGATTATCAGGAGAGGTTTAAAACTCGCTTTTAGTATGTGACACATGATACACCAGGAACCAACACAGCCACAGACACAAAAAACCCCAACTGTCTAGGAGTGAAACCTTAATTCAATATATAATTTAATTTGACTTCTGCTACCTATAATTGCTTCAATCCTCAAGAACAGCTGGCAGGCACCAAGAGAAAAAATACTTAGGACAGCAGCAGAGAAAGGTTTGATTAGTTTTTAAAACCTTTGTATTTTATTTAGCTTTTGCTGCCATCTACAGTAATCATCACAAATCTGCACGAAGACCAGGTATAGCACTAAGAGCAGTAAAACAAACCTTCAGCACAGTAACTGGCTGGGCTAGAGAGGCACAGGGGACTGTCACTGGAAGATCTAACAAACCCTCATTGTAGATAAACTCCCTCTCTCAGTGGGGCCCCAAAATTCATTTATGGCTACTCGTCAGCTCTGTAAATGAATTAACTCATCCATGTAGCACACAGATACAAGCACAGACTTCATGAGCATGTAGATCAACAAAGCAGTGGTATCAGCTATAAACTGATAGAAGTTTTAATTTCTCTGTATAAGATTATCATATGGGTACCAACTAGCTCAGTTCAGCTTCTGGGTTTTCCATATGGTCATGTCATGAAAAGGTGGACACCATCAGGAATTAATTTGTTTATCTGCTCCCAAAAAGCCTTGTGTTATCAAAATATTTTTCACTAGTTATCTTAATTAATGGAAATTCTTACATTCCAGATAACATCAAGTAATGCTGCACTTGCAAAACCTGTACATCTAATAAAACCTGTCTGCAGCAAATTAATATGCCCAATTTTTGCAGGACAAAACAAACAATTCCAAACAAGAATACAACGTCTGTTTTAATGTTAACATTAACTTACAAACAAGTAACTTGGAAAGACACTGCACCCTAGACCCTAACTTAAATTTTCAACAACTAATGCATGATTTCTAATTCTTTGAGTCTTACCAGTGGTCCCGCTGTGATTTCCATCTCAACGCTGTCAGTGCTATATAGTAGCATCTGAAGCAGTATAAACCCTAAACTCCACTTTCTGAACATACTGAATCAAATCCATTTTTTCCTGTGCGATTTGTAGCTTTTCTTCTGGGGAATTTCTGCTGCTCCAACAGTTTGCAGATTTTGACTGTCTACTGCATTATGACACCTATCTTTTTGATAGTCTGAATAAAATCCATTACTGGGGTCCCCATTTGTAGTGTCGCTGAGGAGTAACATCCTGAAATAGGTACATTTTCAGCTATATGCTTCATTGAAGAGATGGGTTCTGACACAACTTCACAGCATTCTTACCCCACTGGTGGATAGGCTGGGACCAGGCTCAAACTCAGAGTTCTCACGGCAGTAGGGGGTATGATTATCACCTTGTCAGAGCGCTGTCTAGCTAATACCTTTGCTGGAATCCAGTGTTCTCAGCCAAACCTTAAGAAAAAGCTACCCAAGGCAAGATATTACGGAAAAGAAATCAACTTTCTTCACTTTTCCAACTCTATGACAAAGATTCAATATCCAAAATTATCTAGTGCAAGTACAGAAAATATTTCTGAGGATCTCAGCAAGCCAGTTTAACGTTTTTCTTTTTTATAACTTTTCATAACTCCTTATTTCATACTTACTAGGTATTGTTAGAAGGATAAAGCATCAAAATATTCATTCATTTAAACTTCTGCCATAACACTGCCAACTAATAAAGATGCAGAGTATTAGCTGGACTGTGAAAGCCAATTCAAGCCATAACAAAAATCTTCTGAAGATCAGCAAATGCTAATATCAAAGTGAACACACCTTTTCTAGCTAGCTATTAGTATATATGGGAACTACTACCTACATGAGATTTTGAGCAAAAGCAGAACTTGGAACCATTTTTGCAGTATTTTTTCTTCTATTTTTGGTTGCTACAGACCACAGCAGCATCAGGTAGAGCTTCAGCTTCTGATTACAGGACTGCGACCATGCAGGCAGCCTGCGACTGTTACTGCAAGAGGCTGCTTTCAGGCTACTGTAACCCAAGCACTACTCACCTAACCATAAACTACTACCCACAGCAGCAGTAGCAGCCTGGTTTTCCAGGGTCTGTCAGAGACAACCACAAGCCGATGGGACTAGAGCCATTCTGCCACCCTAGGGATTGATGACTTTGCCTACTTTAGTCTTGCTATGATGCTACAGCTATAAATTATGCTCAGAACAGCATGGAACAGAAGCAGCCAAAGTGGAGTCTTCCATGGGCGATAAGGTACAACACTCATCCCATCTTCCATCAGTTGTGCGTCAGCATCTTGCTTCCCTAAAACACAGACGTGTTAGGAGGATCAACAGATCCATTATCTTGGGTTTGTTTTTTTTTTTTTTTAAGTACCAAGGTTGTGAGAGCTCTCTATGACTAATAAAGACACTACACTTCTAAAGCTCTGAACTGCACTGACAAGCATTTAAACATGAAGTAATCAGTAAGTAAATGCAACAGTAATAAGCACTCTGCACAGGCACTCAAAATGAAAAAAGTCTCTTTCTAGCCCTGCTGTTAGTGCTCCTAGGTGACACTGAGCAATTCATTTCAGTTTTGCAATCTGTAAAGTGGGGCTCACGCATTGGTTTGTTTATATGAGGACAGAGAAGGGTGGGGGTCCATGTGTCTTAGTTAAAGTGCTTTGAGACCTGGTACTGTGAAAAGTGTCCAAAGTCACATTATATTGCCACTACAGATACCCTAATAGAGTGCTCTTTGTAACATTGCAGACAGTACTTGGCCACTTCGCTGCCAAATACCAAGAAAATCTTCAGGAAGTGAAAAAATAGAAGTCCTAGCAAAAGGCAACATTAGGCCACAAGATGACCCTGCTGTAAGATTTTACTATAAAACATTGCAGCAGCTCCCTGTTGTAATTCTGTACATAGCTACAATCTCTTCTAGCGGATTTACAAGTACACTAGATTGTGCAGATTGACAACCTGACTTGGCCCAAATAAAATGCAATCTGCATCTCCATGCAAAATTTGAAGTCATACCTATCCCCACCCATATTACTCTCACTTGCTTCTTCCTCCCATAGCTTTGTTTGAAGGCAAGGCTTAAAACACAAAACCAAAAGGCAGGTTGCAATAACCATGTTTTCAGCATAGCCGAGAGCAACAACTCCTCCCCACCACAACTTCAGTTAGCAGCTCCTGATATACCATCTCCCTGAATTTTTCCAAACAAGCTCTGACACACCTGACAGTCTTCCGAATTATCTAACCATACCTGTTTAGTGTTTGGAATGTTACAATGATGGGATCTTCAGACTCAAAGAGTATTCCCATTTCTAATACAAAATTAAATTATGTGCTTTGCCTAATTTAAAATCAAATGTACACATTGGAAACAACATGAAACAAAGTAAATGTTATGGCTTCCTAAACTTAAACTTTTCCAGTCCCAAATCACAGAAGTATCTGCTCAGGTAAAGGCACATTTGTTTCAAGTTTGATGGGGAATTTTTGTGGACTTTGACAGCTTGACTGATTAGCTATTGCTCATCTTACAAAATACACTTTATTAGGGATGGTCTTCATTACAGATCCATACATATATGTATACACACACACCCTTTCTATATGCTTCTGATCATCACATATTTACTGTATATATGGAACTTCCCTGCAAAGGCTAATGAAAGCAAAGGGGTGGACTACGTTATTCTTGACCAAAAAACCCCAAAAAGATTAGTCTTGAATGGCTTCAAGATCTGTCTATCAGAGCTAGCAGAACTTGCTGGAAGTTCCAAAGCTGCTTTGAAATGCTGAGACAGACATACTCATTTTTAAAACTATAGAAATTACAAAATTTCATATCTAACTATGGTAGCACACTCCTTTGGAAGCTCTGAACTGTATACACTGTACAATAGAAGTAAAGACAAGAGAGCTGAAAGTCTCTGTCAGATTCCCTTAAAAGTGTGATGAGGCAAAAATCTTCCACTGGTGATGTGGAAGAGATGTGTATAGCTTCCCTTTCTGGCCTGCACATTTCTCTTCCACATCAACACTTCACCAGCACAATGCTAATTTACTGAACAAAACATTTTCATACCAGTGCTAAAATTCTGGACTGTTCCAGAACGAGTTCAGTTTTTGCCTTTCCTTCTTCCAGCAATCACTGAATTGCCTTCAACAACTTAACAAAATCCCCCTTGCATGCCAGTAAGAAAAAAGGTTATGAATATTAAAAAAGTCCTTAATATGTTTTCCCTTCTACTTAAATAAGGCTATGTATAAAATCAATAAGGAGAAAATAGCACCTAAGAAGAAAATCACATATAATAGTCTCAGAAAATATCTGTTCTGGTGATCAGAATGGCGAGTCTTGCCTATGCAAAATGCCATAAAAATAATTCCTACAGGATTAGGATTATGACCAACTCTTCTTTTTCACATAAAATATAAGCTCTAAATTTTTTGCACAACTTCTGGAAACTAAGCGATCTCAGAGTTCATCCTAAAATACCTTTCCCCACTTGCTATGCATATAACATCCATGAGGATACAGATTGCCCTTCAGCTAATGAACTGTACTTCTAAGAGCTTGCTGCAGTTTAGACGTGAAACCTTGTAACCTAGAAGACAAGCTTTCCTGAAATAAGCCTCTTACAGCTGAGTTCAGGGTGTTTTTTTAAATGCAGTGATGTTTTGTTAATAGAGCCGAAATCTGTCGGCTAAAAAAAAAAAAAAAAAAACCAAAAGAAGTAACTCTACCAGAACTATCCATATTTTGATCTCTTTGCACATTTTTTGTCTCTGCGTATTTTAGGGCCAAGCATATTTATCTATTTAAGAGTCCCATCATTAAAATGTCACACGAGCTATGGAAAAACAGCTTCAGACCTTAATAAAAGAGTGTTCATGCTGTACTACACCTATTATACCTCAGTCTGTCTATAAAAACAGCAGTAAAGGAACTCACCAAATTACATATGAAAAAGACTAATAATTTTAGAAAACCAATGAGTATACCTGCAGTTAAAGAGATCAGCAAAACTTCTGTCCACACGACATTTCTAAAAGCTTTCAGCATTCTGATTGGTAAACTATTTCCCAGTTTTAAAAAGTGATAGCAAAATAAAGGCAGAAAGGGACATGAATGAAAACTGCAATTACTTACAATTTTAACAACAGGATTTTTTCCTAAAAATAAATGTAGTATTATTACACATAACTGGAGGCATAAGCATCACTTTGTCTATTACCAGTTACTACTTTTGATATCTGGTACTCTATGTGAACAATGAAGTGTAGGAAATAATAAAAATCTATGGGCTGCAGCCTTTTTACTGTAGGGGAAAAAAATAATATAGGATTTTTCAGTTTGCATTTGTTGTCATTAAAGCAGTCGTTATAAATTTGTCAAATACTCAAGAGTTGCAAACTACCAATGCACTCACATCTACATCAAACCACAAAATTAATGTGGTAGATACTTCTATTGAAACTACTAAAACTATTTTATGTCTTGGAAATATACCACAAAACATTCAAATAAAGAAGGTGGTGAGGAAGCTGATCTTGTGGTTGAAGTGATTCTCTGGTGCTTAGAAAGTCTGTAATTAGTTACTAATTCTGTCATCAATTCCCAACACAGTGTTACTTAAGTTCACCCATTTCAGTTTCCATTTGTAGAATAGGAATAGTGCTTTATCCTACTTTTTCCTCAAGCACCTACTTTATAATGAACTCACTTAAAGATCATTTTTTAAAAATGCCTTTATAGAGCATGCACTGCAATAGGCTTGCTGCATTCATAAGTTAAGACCATGACAAGGATGCCTTCTGCATGTGGGTTTGCTTCAGAAGAAGCTTGTGAAGCTATTTTTCTTCATAAGAAGCTGACAAAAAGCCTTATGCTTGGACATCTCAAAGAATTCTACAAAGTGCTGCAAATATCAGAGTTTTAACAGGCTGAATATTCTCAGGTAGGTACTCAGAGAAGAACAGCAATACTAAGAAAGAAAAAAATTCTCAAACGAATACATTACTTGCAAATCTGTTTGTGACAGCAGAGATAATTAGAGGTCATATTAAAATTAAGAACACATTTCAGTAAAACTGTGCTAAGAATAAATCACAAAAAGTAGCCTACATTCTACAGATAAATTTTGGAATCCGATTTCAGTCATAGATGCCCACAGAGCTTCAGGAAAGATCTGCCAGGCTACCACAGCTTGGAGACCTGGCAGGCATGGCCACACACATCAAGCATACAGAGAAGGGGGCTTATACAATTTTTCAGTAAATACATTTAAGATGCACCAAGAAGGAGAGTCACCACAGCAATCTTCAATGGGTTAAAAACAAACCAAAGACAAAAGTTGACCCTTGTAACAGTCAATTACCCATTCTCTTTCAAACGCTGATTCAGAGAAGAGAACATTGCACCACTTGGGTGATATTTCAGTTGCAAAGCAGTCACCTATTGAGCAGTGACCATGGGTTCATGAAGTCAGGACAGCGTTCCATGCTCTACAGACCTTATTCATTTTCGGTAATCCGAAAGCATCGTAAAGGCAGAGAACACAGCTAATACATAAACGTCCTCAAAGCAACACAACTGCAGTGCAGTTTCTGCAGTGCAGACAGTCCCCAAGGTGTGGCCAACTTGCTTCAAATGCCGCAAGTGCGGAGCACACCAGTGACAGGCAGCCTTCCCATTTTCTCCTCAGTTTCTCATGTTCAGTACTGTCTAAGTATTGTCCAGAACTGAAGTTCCACATAAATTGGTTGCAATTCAGTAGTATTGTGGTATTAATGACTTTTTTTGCCAGACTGACAGTTTTATCAGAATTCCTTATCTGATCGATTTTAATGCAACTTGTCATTTATTAGAAACCATCAATGAAAAAAAGTAGTTTCATGATAATTTGACTGGCTAAAACTGACTGCCAAGTATTTTAAAATAACTTTTAAACTTACCACTGTGACCTGAATGAAGTGAGGATATCTGACCTTTTGGCATACAGAAATCTCCATCTGCTTTGGCCTTCACAAGTAATACTGAGAGATCTCAAGAGTTGTTTTATTTAAGGTGTTTACCACCAGGAGTTAAAATGGTGCATATCTACCTATACAGAATTGGACAATATCTGGAAACAATAGATATTTTGGATACTTGAGCCACTTTCAAGGTATCCCATTTTCAGAATCAAATGTCTCATTTTATAAAAACTAAGATGATTAATAGCAAACAAAGGCGTGTTTTTTTTTAAAAAAAAAGCAGCACAGCACAAACCAGGGCATCCAAAAATCATCAGAAACCTTAAAGAGATCTGTTCAGTACCTCTGATAAAAATTAAAACAAAAACTGGCAAAGCTGAATCTGAAGTACTTCTTAACAGGGTTTGGGGGCTGGGGGAAAGTGAGGTGGGGGGGACATGGATTATTTTTTATCGCAGAAGTGTTCCCTGTATTCTGTCACAGTTACGATTAACATGATTAATTGGAACAAGAATAACTACCGATAGCAAAATACTCAGCAAAATATTCAGCACTTCCTGCTGAAACAAAATATCAACACTCTGAAGAATTTGTATTCCAAACGCACCCCATAAGCCATTGAGTATTGCTTCAGTTGCAACCTCCAGTAATAAGTATGCTGAACATTTTACATTTAAAATAATATGAGAATAACAAATATACTTAGCAGACAGGGATTGATTCTGAAATATATGGAGGTGGAAGAAGTGAAGAGTAGTACATTATCTTGGTTGATAAATATTCACAGACAGCTGCAGCTCTACCCTTCAGTGTAGCCCACTACTTGCAGAAAGTGGGTAGAATACAGAAAACGTTCAGGCCAGTTGCCTACAAAAACACTGCCAGTATTCCCTAGGATGTTACTGTAGACATGATACATAGAGTGCCAGTTTCCAGAGACAGCAATGCATACGGCTTAGGGAGTTTTAACAAGTCCACAGCATCATTAAATCTCAGACATAGATAAATAACAAGTAGCTATACCAAATTTGTACATTTGGGGAAAACCATGTATTTCAGACAAAGTTCCACTGAATAACCCATACAGCATGCACAAAGTAGTTTACAAATGTCAAAGCGTAATATTCCTGATTAAATATAAGTTAAAAATGTATACAAGATACAAAATGATACTAACATTGCACCTACAATGGTCTTTCCCTCATGTCACCGTCTTCTAACATCACTCTCTAGAGTACATTCAAGCCCATGAGTAGACCCTTTCAGGGGGCTTTGCTCTGCGGCCTAGGCCAATTCAGCAAGCAACCCAGCATCCCCAAAGAACTGGTTGTTTCAGAAAACTCCTTGGAAAACTACTTGTTTCAGTACCCTAGGAGCTCCTGCTGAATGTCAGGCTTGGAGGAAAAATAAACTAACACTGAAGGTATAATACCAGCTATCAGAATGCACTGAAACCACACAGCTGGAGTCAGCACAGAAAAGAGAAAAGCTTTGGGGGAGAATGGATCATAAAATTAGCTAAATAAGTTATGCAATTCACAGGTGTAAACACGTGAGCATACACGGTGGTTGAGAAAAAGAAAATTCTTCCAGATAAATAAGACAATGAGGCGTAACCGAAGACTTTACTAGTCTGAAGGTGATTTTTCAGTTACTGCAGTGGCCACAGGGCTGGACCCCCAAGGAACCCCCAAGCAAGTGCAGGCAGGACCAAAATTAATAGAAAAGATTACAGAGGCATCTCTGTTTCCACACACACTCAGCCAAAGTCTCCTGCCAAATTCCTTAGAAATAGCTTGCCAACCACATTTGTGTATATCCCTTATATATATACACACACATATATACGAGTGTATATACATATGTGTATATCTCCCTGTAACCTGCCTCCTGTTTTTGCAGCTGCTCGTGCCATCACTACATGACAAATGCAGTCCTCTTGGCACTCCACAGTAACTAACAGGACAGACATTTATTAAACTATGGATAAATCAGAGACTCCTATTTTACAACTCAAATTTGAACTTAAAAATAACTTTGGGGAGAGTAAAACTTCACACATATTTATCAGTTATGCCAAAGAGCCAAAATGGCCAGTCAAAGGGTAAGCCCAACTTCCAGCTTCGCCTGTTGAGCCGGTTGTGAAATGGCTTCATTTGAAAGGGGTTTGTCACCCAGTGTCATTGCGAGTTGGGACTGTCCCTGAACAGAAGGCTGTCCATCACAGCTAACCAGAGTACAAGGATGTTCCTCTACATCTGTAGAAGTAATTGCTTGATAGCTTTTATTGAGAGATGACCACTGAGGATCTGAGTTAGACCCTCACAAGAAGGTGCTGATGGATGCTATATTTTTCTATTATCAGAGTTACAAACAATTCAGTAATCTCTAGTGTAACATATGAAATTTCTACTTGTAACTTTGTTTGAAAAAGAAGATGCAGAACAGGCCTATTATGAACTTCTGTATTTTAGACATAACATCTTGAGTCAGAAAGCTTGCCTAATACAGTTGAGAGCAGAGGGCTAGAGACAGCAATTTGCCATTCTATATCATGCCCTGACAGCAAGCTGACACTATTTTTAAACTACTAGGCAATCTGAAAGGTTTCCAGATAGCAGGGATTTATATGTACTTTGAGCCAAGATCAGCTCATGCTTTCCACTCCATTGAAACAAGCCCAGCAAGTCATTGCTCCCTTTATAATTACAAAAAGTGCTCATTTAGGGGACGGGTTAAGGCCATATGCTGGGATCTGCAGAAACACACAAGCATCAGTCATGTAGCATTAAATAACCATATTGGCGGGGTAAGTTTCTTAGGTGTGTTTTGCAAGTAAATCTAGCTAAATGCACAACACAAGCAGGAAATTTCTTACTCGTCTCTAGCTGCAGTGTGGGGAACAGGGGAACTGCTCCAGGGATTCTTTTACACCAAAGTTTATAACAAGCAAAAGCTGGAACAAATAGTTAATAAAAGATTAGAAACATTTACAAGGACATTCCACAGGAAATAAAAAGTCATATTATAGCTGCCTTATCACACTAGCCCAAATTGCTTCATAGACTGCTTTTCTATGTACTTTTCACTCCCTGCAGCTACAAGTGAGACTTGGTGATTAATTTCATTTTTGTAGCCATAGCAAAAATAAGGGTTCAACAAGAACAGGAGGAAGAACAAACAGGGGACAGAGAGTGGGAAGAATGGGAAAGATATTCTAACTACACTCTCCAGTACAGCTTACATTAGAAAGGATCTCAGATGGGAATAAAGAGTTTTGAAACATTAAACTTTAATGACTAGATCAAACATACTACTGTATCAAATATACGCTAAACCTTATTGTACTGGGTTTGCCTGGCAAGGTTTTGGCAGTGGGGGGCTGCAGGGGTGGCTGCTGTGAGAAGCTGCCAGAAGCTTCCCCCATGTCCAATAGACCCAGTGCCAGCCAGCTCCAAGACAGACCCACCACGGGCCAAGGCTGGGCCCATCAATGATAATGGTAGCACCTCTGGGGGAACAGAGTTAAAGGGGGGAGCGGGAACTGGGCAACTGTAGCCGGAGAGAGGAGTGAGAGCATGTGAGAGGAACAGCTCTGCAGCTCCGAGCCCAGAGCAGGAGGGCTCCAGGTGCCGGAGCAGAGGTTCCCCGGCAGCCCCTGGGGAAGCCCACGGCAAGGCCGGCTGTGCCCCTGCAGCCATGGAGCTCCACAGGGGAGCAGATCTGCACCCGCACCTGGGGAGGGCCCCACACCGGGGCAGGGGGATTCCCGAAGGAGGCCGTGACTCTCTAGGAAGCCCATACTGGAACAGGTTTGCTGGCAGGACTTGTGACCCAGGCTGGAGCAGCCTGTTCCTGAAGGATGGCACCCCATGGCAGGGACTCAGGCTGGAGCAGTTCGTGAACAACTGCAGCCCGTGGGAAGGACTCACATTGGAGAAGTTCATGGGGAACCGTCTCCTGTGGGAGGAACCCCACGCTGGAGCAGGGACAGAGTGTGAGGAGTCCTCCCCCTGAGGTGCAAGGAGCAGAGACATGTGATGAACTGACCATAGTCCCCATTCCCCATGCCCCTGCACTGCTAAGGGGGAGGAGGGAGAAAGAATTGGGAGTGAAGTTGAGCCTGAGAAGAAGGGGGGGTGGGAAGAAGGTGTTTTAAGATTTGGTTTCATTTCTCATTATCCTACTCCGGTAATAAATGAAATTCATTTTCCACAAGTCAAGTCTGTTTTGCCCATGACAGTAATTGGTGAGTGATCTCTCCCTGTCCTTATCTCGACCCATGAGCCTTTCATTATATTTTCTCTCCTCGTCCAGCAGCTGAGGAGGGGAGTGACAGAGCAGCTTTGGTGGGCACCTGGTGTCCAGCCAGGGTCAACCCACCACACTCATAAGAGAGAAAGGCAAGTTATACTGTCAGTCTCACCAAACAGATATTGTTAACATTCTGTGCTTATTGCTTTTACCCATCATGTGTGTACATGAAAGATATACCAATAACATCAATCAATGCCAAGACAAAAACAGAGGCAAAAATCTTCCAAAGTTACTTTCATCTGAGAGAAGCTGGGTTTTGCAATGTTGTTATTGACTCTGATTCCACTTCCTTCCTACACGAGAGTGCAGGTACTGCCAGACAGCCAGTAGCTTATGCTACTGCTGTAAGAGTCCTCATAAGAAAAGGGCACAATTCACCTGTTCAGTGTTGCAGGTGGAAACTTATGTTTAATCTGTAACACTCAAATGAGAAGTCAGTAAGCTCCATTCACCTGAGCTACACCAAGCCTAACAACTGTCAGAAGACAAGTCTGTTACACCCTGCCATCCTTTCCCCAATATCCATAGTGCCACATAAAGCAGCAGCACCCAGAAGGGGAGCCAGAGACACAGGCAGTCCAAGACAAGCCATTTTATTATTGTTAAAATTGGTTTTCTCTCTACAACTGATTGTGACTTAAGGAAAGCACTTCAGTCATTTCTGCTTAAAATTTAGAATAAACACAGTGTGGTACAGTAGACGATACCATACTGGGAGGAACAGCTGTTACACCAGAGAGCAGATATGTTTTCTGCATTTGGCCGTAATTACCTGAAAGACTTTGGAAAAGTCAGATGAGACTAGCAAGAACATACCAAGATAGAGACACACACACCTAGTGTTAATGTGACCCTTGTAATGCCTGTTTTTCCAAAAGAAAATCTGATGGTCAATTGTCCAAAGTTATTGGTTCTCGGCAAGTTCTGCAGCCTTTGAGTCTTTCAGATATCACAACGAGAATGGGAACTCCTCTTTAGCACAGCATGATTGTCCCAATTGGATTAGGAGCAGAGCATGACATCACCCATACGTCAACACCCTGTGTTATAGCTGCTCCCAAAGGTGCAGGAGAAGGGGGGAGGCACGCAGTACTGGAACAGCTACTTGCATTTTTCGAAAAAGAGTAGTATTTACTTAAATCCCCAATTCAAGCCACAAACCAGAGGCTAAAGGACTTAAGTGGCACCTTTCAATAAAGTAGAAACTAATGAAAAGTTGTATTAATACTGTGTCTGGCTACCAAATCTCACTCTTCTGCAGTCCTCACCACATTCTGAGCTTGCATCACACAGGCAGGGTCTTCACAGCTGGGCAATTCCAGTCAGCAGCTGTGGGGTGAAGACAGCTGAAAGATGCCAGTGGTGCAGACATTATCATCAGTCCTACAACTTAGCTAGGCAAGTATTTCCCCACTGAGTGAGCATCACTTCATTTAGAAGTGAAAATCAGTTGCAGAGCTTTCTTATAAGGCTCATTTTGTTGAGGAATATTCTAACAATTTTCCTATTGTAACTAAACAGTTTTTAATTCTTTCCTGGAATAACACCATCATGTACAGACCATGATATTTTAAACCACATATTAATTGACTCTAAGAAATGAAATGCTTCTTTTGCAGTGATCTTTCATAGTGAAATCCTGCGTCCACTTAATGCTGTTTATCTGCAAATACTCCGTTTCTCTTCTTTTGTTTCTTATCCCAATTTCCCACTCTTCAAGTTCTGTTCTACACCCTGTTCCCCACAAGCACAATATCTGTAAACTTTCAGACTGCTTCTTGCCACAATCAAGCAATCTTTAATCAACGTGAAACTGAAATGAGAAGGTATGAAGTAGGTTTGGGAACACCACTTCGCAGCCTCACCAATTTCAAACTGTGTCACTGGTGACTTACATAGCTGGAACTGGAAATAAGGGTCAGTAAAGAGCCCAGCAGGACAGAGAGACTTGATTTCTGCCCTGGCTTTAATTAATGGCAGTGGCACAACTCTTTGTTAAAAACATTAATGGGAGGGCACTTTACCAGTTAATGAACGTGCTAGCACATGGTGACCAAGATTATTCAACTCTAGGTTTCTGGCACTCATAAAACTTACCTTTTGAACACTCAAAATTGGTTTCTATTGGCCATTTTTTACATCATCACTTAAATGCCACAAGAGCTTTCAGCATTAGTAAGCAATGCCATTTAGAAAATTCATTTACTTTGGCTGTACCAGCAATTGTCCTTCATTCTTTTTTATTAACATTTTAGGTAACAAATCTTACTTATATGGGAACAACCACAGAGAGCAAATAGTAAGTTAACACCCTCAAGCCTGCAGAGTAGTAATATATTTTAGATAGGTGGGATCACATTCAAATGAGTAGCCAGAGCTGTGGCACAGACGTATTTATTCAGAGATGGATCTAACTGCAACTCCCACCATATCAAGCATACGCATCTGATCTGTGCAAATATGAGCGCAGAAAATCATTGCATTGCATTTAACTGATACATTTGGATCAATTTTTTTTTTCCAGGAGTGTTGTCTTAGACATTTTAATCCTGCCTACTTCCTACTTCGTCCTAACCTGGCACTCCCAAGTCAAAATTCACTCAAGCAGCTTTGAGGCTTTCTCTCAATAGTGACTTTAATTTAGAAGACTCAAATGCTTTTTAGCTTCTAGTTTTACGGACATCCATGGAGACTAAAGTCTCGTTAAACTGCGTTTTATTAATTTTCTAGTGTGATGGCAGAATATTACACGAATGCTACTCCCAGTAATCTTACTGTAAACAATCTATAAACAAGAGTGATAGTTAAATACATCAATGACAAATACAACAAGAAATCATTAATTGGTCTGTGTTATCTCTTACGTAGAGAAAGAGATGCTTGTTCCAGTGACTACTTTTGAGATGTCATGTTCACAATTAATTCGACTTTTTGAAGTGATCTACCAGCCTCTCTCATTTCCATATTTTGTTTCTATTATTGCAGTACCTGAAAGACTAGGAAGCAAGCACCAAGAATTTAGAAGCCAGTCTTATGGATGCTCCCTACTTATGATAGTTCAAGCCAGTAAAACTCATTTATTCAGAAGACAAAAAAACAACCTCAAAACAGCAGCAAACATTCCAAAGCGAAACCAGAAAACGGGGGAGGCGAGAGTGAAAGGCAGAACCCTGTGGCACGGCGTGGCTAGCTGTCATATCTGCTTTAATTTACACCTCCAGGAGTCGTTTATTTACTACACACTAGGCAAGACAGACCTCTCGCCCCTCCCGGGCAAACTCATTGTAAGGAGGCGCATCTCTCCCCAGCGCCCTGCAGAGGGCACGTTTGCCTTGGGAACGGTGCTGCCTTCGCTGCCAACGGCCATTTCTCCGAGGCAGAATCGTAGCAAGTGTCACACTGAAATTCAAAGACAGATTTATTGATAACCCCAGGTCCAGCCTCAGAAAGACAAATCCTGTAACAATTTCTGCCAGTTCTATTTGTGCCAGCACTCATAGCCACATTTTCTAGCGGCAACCGCCTGCCATAAACCTATTTTGCTCAGTAGTAACTTGCAATTTTATGAGACAATCATTTAAAAACTGACAGATTTGTTCTACACACTATGAAATCCCAAGCTTTTCCATTCATGTCACTGTTCATAAAGCGCTGATAGCTCACTAGAAATCCATTTAGAGACAATTCTGTGAACATATTATTACTACTTTCTTCTCTGCATGGAGATTTCACTTCTCTTTTCAAGGCTTTCACACGACTATTTTTAATATTCTTTTTTTAAGGAGTACACAGGCTCCTGGGTTTTTTTTACTTACCCATAAAGCTACTCTGTGATGACATAATTTCTTCCACAGCCTTCACTGTATTACAAATGAAACAGTAAACGCCCAGTATGTCCAAGGGAAATTTAACTCTTCATCTCAAAGGGCTTAACTAAGATGATTGCTTTCTGGACCAAAACTTTGGGGAAATGTGTCCTTAACAGTACCAGCAATATCTTCAAAGGCTCAATAGACCTGAGGATACCCTAAGTTCTAGTCTCAAGATGGTTCAAGAACACAGGACACTACATGAGGCAGAAATAGTTGAGAGAGGAAGTGATATGCAGGGGAGAAAAAAGGGATTAAACTGAACAAGGTGTTTGGAAGAGAAATCATTAGGAAAGACCACCAGACATAACACAGTTGAGAGTTAAGCTTCAGGACACATGTATTCCAAAAGGATTTTGTATTCCAGACAGTCTTCTAGACCTTCATATTTGAATTCTATGCTAGGCTAACATAAATAGCAAGGTTCTGCTGCATTCCAGGGTCAATTTAAGAGCAAAGATCATCCCCGTGTATTAATAGACTCATGACATCATATGCTGCTGTCAGCTGTTTAGCAGATACATACAGCCATGCAGAGCCACTTGCTGTTCACTCCAGAGAGAAGAGACCACGGCTTGCGAGATGCAGAACCACCTCAAGTAGCTCAGTTATGAACCTACAGGGAGTTACTTCAGTCGACAAGCATCCACCCACTATGCCGTTCAGAGAGCAACGCTGTACACCAACAGCTTGGCCTTTCCTTTGTGTAGGCTTCTCCATGCTTCCATCACACAGCTGATTTCAAGCACTTAAAAGAATGCCTTTGTATTCCAGAAAGCTGTTTCCTGCATTTCTCTGGATGGCAGCTACACTATGCTTAATCCATCACATTTAGAGCTGTCTACTGCCAAGAAGCAAATACTTCATTGAGTATTTTATAGCTATTGCATTTTACAGAGAAACTGTGACTACCTAGATCAGAATAACTAATAGTAATAAAAATAAAGACTTCAACGATTTGATTTTTCTTAAGCACATCCAAACCCTCTCCCCTTGGAAATACAACAAGGCATGAATAGAAGGCATGTGCCTATCAATTACACAGCAAGAATTTACCTTTATGGAGCCTCCTTTTTTTCTTCAATATAAACTCATACTAGTCCCTGAGGTGGCATTGTTCATCTGTCATTTAAATTATTTTCTCTTATTGTAACAATGTCAGAAAAATCAACTATTAATAATCCAACTAGAATTCCATTGTTGAAGTAAATAATCATTCTATTCATTAAGCACTACACCGAGTGAAAAGGTCTGGAATAGAATAGGGGTGGCTATATTAAATACAAAGTGAAGAAAACTCAGATTGAAAATGGTATTTCACAGACTATCTGTAATTCTTAGATTGGTTACTTTTGAGCAGTGTATTTAGTGTACATGAGTATAAGAGTGGAGAGATTAGTGTTGGAATAAACAGCCTAAGTAGGGACCAATTAAAAAAAGTGAGTTAATCCAGAATCCTATGCCACTATGGTAACATAAAATCCAGTAATTTCAATGTTGTACCGCTTCCAAAATCTTCACCATAAAAGGAATTTGAACAAACCAAGGAAAAATATCATATCAGAACACCAACTTATTTCCTTTCTCCAATTTCCACACACTAACTTGTTTATCTGCAGAAAAAAAAAAAAAAATTACAAGAGAACTTCAACACCTTCACCCTTTGATGGTCACTTCTTACAGCCTTATCACAAACTCTTCAGAACAAGTTAGATCAAATAACCATCACTACAACCCAATGAACACTGTAGCAACAGGGAGGAAACCAACTGAACCAAGAGAAGTTACTCTTCCCAACACTGGCTAGCTGCAGTTCTCCACGCAGCAGCAGAGCATACATTGTACTTCTCAATGCCCTTCAGTGACACAGAATTTGAACAGACATAGTTCTAACCAACGCAAGTCTATCTAATGAGCTTTATAACAATTCTGCAAGTTGCATAGCTCTTGTTTTAGATTTATACATAGACTAATTTGAACAGTTGCCACCTCCTTCCCAGTCTAACCAGTAGTCAGCATTTCAAGCTACCACTTTTTACAAGATTAGTACTTATTTAATTAAGCAAATTCTATAATGTGTGGCATCAAGTGGGGTAATCTTCGACATTACTGTAGCTGTTACGCAGGTGACTAGCCCAGACTCTGGTGTTCAGGAACAGTACAGCTAAAATTCAGATTTGGAATTCCTAGGCATTTACAACTATTGAACTACATACACTGGCCAAAATTATTAGATCCATGGAATAACTGAACGACTATAGGCAGGACATACGGAGAAGCAAACTACTAAAAGACAAACAAGCAGGTACTAGTGAAGGTCTGGTGCTGTGAGGAATGGAAGAAGGGGCGGGGATGGTAGAATGAACAACTGTGTTGAGTCAGAAACAAAAGACATTTTTACTGCCTTTCATCCACGGGAAATCTCCCAGACAAAAAAAAAAAAAAAAGGGCTCAGATCTTACTACTCTTCAATTATTTTGGCAACTTTGACAGTAGACTCAAAGCAATCCTTAAATGCAAAAACACCCCAAACCAACCCCACCATAAAGACCAACATAACACTCATTGTTTCTATAAGTACACAGTAATAGCAACTCTTGGTCATGTATCTCTTACAAGAATTAAGTGCAGCTATATCCATAAAATTCCCAAATATTTATGTCTACACCAACATGCAGCAGCCATAGGTAGCATCAGGGTATCAAAACTGGAATCACTAGCACCAGAAGTGCTAGATCACTGCATCAAATGCGACTTCAGAATTAGCACCTCTTATTACCGCTACATACCACAGGAACCATGGTCACATTTGATAAAATATTGGAAGCACTGGATGAAATAGTTGGGTATTGTGTCCAAAAATTCCTTAGCAGTTTTACAAATTTCAGCAAGCATAAAAGGCGACAAAAAAAATAGGGAAGTCTTTAGAATCCTGATTTGAATCCAGATTATTTAGAAACGCTGAAATATTTTCATTCCAGACATACTGTCTGCATTACTAATTCTAACAGCTTATAAAAGGAACATTCATAATGAATTATTACAGAGTTAGAGCTGCATTTTAGCATTGAACTGTGCAACAGGAAATATTTTCATCATAGCAGCAGGAATGTAATCTTTTATAGCCCTTATCCGATCAGTAACAGAGTGCTTTGATCTCCAACATCGAAGAAAGGAAGAGCAAGGTTTTAAGAATAGAATTGTTCTTTACTAGAATTCTTCTTCACTTAAATTGTTCAATTTCAGTGGACAATTACAACCCCCCTGACAATACAGGCAACATTGTTCTTACATACCTTTAAGTATCAGGAGTCAGGTAAGGGAATCTGGTTACTTCATTTTCCTCCGTTCCACAGATGGAGAATGAATGATGTTCAAGTGTAAGCCACAGATACCTGACTTCTCTGTCAGTATACTGTAGCCACACCTATTCCAGTATACTATAGCCATACATTATGTGGCCCAGGGAAATCAACTATCACCTCTGTGCCTCAATTTCTCATTATGAAAAAAGATAAGTTATATACACATGTATTAATAGTCAAGCATTACCTAACTGTTGCTACAAGCCTTGCAGAAACCTTATGTTAGAATATATACTACGTACAGTCTATATTTATATAAATGTAAAAGCATGAAGACCAAATTTGTGGATGGAACATTTTTCATACCAACTAATAAAATTTACTCTACCCACGTCCTAGTACAGCTGTGAAGAGACTGACCCCAGCAGACCACCTTCTATTTGTAAACACCTGTATCACACAACTACAAGTCAAAATAATTAGGCAGCAAGTGTATATGGAGTGCTGATGTTAAGGGAACAGAGGGCCTAGAACTGCAGGTCTCCCATCCAATCCACTACATATGGATTAAATATTCTAAACATAGTTTTTCTGAAATGCTGCTTCTGAAGAAAAAAAAGAAGCAGCTCAGCATTTCCTGTTTCCCACTGACCACCATGTGCTTTAACAACATATTAACAAAAAGGACGGCCACAGATTTATGAGGTACCAGTGTGTACTCTTTTAATGGATTGCTCTTATGAAACAAATGATCAGTACCTTGTAACATTGGCCTTGATCCATGGAAAACCAACATCACTTACAATTGCTGTTTAGTCACAACTTTTCTTAATTAAATCCACCCTCTTCTTGATGGAACTTTCATTACTAACATTGACCCAAAGCAATCCCATCTCCAAATTTCAACCACCTTGACTAACTGAATGTAAAAGTGACCCTAGGGTTCCAGAAGCATGCTTTCAAAGACCATTCACTTTGAGTAGGAGAAATGTCATCTTGACTCAAAAAAAAAAAAAAAAAGTAGAACACACTAGCTTTTGGAACTGGATGTAAAAAATACTCTTCAATATTACGAGATATTCTCTCATAGTCAGGCTCAAGAGATTGTAATTAACATTCCATTTAGAAAATTAACAGACATCTGAGGATTTTTTCAAAGACATTGTTACAGGAGCATCCTACAATTGAGATCTGTTTGCAAACAAATAGTTACTGTAGTATGCTAAAGTACAATAGTAAGTCAGTGAGATCACAGTAGACAGTACTCAAGAATATGGAGCATTATTCATGGCATTTGTAGGATCAATAAAACAATTTCTTACTATACACTGCAGATAGAAACAGGGGAAGCATTACATATGAGAAGTTCTTTGTTTTTTAATATACACACATTGTGTAATACTTTCTATCCATCATGACGCTTCCGAAACCTTCCTGCACCTCTTTTGGTATACCAAGGTCTCAAATGATTCACAGGCATATATTCAAGTTTTAATTGTTCACAAAGTACTAGCAAAAATGTAATATTTAAGGTATAACTTTGCAGTATGACTTCTCACATCTTAGCTTCACACAGGTACTGGTTTGTATCCCAGCCCCACTGCCAGTATCCATCCTTTTACATGCCATCAGAGCAAAGCCGTTGGAATGCCAATATTAGAGACTACTGGCAGCATTCTCAGCACTTGTCCGGTGTTAGGCTGGAGAAAGTCTGAAGGAGGGCCACAAAGATAGTTGGGATGCTGGACTACACGACACATGAGGATAGGCTGAGGGAGATAGGTTTGTTGACCCTGGAGAAGAGCAGGTTAAGGGAGGGATCTAATTGCCCAAAGGGTGAAGACCAGGTCAGACTTCAGGGGCAAAGGAGCAAGAGGCAACAGTCACAGGTTGCAACCTAGACACAAGGTGGGAAAAAAAAGCCTTTCAATGAGAGTGGCTTAGCACTGGAACAACTTTCCCAGAGGGGTTTTGAGATGTCCATCACTGGACATTCATTGGATCAAAATTTGGTCCGACAAGGCCCTGACAACTTGTCTTAATTTTGACATTAGCCCTGCTTTGAACAGCAGTTGCACCTGATGACATCCACAAGTTTCTTACAATCTGAATCTATGATTCCATTTTACCTTAAACACCATGACCCTCACTTTAAAAAAAATTAACACCAAAAAAGAAAAAAATGAGGACAATATGGAGAAAAAACTAATACTGAAGATAGAAAGAAATCTTAAACAAAAAACAAAGTAAAACACCTGTACAAATCCAAACATTGCCATGTCATGAAGCATTCTGGGAAACAATCTTGAGCAAACCCAGTTGGTAATACCTAGAGTGTAAGTTTAAGTCCACAACTTTAAATACACAGGAATTTATTCTGGCACTTAGTATGACAGTCTGCTGTACTGCAATGTCCAGGCGAGGCATGCTCAGTGTGGCTTGGAAGTTTAGTTCTACTCAAATAAGCATCTTAAATGTTTGAACTGTCTACTGAAACCTCTTGCATAATACGTTAACTTCTCTCTGAACGCATTCTGGCATTCCCCTCTCAATCAGGAAGTACCAAGGCATGATAAATAACTGGATGAATTAAAAAAAGTGTTTCCAGCTCCTGTAGCAACTCCCCTGCTCACTTCCTCCTCAAAAAGGAGAGACTTATGCTTCATGACTGTTTTGAGCAGAGCTTTTGCAAGCATTCATGCAACTCAGAAGAGATTTACCCATGTGCACTTATGATATACAGTAGTTAAGCTCATCTAATAAGCTGTTCCTGGTTCTCCTGATTGCAGTTTTAGCCTTCGCATATTTGATAAATTTAAGGAAGTTTCTACAACAAGTAAAATAGAGAAAGAGTCAACTTGGACTGCTAGGTCTTTAACATACTAAGAAAACCCCACTAAAAAGGAAAAAAAAAAAAAAATCTACTTTCAAATCACTTCTCTGGAATGTAAAGGCTTCCGAGAGCTCCAGCCAGGCCTTGCATAGATTTCACTCAGCACGGGACAGCCCTTGGGGCTCCAGGGCACATGCCAGCTCCTCACAAAAAATTGCAATCCAAGTGTTCCAATACCAGAATTCTCCAGGTCAATAACATTCAAAACTGCCTCTCTGTTGAATAAAAGTAGTCTCTCAAGCTGAAATGAGTTCATGTGCCAGTAGATGTTAAAAAAAAGTCCCAGTTATTACAAGTAGAGTCATTTGAAAGATATTCTCATTTATTTCTCAAAGACTTGAACGCGCACTGTATCCTAGCAAGGCAGTCATTACCCAGTCAGCTTTGCCCTTCCTTTCCTTGGATTATCTCTACCCCTCCCTTCCCCAGTTGTGTGCTTCAGTAAAATAATGACTATTTTAGCAGAACTATTTTCCCAGTGATATCAAACTGGGGTAAGAATGAGAACACAGAAAATATTAATTGTTAGATGTTAAAAGCCCAAGGAGAAAATTCAGACTTTATACACTAAACACACCACATTCAGGTTCTGCATTTTGTTGCACTGCAAACACTGTGAGAAATGCAGGAGGCAGTTTTCTTTGTGCAACTTAGCGCAGATGGTCGCATCCCCACATGTAACATTTATCGACTAGAATTACATATATTGAGATTCTCAAAGTTAAACAGCAAACAGGCTTTGGCTCGTGCTATTTTCAACGCAAGTTGTATCGTCATCTTAGAGTGGTTGAACGTTTCTGAAATAACATTCTTCCATTGGAATTTCACACACCAGTAGCAGCTGAACTGCTTCTTGGGGACCCAAAGGCAGCTACACTGAAGTCAGACATATTCTACAGTATTTTCGTGCCTTGCCAGGCCCACAGAGTTTGTAATACAGGAACAAGAAGTGCTCCAAAAAAAATTTCTCTTGATAGATTTGTTCTCTGATTAATGTTTTCAAATACCAGTGTGCAGCATTGCCTCTCCATTCCAGAGAGCTCTAATGCAAACATTAAGCGCTACTTCCACATCTGCTCAGCTGCCCTGCTGTCTCCCTCCATGGTTTTCAATATTTTCACCCAAATTCATCCAGCTAGGACCTCAGCTGCATCATCCAGTGCTTGCTGACTCTCATAAAGCCAATGTGTGTGTGCTGCCAACAACTCAGAATTATTTGTACTCTGTCAGACAGACACGTCCGGTCTCCAGGTTACACCTGCAGCTGCACAGAAGGCTTACTCCACTCCATTACAGGCTTGTGAAAGATGTCACCCAGCTTTGAAATCTTCTGTGAGAAAACAATTTACTCCAGTATGACCCCACCAGTGCATCATGCACTTAAGCCTGGGTCATGAGATGCACGTGGAGGCAGGACAACCATGCAAGCAGCTGTCTGCCAAACATCTAAACACCTCCCATGCCTGGAAGCCAGTCTGCTGTTGCTACTTGCACAGGGAAAGGGAAAGAGGGGAGAGAGGCAGATGAAAACTGCTGGGGAAGAAGTGGGGTTACTTGCTGCTTGAAAGAGGCAAGTGCTTGCCAGGTGACAGGGAGGAGGTTGTTATTGCTGGTACTAGAACATGGTCCTGGATATGGATGAACAGCTCTAGCTTACCAGCCTGGAGATGCTCAAGTCCCAGAGTTTTGGGACACAAATGATAGCTTTCCAATCATTGCATTATATTGTCAGTTATCTTTCACATGTGCACAAAGGACTCTGTGAGTATGACTGGACACAAAGGAAGCTATGCGGCATGTACTTCTAGGATTTGAATAGGAAGTTTCAGGAAAGATTTCAGACAGATAGCAGTCTAAATGCTAGGATCTGGCTAACCTGAACACTAGTCTGCATTGCTCATTGTAGATTTCTAAGTTTCCTCTGCTAATGCCACTTGCCATCTTATAATCTTTTTTTCCCATATGAATTAGGCAGCGCTGCAGCCAACTGCCTTCCTTACACATCCCAAACATGTTGGGATCTTGAGTGTAAATTCAGATACAACTCAGACTGCCCTTCCAGGTGCCTTTTGAAAATCAAATATAATTTCAGTCATTTGCAAGCCCCACTCCCATACTTCACACACACAAACTTTATACAAGTGAGCAAATATGAAACTAACGTAAAGCTTGCTGTTATTGCTCTGTCACAGACACCACCCACATGAGCTCCAGGACTGGGGTCTTGCACCTATAACGTGAGGGACAGGGCATTTATTTGTTTCAGTGCTTTCTCACTCCTCAGAAGAAAGCAAAGATAATGTAAATAGAGAGCTAAGGAGGAGGAAGCTACAGGCTCTTGGAAAGAGCTCTCAAATCTCTTTAGAGCACCAGAAAAATCTCAAATCCTTTGTTAATTCCAGGAATGATTGCTCAGGCATAGGGAAAAGGCAAAGCCTGACATTTGATATAATTTCCTAGACCAAAGCACAGCCTGTCGCTAAATTAAAATCAATGCCAAACTCACAACAAAAAGGCAGCATACATAGCACAGCAGGCTTAGGAACCAACTTCAATAAATGACCCATGACTGCAATTCAGTGCAATGAGCAACACTTACAAATGTCTGTGAAAGAGGCTCCAAGACTAACCATAGGTTACAGACAAGGGAGAGAGAAACACGGGAGTGGAAGGAACAACCCACTGAAAAAAAAAGAAAAATTAGCTTATACACTGGGAAAAACTTCAGAAGTCTAACTCTGAACAATTCCTGCACTTCCACAATTTAATTATTCCCCTTTCAAAGCTATATATGTGAGAAACATCAATACCCCAAATACCCGTCTTCTATAATGAAGTAAGGTAGTAATTTGCCTTTAGTAAATGCTGATATACAGTATCACAGAATGGTTTCGGTTAGAAGGTACCTTTCAAGGCCATCTAGTCCAACACCTCTGCAGTGAGCAGGGACCTCTTCAACTCGAGCAGGTTGCTCAGAGCCCTGTCCAATATGACCCAGAATGTTTCTAGGGATGGGGCATCTACCACCTCTCTGGGCAACCTGGGCCAGGGCTTCACCACCCTCAGTGTGAAAAATTTCTTCCTTACATCTAGTCCAAATAGACCCATTTTTGGTTTAAAGCCATTACCCCTTGTCCTATTGCAACAGAACCTGCTAAATGTCTGTCCCCATGTTCCTTCTAAGCCCCCTTTAAGTACTGAAAGGCTGCAATGACATCTCCCCAGAGCCTTCTCTTCTCCAGGTTGAACAACCCCAACTCTCTCAGCCTGTCCTCATAGGAGAGGTGCTCCATCCCTCCGATTATTTTTGCAGCCCTCCTCTGGAGCTACTCTAACAGGTCCATGTGTAGCTTATTAAGGTGCTCTACTTCTGAAGAAGTGTTTGCTCATCAGGGAAAATAGGGAAAAGGCATGCTGACTGCTATGATCCCTGGCTACACTTGATCTGTTGAATGGGGCTTTCTTCTGGCTAGTACTGTATAAATATCAATCACAAAGATAAAAGCTGCTAGTGGGAACAGCAAAAAAAGAAACACAGAAGGAAAGGGGATTGCAATCTCCTGAGGCAGACACACAAAGTGCTAACTCTTTGAATACACACAAATGTACAGACATATTTTAGCTAAGACTATCATTACAGAAATAAGACACAGAATCTTTAGGCTGTTACTACAGCTGCCATATTTACAGCATATTTACTTAAAAAAAGAAGAGAGGGAAAGAAGAACAGACTAGAAATTAAGATGGGAGGCTGGAACAATAACTGAAGAGCAATAGAACAGTCAAGAGATTTTCAGAACCAGTGGGAAAAACCGCAGTGAATGGCAGATTTAACAGTGAGAGAGAAAGCACTGCATGGAGGAAGTTATTAGAGATGCAAACAAGGGAATACCAAAAACCCCAAAGGAATCTGGAGTTGTGACAGAGTAAGATCACAATGACCATCCTCAGTGGGTAAAGAGAAGAGAGTAAGATCATACCAGTTGCCCCGAAACCCTGCATGGAAAGCATCAGGTGGTGTCAGGTCCTCATAGCACCACCACCACCAGCAAAAAAAAAAAAAAATCACAGCACCTGTAAGTTACTTCACCCTCTAGTAATTCAACAGCTCCTTTCCATCACTCTTCTTTTTTCCAAGCCATTTATTAGGACTTGAGCTAATTACCATCTTAATTTCATCTACTTTGAAAACCACTTTATTGTGCTTCGTACTGTATTTAATCATTTGTCATTGCAACTCTAATTACCCGTCTTAATACGGCAAGAACTTCTCACAGATGCTGGTAATTTAAGCAGGAAAAATAGTAGCCACATCTGTTAGCACAGTCACACCGTGTGGTGTATCAGCTGGAGGGCCTGTGAAGGCTGGTACATCTCCAGTTAGCTCCTGATGTGATGGACTGACAGAAGCATGTGCTGGGTACACATTTTCTGCTGTTAGTCTCAGAGCCAAGTAAATTAACTAGATTATCTGTCAGGCTCTTAAAACTATTTGGGTTGTTAAAAAGAAACCAGCATTCATCAGTAAATAACAAAGCAATCTAGGTACTTTTTGAGGAAGTTATCAGTTATCAGAGAAACTGAAAGGTAGAAGCATGATTGTCAGCTTTTCGATAAAAAAGATCTTCATTTTCAGTTCTTTTGGTATTACTCCAAATTTTCTCCCTTGGGCATTTTTTCTAGTAACTACAATTATTCTGAATTTAAGAATCTCAGAAAGAAGAAACACCAATCATGGCCAGTAATCTCAAATTTGCTGTGGGGTTGGTTTTTTTTCCTATTAGCACAACCCTTTGTTTCTTGAGGGCAGGAATTCATTTAGGGGCCCTTTTCATAAAGGAGTAATTATCATTACATTGCAGTAATTTAAATTAGTATGCAATAAAGCACCTCAGCCTATTTATGAGTCATCACATTTTCTCCCAAGTTGATCCACAACAGGCATCTACCATTATGCATGAAAGGAGCATGCCACTCCAAAATATAGTGCAGTCAGCAGGAAAATGAGCATCAGCTATACTGAACACATTAAGTGTACAAATAAAAGGAAAAAATTAGAAAATGAGAGCATGGCAGAATATTGCTGTAATTGATTCTTGCAAGTCCTGCAGTTTCTTAGGTGCTTACTAAAACAACACTGCAGACCAATTACTGTATTAAACAAAACCAGACAAAAGAAGTGTTTTCCAG
This sequence comes from Phaethon aethereus, assembly GCF_964289735.1. Lineage (NCBI taxonomy): Eukaryota > Metazoa > Chordata > Aves > Phaethontiformes > Phaethontidae > Phaethon > Phaethon aethereus. The sequence continues at coordinate 15,787,542 of NC_138591.1, forward strand.
CTTAACTCAGCTCTGAACTTAGGAAACCTTTCAACTAAGCTTTAAAACTCCAGCTCTACACTAGCGTAGTAGTTTGGTTTTTTTTTTTTTTAAGCTCTTTTTACCAAGGCAGAAGATATCTTACAAGTATGATCATTACATAGCAGGTTTTCTTTCAAGAGGCAGGCCAAAAAGAGCAATAGCCATCACAAAGCTGCTGTTTGAGGCAAGTCGTTTCTGCTTAGAGTTTCAAAACCAGGACAGCTTATTTTGAGATACAAATCCACTCTGATATTTGCATATCTTGATTTTAATTAAAATACCTTCTCACAGATCATACCAGTAAACAACAAAAAACAAACAGCAACAGAAAAAGTGCATTACTTTCCACCATTCTGTGAGAGAACAATAGCTGCAAGATCAATCTTACAAGAAAATGCATGATTTCCATTAATAAAATTTTTGTACAAGATTTTCAGAGCTTCCATGGACACCTGGATACCCAATTTCACAGCTGTATACAACTTACTCATTTCACCATTGGGAAAGATATTATTCCAGCACAAAAGCAGAGGGGAACCAATGTTACTGATAGGAATGGAAGACATGGAAGTATAGAGCATTCTTTTAGTGCTTTTTTTTGACCACAGCTGGGACAATACACATTCCAATTAGCTCAAGGAATCATTCAGGTTAAGTGGCTTTAACCAGGGAAATTTATGTGGTTATTTAGTCTCACCCCACACGACTAAGAACAGGCTTCCATTGAACAGCTCTGCAATTAGATGGATGAACGACCGCCTTGAAAGTACACCACCACATAACAATACTGCTCTTGCTAACAATAACTCCTCATGCTGCCAACCACAGGTAACTCCTGATCTCAGTTTTCTTTACTGCTTCTGTAAAACCTATTGCTTTTTGCACAATAAGTAAGTGTTCCCACACCAGAAGGGGGTGAGAAAACAATCCCATGGCCAAATAACTAAAGCACTGAGAGGAATGAGATTGCGAAAAAGGGTGGGGAAAACAGCCATTGTTACTGCATTTAATAGTGCTTTATGTTATGTATTCAAGACATAATTATAACAATATAAAGGGACTTACCTTTTGCTTATTTAATATTTCCTTACCCTACAGTTTCATTTTTCATTCTCCTGAACATCCACAGCTGGAAACTGGTCAGACTGAGGTCCCCTCGTTACTATTCCACAGCAGATGCCATGACAGCAGTGGCCTAGCAAGCCTCAGCCATTCTTTCCTTCCTCACCCCAGCAGCACACCCCATAGCACCCTGCTCTGAGAAAAATGTGATTGCATAGATATAGAACTCTCCTGCAGTAGGATACAAGCTCATATCTGCTCTCTACCTGATTTATGGCAGATCACCAAGCAGGACCTGTGGAAGTGAGCCACAGTAGATAGAGAACACTAAAGTCAATTATTCATACAAGCCTGTAGTATCAGATGGGATGAATCCAAGTACTGTAGGAGCAGGACAAAATCAGTCTGAGGTTACTCTCCATCATCTCTGAATGTTCATGACTACCAGGGGAGGACACCGATTATTGGAAAAAAGGCAGATGAGCCACCCATCTTTGAAATGGGCAAGTAGAGACCTTCAGAAATTCTTGCTAACCAAAGTTATTCTCTGATTTCAACTGCAGTCCTCATCTCTTTGGTTTGTTTTCTAATTATGAGATAAATGAGGTCCACCTAAGCAGCGTCAAAGACTCCTCCTTCCCACTTGCAATACTGTAATGAACCCGAAATGGATGTTTTCTTTTGGTAATTTTCAGTCAAGATGACTAAATATTTGAGCTTATTTTTTTTAACTGAGCTGTTTCTCCCTGTGCAAGTCTTCCTATTGCCAAATTATCCCTTTTTGCTGCTGGTCTGCTCAACTGCTGGTGGGTGCAGCCCTAAGTTTAAGAGGCAATACTTCTTTGCTCCAATCTAGAAAAAATAGCCCTAATGTTATCTTTTGGAGGTTGCAAGCAAGAGAAGTGGTGAGAGAGCAAGGCAGCTGTGGTGCTAGCTAGTAAAGGACAGTTCTTCCTACTTAGGAAACAGTAAGTGGGCTATAAGGCTGAAGTAGCAATCACTGTCACGGCCACCTCACCGAAACAAACAGGTCAACCCAAGCCTGTGTTTGAATTGAAGAGCATGCTGCAGGACTAGGGCACTGTAAACCTACAATACAGCCAGCCATAAAGTAATTTGCCTTTTAAGTTCAAAACAGACTCCCTCATCTCCCAGTTTATGCAATTTCTCAGCTAAACAGATCTAGAGTTTGGCACTCAGGTTCTGTACTTAGTAGTAAGTCTACGGGGAAGAACCTGTCAGGTAGAAGTATTAAGAGGATCCCATTCTTTCTGCTGCCTCTATAGATTTCACTGTTTAAGTGATCTCCATTGAGTTCATGGATTACTCAGGTACTCCAATAACTTGCTTTCAACCTCATTTTCCAAGTAATTTATATACATAATAAAATGCTTCAGTCTTGACACTAATTCTAGCAAAATTTTACATTGGTATTAATTTTACTTCCTAGATTTTAATTGAAGAGAGTATACTTTGTCACAAGGGAAATAAAACATTAGTTGTTCTATCCAACAGCCATGTGGCTTCATTCAAAATTACATTAGTTCCTCATTAAGCAATAGTAATAGTGTAGAGTTGGGATCAATAAAAAAATACATTGCCCTAAGGTGTTGAATAGTTTGGTTCAATTATACTCTCAGGGGCCAAATATTTCAAGATTCAGTACTAAAAACCCCAAAGTTTTGTGCAATGCTTAAGAAATGTTTTTTTATTTTCAAATAATATAGATTCTGATTGTAATGAAATAAAGGCACATGCTCCAGCACAGCTCTGCATCCTCCAAGCAAGATTTTAACATTGAACAACTTGCACTATTTTAAGAACTTGCACCATTAAAAGAACTGCTCCACAAATTACAATACAGGTAACTTCAATATCATCTTGAGAAATGAGAGTATTAACCAAGATCCACATCTACAGAATAAAGCACTGACTATGGCATGCAGCACCTTTGCTGTACCATTTGATAGTATACTAGCACTTATCCAAGGGTCAGCTGGTAAATAAAATAAATCTATAACAGTAGGTTTCAGTGAAGAAGGAAGAAAGAATAAGTCAAGTTCGTCTGTGGAAAAGTCAAAGTCTATGCACCATTACACCCCAGGACAGGAGAACAGCCCACTGCTGCTTGTTGAAAGTTCAAAATGTTTAAACTACAACAACAGAACAACAAAATTTCAGAGATAAAGTTGAACTACGGATCATGCTTTTATTCACATTCCATGTTACTTCTCAGACATATGACCAACTCGCATCAGAAGGGTTCTGCAAGGAATGAGGTGAAGGGTCTCAAGCAACTCCCCTCTTGGTTTTCCAAGGGCCATTTCTTTTCTGTCTGTATTGCCAGATGGAACGCCACGGGGAAAATACTGATTTTGGCTCTGTCTATGTGTTCTGTAACTCAACAGTCCATGTTTGCTTTAACTCTCTCCCCCCTACACTTCATAGTTCTTCCCTGCATATGCTATTTACAAGCAGAGAAGCCGAGTCTTGGAAGTCTTGGAATACTTAGACTTGGAAGATCACTTGAAACAAGGAATGCTGTGGTTCAGTGAATAATGCTATTAGTAAGGCTAAGCCTATTATTACAGCTAAAATTCCTCATTTGAATGGTAATAAAAATTGCTCTCATGTTCTTATCAAAGGTATATTAACTTACTCCATGATAACTCCACAACAATTTTCAGTACAAGAAGATTCATAAGACAAAGACTTCACTTGTGGCATGATCTGGCAGCATGTGTGAAATGCTTCACTAAAGAGCTAAAAAAAATTTTGCACTTGCATGTGTTTCAAAGACATGAGATTATCACCATGATTCTGAATATATCAAACACTTCCTCCCATCCCCCCCCCAATTGATAGTACTCAGCCATAGGTTTGGCTATTCTCTTTGGAAATATGTGGTGCGATCAACATTCCTAAGTATCTTAAGACTTTGGTTTAGGAGTCTGCAGCCCATGCAAACTTGAGAAATCACACGCACCATCATGTCTGAAGTTAGCCTTCTGTGAGCAAAATTATAAATCAGACTAAGGATTAAGTTTTGACCTGGAACCACCAATAGCAATGATAGTGCTCGGTCTCCTACCTGTTCCTGGGCAAATATCTAAACTTGAAATAGAACTTCAATAAAAAAGAAACCAAACAGAAAATAATTGTGTTATATATTCTTTACTGGAATTTTAAGTCTCTTCTTTTTGTGGTCAAAGCCTCCTCTTTTATTTACTATTATTGGGATATCTACACTCTGAACTCTAATAGCACAGCAAGATTCAGGGTATCTTCCCATTGCTCTCCATCTAGTCCCAGGAGCATCCAACCTGGGACATATACACCTCCTGTACCAAGATCCCTTAGAGTCCCTGCTGATACACAACAGAGAGTTTAGTCCTTAATTACAAAATGGACATTTATACAAATCAAAGCAGACCTTCCAATAATTTCTGTCGAGTGAAAAGCTTCAAAAAATATGTAACTTGCCATCTTCTTACTTGAATACATAAATTTAGAAAAGCAACTGGCCAAGAATAATGCATCCAGGCACCTGACTTCTTCCTCTCCAGAAGTCACTGTCTGGATTTATTGTTCACTTCAATAACAGGTTTATAACCACACCTAAACCTACCCTGAAAAGGCAGGAATCATCCCTGAAGCCCTAGCCCTAGGATTCCCACTGTCATACAACATGGCAGCTATTGAGTGTGACTAGTTTCCTCTATGTCTATGCTGCTTTGCATTTTTTTGTCTATTTTGTCTATTTCTTTGCACAACCATAAAACATCTTCCCTACCAGCATGAACATGCATCCCACTGCAGGATTCCTCATCAGCTGGAATCTACATTCCTCAGTGGCCTCATTGTAGGTGCTCAGGAAGTCCCATGAGAAATAAGCCATGCCATTCCATGTGCAGGTTAAGAAGAAATAGAAACAGCAATCCAGCTTTCATGGGAGAAAGTTCAACCTCGCCTTTGAGCTGGTACCTCAAGGAGGTAGGCAAGAGCGTGCTAGTGGAAAGAATCAGCCTGTCTTCCTTTGCAGGGCTGCCAAAGGAGAAAAAAGACAGGCAGAAAGAAAGTGCACATTTTTCTATTTACAGTTTTGCAGCACTTTAAAAGAGCAACCCTCCTGCAGGTATTTTGTTGTGGACTATGGAACATTTAAATAACTCTGCTTTGTTTTGACATCTAATAGATCTCAGCAGCAGCTTGCTGCTTTGCATGCCACAAGCCAATAGATGCCAAATATTATGTGCAATTATGTTTTCCCCCTCTTATCGAGTATTTCTTTTACGGCAGCACCTACGGGCCACCAACCTGTATCAGAGCCCAGTTACTTTAGGCACTACAGACCCACATTTAACGATACAGTATTTGACTCAAAGATGGCTGTATAACACAGATTAAAGTGTAGAAAGAACACATAGCTCTTACTTCCCACAACAGAGACATACTGAATATAGTCACGCCGGGTCTATCGGGCTGTTGTTTTTGGAGAAAAACAGAATCTACCAAAAGCTGAAAATCAGGGTATTCAATCACGTTCATTTCAATATTAAAACGCTAAGTAATATTCAGGTTGTCAGACATTCTGCATTGTGAGTCTGCAGGACAGATGATTTCTAACATAAGCGTTTATGGGTACGTATTTTCTTTGTTAACTGCAACACTGGGGAAGATCTGAAATAATCCAATTTCTTCCTTCTTCTATAGCCTGACCAACTGTTTATATAAATACAGTGTGAGTAAGCCAATGCTCTCATTTAGTAACATCTTACCTTCACTTCGTACTATCAGGAATGACTACAACGAGTATGTGTTTGACTCTCCCTCATACTCTTTAATCTAGATATACTACTCCGCGCAAAATTAAGGGTATAATAAACTTACGTATGTCAACCTTGAGGAATATAAGTAACAGTAGAGTTAATGAAGGCTAGTAATGACATAAATAAGAACAAAATTGAACCATGATCCTTAACTTCTGCTATAGTTACAGCATATTCTGACATAATTTTTCACCATTGATATCATCAATGGTTATGCCTTAGGAAATTAGACATAATACAGTTTCAAACCAAACACGCTAGGTAATTGGGGTGAAAGCCACAGTTCTGGACAGTAACTGAACAATCATTTTAAATGCAAGTATTACAGTATAAGTGGGTTCCAGATTAGTGAACACAAGGATAGATGAAACAACGGCACTGTAAGAATGAGTAATAACAATATAAACTCAGATTTTCAGGAGAACTGGAGAAAAAGTTAGTTTTCAGAGAAATTGAAGTGAATGTTATATTTAAGAGGTGTGGTTTTGTGGGTGTTTTTCTTTCAACCAATACTCTATTAGACAGAGGCAGAAAACAAGAGAGGAAAACTCCAAAATATATAGTTCTATTTGACCCACGTTATTCCAACTGATCAGAGACAATTATAGTTATACTTCATTATCTGTCCTAAAGCTGTCTCATTCTCATATATAACCCTCCAAATCTGACTAACAGACATGCATAGAGATGGAGATACACAAGTGACATTAGTTTTGACATACAGGAGGCTGCTGTCTTTGTGACTGTATTTGATATTAAATACAGCAAGTAGCTATTATTTTGCATGAGGCTCAAAAGATTGCATTTCTTCATTGGATCAGAGAAAATAGGAGGGAAGGAAAAAAATTGATGCAAGATACATCATCAACTAAAGAGGACAGAGAGAAACTGAAAGCAAAGGCATCCCTTCCCATCGGGCCCCACCATACCCAGTATCATTAAATGCAGTCCTACATGAATTTTCTTGTTTAGAGTAATAAGAGAATCATGTAGATTTTTCTCTATTTCAAACTTACATGACTTTAAAGGGGCTTTAATTTTTAAAGTATTGTATTTATGATCTTTAATTGTCTTAATTCATGAGCTTTTTCTCTCTCCCCCTACCACACCAAAGTAACTGGGAAAACGTAAAAGAAAAATGTTTTTCCAAATGATCATTCAATCGCTCAACTCTAGTTACTGGTCTTTGACTAAGAAGGACAGAAACAAACCACATTCTGGAATTCTTCAAAAACTGTGATCATCAATATAGTCATCTCTACTGTGTGTATCTAAAAGGTGTAGATACATTGAGATCTTTTCCAAAAAAGTGGAATAAGGGTTTTCAGACACCTTAAGAGTTAACTGATCAGACCTACAGACCAAGCATCTATTTATCTCTCGCTTCACTAACAATTCGGGTATTCAAAGACTTACTAAAATGCCATTGATCTGGTTTCTTTCAGTGAAACCAATCACTAAGTACTTTCAGGGACTCAGAGTACATGAAGCATACTAAAAGTCATGCCTCCAACAAGCCAGCTACCTAGTTCTTTTCCACCTTCACTCAATATCATTATGGTAGAACATGGCAGCTTCAGCACATAGTTGAAAACACATAAACGTGTTACAAAGATTCTTGCTGTGCTCAGAAAGCCTGAGAACATGGTGTCATCACCATTCTGGCTACTGTTCAAACACGAGGCAAGAGACAGCCTATGGTCTGATGAGTTTATGATCTAACTAGAAATGACAAACCAAGTGTGAGGAAGTGACTTGCTCAAGGTCATAGAGCAGATCATCAACAGAAGAGCAAAGAGAATCCAGGTCTTCTGACTGTCAGCTCACTGCCCTACTCAGTAGACCATGTTGTATCAGGAAAAAAAAAAGTATTATGACTCTGCAAATGTAATAACTCCTTCCCTTTTAATCAGTTTCTAATGAAAAATTGCTCTGTGCAATCTTCCCAACACACACAGAAGTTCATTTACTTAAAACAACAAGACTTATCGCAAAGGAAAATACTCTAGAAAGGTCTGATTGCCAAGAACAAACTGTTACACAGGTCTTAATGCAAGAGCAAATAAAAATGTCTCAAAATTTGGAATGCTGAGCAAAAACACTATGCTTAATAGTAAAACACAACTGAAAAGCAAGAAAATATTTCTTCCATATTGGAATAGGAATAGGCTCACCCTTCCTCTCAAATATATGCTCTGTATGTACAAGCTGAGCCTTGTCAATGTCTATTGTTATCAATGATACTTGGGACCAGGATCCGTTTCCAATTTAATTTTTAATGGATCTCAGACATTTAAGTTTCCTTGCAAAGCAAATTAATTATGCTTATTATTAAAACACTTGATCTGCATTTAAAACTTGATTGCTCTGTGTTTGGCCAGGTGTCAAAATATCCCTCTTGAAGTGTGAGAACATCAGAAATCCATCTGTGCCAGCAGGCTTTCATTCAGATAATTGAGATTTTTTTGACATAGATTCATTAATTATTTTGCTCCTTCAGTCTCTTAAATGCTGTAAACTGACTCACAGGTGGATTGCTCAACAAATTCCCCTGTTACGAGGTCAAAGCTAGCTTATACCTAGGGCCTGGATATGGATCTCTTTCTATGACAAATCACAAAAGCCTTGGACATCTCAAATGATGCAGTACCATTGTTATATATAATCACAGGCTGTGCTGTAAGACTGTCTGCTAACTTCAACTACAGTAACTCGAAATCTGCCATTCCTGCTCACGAGCACTAGGACTCTGTGCTAGGGCCTTGAGACTTTACACTGGAAAAACCTCCAAAAGAGCCTAAGCTAAGCATTCTGCTCAGACACCGCTTTTCAGTTCAGTCCATCAGGGTAGGATTCATGGGCTGCAGAGGTCAGAGCAGGAGCATCCTCAAGTACAGCCCTGTCTGCTTGGCCTATTAAGAGCTATGCATGAGGCTGGCTTGACCAAGCTTCTAGATCTTGACCAAAAGGTTGAACAGAGACACTATGTGGAGAACACCGAAACACAGAAGTCATTCCTGCCCAACTCTCCTTTCAGCAATTAGTTTACTGATGCGAAGCTTGAACTTCACATGACAGGGAGATCTACAGACAGAGATTCACTTGGAATTGGAAAACCACTAGGAATCCAGTTGCATTTCTCCATTGTTGTTCTTAGTATTGCAGTAACAAAGATTAATATTGCACAAAGGTGTAACACAGACATAGACCTTGTCCCATGCAACCACCACTGATTTCAAGAGAAAAAACACAGTTCTTATTACTCAATCCAGACTACAGACTCAGATCTATGTTTACAGACTGCCTTCAACGCTGAGGAACAGTTAAAGGTCACAGTTGTTTGCACAGCACTGCTCATAATGGACCACTGCTAAGACGAAAAGATAACGCAGCCTGTCAATTTAGTCTTTTTCTTATTATTCATAACACCAGCAAAGAGTAGTCAGTCTTCTGGCTTTTCTGAGGAAGAAAGCAGAAAATATTTTTAGAACACTATTTTCACATCATTACACAAAGTTCAAATACTGCGTTTTCTGCATGCTTGACATGAGTTCTTAGGTTAGCTGAGCTCAAAATTCCAAGTACAAAAATTAGTGATTGTAGTTTGCTTGTGCTTTTCCCCACTTCACTTTACATTTAATGACGTTACACACAGGAGCCTTGTTTGGTTCCCACCACACACACATGCAAAATGAGCATGTCTTTTGGATGCAGACAAATGACTACTGAACAGTATTTTGAAAATTAAATGGGATGAGGGTTCTAAGATGCCAAATAAATGCACTCTAGTACACCAATTCTAAGATTTGACTAGAAAATGTAGACAGTTAGGCTCTCAATCTGACAAAGTATTAAGCTCCATTGAAGTCAAAGGAATTTGAAAACATGCCTAAAATTCAGGTTTAAGTGATCTCTTGTATCGGATTTCTGAGTGAAGGACTGCATTAAACAAACACATCCATTAAACATCTTCTCAATATCAAGTACTATGCTAAAAGGTTCCCATAAACAATCCATTTTTCTCTTCTTGCATGATTTTACAGACATATACATTGCCTTTTGTGTCAAGAATGCTGCTGCTTTTATTTTCTATTAGTCTCCACTAACTGTTCAGGACATCCATTAATACGCCTTCTTAACGGGCATGATGCAAGGTTGTTACGGTTTAACTTCCACAGAGCTTGCACTACTTTTACAGATGGAGCATTATTATTCAAAATACCTTCTCTTTATTAGAACAATAAAGAATCCTCAAATTAAATGCCCATTTTATTGTTTTCCCAAACCCCCAATTGTTGCAAAAGACTTCTTGGTGGGGAGAAAAGTGTTCTTTGAGTGTTTAAAAGCAGTTTAGCACACTGGCAAGAACATTCCACATTAAAGATGAGGTTGAAAATATCAAGTGGAAATATGCTGTAAATTGACCAAATTAAATGAGGCCTACCTTTACTGTTTTAACTACCTCTTAAACACAATGAAATGAAACTGTTATACAAACACTGCTTACATGCAGCTCGAGAAGCAAACAGAGAAAATGAACAATTAATATTCTACAATTATCGTCAGCCTCTTATTCTGCTGTTGCAAGCAGTGTTCATGAAGTCAGTGAATTTATTAACTACAGTAAATTGGGATTAATATCATGCCTGAGAGGCACCAACTGCATAGCACACAGACTGCTAAAAAATAAAATCCTTCAAGAGATATATTTGGATACGGTTTTATTAAAAATATGGATTACAGTTAAGAGGATTAAATCATCAGGATTGTCCATAGACAAGTTCACAATTTTGCTTTGAAAATAGTTAGAGACTTTGATTAAAAAGAGAGAACAGCAACTAAGAAGCATCCAACTTCAACAACTGTTACAAGTTTTAGGACTTATCAGTATCTGGCAGCCAAAATGTAAGTGGGGAAGAGGACATGAGTCTAAACTACATTGCTCTATCCACATACCAGTCAAAAATTAATACAGCAGGGATTCATGACTATTTCTAAGGAATTCTAAAGATAAAATCATTTAGGTCACAGCTGAAACATCCCCATCTTCAACTTTGGCTAGTCTGTCATTCTCACACCATACATTTCAGAAAAAAGCTCATCTCCATTTTTTGGTAACTCCTTACATACAGTTCAACAGCTACTAGGCTATTAGGTCTTTACTCAGCCTTCTCCAGAAAACAAATAAAACCAGCACCAACACACACCAATTCTCTCTGCCTCTCCTCATCGTTCATATTCTTCAACCCCAACCACCTTGGTGGCCCTCTTCTGGACTCACTCAAGAGTACCTACACTTATCCCGTAGTGAGACAACTACAACTTGGACATGGTATTCCAGGTAGGGCCTAATGAGTGGTGAGTAAAGAGGAATACCAGTTTCCTGAGATCCACTGTCTGTGCTTGAATCGATGCTGCACAGGACACAGCTTAGACTTCATCACAGCCAGCTGACTCACATTTGGCCTCCTGTCCACCAGAATCCTCAGTCTTTTTCAGCAGAGCTGCTACCCAGCTGGTACCACCACAGGGTTTAAGCCTTTTCAGCTGCAGGAATTTCTATTTGCCCTTTTAAACCTCATGAGATTCCTATCTCTCCAGACCTTCTAAGTCCCCCTGAAAGACAGCCCTTGAGCTCATTAACTGCACCCCAGCAGGGTGTCATGTGAACTTGATGAGGGTGCACTCCACCACCACCACCAGATCATTGACAAGGATATTGAACCTAACAGTTTCAAGACAGACCTCTAAGGGCTACATTTGTAACCAGCTTCCACATAGGGTATGAAGCATTAGCAATGGAAAGTCAGAGCAGTTTTAATTTTTCTCTTCTATTTTACTTAACAGATACGACTAACATGCATTTTTTTCTTTGTTAACTAAAGCTTGTTTAAGTGAATCATAAACTAATAAATAATATACTGGACTGACCCTAGACAGCTTAAGTAGCACAAAATTAGTTTTAACAGAGTCACAAGTGGAACAAACCTGACTGTTTCACAGTACAAAGGCAGACACAGCAATATAAGCAAGTTCTACAATTGTTTCAAGACAGATTATAGAGGACAGTATCTGCCCCAGTACTGTAAATAATGGCTGCCACTATCACAACCCTTACTCAAAGTGCTAATTACGTCCTGTTATCAAATGATGATGCAATTAACTAGGGTCACTATTGCTGCTATAATGCATGCTCTTTTGGGGACCTAAAAGAATAAATTTAGATACATTCCTGCTTAAGTTTCCAAAGTCATGAAGTACAAAGGCTCCTCCATGCACTGCCATGACTTAAAGCTTCTTCTTGCCTATCTGAGAAACTGCCGATCACCCAGGCCTGTAAATTACAGGATTTAAGGTTAAGTAAATGTAGCAATTTATCAGAGACCTCGTACACATATTGAAATCTTTTCCTCAAATTCAGATGACTTCATTTGGAGGATATAATCTTTCACAGATCAAGTCATACTAGTTCATTTTCCTAGGGTCTCAACTGCTATAAGTCACAGTAGCTTCCTTAATTTGAAGGGATTTTACATGGCAATTTTGCTTTGCCCATTAAGTATGGTTTATTTGTGAACTTGTCAGAGGTAACCACTACTACATCTGACTTTTTTTCCAGGAAGTCTGCCTGGCTTTCATACTCATTAATGCTGCAGTCTCACAGACTTTTGTCATACTCAGGGTAATTAATTCCCAAAAGAGCTTCCTTTATGCATCAAAACATAAACTTTGAGCTCATAAAAAAGATACCTGTGGCCCTCAGAGCCCCACCTGCTGAAACAAGTCAACAGCAACAACAAAAAAGTCTTACACCTGACCCTTCAGCTTTCTTTTCTGTTAGCACTACTTAGGGTAGCAACTCATATGCAACTCCTCAACATTTGACCACTAGAACAAAACAGTGACTTAACACACACAAATATTTGTCATAAAAAGCATGCGAGACCAAATATCTACAGGCACAGTGGTAGACACTAAACATACTTCAACATACTGCAAATCATGGCATGAAAGAAACACTCATATAATTCCTAGGCATTTTCAGACTCCTGAATATTCTTTCACCTTATAAGATTGAAATAAAACTGAAAGAGTGCACATTCACTCAACATCAGGAACTCCAGCTGACTGAGCAGAGCTGAACTTTAAAAGCTCTTAGAGCCTGGGATCTGATCCCCGGGCACCTGCACTGCATTATTTTACAACTAGCTCTTAATCCTACACTTCCAACATTAGTAGTGAAGCAACTTACTAAGCATTATGGAATAAGGCAAGTTAATTCACACCAATGTGGGAAACCAGGGCAATGCAGTAAAAAAAAAAAAAGTACTGGTCTGTGTAAAACGCAAGCTTTTTCTTCTGCAGCTGTATCAACATAATAGCATTAGGGCAAAAGCCTTAAATTCTAACTGGACACCACTGCTTGAAAAGACAAGGCCCCCAATGAAGCAAGAAGTCACAGCCAAAGAAATCAATTGGTATCCATATGCTCTTGGACAACTCACACCATATCTCTATCCTACAGGCTGCTAGTCCATAATAGCAGGAACACTCACATTAACCTTGGAACAATACTTTCAGCTGTTTTAACAAGCTAGGTGTTACTACAGTAACATTAGCAGACTCAAAAGGCACAGGTTCTCTACAGATTCAGTGCTAGATGTTCAAAACAAAAGAAACAGGTCCTGCCTTGAACACCTTCTCACTTTTAAAAGAAGTAAGAACAGCTAGAGGATAAAAGAAGGAAAATACTGTGATCACAAGTTTACAAATAAAGAAGCAAGAAGATTAAACCTTTTGACCAAGATTAGATAGGCATTAGATAGACTGGGACCTACTGTTTCCTGCATCCAGTGCAAATCCAGAACATAAAGCATCTTTGCTTTCTACCTTGTCTGGCTATTTTTTCCCCTTTGATACAGAGCTAACATATTCTGTATATTTCTATAAAAGAAACAAATTGAACAATCCCTATCACCTCTGAGAGTCCTACTACCGAGAGGTACACACAGGCCTCAACTACTGCAACCACCATACAGCTGTTACACTCCTGAAGAAACTAGTGCTCCCGATAGCCACACATTCCAGAGCACTTTATTTCTCAGTTATCAAATACAGCTACCACATACCATTCCAGTTGCACAACATTGTTCAAGTGTGGAAAAAAAATAAGATTAATTTCATCCATTACATAGTTTTTCTAAAGTAAAAAAAGCAACACCAAGGACAAACCTACCGTAGCAAAACAACTGAAGTGGAACCCCACGGCTAAGCTGTACCTTAGAGCAGTTAGATGCTACAAGGTATTTTTCCTCCTACTGTTGGACTCAGTAGAGGAAGTTCCAACCTCCAGACAATAATTTCTTCCAGGACAAAATTTAACCAGGAAGAAGGGAGAGGGACCATGGGCTTGGTCAAGGTGCAAAGAAATACAGTATCTCAGAAGCCACCAGGCTTCCCAAAGAGAAAGAACACACAAGGAATACTAACCCAATGACTTGCCACATATAAATAAGTAAGATTTTCTTTACATAAATACCTTGCTTACTCGAGCCAGCAGCACATAACTCAGTCTGGCAGCCTCTGAAGGGTTCACAAAAACTGCCCAGCCAGGATCCCTGCTCCACAGCTCCCTGAAGAAGACCAGTACCCAGACACTGATACACACCCACAACAGCCTCTGCACTGCCCTCCCCTTCACAGCCTGAGAGAACTTGGAGCTAATCCTTCTGACTGAAAGCACCTGGGGATTTATTCCCCAACGCCTGCAGCTGTTAGAAGTTTATTCACTGGGGCAGGAGGGCAGCCCAGCTGTGAGGAAGGCAGTGAGGCCAGCAAGGCCAGTCAACCTCACATTCAGTTTACCTGGGGCGGGGGGGCCTGTGGCCTCGCAGCACCTGTGAGGGGCCAGAACCGCCGTCGCGGAGCAGCCTCCATGTGGGCGGCGGTTCCTCGGCTCCACTCCTACGGCCCTGGGGCAAGGCCGAGCCCAGTCAGGAGCACCAACCTCCCTCAACCAGCAGCAACGGGCGCCATGCAGGCGGACCGAGTTCCTCAGTGCAGCCGGGCCAGCACACCAGGCACACCTTGGCTTTGGACATTGAGATGGCAGCTGATCAGGAACAGCCTGCCTAGTGCTGACCAAGGCTCAACAGTGCCTGGTCAACCCAGCTGATTCCTACAGTAAAATACAGGGTTTGTGGATGAGGGGAGAGTAGTGACTGTCATTTACCTCAGCTGCAGGAAGGCTCTGAGGTAAATGACACTGCCTCCCACAGTGTCCTTGCACCCAAGCGAGGACGTTACAGTCAGGGTAGGTAGGTGGGTGACTAGCTGAATTTAATGAAAAAAAAAAAAAAAAATAAAAAATCTAGTTGGGTGATCAGGCCCAGGCAGTAGTGATTACTGGGTGGTTTGGTACCTGGAAGGTGGTAGCAAGCAGAGCACCATGGAGTCTGTACTAGGACTCGACCTGTTTAACAACCTTGCGAATGACCTGGAGGAGGTGATGGAGTGCCCTCTCTCA
The DNA here is from genome assembly GCF_964289735.1 of Phaethon aethereus. Lineage (NCBI taxonomy): Eukaryota > Metazoa > Chordata > Aves > Phaethontiformes > Phaethontidae > Phaethon > Phaethon aethereus. Next base: position 15,802,980 of record NC_138591.1, read on the forward strand.
TGACGCCAGTCTGGGCTGGGGGATAGAGTCAGTCAGTACACTCGAGGGCAGAGCCATTACTCGGAGGGACCCAAGCAGGCTAGCGGAATGGGACAACAGGAAATGCCTGAAATTCAGCAGGGGAAAAATGTAAATGTGCGCACTTGGAAAGGAAGAACTCCTTGCAGCTACACCACCTAGACAGCAGCTCTGCTGCTTATTCTGAAAGTCTTGCTGGACACCAAACTGAATGTGAGCCAGCGGTGTGTCTGGGCAGCAAAGATGACCAACGTTATCCCAAATAATACCCTGTTGGCTGCTCCCAGGGCCGTCTTCTCTTTGGCAAACAGTAAGTGTACACCAGAAGCAAGCTGAACTCCAGACTTCCTTTAAGCAGTGTACCATCTCTCCCTTTCACCCTATTAAAATGTTACACTTTCACAGAGTTTAGCTTGCAGTACCATGTTACAACATACACAGAAATAATTTCCTTTTCAGGCAAGCTAAACTTTATGTAGTAACGTTTTAAGAAACACAGCACAGTACGAAGCAGTAAATTTACTGTTAATACATTTTATCTGAGCAAAATAATGATGACAAACAGCTCCAAACAATTTACATGTTCCCAAGAAAGCACAGAAAATTTATAGAAACATAATTCAATCTTACTACCTTACTTGAATAAATAAGAGCTTAGTTGATGTCTGAATAGGTTTATTATTATGAAAACACTTTATATACCAATCTCCCACTAAAAAGGCTCTGAAATGCGCTTCAATCAAGATTCTGTTCAGATTATAAGAACAGATTACATAAAAGCTTCATAGCATAAAAATATATAAAGCAATAAAGCAAGAAATTAGTCATATTGGTTAGAACCAACACCATCAAAAGAAGTGGGCTAAAGACAATAGGGAGTTGATTCTAACCTGTCATTTTTAAGTTGTTCAAAGAATAAGAAAAGCTGTTCAGTGAAATAAGTATGCTAGCACAATTAGATGCATTTGAGGAAAGATTATATACGATTATGGAAAAGTATCTTGAGTGTGTAGTGGCTTGTTACCAAGGAATCTGGACAAGGAGTTTAAGGTTGGTCTTTCTAGTCCTACCAGGTATATAGTCCTGCAGGTAAATAATTTTCTTACTACTTCTATCTCTCTTGTCGATTCCTACTACATTCAAAACAACTACTTCAGGATATGAGGATTATGTAGTGGCAACACATTCATTAATATAATAATGCAATTAGACTGCTTCAAAAACAACAACCACCTCCCAAACCCAACCAAGTAGCAAATCACTAAGACATTGAATAGGGTGTTTGTAGTTTAATCCTGGACTAGATCCAGCAATATTAACCGACCTTTTCCCACAATGATAGTTGCTACAATATTTGCGATAGTTGTTATAGTATTTGTTAATTAAACGTAGCAGTAAAGGGTCCAATGAAATGACATCAGAATAAAAACTCCAAAGGCTTTGAGGAAGCACCTTGATTTTTTCTAACTGTAAAATGGGAAAGACATATCTAGTCCAATATAAATTAAAGATGTAAATCATTTCAGTCAGAGTTCTTGGATATGGATTGAATGTTTAGGCACAACTTTTGACAGGTACTTCTACTTTACAGCACTGAACTGCACAGAACTATCACCACAAAGCCAACAGTCCAGGACTACCACAAAGCATGGCCTGGCACCTGTGGCATGATTTCTAAACACAGTGGTACAGAGAATGTGGAATTATACGAGTCATGGCTAGTGCAAGGCCAGAAGCTGTGATTCTTTCAAAGAGAAGCTCAGCAGAAGGCAGGATGCCTTCCCTTGCTGAGAGGGAAGATGTCATTGGTCAGATGTCCAGCAATATTTTGTAACTTTGAAAGGCAGCATCTCCCGGCTCCTGAGCATATTCAAGTTCTAATCTGAGAAGAAAAGTACAACCCAGTGTACTCACATGGTTGCCAAACCACAATTTAAATAACTTCAGAAACAGAAATCCCTCTAGAGAACTTATGTTTTAAAGAATACACACCAGAAGCAAAGCTGAAAAAGCAGCAGTGCATCTTAAAAGGCACAACTTACTGCGCCTGTCAAGTGGCAGTCACAACACAGCAATGCAGAACTTGTCTGGAAAACACAGTACGTCAGCTCACATCCAACTCCATGCTAGGCACAGACAGTGGTATTGATTTTAGTCCCCTACCGAGGTTGGATATATGTACATTAGACTTCACTCTCAGCATTGAATGCAGTATACATATAATATTCTAGAAAGAAAATAACAACTTAAAACAGGCAAGTGATGTGAGCAGCCAGAAAGGTAGCCTGGTTAGAAAATGGGGAAAAAAATTAATTACTGAACAAAAGGAAATGCCTGACAGCCTGGGAACGAGGCCTACGAACCAGGAACATCCTCTTTCAAGTACAGCAGGTATACCTGCAAACTGGAGGCATCCTAAGATACCACTGATAAGTGCAAAATACCCCAAGAAACCGTAACAACAACAACTTATTATATGAGAACATGGAAACAGTCTGGGAAAATAAAATTGGTCTGAAAGAACAGAAATGTCATCAGCATTGGCTGTTACAGGGGAAGAACAGAAATTAACAGTATGTATTGGCTGCTCAAAGTGGTGCTGTCCTACATCCTCTTATAAGGGTGATATATATCCTACGGTATAAAAAGGACTTAATTTTTATCCAAAATGGAGCTTCTCTCTCTGAGATCTTCCCATGCTGCACATAATTTCATTCCCTAAAGAGGCTGAACTCTGTATCTTGGACTTTTACCAGGGATTCTCACCAGGGCCTACTTTGGGGTCAGTTTGGTTTGTCCTTCCACCTCTGGGATGGTTGGGTCCCCCCACCTTTGGGATGGTTTGGCCCATTCTGAAATCTAATTCACTTGATACCAGTATTATATATCCATATAAGTAATCTATCATAAGAATATCTGCTGTTACGTTGTTTATAAATTGCTTCACTAATGATAAGTTTGCAGCAGTCTTTAACAGTTTATACCTACTTGACTGTCGCTATTATATTAATTGTTACTCTGTAATTGGTTGTTGCTATATAATGGCTAACTGCTGCCATACTGTTGATTGATACTATATTATTGATTGCTGATAGTAATTTGTAATAGCTTGATACATATATTGACTTTATTAATCATAGGTATACTTGCTAATTGTGATTTAGTGGTAGTTTAGTTGCTAGTGGTGATTTCTGTAGTATTTATCATAATCTGTAATAAAGCAGAGAAATTCAGAGAATAAAGGCCTCCGTGTCCTTGTGTATTACAGAATCCTACAAACCCGTGGTCATGATCCTCACACACCTGCAGACTGGGTTACCCTTTAGGTCGTGACATCAAGTTCATAGACGGGCAATTATCAGGGAGTGAAATAAGTATAGAAGACAGCACACAAAAAAGGCAGCGGAGAGTAACAATGAAAGAAAACAAAACATTTACCAAAGTAAGGGAAATACAATGTAAACGGGACCTCTTAGGACCACTGCAGCTAGACACACAGGCAGAAGTGAGACTTCTGAAAGACAGCTCTGAATTTTTATACATTTACACACACACCACAATTACTTAAAATTCACAGCTTTCTGTACTTTCCTATATGGAATGAGCACTCTTGAGATGGAAGAAATCAAATCTGGAAGCCTTTCACATAGATAAAAAGTTCTATATATTATTTCAAGCCTACTCTGAATAGCTCTTACTCTTCTTGAACAAGGACAATTTACTACTTTAACAGGATGAGAGAGATTTGAGAGTACTGCAGCAGAATTAGAACAATTATGTGCATTAGGCCGCTATAGGAGCTTTAAGAACTTTAATGGGATAAAGAAGAATTTAAGTGCTATGCTCTATAGGACACTTTAAAAAATGGATCATTTGATAAAGATTTTTACAAAGTTAATGGTTACAGTAGCAATTATCTACAGACTGAATTGCTAGAAACAGGTTTCAACAATAATCTTCCTTGCATGAATTCATGGGAAAAGATTTTATTGATACAGTGTACTGTCCACATTTAACATTTTAGTGAACTCTTTCTTTCTTCCAAAAACAGAATGAAATTAGCATAGCTCCACCTAATACATCCAATGTAGCCTAGGTGGTTTCTAGTTTTCTAATCACTCCTACAACGGTAGCATTTTAAGTGACACCATTAGCAGGAATCTGCCAACGTTCTTCCTCATCCAAATTTCACTGAGCAAATCACTGCAGCATGAACAAAGAACAGATGAGAGGAGAAAATTAATTAGTTCAATGGCTCATTCTCTCTTCTGCACACACATAGTAGATATAACTTGCACACACAGTTATGAGAGTATACAGGAAGAGGATCTCTCTCCGGGTTTTTCTCTCTAAACTACACAGGTCCTTCTTATAGCTTCTGAATAGAGCTATCACCTCTTCCTGTCTATTTTTACTGCTATGAATGTGTGCATAAAGAATCATGCCACAAAATACAAAATTCATGGAAGAGTTACAAGTTGCTTAGAGCTGACCAAGATGCTGATCAAAAAGAGAGAGCGAGGAGGCAATTTGCCACTGAAGTTTCTTTGGCACTGGGTAACAAGCTTTCTGCAGAATAACACCTCTCTCAATCACTGATCTGTGTAGAGGGTAATCTGCTCCTCAATCTTCTTTCTGGAGACATCCCAAGATATCTACTCAAGATACCTGAGATACTACTCTCAAAGTCTGATAGGCAAAAGTGCTCTTTCTTACAGGCCAAGGCAGACAAAGGGCCTAATGTCTTCACAGAGGGAAAATGACCTGGAAGTACACGCTTTGGTGATGAAGTTGGTGGTGAAAAGAGTACTTTGTAAAGCATGGACCCTTCAGCATTTTTAGGTGTTCACCTCAGGCTCAAGATGTTTTTAAAGTCTTTGTTTTCAGATGACACTGAACTCTCCCAGCTGAAAATGGTGCCTCTATTGCATCTTAAATTGGATTTCCAAGAAGTTGGATAACAAAAAAACAAACAAAAAAAATCAGTCTTTTAGGAAATTCTTGGCTTAGAATTTCAAGTATTTGAGGCTTACAAGTTAGATTTCCAGCCAACATCAAAAAATTCGAAAAAATGTGTAACATTTAATAGAAAAATATTTCTGGTTTATAAATCTAACTATTCTTGTTAACATGAAGTAGTATATTATATGTGTATATATATGTAGTATATAACCACATTGTTACTATTTCACAGACACTAAACAGAATGCTACTAAAGCCTCTAGTCATATAACCTTCACAAAAAGCAATATCCATGTATTCATCTTATAAGGCATGTACTTTAGATGAATTTTGGGGAAGAAATATTTAAACAAAAAATATATCAACTTCCATATGCCGAACACATTTATGGAAAGCTACATAAGTATATTTAAATCCAAACCTGTGTTATTTTCTTAACATGATTTAATTATTCCTGGCGTTTCTAGCTCCACTTAGTTTTGTCGCATAGAACTGAGGTCTGAATCCTGCAGTTTGAGGGTAAGGAGGCAACCACAAAACCAATTAGTGCTTCATGAAATTAAGAATTTGAGGAAAGACCTTTACATTTATTTTTACATTAACAACCATAAGATGGTTCTAACATGTACCAACTTAATACATACTTGCATAACCTATTTTAAATTTCAGAGATAAGCAACTTCATTTGTCTATTGTCCCATCTGAATCCCACTCACTATATTACCCAAAATGTCAAGCTGGTGTCTCTCTAGTCTGTTTTTATTACCACACCAGGCTATGATCACTAAATTATGTTCAGATACATTGACTTCCTCCAACAGGGAATAGGGAAATACCACAAGAAATTAACACTAATCTTCTAATTCAACAAGAATAAAATATGTGACTGATTAAATCTTAATTAACAGTTCACAAAAGGCTGCTTAATGTCATGTGGCATATGCATCTTAATTATCTGACTACTCTATCACTGTTTGCATGAGGGAAAAGGTTTGTGCAAATTTTCAACTGCTTTTCATTTCTTCTTCCTTCCATTTCTTTTTTCTATTTTTGAAGTAACAGAAACTAGTTCCAGTTTCCTAGTGATTGACAGCTGCATTTCATTGCTTTAAAAATGTTGGTTTATTCATGGTCATTTTATTCTCAGCTCTTGCATCTCCTCATATCTAGACATACAGATACACACTTTCCAAACTGGTACAAGATCAGGCATGCAAGACCAAAAGAATTAGTCGCTTTCAGGCCAACGTATACATGTTGCTAAAGCTGCAAAAATGCTAACAATCCATGCAAACTTCCTTAATACTGCACAACAGTTCTCAACAGGTATGTTTACAGTATATTCATTTTCATACTCTATCAGCAACCGTTAAGTTTATTAGGAGATGGATGTCCTAATAAGCTAATTTTAAATCTGCAAGTCCACACAGTCATCATTCAGCACTTCTTTCATGCCAGATGCTTATGCAGAACAAGGAAAGCAGTGTGGCCTGTATGTCACCTGGCAGCATGTTGAGCACAATTTTTCTATCGGAGACTCCTGATGAAAACTGGACAGTAAGATCAAAGTAAATATTTGCCTCTGATCAGCTCTTCAAGCTTTTCAAGTGAGAAACAAAGTAGGCACAACCTAGCTAAACATAAATGTATTTTCTTTGACAAATTAAGTACTATACTTCTGCATGGCCTGACACTCCCAAACCCTACTACTGCCAGAAGAAGGGGGACTATACATTTTAGAGCTTCTACTAGACTCAGCTATAACTAAAAGCTCTTCAACACTTCTGAGAATTTAACCCAAATTATCCCAGTTTCAACTTTCAAGATCATAGAATCACAGAATCACAGAATCACTAGGTTGGAAAGGACCTTCAAGATCATCAAGTCCAACCATCAACCCAACACCACCGTGCCCTCTAAACCATGTCCTGAAGTGCCACATCCCCACGTTTTTTGAACGCTTCCAGGGATGGTGACTCTGCCACCTCCCTGGGCAGCCTGTTCCAATGTTTGATCACCCTCTCAGTAAAGAAATTTTTCCTAATATCAAGTGTAAACCTCCCCTGGTGCAACTTGAGGCCATTTCCTCTTGTCCTATTGCTAGTTAGTTGGGAGGAGACCAACACCCTCGTCGCCACAACCCCCTTTCAGGTAGCTGTAGAGAGCGATGAGGGCTCCCCTCAGCCTCCTCTTCTCCAGACTGAACACCCCCAGTTCCCTCAGCCGCTCCTCATAAGACTTGTGCTCCAGACCCCTCACCAGCTTTGTTGCCCTTCTATAGATGCTACTGTCTATCTGGAAAGTTTACCTCTCCCACCAGTAAAGCCACCCAGTATTAGTTATAAATTACAGACAGTTTTTGTGTTGCTCTTAGCTGTTTGTAAATGCAGATCTGAAATGAAGCAAACATTGCCATCTTGGACAGCTCACTCTTAGCAAGATTTCTTGGCAGTTTCAATGCTTTCAGAAAAAAAAAGCAAAGGCTGGCCATTTCCCCCTCTGTAACTTCTATTGTGGATGCCCTCTTAAGAAGAAATCATTTTAAGAGAAAAATACAGAGCAAAAGTCTACATTTGGTTACATATGTGCAAAACTCACTAAAGTTGACAAAAATAATGCATAGGGTTGCAAGGAGAAAATTTGGGTTCCTTTTTCCCTTTCACCTCCTTTTTCAAAATTCAGATCTAAAATCACACCACATATGCTTACTTCCATGTAGTATGACCACAAGTTACAGATATTGGCAACGATGACGAGATGGATGTGTCCGTGTGTGCCCACAAGGTATTTTTTTTTTACAATGGTTTGTTATTTTTGAAGAATAAGCTATTAGGTGACCCTGAAACAAGGCTGCATATGCAATTAAGTTGTGCTAGTAAAATATTTATGTTATAAGAAAGCTACAGCTTAAAGGCTGTTGCAAACAAACAAGGGGTTTTAACAGGTGTCCTCAAAAATACAAGCACACATGATAGCAGAGACCTTGAAAGTGCTGACACAGCACTACAATAAGGGCCCCAATGCTATAAACACAAATAGTCAACTACTGATCACTAGAGAAACAGAACCCCGAGAGCTGGGTAGAACTGGGTTTACAGGTAACAAAGGGAGCAAAGGAAGAAAGAATCCAACATATGTAAAACATACCATGAGTTTAACTTGCCTATAACAAATTGTCAACCCCTTGAGAAAGAGCGAATGGATTGCACTAGCAAACATAAAACCAGTCCTGGGCAGACCCACAAGGTAAGAAGGAAGAACGCCCCACCACCAGTGTCATACTCCTCCTGGTGAGCAGCCTGGGACAGAGCTTACTTGCCAGAGTGCTCTTTCACATAAGTGAAATTTCTAAATGATATTATGTTCCTACACAGAGTTTCTCCCCAAAATGCCAGGGTATTTTTTGATTAAAACACAGTCAACAGCAAGCAAGCCATGGGGGCCTGGATATAACATAAATAAAATTATTTCTGTTCTGAAACAGTTTAAAAGAAAAACTATTTTAGAGATTGCCACTATGAAAGATTAAATAAATTTACAATATGTCTATCTTTGAAATAATCAGATAACCTCCAGGTTGCCTATTTCAACTGTTATAAAAACTGGAATGATTACGAACACCAGAACTGGAAATAGGCAGCAAAACTCTTAAAACTGTTGTAATTGGCACAAGATTTGTTTATTTTTAAAATGAGTACATAATTAATTGCAATTTTCAGAAACTAGGCCAACTATAATCTGGATTGTTACTGTTACTTTTATCTTCCCTTCTGTCCCTGGCCTTAAAGGAGAGCACATACACAATATATATCAGCAGAGATAACAGATCTCACTAAGGAACACTTATTGTCATTGCAAAACATTTTTGAGAAAGAAAATAATTCTGCAATCCAACACAGGGGCTAGTGATTATCAATAATATTTCCAACTTGTTTCAACTCCTAGAAAGTTCACTATTAAAAAAAACCCACAAAAAACAAAACTCTTAAATCCTACTCAAGCAATGTGTCTTTTTATATAACAAAGCAATTAAAGAATTAATGCCCGCCCTCTCTCCCCAAGAAAGTAATATAATTTGTTTAAAGTTGTAGCACATTTTTCCCTAAGTTTAGCTTTTCCTTTAGATCTCACTGATACACTGTATTGTACCCCAAAATTTCACTGTTCTTTGAAGGATAATCACAGCTCAAATTCAGTTTAATGAAATAGTGATTTATCCCCTTCTGCCCCTAAAAAGCCGACAGATGCGTAACTAAAACTGAAGAACTGTATCAGCATCCTGTTTGTCTCCAGTGCTAATTGTTGATGTAACTGAAGGCACATGAAAAAGAAAAATACACGTAAAAGCTTTCTCTCTCTTTTTATCAGCTGCAACTAAAAAATAAATTAGACACTGCTCTTGCCCATACAAGTCAAAAGATAAAACATAATATCTGTACCCCAGCAGAGTACAGAGACTATCATGAATTTGTTGTGCTCCAGAGGAAGTCTTTTCCAGTGACTGTTTCACTGTATAAGGAAAATAACTGCGTACTAATTGTAATCTCTAGCACAATATCTCAATGGGCAAAATTCAATGGGAAGGCTGTTAATAGGGGATACCAGTCTTTTAATGTGTTTTCTTCTGAATTTTTTCATTCCCTGAGCTCTTTTCATTTTCTGCCTAAGGTGAATCTCATCATGACGATGCTTTTTGAAATGCTAAAAGCATTATGAGTAACCTTGCACATTCCATCTCTTAAATGAAATCCAAAGAAGTGAAGAAGTGAGAGAAGCAGAAATTAGTGCCAAATTAGGTGCAATTCATTGCATCCAGATAAGAAAATCATGAGCATACAAATTTCACATTTACACAGTGTACATATAGGACAGAAAAGGATTACTTTTCCTATCATATTGTCCTGATATGTTTTTAAACAGTGATTCTGTTGCATGACATTAATTAGACCGTACTTATTTCCAGCCATGTTACTAGTGGCACTTACATACAGCTTATTTTGAATCCTATCAATACCAAAACTCATTACCTGAGCCAAATCTGCTGATATTTTTATTTTCTGCTATGTTCATATTTAGCATCTTTCACAGTTTACTTAACGTTTCTCTTCTTTGAAATCACTGCAGTTCATCCAGTGAAAAACTATGAGGAGAAAATCAAGCCTATACAATAAAAGGAAATCATACACACAGCACACATACACATTTACACAACACACAGAGATATATACACTTAAAATCACTGGTTATTTTTCATTCAAAAAAGTAGGAAACCTGCAATATTTCAAATCCCAACCCACAGTACCTTTGTAAAAAATAGCTATTCTCTTTGAGAACTCTTGTGAATTACTCTCTCACATTCACTTGTGCAGAAGTACAAGTAGGGCTAACAAGATGAAAGCCTTGATCTATCAAGTTTACTTAGTACTGAACAACTGTCCAAAGCACTTTGCCACTGTCCCACCTTCTACTGCTCCCAATCCACATACAAAATTCAGTCCATGTAGTTGCACTCCTGGTCTATGAAGCCAAACATCACCAAAGATAAGATTAAAGTGCTGCACTTTTCTCCAGATGATGGTACATACAGGGCCTCGCCAGGCTGCAAAATAAACCTAATTATATTGTGCAGTCCCCCAGCTGAACTAGCTCTGCTTCCAGGAATGCAAGCAGAAGCAGCAGGTATCTGAGTATTCAGATCATGTCATCTTCCAAGACTTAAAAAGAAAATAATTATCCCCTAGTAATTGAAAATACAAAATGAGGTTTAACATCATGTTCTGATCTTTTTATTTCATGCTGTGAGAGGATTAATTTACTGAAAATGGAAAGTGCTCCCAGATTGCTGTACCTGGCCCAACATATCCCTCACACTCAGTGCTGATAAGGGGTTTGGGGAACTAGATACAAGATTTCAAACCTGACCTACTTCAGTGTATACAGGGCTAAAAGTCAGACTTCCCCATTATGACTGCTATACAGCTTTATTCAAGTCATTTGCTCTCACTGTGTCTGTTAATTATTCTGTGCACTAGGATAATGACCCTAGGCTGTTTTGAAGACACTTCACGTTTTTCTGTTACTGCAGAGGTACTTTTCCAAATCAACAACATTTCTGTCCTATTATCCAACTGTCGGTGAGCAAATCTTTTCCCTTCCCTACAGAAATGCAAGATTATCCCTCAGTAAGACTCTTGTAAGCCCAGGAATAGGTTCAGACAAGACCATGAGTTTGCCAAAGCTCTTGAGGAGATTCTGCTTTCGTTATTTCTTAGACTGAATAGCCTCCCCACCTGGGGCTTCATAGACTAACCTCTTTCTTCAGGTTTGATTTCGGCCCAGAAATTCTCTGGCTTTCCAAATCACAGACAACTCTACATAGCCCCTTCTCAAGCTCGAGGGAGCAACGTTCTGTCACCTCTGTGGTGAGGCTTCATGTTTGCTCCCTGCTCTTCCACAACGGCACCTCGAGTCCCTGCTGTTTCATTGTGTAACCCCACATGTATGTAGTTGCTCTCAAGGGCAGAAGCAACCTCTCTGTCCTGCAGAAAGAACAATATGTATTTCTAAATCATTAACCATTCTAATGGAAAATAAACATACAAAACAGATACCATCCGTCGCATGAGTAAATGAAAAGGTAGTTTGCGGGGATTTCAGGGGATTATAATTTGTTATGTAAATTTGTTAAATCAAAAGTAAATAGCACAAACCTTGACTTGTAATGAGTTCTAAAAGCCATATACAAAAATACATAGAAATGTAAGTTGACAAGATGCCTTCTGTACTTTTATTTTATTTTTTGACTTATAAAGTTTTACAAAGGTTTGGTAGATACATCTCTGCATTTTTTACATGCTTCCAGTATCTTTCAAGCCACTCCTTAAAAATTTGTAAATAATCTTAGTATTTCTGACTTTCTGGAAGTTTTTATGTTTTCTGAATACAAATGTTATCCACAAAATATTTTCCTAACTCTTGAAAAATATTTTCTAGATACCTTTTCAAGAATCAGCAAAACATTGTCACTCAAAAGCTGTCAAGTGAAAACGGTAGGCTTCCTCTCACTTTCAAAGTTATCCAATTCAGAAATGTAGCTGTAAAGTTAAAGAAACCTGCTGTAAGCTCAACAAAGGTTCTTCAATACTAATAAATTTCTGAAAAACAATGTTGTTTTAACAAGACAGCATTTACAAATTAAATCATGTTTCACCAGAAAATTCCCAGGAGGCCTGACGTGACTCTTGTTCAGCCTCGCAGGGAGCCTGAGGCAAAGCAAACAGAATCTGCATCTTGCTGGCTGTGGCAAGTTCTCTAGCTACACTGTTCTTTCTGCCCAGTGTTAACAAGGAAGTGATTATGTATGCTTTTTAAAATAAATTAAAAAAATCAATCTGTCTTTTGTAATTATAGACTTGTTCAGAGTGATTTATACATATGAAACATTAAATCTCATTGAGCTTAATATCTCTCCAAAAGAATTTCCATATGCAGTGGTGAAGAATGATATGTAATATCTGTCTACATGCTGCCATTTTAAGATGGCTGCATTTCTCAAGTGTTTTCTGGGTTTGGCATATATAACTGTAAAACAAATTGTAATCTGGAGCCCTTGGAATACAAATGATAGGTAAACCACTCCTTGCGTTAGAAAAAAGTTTGTTTCTGAAAATGGAAGTTTCCTGGGATAGTCTCTGTCTCTTTAGGATTTTGTAGATTTCTGGTAACCTACGTATTTATTCTCACAAGTCACTTTTCTCCAGATTGCATAAATAGGTTCTCAAGGTTAAGAGAAATAAAAAGGCTTGCTTAAGAATGTTCAGGGAGTCGTCTGAGACTCACAAAGCCCTTCGTCACAGAAGCATGCTCTCTATAAAATATTTCTCCCTGTAAAAATAAAATGTGACTATCATTAGTTGGTGTTAGTGTCCTTTTATATCAGTTATTATAATTGTAATCTGGAAAGAAGTATAAAGCAAAGGAACTTTTATCCACACTTCTGCTTTAGTGTGTTCAAATCTTTCTTTTCTCCCTTTTTTGAATGCTACAATCTGAATTCAATTATGGTTTAAATCCACACACATTACCACTATCTTTTTGGCCCCATATTGTTCTATTTTTCAGTAGCCTGATGAATACAGAATGCATCTTGAAAGCCTGCCCGTTTTACTTTTTACATGGCTCAAAAAGATGTAGTGCCTATAACTGTCTTTTTCTGTTCTTTAATCTTTGATCAAGAGAGTGCTACGTAGAGAAGAAATATCATATAAACCCCATGACACAGGGGAAAAAAAAGGTCTCTACCCACAGAAGGGAACAGAAATGTTCAAAGTTCATACACAGGTTTTCTACTGCTGCTAAAAGAAAAAGCAATGAAAATTGTTCCCAAATCACAGTTTTCCCATATTTTGAATCTGAACATAGCTTTGAAAAGCTACAATCTGTTTTTCATTTCTCTTGTTATCCAGGTCATCTGCTGAAAGTCTATTCTATGGCAAGCCACCAAGCACAGACTAGAAATGTATTTATTTATAAAAAGAAAATAAAAAAGTAAAGAGTCCTACACAGGTGAAACTGTACAAGTGGACTTCTACTGAGAATATCTGAGAATATCTCTAGAAACAAAGATCTTAAAAATTTGAACTTCTTTGGCTTTAAAGCTGGCAAAAGTCAACGACTTTTCAGCACCTTAATCTACTGAAGTTCATGGAAACACAAGTTTCCAAGAGCTGCCATCACTTGGGACATAGATTTGAGGAGCAGTTGGGCACTTAAAAGAGTACCGGCTTCTTAAGTCCTTCAGCATGCAAATTTGTGGAAACGATTTTCAAAATACATGGCACCCAACAGGTTACCAGTGGTCTAAATTAGCATTTCAGTAATGATGGAAACCTACACCTCAATTAGCACACGTTCTGTATACATCATTAAAGAGAAGCGCTAATAACTTTTACTTAGGTTACAGGTGGCAGTATTTCATTTTTCCTCTTTAAGATTTCTGCACAAATCTTTATTTCAAAGCCACATGAAAGAGAAGCCGAGATTTAACACCATGTGCCACTCAGACTGGCCATTGTCCCCATTTTCCCTCACAGGCAATGGCCTTTAACTGCAGCAGCCTCACCGCACACCCTGCTATGCTTAGTGTCATACTGCAGTCCTTGCCCCAAAGAGCTCACCTAACGGATGAAGTAGAGCAGACAAATGCCAGAAGAGAATTACCTGTGGGATGAGGCTGTAGTAGAGGCAGACGTACCTGAATAAATTAAACAATGCTTTAGTCAAAAAACATGGACATTGAAAGGGATATCAGTCCCACTCAGATGTGATTTGTAGATATCCTGGTATGTTGGTGACAGGGTCAGAAAAGAGTATGAAGTCCTTTTGCCAGTTGCGTAAGCAGTGTCAAGGTGAGTAAGAGTGCACAGAAAAGCTGTCAGAACAAGGACAGAACCCAACAGCACATGGGAAGATAAAGGTTACAGTCAGATTGAGATGTAAAGAGTAAAAGTTGAACTAAAGAGAGCATGTAAATAATTATGTAGTATCGCTGTACCTGCATAGGTACAGTTTCCAACAGTAAATCACAAAAGGACTTTACAGAGGAAGCCAATAACAGCTATATCTTCTAAGTCTGTTTTTTAAGAGCTCCATCTATAGCTGATGGCAATGAAAGAAACAAAGACACTTTCATGTTACCTTTAAATAATAGCAGAAATTCTCAGAGACCAAAAAAGAGAACATACAACTGAAGGCGTATGTGTGTGAACAACAGGACAAGCCTGGTAGATTCTCTCTGGCTTTAAGACACAAAGAGAGATGAAACATTTCTGCTGTGGTGGTTGTATTTTTCAGTTCATCAGGGTTTCATGTCAGGAGCTCACACTGCTCAGATGGATGCATTCTGTCTTCTGTCCCTTTGTGAGTTTACAGTTGGCTGGATTTGATAAGAATAAATAGCAGTAAGTGCAAGCAAGAAAGGGAAGAGAAATGTCCCAGAGTTGACTCAGACTGCAATATCTAAATCAAATAATTATATATAAGTCAATGCAATTTCTCTCAACCTGTTCATTGGACTGTGCTATAAATAAAGCAGATTGTCCTTAATGAAAGTTTGGTTCAAAATCTCAGGCAAAAAAGCCATACGCAAGGAGACAAGATAGGATTATCAAGAAGGTGGAAAAAGTTTTTTTATCCATTTGTTACACTCTTTGCAGAAGGCTTTGTTGATACTTCAGCGTAAGCTAAGGCATCTTTGTTGCCCAGAATGTAAACAAAAAGCAGCATGAGAGAAAGCAGAGGTGCATTTGCAGCTGCCTCTTATGCTAAGCAGCTTATGCTCTAGCATCAAAATCACGGTCTACCTGTCCAAGCTTTTGCTTTTTCCACGTAAGCACATATTGTCTGCACAGACAGGACACATTACTGTAAAATTAGCCATTTAAGAGATGAAATTGATGTTAAAACACTTGAACCCTGCTATTAGATTGCTTAAAGGAATAGCTATCATGAACTCAACAAACTACATAGATGAACTGGCACAAAAGAACACTCCACGGTGTTGACTGCATTTACCACATTCTGTCCTACCATATCTCCTCCCCAGCCATGCTGCTCCTATATAACTGGGTGCCATTTTCTGACCCATTTCTGTTTTGGACACTGCATAAAGCTTCTCTCTCTTACATGAATGGCTTTATTGGCCTCTGCTTTTCTTTCCCTCTTAGAAGTCTCCATTATTCTCCCTCCAACAGTAAGACTGAACCTACATCCATAATCCACAGCTCCTTGTTTGTGAGAGAAGCCACTGTGAGTGTCAATACAAACTCTCTTGGGAGGGGAGTCAGACATGGATTAAAACAGTGCATAGTTACGAAAGATTCACTGAGTTCCATTGACGATTCTCTGATGTACTGATAGCTGCCACAGTGATTAAAGCTGTTTTCTGCTTTGGTTTTCTGACTTCCGCAACACCACAGCTGGTTTCTAACTGGGAGTTGTAGATGTGGGTGAAAGATATAAACTTGCTTCCTTTCTACCCATGCACAGCTTGCACAGAGATAACTTCGAGTAGCCCACGTAAACCAAGTGCTTTGGCCTGAAAAACCAGGCTGGAGTGAAATGGTTTGCACAGAAGTCTCTGTACTTTTCTAATGCAATCAGAATGGAATACCAATGACTTCATTTTTTCAAGAGGTTTTCAACTTCTGCAACTCCCATCCAATTCATGAGAAGCTGAAGATACTTCGTATCTTTTAAAAATAAAAACAAGCAAAAAATATCCCACCTGGTTACGATAGTACGGTCTTTTTCTCAGAACTTTTTGAGAGAGTCTTTCACAGAACTCAGAGGAGTATGTATTGTTGTACAAAAATAATAGTACAAAATTCGCAGGTAAATAGGGTTCAAGTGGATTAGTGATCCATAAGATGAGGATCAAATCTTCATGTTACCATTCCCAAAGTAACCTTCACCTCTCTTACCTATCCGAACAGTGAAGAGTTTACACACATTCAACATATATACCATATACACCGTATTCACCATTGCCCACAGCATGACACTTTGTAATACCTAAAACCAAACTATTTTGCTGTCTTTATGGCAACATGGAGGCCAAAATATTATTCAAATATGCAGCCTAAATAAACAGGAAATTTAATGGAAATGTCGTAAATGACAACCAGGTTTTTAATTCCTGTTCAAAAGAACACCAACTGTATTATTATTACACTTGTCTTTAAAAACCTCTTCCAATACTTTAACCATACGCAGCCACTGACAAATTGCTATGCATTTTAATACATTCTGAGTAATTTTGATCGACCTGAATCATTCTCAGCTGCAAATAAAGTGTTTGCATGTCAACACAAAAAAAGCCGACAGCTAATTAAAGTAGGTTATGAGACTATGATACTCATTATATCATCATTATAACAGCTACATTAGTTTGAATAAATTTGTGCTGCACATGGAAACTTTAGTGTCCAAGACCTCAATTCCTAGCTTTGAAAAAGCCCTTTAGGAGCTCTGAAAGAGGCAGCGCAGTCAAAAGAAGACACAGAGAAAAGATAACAGAGAAAGAAGAGTACTTTCTTTATTCTGTACCTCAAGCACTTTGTTTATTCTGTATTCTGTATCACTGAGGCAGCAGCGTAACACCAGCAGTGCAAAGGCTTTCTCAATCCATTTCAAGAATTGTATGTGTAAGAGAGACACAGTTCTTCTCCCTTTCTCAGCAGAAGCACCAAGAATCAGTGAAACTGGTTCTGTACTTTTAAAATGTGGCCAATAAATGAAGAAGAAGACATCATTAAACTACAGGTTTGACTGAACAGAACCAGAGACGTATAGGATACATAAAGCCCTGATTCAACTATTTTATTTTCAGGTTTTATATTTCAGGAAACAAATGTGTATTCTAGCCTCTACCAGAGGCTGAATACCACTAGTGCCTCTGCAGCAGCCTGCAGAAAACTCTTTAAACAGTCAGTGGTCTGTATGAAACAGTTTCAAATGGCAGATGTTTCCATATGGGATTGAGACATAATGGTACTGTGACAAAAAGATTTGCTAAATAGTGTGTATGGAAAACTCTAGTCAGTCACATCTAGCTCCCCCAAAATATAATATGCTCAGATTGCACTGTAATAAAGATCACACATTATCAATACATGTGGTTTAAATGTTTTCACTGAAAATTCTCTGGTAAAAAAAGCTCTGTTTTACAACACAAAGACATAATTCAATAATTTTTCTATGATCTTCAACAGACAAGTACCAGAAGGGTATGGCACTATTTGTACTATAGGCGTGCCTCAGGCTATTTTACAGATGTGCCTGGATTTTTGAGATGCAATGAGATTTCTGCATTTTTAAGATACAGTATATTCACACATACACAAATAGTATAAGCCAGATTTAATCAATTTGGACCATGCTGAAAAAATGAAAGGAAAAAACCCCATGTCTTCTTACTTTCCGTTTATTTTTTTAAGACATACATTAACACTGCTGTGAAAAAACAAGGCAGTTCATATTAAACTGTAGGAATCAGGCCAAAACTATTTGATAAAACAGTGTTTCTGTGGAAATGAAAATAATAATTATTCTTGCTTTTATTTGTTGCTATTTTTAGCAGGATGGGCCGTAATCAAACATTTGCAGAAAAAAGAACCACATTGCAACAGAAAGAGGATCTAATGGACATTTTTTCCATCTGTCTGCATGGATCACCCTTTATTCTGTCCCCAAACTCTCAGATGCATGATCCTTTCTTTCACAGGTCCAGAAATTGCTAAAACAAACAAAAACACCCTAATCCACAGACATTACTGTCTTCTAATGCAAACGTTACAATGAGGAAAACAAGAGCTAATTTGGCTAATTATAGCTCACCAGCTCTCTCACGACCGCATCATGTTCTGCAGCTTGACAAACTGTTGCTTTTAAGTTGTGGTTCTTTCACTGCCATGATTTTAAAAACTGTAACTGCAATACCATTTGCCACAGCCTAACAATGTTACAGACAAGAATAAAAAACAATCCTGGAAAAGGAATAAGAGGTTTCAGCAGTACCACACTGTGACTTTTCAGAGTAGAGATGCTGCAAGTACAGCTAAATTATTATGCAGTCTCCTCAAGTATCATGCTTCTCCAATGATTCCAGATAATCATATTAACAACTTCAAACATTATGTAATGACATCATTCAAACACATTGATCCCAAAGGTTTGATATTAGATCAGGGAATTACCATTCATCATACATTTATGACAAATTTAATAGTATGAAATGATTTGTCATACAACACAGCTTATGTTAGTTTCTCCCCCAACAGCACACGTCTTCTCCTAGTTCAAGCATCTAATCTTGCTTGGAGCTAAGAAGATGTAGAGTAACCCTTAATTTGATATCTGAATTAAGAGAAGGACTTTACCCGAGATCAAGAATTGGCTACTCCAGTAGCCTTTCAGTGTTTGATGTATGGGCTGTATTTTTTAAAACTGTTTAAGGGCCTCAGGAACAGAAGTCTTTTTAGAAGTTAATAGAATTCAGGCATTTATATTGCATATTCTAAAAACCAATATTGTCTGCTTTAAAAAAAAAAAAATAATCAACAAACAGAAAAGAAAACAAACGCCAAAACCTGACATATGGCCCATAGGTGCTTTAATATCCATAGCAAGAAACACGTGTGCATCATTAAGTAGGCTGTAGCACTGGAAAACCACGTCTTGCAGGTATCGACTCAAAAGATGAATTGAAATTACAATCACAGAAGCATCCAGACTGCCAAAGAGAATATGACATGCCAAAGATCCACTGAAATACAGTTCTTGTGTCTGCACCTGCCCTAGAGAGAGGCTAACTTCTGTAGGTTTAGTGGAATTCAAAATTGCTGTAAGCAAAAATTAAGTGCCAAATATTCCAGTGCATGTACTCCTCAGGTGTGGAGCGCAGACAAATGTTCCTTCCAAAGGTACAAAACAACAAAATCTCAGGAGTAATTAGAGCATGCACAATTCTTACACCTCTCAAAGATAGGGAATGTGATTTTTCAAAAATATGTTCCTATGTAAACATTAAGTAAATAAATACCTGTCCTAAGAAGTCTTTTTGTCCTGGAGGGAAATATTTTACTATCCCCCTCCTATTTCCATATACTATCCCCTTCGGTCTCCATACATGGATAAAATGTATGTGTTCATTCATACTTAGACAAATTCTAATTCCATGCTTATGGGAGAAACCAGTTGGGCTGTTTTTTCCCTGTTGTTAATTTTTCCTTTGCTGGCCTTCTTCTTCTTGGCCTTTATTCTCAGGAATCTCTTTCTAGTCTATTTTACAATACTTCTTATGACTAGTGATTATTTTTCACGAGTTGTATATTTCTGTTTCATGTATCACTCATGCCTATAAAATGAAGATGCGTGTGTCCAAGCGAAAGAGAGGCAAGGACATACAGAGAACCTGTACAGCCATTTGACCATATGCTTCATTAATTGCCTCAGAATTGACCTCCTCCCTCTGTTTTTATTTGAACTGTTGCCTCCTTGAGGACACAGGCTTTCCCTTTTAGTTTTGTGGCATGACCAGGGCTATTCAGAAATGTCACCTCACAAAAGAAAGAAAAAAGCAAAAAAAAAGCCCACTGAACTTCAAATTATGCCACTTTTTCAAAGCTGCAAGGAAATGATGATACTTTACCTCAAACTGTCAGATGCATCTTCCAGAATCCCTCATTCCTATGTAATGTATTACCATAGCAACTTGTCTCTCCACTGATATAGTACTCCCCATGGGCAGGCTGTACTTTGTCAACGCTGCGGCTTCTCTGATGATGCAAGGAACACTGAGCAGTTAAATAGCAAATCATTAGAGCAATGTTTCCCCAGTGACCACACTGAATCACAGAAGGAAAGGATACCAAAATTATGGCAGCGGAAAGGGAGAACGGAGTGAGAGGAGCTTGCAGCACTTGGTGTAGGAGGAAAACAAATGTGATAGAAAATAATAAACAAAGCAGGAAGACAACATCTAATGCTTGATTTCCTTAAGGAAAACAGAGCACAACATCGCTATGTTGCAGAGGCTGATTTTATAACTCCTGCCACTTATACACTTCCTGCACCAGTCCTCTGCCCCCAGTTTTGCTCTGGGTAATACCGATCTTGATTAATATTTATCTGCTCAATGACGGCTGTCACTTTAGCGGACAGCCACCGTATCTGTGACTTCAAGCATCTGGCTACATATTTTGCTAGGCATGAAAAGAAGATCAAGATAAAAATCTCATTTTTCCTCTTTTGCCATTTATATTTCTTAATCTTCCATCTTCTTATCTGTGCACGTAAAACTTTACATCAGCTTATTTCAGCATCCTGCCCCACCAAACATGCATCAATTCTCCCTTGAGAGAAACCCTATTTCTCGTGCAGTACAAATATATACTCTTCATATACTGGGCATGCATATTGCCTCAATATGCCCTATCTGACATGCAGAGAACTGAGACTCAGAAGTGTTAAAACACTTTTCCCAGAATACACAAGGAATCAGTGGCAAAGGTGGGAAAAGATCCAGTTTTCCTAATTCCCACTGTTTCCCTTGTAAAATAATAATTGAAGTCATACAGCCTGGAAATTTAAAAATGCCTGTTAAAGAGATTTTAGATATCTATTGTCCGTATGATACAGACATGTTTGAAATATTTTGTCTTGTGTTTCTACATAACTGCAGAATCCAAGGCTCGTTCTCAAAAATGTTTTATTTTTAATAACTATGAAATGTTACCCTATGCTTAGGAGTATGCACAGTTTTAGTCATTTATACAGTTTTGAAAATATATGCTGTTCATTGAGAATGAGTGATTCTGTATGCATCAGAGCAAGAGAGTCGGAATAAGCTTTTTCATCCTCCTAAGCTGCAGGTACCTCCTCCCACACTCCCTATGCACTTAACATGGAAATAAAGCAAGTCAAAGTTTGTCTCTGTTTTCACATGGTGAGATTGTTTAAGCATACATAACAAAGTTGTCACAGCTATAGCACACTTGATCAAATGAACCTTGGCTATGGTACTGGTGGCATGCGATGCTTGCATGTATGTTGCATGAAAGAATTAATCTGTGTTCTCAGTTGTTCCTGACCTACTAGGGAAAACAAACGTGATTAAAAACATTGCAAGGAAAATCACTTTCTAATATATGTAGTTTACATGTGTAAGCTGGGACTCTAAGATCAGACAGAACGCTGTTTTATGATGAGAGCCTTTCTGTTTCACAATCAAGGGTTCAGACTGCTTTTCATCACTCTAAAAAGTTGCTGCAGGTTTAATACAGTGAGGATTACTTCAGCAATGGTGGTTCCGCTCTCCAAATCTAAATTTGCCTTACCCCCTTCTGCTTGCTTTAGTTCTTAAAAAGCAGCAACTTGCTCTGCAGAAAACCACTCATTTCCTCTCTATTTACTTAGAAATAAAAATCTACCTAAGCTGAGTGCAGAACACCTCAAGGAAGAAAGTCAGCACACAAACCAGAGGAACCGGAGGAAAGCAAATGTCACTCCTATCTTCAAAAAGGACAAGCAGGAGGACCCAGGGAATTACAGGCTGGCCAGCCTCACCTCAGCACCTGGGAAGGTGACAGAGCAAATATTCCTGGAAAACATTTCCAGGAATGTAAAGGACAAGAAGGACATCAGGAGTAGTCAGCGTGGATTTAGCAAAGGGAAGTCATGCTTGACCAACCTGAGAACCTTCTACGATGAAGGATTAGCTTGGTAGACAAGGGGAGAGCAGTGGATATTGCCTACCTCAGCTTCAGGAGCACTTTTGATACCATTTCCCTGTCAGATCCTCATAGAGAAGCTGTTGAAACATGGGCTGGATGAGCAGACAGTGAGTTGGCTTTAAAACTGGCTGAACATCCAAGTCCAGAGGGTGGTGATCAGTGGCACTAAGTCTAGTTGGAGGCCAGTAACTAGCAGTGTACCCCAGGGGTCAATACTGGGTCCAATCCTGTTTAACAACTTCATTAACTATCTGGATGTTGGGGCAGAATGTACCCTCACACATGTTTGCCAAGGACACAAAACTGTGAGGAGTGGCTGATACAGCAGTGGGTCATGCTGCCATCCACAGGGACCTGTCAGGCTGGACAAATGGGCCCACAGGAACCCCATGAAGTTCAATACTTTTTTATTGTGAGGGTGACCAAGCACTGGAATGGGTTCCCCAGGGAGGTTGTAGAAATTCCATCCTTAGATATAGTCAAAAGCCATCTGGACATGGTCCTGGGCAATTGGTTGTCAGTGGGCCTTGCCTGAACAGGGCGGGGTTGGACAAGATGACCTCAAGAGGTCTCTTCCAACCTCAATGATTCTGCGATTCTGTGATAAGTCAGGCTACATAGATATTTCAGAATTCCATTCATTGCCTCTTAAGAAATCTCCCATCCCTAGCTCTGTCAAGGCCTGAGACCTGAGGTACCATGCTAATTTGGTTGCTAATGTAATAACATTCTTTGTACTTCACTTTGAATCAGTCTGTATGGGTCCTTCATCTGCCTCGATTTTATAAATGCCCTTTGTTAAAAATCCTGTCAGCTTTAGGTTCTTTTCCTTTTGCTCTTTCACCCTGCACTAAGTACAGAATGCCATGATATTAAGTTACTTTCTCTAGAAAATAGCCGTTAGGCAATTAATATTGAACTTCTTCAAATGCTGAGCCCTGTGTGAATGACATTTTGCTTGTTTTACCAATTCCTATGTTGTGCAAAGACAGCTCATGTGTATAGTACAGGAGTCAAGGGACTTATAAATCCATTTGTTTGATATCTGGAAAGACAAAGCAGTCTTAAAATATTATGAGCTTCAATTAAAATACAGCTGAAGGCAACAGGCTAAAGCATGACTGTGAGAGTAGCAGAGCTGAATGCTGGCAGAAGCAGGGATGGGGCGCTGGAATTCAAAGCAACTCCTGTAACTAACAAACAGTCAAAGGCGCATTCCCTTCAGAGCAGTTCATTAAGTTCAGCCAGTTATTGCCGGCTGTCTTCTTATGCAGAAGGCAGAAACTCCTTCTTTTTTATGGGCTGGTTTTATGTCAAAGAATTTAACAATACCTGATACAGAACATTCCCTCCCAGAAAGGTCAGTTTGTAAACAGCATAGATTAAATACAGTATAGGCACATATCCAATGCAAACATGCTCCAGAGACACCTTAGGCAGTAACTTGAACTTCCAACTCAGAAGTTTTTTCAATTAAAGACTCTTTTCAGCTCTGTTGCAAGCTATTACATGACCTTCACCTACTCAACCACGTTCTCTTCCCCCATTTTATGCAGCCATAAAGAGGAACTCGGTTCTGACTTATTTCACAACTGATGTGTTTCAGTGTTCTTCTTTAGTCTGTGGGCAGTCAGGTTTATGGATCACAGAGGTCTGCATAGATGGATTGAAATACTTTATTGCAGCTATGACCATTGAGCAATCCTCATGCTTGGGAAAGAAGAAATTATTTTCTATGCAAGTTTGTAGCAAAGTCCAGCTGCAGGATATACATAAACTGAAGTTTTTAAAAGACTGAAGTAATTCAGAAAAAAAACCCTCTGAGAACTACTACATCATCCAAAGAATGACACAGCTATGTCTCATTCTGAATACAAAGCCATCTGCACATGGTAGTCTGCATCAAAAGCATCTAAATGAAAAGCAACAGAAGTTTGTTTTGTTTCAACGGCACAATTTTACCTAATGATACATGAAAACATGTCATCCTTATGGACTACCTTAGATAATTATTATCTTGACTGTAATCCACTGGAGACAGAACCTGTCTCGTACATTCACAGAGGTCATCATTGTGATTCCACTCCTTACTTAGTAGAAAATATATTACCATATCAGGATGGGTAAATGGAAATAAAACACCGATCTACAAAGACACCTTTGAAAAAGTTGAAATCCCTCTGCTGAGTACTAGCCCTACAAGACCTTTCTTCCTTGTAACCATGGACTGTATCATTACCATCATGTTCAGTTTTTATTGATTTCTGTTACAAGCCTCATGTCAATAATTTTCCCCTTGGAAGATGAACACAAAGCAGACAGGAAGCATCCTGTCCAGGAAACACCCTTTGTGGCAAGATGCACGTTGGTCCATAACATATATGTCACATACCGGGAAACATTCAGTGAGGAAAAGGGCAAAAATTAACACAGGACTATTTTTGGACAGAGCAAAACATTTCTTGAAAAATCAGAAAAATGCATTTGGCAGAAAAACAGGCAAGAGAAATACAGTCACAATAAACAATTGTGACTATTGTAACTACATTACCCTAAAGGAAAAAGAAAGGAGGGTGAAAGACTTCATTGTTTAAGTGACTTATTTCCAAATTTCTGAAGATTTTTCTTCCCCTCTTTTTAAGAACAGAGGGACAGGATGAAGGTACAGCAGCTTGTCTTACACAGCCATGCTCTGATCACCAGACTACTCAAGATTCGGAGTCCTCAATCAACACTCGCAAAGTCTGTATCTCCCCAGTTCATGGTAATTATTTTTTTAAAAGAAAGTATAATGACTTTAAAGGGTAGAAAAGCCATTGCAAAACATCCTATTGCCCATCACATCATGTACTCTCCTGGCTAAGGGAAAGGTGCAGTACGAGGTGCATATCCTACTATGACACAGGTAGTTAGTAATTATAACCAGACCTTCCCTCACAGCTGCTCCTTACACAAATACCTCCCCCTCCTCTGTGTAGTGGACTATAGGATTAGAGGGTGCGTCATCTTGTCAGGCTGTGGATAACACCAAATCCCTTTGCCTGCAAAGGTGGAAGATCAGTATACCCCAAGCCTTTTTTAAAGAGGTTTCAACTGCCTGAAACTGCAGGGGGGAAATGGGAACAGAAAACCATTTTCAGTTCAAACAGTTCAGTAGTCAATCTAACATTACCCAGAACTATAACGTTGTTGTCAGTTTAAACTATTCCCCACCTTCTGTCTCCAGTTTTCTGAATGGTCTTCACCCATTGAACCAAATAAACAACCATCTGCATGGCTCTAATTATGCTCCTTTGCTGAAAGAAATACAAATAATGTATTTTCACTGTAAAATACCTACTTCTGGAAAGCAGGCAGGGACTGCGATTCAGAAGAATGTTGCTGCAAGGTGGCATTTAATACCCTCATCACTGTATTTACTCACACTGCACTAACTGATGCAATAATGCCAAATGATGGGATACAATGACAGAACAGGCTCTTCCTGCTTGAAGGGAACTAAGAGGAAAAGAGGATGCCTATTCTCAGTACAGGAGATCCAAGTTCAAATCTGCAAATGGTTCCTTGTTTTAATGATTCTTTCTAAAAGCAAGGGGTAGTTAAGAACACTTTAGAGCAACACCAAAACTATTATCAGCTTTACCAAGGACTGAAGCAGACTTTGGACAAGGCAGGAGAGTACATAACGATAATCAGGTAACACCTCTTCTCCATATCCGGTCCTTGACTGGGTACTGCTAAGCTGAATGAGGAAGTTGGAACCAGAAACTTTAGAAAATAAAACAAATACTAGCTGTATTTCTGTCACCAAGGAGCATCAACTTGGGATCTAAGAAGGAAGCCAGGTTCTCTGGCCCATGCGTCCATCATCAGTGCTAACCGCCCAGTTCAGACTTAACACACGGGTTTGCACATTGAGCAGAAAGACCCTGCTCAGCCTCAGAGTAGTTCCACAGTTTCATCAGAACTATAGGGATGAACAGGATTTAAACTTGTTTGGTTTCCAATGAAGAAAACAGTGATGCAAGATTTACCCAGGGATCTGCTCTTTCAAATGTGCTTACGATTAGGAAAATTGACAATATAAAAATTAATGACAGCACCGTGTGTCATAAGAGACAGCTGAGGTTCTAAAACAGCTAGTAGAGATCTTATCAATTCCTCATGCCACAGCACTGTCATCTTTATTACAGATAAAAAGGCACCTAAATTTGACCTCTAAAAGCTACCATGGACACAAACCTTAAGGATGTGCAGGAAGAAATCTACAATTCAAAATAACTCTGTTACTTAAAGGAAGATTTTACTAACCTATTACAGAAGGCTCGTTATAGCATATTGTTTTGAGTAAAAATAAATAAATAAAGGACACAGGACTTTTTTTTTTCTCCCTATGAGGGGAAAGAAGGGATAAAATCAGCTTTGAGCCATCTTGGACCTCATATTCTGGACTTTTATAAGAGCAGGTAAGGTTTTCAGCTTAAAGTAAAACAGGGGCAAAAAAAGAAAAAAAAAAGAAACACCTGCTCAATTACAGTACATTTCCCTATCAGGACTGCTCAATGGTTGTCCAGCTACCTACAGCAGCTGCCAAGACACACAACTATAAATGGTACAAAGGATTTGTGCTTCCTTGCTGCCTCTGCTCAGGGTACAGTCTGAGACATTTAGGACAGCCTCTGGCTAGATACTGCCTCCACTCAAAGATGTCCTCCCCCAGCCTATTAAATGGCCTTTATAGCAGCTTTAAAGGCTACAACAGAAAAGAAAATCCCTCCCAAAGGTATACTGCACTGTAAAATCACTCTATGATCCTTACTCATAAGATGACAGCCATAGCTCACTCTGTATAATTGAAGCTTCTTTTAAAAACACCTTAAAGAAACAACAGAGTTCTGAGCCCAGAGTATGCTGGAGCAAAGCTTTCTGAGCATTTGTCAGATTCAGGTCAGGGACTAGCGAGGAAAATTCTATCATCTGTGCTAGGCAGAAGGTTGACAAGATGATCACATATGATGGTCCTTCCTGGCTTTAAGAGTTTATGAACAGCAATCCTTTACAATTCATTTTACATACCCCTATATTACATTTATTAATAACAGCAGAGTTTGGGTCAAAATATTCATACTCACTCTAATTGTTTTATAAAATACTGAAGTAAGTTATGGTCCCTGTAGGCAGGAATTTGAAATGCCAGAGGTTTGAGTGAACATTACACATCTTTATAAGTTCAAGTTTGTTACATGCTTTGATTTATATGCAGTAGGTAATATTCTGCAGCACTGTAAACTTTATAAGTTGAGAGAAGTAGCATTTCTGACTCTCATCCTCCTCCCAGTAATGCATTTATAGCTAGATTTAAGAGCAACTGCAAGGCTTTTTCTGTATGCATACAGCACATTTCAGAGATTTTACTCCTGTCTCGCTCTCCGTTTGTCTCGTGTCTCACTACTAATAGGTGACCCACACCCATGGGTATGATAGAAGAAATCAATGAGCAGTGATAGGACAAGACCTTCCTGGTGGCTACAAGAGCAAGGTTCAAACCCTCAACTCCAAGCTCACCTCCATTTTACACCAGGCCAGTGTTCTTGAGGCAGGGTAAAGTAGATCGTTCCCCAAAGTGCCAGTGAGGTTTCTTCAGTTCAGCTGTCACATCTTTAGCAAATACTTTCTAAAAAGATTAGAAGGAAAGAAAAATCTATCTGATATGATTTTTATCAAGGTAATAACATTTTCCTGTGGGCAGCAATATAGCAGTGCCACTTAGGTTAAGATGCCAGGATTCAGCATCCATGCAGTGCCACAACCATCTAATCAAACAGGAGCATAAATTAAAGCTGTCAAGTAGAATTCTGCCAATATTCAAGGCATCACATTTACAGCTCTGTCCTTAGGAGGAGACCAGCCTTCCAAGGCAGCAGAAGTGCCTGCTGAACTATTTAATTTTAGGCAGTTTAAGTGCAATATCTAATTGATATCTAACCTTCTTGCTGTTTGGGGTTGCATAACAACATTTACATATTTGTTGCACAAAGAACCATACTAACTGCTTGGCTTTGTAAGAATAAGGGGTCTGTTTTGACTATGTAGAAAACTAGCTTAATTTTAAACAGCTAAAATATTAACAACTAATAGAATCATCAAAACTTTCATACAAAGACATATACCAATACAAATACATATACCATCACATTAGTGTTTACTGAAGTTGAAAACATAATGGGCAGATACAGCTACTGTGATAAGGTGAGATTCTCTTAGGTAAACCATAGATAGGGTGAGGGGTTTTTAAAAGGGGCACTTTGGAGGAAGGAAGCATGTACGCACTATTATTCACAGAAATTCTTGTGAGATGTGCTGTGGATAGAAGCATAAAGCATTTGCGAAGAAGATTTTCCTTGACATCTCCCTGCCTCATTCTACAGGCATACGCATCTGCAAATATGGGTCTTCTGAAAAGGAACATCACCACTGTCCTCACAGATTCTACAGTTTGATATATTTAAACTTTAAATGAGGTCAAATCTAATTAAATCGATATTTTAAATCTGATCTACACTAGCATAAATGAAAGCAGGTCAAAGCCCTCTTTTAATCTTTTATCTTACATGCCCAACTAGAAAGTTGTCTTTATATCCTTGAAAGATCTGTGCAGTTGCAATATATGACTTGTTAGAACTGAGTGAAAAATGACAATTTATTTCTATGAAAAATTTAGAAAAAAAGATGTAATCTCCATAGAGTTTATTTGCTTTTAGTTGATTTGGTTCAAATACAAATGGACTGAAAACATATTTTTGTCCCTTTTTTTCCCCCACTCACTTTTGCATGTAAATACTGATAAACCTTCCATGCTATAGCTTCTAGAGCTATTTTCCATATAACATTCTTTATTAGTCAAAATATTATTTACCAGCCCCTCCAAAAAAGCTCAGATATAAAAAACACTAAACACTTAGTAATCCTTTTTCTCATTTAGAAATTATTGTTGATAATATTGTAGATTCGCAATTATGATTATTCTAGCTAATCGATTATGTGTAACCATGCACAGTATCCCCACATAACTATTTCCAATACATATTCCCGGCCTCTCAGGAGCAACTGAGGAGGTACGGAAAGCCACAGACTGTAGAATAAAACAACTCTTCAAAGGCTGCAGGATGGGATCAGAAGACGATCAGTGTTGAAAACCCCAGCACGTGAGAACCAGCTCCTGTGGCGGCAGACATCTCAAAGCCATATCAACACGTGAGGCAAGACATCCCTTAAAGCCTCCATAAGGTAGGCATGGACCAAGGGCCAGTAGGAGGGCACTCTGCACCTCAACAGAGTGGGAGAGCTCAAGGATCAGAGAGTGCTTGTCACAACCATTGTGCTACGCTGCTAATATTTGCCATGACCGCACGCTGGTGAGTTTTTCAGTGTCTATCATTGCCAATTAACATAATCATCTGTGATGTAATTAGGATATTACCATAGACAAACATAACTGACAATTATATTTGCTATTGTCGTGCTTGAGTTATCATACTTGTACGTTACGGTCTATACAAGCTGTTAGAGACCACTACTTCTGTACTTCACATATCCACAGCTTCTTCCCTTGATAGATGATACTGCTGCAGTTTTTCCTTCCTGCAAACACCAAGCCTAGAAAGAGTGTACATTTCTGATGTAAAGTTATTTGTTACAGATATACACTAGATACACTATAACATTCAATTTAAATAAGAAAAGCCTTCGACGTAACCGTTAATAACTTACACTTTGCTTTTTCTCATTAAGAGCCATTTAAAAGGAAGCCATTAAATTTATGCAGGGTTAAAACCAATGAGAAAACTCAAACTGCTCACTCATTAACTCATTCACCCTTGTGCCTCCCAGGCCATTACTTCCCTTCTTATTACCGACTTGCAATAAACTTCTTTCTTTACTACCTGGCAAGTTGCAAAAATAGAATAATGGCTACAGTGCTATCTGATTTAGAAATAGATTAAAGCAATGGCTGTGTATTACATTATTAAGATTTATGTTACAGTTTTCCTAATATGCAAAATTATTAATTACTTAATGCACAAATAAAAGTGTTCAGGTACCTTTTTTCCTGAAGAATATTATTCCTTTTATTGTGTTTGTAAAGTTGGTTCATTTATCTATAAGCCCAAGAGTATTGAGCCTTTGGTGTTCAGCTAATATGTAGAAGCAAAGCAAGACTTAGTTGAAACTTGAGAATGTCCAAACAGCACTATTTGCAATGAAAATAAATTTTACAAAATAATTGTTGGGCATAATATACATGTACTGTAAATTATTTTCAGAGGTGAGAATGCTTTAAAACATGTTTATATATTAATAAACATGAAAAAGACTGATTTTGCTTTCTATTTCAGAGAAATATTAAGAATTAGTTCTTTTTCCTTGCTTAGAATTCTGAGTGGCCTACTTTACCTGCACCGAATACTACATTTATTTAATTTCTCTTAAAATCCAATTCCTCTTAAATGTTATTCATCAGGCAATTAATCAGCATTAATCTGCAGTCCCCAGTTCTACAAAATCAAGAACCCACAGAATCTGAACTAGAAAAAATAGCAGCAACAGCAAGCTCATAGCCTTTTACGTGGAAAAACAAATAATTGTAGCCTTGTAACTTATAAACAAGTAAGTATAGCTACATTTATTTCTACCTGTATCATCATCACCTGTACTGTGGCAGTGTTCAGAAATTGCAAGGGGAGGTCAGGATGACTGCGCTATGTGATACACAAAGCAAATCATTATGGTAGATGCTTTGGAGAGCGAGAGCATTTGCCTTTTTGTGAGATAGTAGAAAACCAGAGTAAAGAGATATATTTTGACTATACTTTTCTCTCCTACAAGACTGCTCTGTCTTTGCTTTTTAAGAATAATTTGGTGTGAAATGGAGAAAGGTAGGAAGGGAAAAATAAGAGAGGTATCACTTTGGAAGTGAAATTCAAGAAAGATTTCTACTTATTCAGAGAGTGTTGGATGACACATGAATTGTAAATGAGAGAAAACAAGTTACAGTAAACATCCTGTGGAGTTTACTGAAAGTACAGAAAACCTGTCTTACTGGATTTTTTAAAAAGAGAAAATAAAAAACTTTATTTCTAATTGAAGGGAAGTGCATTCCACCTACTACGAATTTGAAGCATAAAAATTTGCTTTTGAGTGAACTGCAAGGTAGCTCATTAGACAATTGAGTAATGAAGAAGAAACTATAGTGAATTGATTTCTTTAGCACAATGAAAGCTGACAACAAGAAATTAAACATTGCTAACTTTATTATCAAGTGCTAGATCAATACCTCTGAACAGCATGTTCCATTTTCCTAATCATATCAGCAGACCACGAATGTTCTGACTGGTGAGAAGGAACAGTGATTGAGGTATGGCGGAAGAAAGGGAAAAAACTGTCAAATGCTATGGCAGACTGTAAAAACAAGCTATCTGAAGAGGCTGCCTGACTTTGCTGAAGCAAGCCCAGGACTGCTACTCTTTAGAATATGCTGCCTGCAACTCTGAGCTGACTCCCTGCAATAATGCTTTACTGCAGTGGCTGCTACAGAAGGGTCACTTTCTATAACATTACCAGGTCAGTGATGCCTGATAAGCCACCGCTTTTCCTACATGCAGATGAATATCTCATGTAGCATGAGGTAAATTTTGGCAAGGGTGAGAGCCATAATAAAATAAAATAATCCTAGACATTAAGCAAAAAATCCTTTATAATTGTCAGTTAAAATTTACAGTCCACATTAGGTATTTGTATGGCTTCCAACACTCCGGCACTGCAGCATCTCAATACAGGTTTTGATGCAACTAGCTCAGATTTCTCTAATGAAATACAGAAGAGCCCTTAGCCTCATTGCTTTGAAAGATGAGAACCAAAGCACAGAGTAATTAAGTGACCTGCTCAAAGTGACCCGCCACAGGTCTGTGGAATTGAGAACTGTGATCCCCCGTCTGCTACAAACAAATTTTTGTAATCTGCTTAATTCTCTCTGCCAGGAAACCCTGCCTCTGAGAAACAGTCACAGTCTACCAGACCAAGATGACAGTTGGAGACAGGGGCGCATCATGATGATGTAACTTACCCAGAAAATCAGGCACATCGAGTTCCTAAACCCCAATTATAGCAACAGGAGACAAAGCTAGTGTAAGACTGCTGTCCTGAAGAAATGAAAGACAGAGAGATGGGGGGGACAGGAGACAGAGGAAGAGTCAAAGGGGACAGAGAGGAGGAGGGAGAGGCAGAGACTGATGGAGAGACACAGACAGAGAGGATATAGACAGTCACAGAGAGACAGACATGTAGAGACCAAGCTCTGTCTCAGCGCGGTGCTACTAGCCCAGCAGGAACATCTCCTACATGGTGAAGCGGTTAAACCTATCCAAGTGCCACAAATATTTGAGATAATGCAACCTACCTCCCAAGGGAAGATGTTGGCTTATAGCTATGTTGCCTCTAGAAGACTGACTAGCTATTAAGCGGCACAGCTCTCCATATGCAGCACCAGTCCCAAAGACGAAAATACATATTTAAGCAAAAGCAAATACTACTCTCATTGTCATCAGCAGTAATTATTTAACATAGAAGAAAAGCTATGGTACTGTTTGTAAGATTGCATTCAAATAGGTGTGCATTAAATAAAATATGGGAAAAAAAAGTTTTCTTTGTTATTCTCTGGAATAGGAGACATTCTTGACTAAATGTTTAATTCACCTTATGTTGGCTTTTTCACTTCATCCTCCTTTGACACCAAAGATCAAATCATTTTTTCTTTTCCTTCATCATTTTTATCTACCTTGATCACAAACTTTTCAGAGCAGACCAGATAAACGTTCTCCCTTGGTCTCAAAAAGTAGAGGACAAAGTTGCCTACAATTTATACAGGCTTACAAGAGTCTTTCTTAACCAAGACAGGTCGTGCAACATTCTTTTACAATACCACTAAGTTGAATGAACAGCAACAAATGAACAGCAGAAAGTACTCAAGAATTACATCAGAAAAGATTTTTCTTGGTGGACCTAGTGAGATATTAAAACATCACCTGGAACACAAGGAAAAAATACAAATGAAATCCTGAATGAAGAGTTGAAAGATTCTTGTCTCTTTATAATGAGTTTGCCTTTCCTGAACACTTTTAGAAATACTTTGTTTTTCCCTCCCCCCAAAAAATAAAAACTAAAGCACTGAATTGGAAACCTCTTTACATCAGACTGCTTTCAACCTAGGATTAATATTTTGCCTCTGTTCTGATAATTTCTTTCTTGGGCATTTTCCTGTGATTTCCATTTAAATTAAAATTCTCTTGGAACTGATCCTATCCTTGTCTGCTTCTTTCTGACTGGATGTTTTCTAAGGAAAATGGCTTAAGGGAAAGATACTTGATCAAGTAGGTGGAAAAATAAACAATTGCACTTAAAGTTTAAAATGGGGGAAAAAAAATCAAAACCAAAAGGATAAAGAAGGCATCTCAAACAAAGAGAGAAGAGAAAATCAATAATGTAGTGGTAAGATCTGTAAAAGGGGGAGGGGGGGGAGGTATCCACACAGAGAATAAGAACTCGCTAACGATACAGATCAAAGAAGAACAGGAACATGAATAAGAGAGATTGAAGATGTTCTGAATGACGAATACAATATCAATATATAAACTATGAATAATTGAATAACATCAAAGTACCACTCGAAATTCACAAGTCTCAGATTTAGACTTGGGATTTATGAAGTGATAGGGAAAGGGAGAACCATCACAAGCAGTAAACTTCAGACTGAGGGGAAGAAGGTAAAAAGCAGAGAAACTGTTACGGAGAGTAGACAAGGGAGTCCTGGAAGCACTTGAGAAAAGATAGAATTGAGAATGTTTTACTTTAGGGAAAGAGTATTTCATTAGGGGATCAGAGGAGGTCATGAAACATGGGTTGCTTCCTAATCAGTCAGTTAAACAAGTTTTTCATTTCTCTGCCTGGACTCCATCTCAGCTTACAGAAGCAAGCGGCCCCCACACTACCACATAAGCCCACTCCAGACAGAAAAAAGTAATAGTGCCTGTCCCATCCATCCAGCACAACTTCCTTTGTCCTGCATCTTTATCATGGACTGTGAAGAGTGGGTAAGGCTTCTGTTCTGTAGCGAAGCTCCAGCAGGGATTGCGGCCAGTCTCCCCAGCCCATTGATCCATCTGAGCACGTAGGGAAAACTCTCCCGTGTGCAACAGGGAAGGAATGCACAGATCCAGACACACAGAAGTCCAAAACCACTCAAGGTAATTCGCCTGGGAAAGGGTGCTGAAAAGTTCCTCTCGCCATTGCAGCGTACTTCCTGTGCTAATTTAAAAACACATATTCATCATAAGAATCAAGTCTATGAAGAGTTATGCCTGGAGTCTGGCTAGTCAACAATCAAATCAATTTACAAATTAAATTTGTTTTAGGTACAGGGAGATAGAACTCACTTTTGGTTTTAAGCTTGCAGAACCTCAACAGAAGAAATTACTGTAAGCATGCTGGAGAAATAAATATTGTTTCATACCCTACCTCGTTGCTTCTAACAGAAATCATAGCTCTTCCTTCATTCCTGAACTATTTGAAACCTTTCCCCTCCAACCTGAAATCTGAAAATTCAGGTTATTGTGACAGGTTTTATCATTTCACAAATGATTTGTGAGTACTCTGTGTGGAGTGGAAAATTATCAAACCTTTTTTTTTACATGATCTGTCTGTCTGTTATCTCCTGAAAGGCACAGAACAAGAAATATCAGAGCTACTCTAACAGTAGCTAGCTGGAAAACAAGATTATACTGTTCAGATCTTTTAAAACCCTCTTACCAGAGACAGGCCTGACACAACTCTCTCTGAAGGAAATGGGAATTTTGCTATAAGCACCAACAGATTTCATTCGGACAGGAGGTGAATGCTGAAGTACAGAAAATTCTGAGAGACTAAGTAATTGCTCCTGTAGTACATCATGATTTTGTTGTACATATTCCCCCTGTTACTTGCCTTTTTAATATTCTGTTCATTTAATCAAGTTGAATAAGTAACTCAGTAAATATTTGGCTGCTCTTTGCTAATCTGGATAAGAAAGGTTTCATCCACTCATGTGTCTTCCGTACAAAACACAGAAGGACTGAACTAGTCATAGTGAACAGAAGTAGTAGAACAGAACTCAGATGAGCAACCTTAATTCTGAATTAACAGGTTTTATGGGTAGTTAATTTCTGTTTATAAAATAAAATTAGAAGCTTTATGGCTCAGTCTCCTATGTTCCTGGAAAAGAGACATGGCAAAGTTAGCTGATCATAGCAGGACATTGATGCTGGTAAAATCTGACTGCAAAGGATAGGCAAATGGACTTGATAATACAGAGTGTGTGAATAAAAAAGCAATGAAATTCAGTGTTGATACATGTGAAGTACTGCACTCAGGAGGAAAAGCAACCCTGGATTGATGAGATCTGGCAACCTATTAGCATTTGAAAAAAAAAATATATCTTGGAGATATAACAGTTCAATTAAAATGTCACTTCAGTGCTCCATAGCAGTGAAAGAAAATAGCATGTTAGGAATTATTAGGAAAGAATGGAGAACAGAACAGGAAGTATCATTATGGCACTGAATAAATCCATGGTGAGTTCACAGTTTCAGTATTTTGTGCAGCTCTGCTTCTGACCTACCTTAGAAGGTTCTACTAAAATTAAAGTAGGAGGGGAGAACAACAATGATGATTAAAGTTATCTCAAGAATATTTAAATTGAATGCACTTCATCCTGAGAAGGAGCAAACCAAAGAGGAACATAAAGCTGGGAGGAGAAGAGACAAGTTGAAAATGAAATGGTTGCTCTCTCTGTCTATCAACAGAAAAACTAGAGAGGAAGTAGTGAAATTATCAGCATGTATGTTTAAAATAAACACATATCGCTTCATGCTTTGCTCAGTTGCACCGTGGAATTCATTGCTTTAGAGGATGCTGTGGATGCTAAAAGTTTATTTGGATCTAAATGTCATTTGATGTATAGAAAAAATGGTCTATTTGCCCACCAAGGCAAAGTCAAAAGAAAAATTCAAAGCAGGAAGTTACTGAGACTGAAATGTGTATTTATATGCTTCTCTGTAAAACCTTAGTGATGGACTCAGCATTTTCTCTAAACCAGAACGTCTGAAAATCTTAGGAGAAACTCCTGGAAAAGTGATTGGGAGATTTGTTCTCTTTAACATCTCCTAAACTGGTGAGCTGCAGGAAAGGAGACCTGTGATAGGAATCACTGTTGAACAACTAGGAAAAATGACTGTGATGCCAAAGATCTGATATCAATTCCCAGCTTTGCCTCAGCTGCCTTGCATAACCTTAGGCTGATCATTTCATTTTGCTGTTCTCAGTTTCATTTGTAAAACGAGAATAAAAATCTTTCTTCCAATCCACTACTCCTGATTTACTAGGTAGCCTCTTTGGCTCAGGGCTCTCTTGCGTGGCACAAAGTGCCCTACATTTTCTAGGCCTGAAAAGGACTATCTAAAAAGGCTGTCTGGTTCTAGCTTTTAGATATAGCTGTAATGCAACACACTATATTAATATTATATTTTACTCATATTCTATATTATAGTTATACATTATATTTTGACTTTCTGTGAATCAAGAATAAACACTCCCATTCATTTCTTTCCCCAGTCCAACTGCTGTTCATCTTTACAGACATGGGCATGAATCAACTTGTTGCCAAATCACAATACATCAGGGAAACATCAAATGCTGTTTGGGTAATACCTGCAGAGAATACTTTGCTCTGCCTACAAACTTTAGTGCTATAGGTGCTTTAGTGCTCACCTCTGTGAGGCTAGAAAGGAATACTAAAGTCATTCACAGTGCAGCCCAGCCTAGGCAATTTAATTTTCATTCTAAAATACCAAAAAGGTGGTTTGACCCCAGACAGATGTAAGAGCCACTTCCTCTGCACCAGGGTTCGGGGAAGCTATTTAAATGGAAGGATTTGACATGAATGATTTTAAATAACACACATTTTCATAGCACCAGGCTAAAAAAAAAAAACAACATATTTTACATGCTCTGAAGGGCTCAGGTTAACTTATTAACATAAAGATAAGTGTATTTTACTTTGCTATGCTTCAAGCAGATACATTCTAATAAAGCTGGTGCTTTAAAAGTCCATCTACTCTGAATTACAGTGCAATTAATCTGTGCTCGGAAAGGCATAGAGCAAAACATGTCTACAGAACCCACAATGCCATAGAGACAAGGGCAGATTGCTTATGAGGTGAAGGGCCAGATGTTCTCCATACAAATGGATTTGTACAATAAAAATCAAGGAAAATAGAAACAAAAAAAACCCAAACCACCCCCTAAAGCCCTGTCAGTCTCCACAGGCAGATGCCCTTTAAACTGAAATTAAAGTGCATGTGGAAGTTCCAATAAATGGAAGGTATAGTGGACTGTATGCTACGTCTATCATTATGAGCTTCCAGCTGCTAGAGGCACAAAAAAGGCTTCTAGTTGCAATCTAACTTCCATACATACCAAAGGGTTATGCTTTGTTTCTTTGGTTTTGATTTTGCTTTTTCCTCCATAAAGTCTACCAGCCAAACTCCTCTCTGGTAATACTGATCAAAATTCAACATCACTTTAACTTTATCAGTAGGTAACATCCAGTGAAGGCAATGCAAGTACTGTATTTGCAATCAGTATAGCCAAGAATTTGTTCCTAGATTTGTAAAATGCTTCAAGCTGTGTATTTCTGACTCCCAGTAGCCTTTTGCAGAGCTGTTAAAACATGCATAAAACCTAATAATATTCCATCCATTGCTGAATTCTCTACCTTCTGTTGTTGACCATGAAGTGAGGTATGATTTACTGTTGCCTTCAGACAGAATGTTAGTCAATTAAATTCCTTCATACTCTATCAGTAATAGACTTCATCAAGAAGCAGCCAACAAAGCTATCATAGAATCATAAAATCATTTAGGTTGGAAAAGACCTTTCAGATCACCAAGTCCAACCATTAACCTAGCACTGCCAAGTCCACAACTAAACCATGTCCCTAAGCACAAAGGGGTTAAAGCTTCCTTGACTGGCTTGTGGCTGTGAGTCCCAAGTTCACAAGGCATTTTATTCTAGCAAAGGTGATTCATAAAATACTGAAAAATCTATTTTCATATTATTGACACCATCTTCCCATTCTATTCAACATTATCTTCAACTCTGTTTTGCAAAAATCTTTGCAAAAAGTCAAAAACATTTTGAATTCAAGCCAATGGTTGAAGCTTGCCATAATTTGTGTTGTTGCAGTGCTTGTAAGCAGGAACATCTGCCTAATACAATTTGCACACAAACCGAAAGCTGGTGCCTCCCCAGGAAGCAACAGTGTAATTGTAGAAAAATGAAAACAAACAACTGAGAGAATACCAGGTAATAGTGGGTTGACTATGACTACAACATCAGCATGCTGCAAGAAACATCGTTACCTCAAGTTGATCTTCTCAGACCACAGGGCACTCATTTCTAGGGTCTTATCTTGAAGGTTACCCAGGATGCGTTTAGAGAGGTTTCTGAGGGAGTAGTTGAAGGGTAGGGAGGGTAGCTAAATAAAAGCAAATTTATTTTCTTTGCAAGTGTAGTGTTGACAGTACGGACAATGTACACAATGTGCACATTAGTATGGGGAAAAAGATATGTTTTAAATTCTATTGGATTATCTTTAAGATGATCTCCAGGGAGGTAGAGAAAGCTTGTTATATTACAGTGCAACCACATGGTGATACCAGAAAAGCAGCTAGTATGTCCTGCCATGGAGACAGAACTTTTTTTTTTCCTATGATGACATTTGACATCTGCAGGGATGTCACATGGACCAGTCCTTGCACACTGCGATGTCAAGGCTCAAAGACATTTCATGGTGTCTACCAGAGGCATTAAAAAAAAGTAAATAACCTCTTATGCATTTACAGTTCCCTAGGGCCCAGACTGTCAATCAACAATCCATTTTACCCTGCACTGTTTGAAGACAGATACAAAGCCTGCAGCATCTGCCATCAAAATAAGGAATCTTCCCGGCAAGACTCTCCCTCCACACCATTGCTCCATGTGTATGCATGAATGCAACTGCACACAGTAATGTAAAAATCTCAACATTATTGCTGACAACTTCTCTCAATAAAATAACTTCAAAAGGTTTGGAAAGGGCTTAGCAGGCACTTCAGTCTGCAAGTCTGCTGCCCCTCTCTATGGTTTATGATCTCCAATACATCAACAGTGTGAAAGCATTCCAGTGATGTATTACTAATACATCATTAGAGTATTGTCACCTTAGTGATAAACTGCATGAGCACATTGCTAAAGTGCTGTCCCTCTGAAGACATATTATATAAAAACAATTTCCTTTGTGTTTTGTTTTTTTTTTTTAAGGACTTAAGGTGCACATTCACAAGCTTATTTCTCAGTTGTTCTGATCCTTGTCTAGTACTTTACTCTGCACTACTGGATATATGAAACAATGAAATCACTAAAAAGCGTTATTCCACAGCTCAGAGAAATGAGTGAGCAGGTGAAAGACTGTGAAACCACTCCAGCCCCACCCTCAAAAAAACCCAGTGAGCAACAAAAAGTAGAATTACAACAAATTAAAGCAATTACTGGCAGGGTACAAAATAAAGGTTGCTTGAATACAAAATGAAGCTTGGACAGTATGAAATTGTGACAGTTGTTCATTCAACAAAATCTTTAAACCATACTGCAGATTCCCCTTTTTTACTGCGTATTTCATAGTAAGATGAAGAATGGTAGTTATTCACCAGCAATGCTGGTTTTGAACAATTTCTAAATTGCCAGACTCTGGTCCACTTTCTATATTGTGTACCTTATACCTCTGCATAATTTTGTGAAGAAGTAGGCACCATTATTCACACCCATATAAAGGAAAATCAAGGCACAGAAAGGCCAACTGATTTATTGAGATCTTCTGATATCTGAGAGTAGGCGTAAGGTCTCCTGAGGTCTCTTACCCTTAGCTATCAAGACCATTCCTCAGATCTTAAGTGTTATTTAATGCTATAGAAGATATTTATTTTGACACCTGTGTCATCTTCCATGTATCACAAGAAACTCCTCAAGACTTTGTGGCCATGACTTCATTTCTTTGAGGCACAGCCCTCTGCCATCACGGTTAGGGCAGACTCTTTGCTCTTCTAAATTGGCATAAACAGTTACTTCCTAAGATTCAGTTCTAACTTGGTTTGATTTATGTGAGTTTGTATTGGCTTTTTAAAAATTATTATTTTTAATGTACTTTCCAGTGTCTCTTACAGGCAGAACTTGCGCTCTTCAGAGTAGTTAGGACAATTCTTTCTTCACACCACCACCTCATGTTCCTTGTTTTACATTTGCCACCTTTACCTTGAAGTCCCAGTTGCTGTTTTTCTGAGCGAAACACATATATGTGTTTATGTTTATATATCCTACATATATGTAGGATGTATAGAGAAGTGGGTACTCTCTGAAAACCTTTCTGCTAGCTGAATTCCTCCTTCCTTGAGCAACGCTGCAAATGGAAATAATAAAATTATTTTGCCATCAGAAAAATGTAACAATGGCTACTTTAATCTATCTCCTTGATTTGACATTGCTCCCTTTCAAGGCAACATTTCTCCCTGTGTTGACCTAGAAAAAAAAGGAGGTAACAGTTTCAAAAGCTGTGCTCTCCTTTTCCTTAAAAGCTGATTGTCCATCTGTCTTCCAAACAGAGGAAGTTACTTCAGCTAGCAAAAGTAACGTGTCCAACTAAAGACACCAAATCTTAAAGGAATGAAGAACAGGATACAAGAACAAGGCAAACTCTAAAGCCAAAAGCAGGATGAAAGAATCAAGAGTCAAATTTGCCTCAATCTCCTAAAAATTATACTAGCTCTGACCCTGGATGCTTTGGTCTAAAGGATGAGTAGGTAAGATGGGGTTTATATTCTTAATACCAACGTTCAGTGAGATCTGTTAAAATAACTCATTTGGGATGCTTGGACACAAGAAGATGAAGCAAATCCCGAACTAGTAAAAGTGAGCATAAAAAACATCAGTCCCTAATGCCTGAGGCAGAAAGGGTCAAAAGATCTGCATAAAAAGCTTGTTTATGACCTCAACATCCCAGAAAATAAAATGACAAACAAATGTAAGTCAGCTGAAATCCATTTAATTATAGTCCACTACAATCATTTGGTCCCAACTCAGTAAAGCATTTAGGTAAGCACTCGGGTAACTTACCTCCTATTTACAAGCTCATTTACATACACTTTCATGGTATTTTGGCTCTTGACTAATTCAGAGGGATGCCTCATTTCAGGAAATAGTAAAATCACTCTCACACTAAACAAAAGAAACAACTCTGAGAGCCTAGTGAGAAACAGAGGGGAAAAAAACCTCAAAAGAATATCTTTAAACCTGCTAAAAGCAGCATTAAAAGGCAAAGAGCTCTACTGCAAAGAGAAGCAGCAAAGCACTTAGAAATGCTATATTTATTCTGGGCAGAATACAAACTCTTTTCTTCCTTGCCAAGTCTCCTGCTTACATCAGACATCGAATTTTCTAAATATAGCCTAGTAATTGTTGATGGCTTATTTTTCTTCCTAATGCTCAAGATAAAAGACTGTCAGGGACTGTTTGAGAGCTCTTCCAAAAAAAAGCCTGGAATTTCCCTTTTACCAGAATTCGTATCTCCAGCACACACTGCTTGGATACTCTGGTAAAAATAAATGGATGCTCACATGCAGCAGCACATGCTAGAATACGGTCCTAGAAAGATCCTGATATGTTAGATTTATTCTCCTGGACTTTTATTTGTGATCCTTTTCAGGCACTAAATAGATCATGTTATAGTCTGTGAAGGATTTAAGTATATGAAGAAAGCTGAGTAAGGATCTACCAGTAGAGGCTCCCAACTGAAAGAGCAGCTTCCATTCCCGATCAGTAAGACACACTACCTTCTAAGGCAATACATTTTCTGAAGGTTCAGACTCAAAACAGACTTTTGCAACACAAACTGGTTAGGAGACAAATCAAGCTATTTGGAGATATTCAGTTTAGCTGTAGTATTCAAATCAAATTTGCGCATTGGCTTTAAAAGCTCACTTAAAGAGCATTCAATTTTCTCAAAATCATGAAAGCTAAAAGTTCATTTTATTGGATCACAGACTGACCTTTAATTCTGGAGACAGCTAAAACAAAAAAAGAGAACAGGATTGAAATATGCAGCAGTTGGGTTAGCACTCCATCATATTGTGTATTTGTGTGTCTCTACGTACCAGGGAAGACAGGAGAGGACGGAAAGGACAGGAAAATGATTGGGTTTTTCAAGTTTCAGCCTGCAGTGTTGCCAAGTATCTCACTAACCAGAAATTTTAAGCAAGGTGCTCAGTTAAAGAAATCCTGAATTTATCACCCATGGGTTCACTTGCGGCATTCAAGAATTCAGTGGCAACTGAACAAGTGTATAAGGTACATGTGTCTACAAATAGATAATAACCCTGATCTTACAGTGAATCACATATACAAACATATAATGCTGAGATATTTTGTTAAGAAAAATCATATTAGAAAACAGTAAGATAATAATGGCTTCTTAATGCTGCCATATATTAGTTGCAACTGTAGGGTATAGGAAGTTATATTGATCATTTAAAACTTGTTTACTCAGGCTAAGCAAATTAGTGTGTTAGATACATCTATGATATTTTAATAAATTCTATGTCTAACAATTAGTTAGTGTTTATTTGGCATACAGTACAATAACTGTCTAATTACAGATTTGCAAATCTCATTCTAAAGCAATACTGACATTGAAAGGATTGCCAAACCCTTTTTTTGTCCAATATTGATTTTGGTAACAACTTCTCTCAACTTTTGCAACACTCAGTAAAATTCCTTTTTTTCTCCATCCTAACGTTATACTCAAGTCCTGGGGTTTTTCTGTCTGCACTCTCTTCCTTCCCACACATAAACTAACATAAGGTATTCGATTAACTTGATTTCTAATCTTTCCAAGTCCTAGATTTCAAGGCTTTATACAGTTCCATATAGGCTTCATCATACCATGAGCATCAATGAAAGCCAGGACAAGGCCAACAGGGCAAAACATAAAACAGGCATCAATTATCATAAGCACATACTGAGGCCATGATCCCGCAATAACAAATGCCAGTTCTGTGCACTACTGAATCACTCACCAGTA
The DNA here is from genome assembly GCF_964289735.1 of Phaethon aethereus. NCBI lineage: Eukaryota > Metazoa > Chordata > Aves > Phaethontiformes > Phaethontidae > Phaethon > Phaethon aethereus. The sequence continues at coordinate 15,846,507 of NC_138591.1, forward strand.
TAAATTTCGTCTGAATCAGTCATATTATCCAGCCAATGTGGTAAGAATTTATGCAAAAGGATAAACAATAGTCTCGCGGCAAAAACTTGATGTTATATTGATAAGAGTTGATCTGCCATAAAGCCTACTGATACAAACTTAAGCCATTGTGGGGGTTTGTTTGTTTGTTTATAGTAAAACAAATTTGAACAGAGTGATTCAACACTGGTCCAGAATTCTCCCTCAGAAGACCACAGAATTTTTATTCCATTAATATGAACTTAAGCCAGATTCATCATAATGGCTGAGTGCATCTGTTAAGTTCCTCCCAATTCAGCAAAGGTACCACCATTCACTGAGCTCAGAAGTAAACTAAACTTTGCACTTCTGTAGCACCTTCTATCCAGAGATATGGAAGCACATTACTAGCATTATTAATCCTCTAGAAAGGGATAAAACATTCATCCTAATTTAGCAGCTGGATGAGCTTACACAGCAAGTCAGCAATACACACGCAGCAGTCCTGCCCTGCAGTGTGTGTACCTGCTGATGAACTGTTGACTTCAACATGATTACTGTGAATTTACATCAGCGTGATTCTAGCCAGTCTTGATGATCACTGCCTTCCAGCAGGTTTTTAAGCAATTAAAATTAATGACATGCAGATATCTACAAAAAAAAAAAAAAGCAGGAAAAAAAAAAATCTAGAAAAAGCAAAGGAGAACTTGTGTCTGATCAGTGTAAACTCCTGACCTCTAACTTTACATCACCAGCATACCCTTCCTTCCTCCACTCCCCCCAAAAAACGCCTGAGTTTTGTCCCCTAGTAAAATACAAGTTTTTGCTTTTGACAGTACTGTAACAACCTCTATATGCTATGATTTCCTTTTTTGTTTGATTGCCATCGTTCCCTTCGCCTCTACTCTCTGGAGAGTTAAAGCACATATAAACCACCCAAAGCAAAATTTTATCTCTCAAAAGGCAGTCACACTGTGCTGACTTGAATTGTAGGTGACTCCAAGGTGCGACACAGAGTCACACTGTGCTGTGACCAAGGCTGAGACAAAGCTAGCTAGCTCCCATCCCTTTCTGCATTCATATGTTCAGGTGCCCCACAAATACCTCCCACACGTCAGTGCATTGTAACAAAGGGATTTACGAGCTTAGACAACCACTAGAGCAAAGAACCCACTGACTCATTTCACCAGACAGACATATCCTTAGAAACCCTTCCGACTGGATCTTAGTACTTTTTTTGCCAGTGCTTTCAGAGTTGCGGGTAATGTTGACTTATTGATGTGCATGATGAAAGAAACCTTAATGAAAAGCCTTTGATCTATATTTCGATACGTCTCCAGTGACTAACATCTGAACTACACACTCATCTGTGTATCAGTCGGTGTAATTTTGTCAATTAGTGTTGTGCAGGTGTCAGCTGAAATAATACAAATCTGGGGTACTACAAAAGGGAACATTTCCCTATTTAATTTCCCCTTTGCTCTGAATGAGGGTTGGGGTTTTTTGGTTTTGTTTTTTTAAACAAACAACAGCTCCTTTGTTCATCATCTGAAGGCTACAGCCCAATCCTAGGCCCTTAGTAACAAATAAGTGGCTTCAATAAAATCACTCAGCAAAGATTGCAGAACTTAGCCCCAATTAATTCCTCTCCCCTCCTCAAAACACTACAAGTATCCATCTCACACCACCTGTATCTCACCCAGTGAGATTATAGAGAACTTGTCAAACAGGAAAGAGAAACCAAACTTACATTAAGTATGAATAACTATACTTGACATTTTGCAGCAAATGCTATTATTCAGAATAAAATTACCTGTTCTGAAGTGGAACTAGATGATCTAAAATAAGGCAGTATCTTTGCTGAATAAGAGCCCTGGCACGTAAATTCTTCGAAGAGCTATCATAACTTAAGTCCCCACATATACAAGCCTCTGCTCCACAGCGAAACAATGCATAGATGCTGAAAATAAGTATCTTGATTAGGAACAAAATTAGGCTCTTACTTACACTTGTAATCATTGAGGAACACATGTAGAGTCAACTGATTAGAAGCCTGGAGCTGACATATTAGCCAAAATTACCTGGACTAATTGCAGTCAATTTAATCAAAACTGCTAGCAAACAGGAGACAGGACAAAGCTGAACCTAAAAGGCAATCACTAAGAAAGCCCTGTGCAACCTGCTTGTGAAATGTGACACACTGCTACTGCAACACTGGTAGCGCTTCAGTAAGCGAATTAAACCTTGCCATAGTTTTGGCATGCCAGAAACGTTTTCAGGGATATTATTTAATTTGTAAGTGAGGTGATAGCACAAACCCCCTGTCATCAGGGACTGAATACCTCTGATGCTCCCCACAATTCCTCTCTACGTACTGGAAGGTGCTATGTCTTTTTTGAAGAATTAAGCTGTGTGTTTCTGTAAGCTAACAGTTTTGAGCAGTTTAATTATTTACTAGAGGAGATTTGCTAGATACCCACTCATTTATTCTGTCAATTTATTAAAAATATTTCCCTCTCAAAAACAACGTATAGAAATGTGATTTTGAAAAAGTCAGGTTTAGATGTTTTCATACACTGAGGCTTGCTATACTCCTTTAATCTATGTGAATTACTCTTAATAGTGTTAACAGTTAAACAAATTTGCGAACACTCTTGGAGAATATACCCCAGTAAACATATAAATCTAAAAGCTAAAATGAAAGATATCTGAAAAGACTGACAATGAAATGGTGTAAAATTAGATATTTAAATGGTGTTCAGTACCTTCATGTGCCAAAAAGCAAGCAGTAGCTCTGCATATCTAATAAAGCATGTTGATAACAATGCAAAATTTTGTTGAGTACTTTGAGTCAAGCCGATTTGTAACATGTTTGCTTTGTACTTTTCAGCCTTTGAGAGAACTTTTGTCACCACTTTTAACTCAGATACAGATAGATACATTGGCTCATTGTTTGGGACATGTTTCTTTGTGGATAATTTCATATAGTGAAGGTGGAATGAGGTGGTTTAACTTCTGGCCTGAAAACACCAGCTTCTAAAGGAATATTTTTTATGATTTCTTTGAACAACTACTTATTGCTGATATACTTTCTCCTAAATGCAAAAAGACGCAATTTACACTGAGGTTTGCTGTGCAGGAGAAAAAATAAATTTCCTTGAAAAACAATATTTGAAAAGAACTAGTTACTAACATGGTTTGATGCCATTTGTCAACACTGGTTCATTGGCTAAGGACAAAAACGGGGTTTAAAAACAAGTGGCATGGCAGACCAATATTGGAATCCACGCCTGGGAAAAAAATCACTGTCTTTCCTCTCTGTGACTGAGAACACAAGAATACTTCAAATCCACTAATCCAGTAGGTCTTCATTTGTGAAAATTTAATCCCTACAGGTATCCTACTGGAGATACAGTCTGCATTTAACTCAGAAAACCTCAGCAACTTCTTCATGCCTGTTAGGGCAACTTAGCTCAACTACAGACAAACAGGGAGGCATGTATTTTGAGGGAGAAATGGTGTCTGAAGCAGAGCAGAAAAGCTAACAGATGTAGTGGAAGCACACACAACCAGCATGTATTCATGCAAGAAATGTGAAATCCAAAGGCTAAATAAAGCTGGCCAGAGGCAGAACTATGAAGGAAGGAGCAGTTGCGAGGCCAAACAATTTCCCCCTGCCATCTCAGCTGGCAAACCTCTGAATGGATGCATAGCAGGTTTGACTTGCGAAAACCCATTACTTACCCATGGTTCCAGAGGCTTTTTGGTGCAATACGAGGCTGTAGAAGAAATCAATTTCTCACTGCACACTGTGGCTAGTCCACAGAGAAGAAAATATTCTTCACACTGCAAATACTTTCCCCCATGTGAAACACAGCAGATGTATCTGCCCTCTGTAATTTGCCCCAGCAAAGAAGGAGCTTTCTAACACCTCTCACTTATTTATCCACCAGCAGAAGACCATCCACAGTTTGACAGATACAAACAGCAGTCACAGAAGAGTCAGGCAAAGGACTTTGGTGCTTTTCTTACTCTCCCTTGCTACTGGCCAGCATGCAATTTTGCATTATTACTTTGGAAAATGTATCTTGAGTGTGTGGACATTTCTTCCTGTACAAATATTTGAGTTGCAGTAGCTGAAAGTTTCAAATTATATGAAAGATAGTAAACAGAAGAGTAGCAGCTATTGGAAATGGTTTCAAATCTCGGGACAGTTGAGGATGACAACCCAGAAGCTGTTAGTATACCTAAAGATGGAAAGATATTTTTAAAGTATGAATAAAGACATAAATAAAACGAGCAGGACAACCCAGTGAGATTTCTTTGACTTTCAGAGCAAAGAACATGAAGAGCATGTTTCAAAAATTAATCTTCTATTTTTCCTCTAAGGTTTGCTACACAAGCACAGAGGAAAAACTGCTAGGAAATAGAAAATAAACTGGATTTGATAATCAGGTTGTAAGTGTCTAATAACTTACAGGCAATCCCATCTTAAATGTTATGAGTCTGAAATGCTTTAGAACTCAAGTTCAGATGTTAACCACACAAAATATTGGATTTAAGTGCTGCAGGTTCAGTGCAAATTTAACATGAATTGAAAAGCGTCAGGAATCAAGAGAGTTCTGGAAATCTAACATTGAAATCATATCTAAAGAACCAGGAGATATACACATAGTAGAATGTGAAGAAACAATAGTCTCAGCAGTAACAGCATAGATCTGTGGAGCTAACCAAGCTGCAGTAGTACCAGACCTATGAAGGAAAGCAGCTGGAAGACGCTCTGATTTGTTAGCATTTACTATAAATCTCCTTGTAAACTCTGCTACCTGCTAGCAGTAGAAGGTACATGAGGAATTTTGCATTTGTCTTCTTTGAGCCCACAGTGTTTGCAACATGTAGCTTACATAGAACAGCTGGAATAACTGAATTACATTTGGAAATCTTCACATATAGATATCAGGTCTCCTTCATAGTCTCCTTTACACTCCCAGAAGCAACACAATTCTATTTTATTTTTAAATAAAGAACAGGCCTTTTCTTAATTTTCATCTTCAAGTGTCTTTGCATTTACTGATTCCAGAGGAGACAGAATCAGAAGGCAGAAAAAATGCAGATACATTTTTTTCCTGTGTTATTTCTAGCTGACTCAGAAGAAAGGACGACTACAAGTCAAACCACAAGAGAGTGTTGTTAGGGGACTTTCACTTCGCAGCCTCAGGTTCAGACATCTCAGGTGAAACTGCTAACTGAGCTAATCCAAATATTAACTGTAGGACAACTGATGACTTCTTGCTGCCTAATGTTACCCTGTCACCTACATACTTCAATTACTGTCTGTCTAAAAGCTTGCAATTCAGTTGTGAAAATTGTCTTAGGACTGTGACCCTGCTTTGTGGAAGAGTATAAAGAAGTGCAACACGGCAGGGATAGTCACTTGAGCTTCTGCTGGCTGATAATTAGAAGCCTAAGATAAAAATTTAAACTGTACACTATAAATATACAAAAGAGAGCACTCCAGCAGGAATATGGACCATATTTGCTAAAGTTCTTTAAATTTCTCCAGCATCTGTAACTCTAATAAAAGACAGTAATTACATAAATTTAAGGCAACTAAGTAATTTAATAAGGAGGAAAAGCAGGCATGGAGGAAAAAGATCCCAACAGATATACTCTCACAGCACAAGGTTTTGAATGGATGAACCTGCTTTCTTAAAGAACATGAGGTACTAAGGGAGACTTCACTAACAGGAGACTAACAGTTGTACCAGTGTACATGTTCCAGTGTCTCCCAGTGCATTCTGGTGTGATTTAGGCTGGGGCTCAGAAAGTGACCTCTGGAGACAAAAATATCAGTAGCTATATGTGACCTAGTAACTAAATCATAAATATGGTGCTCCAAAGGCACAAACCCATGAAACATTACAATAAAACTACTCTATTAGAGCATATTTCTTCACTTTGTTCCCTATTTCAACACACAATCCCTATTAGAAAACACTGCAGCACATTGACAACAGCATGACTTAAGCATGTTTTCTAAATACCTTATGAGACACAAGTTATTAAAGTTTGAATATTGCTAATAATATATATGCTCTATTTAGTCTTTCAGGTGCAAGTATTTAAGCACTAATCACAGAGAGTGGGAAGCTGTGTTGGGATTAGGATTTTGTTTTAAACAACAAAAGCCAGCACGGAAAACTGCTAATGCAGTGATCTTTACAGCACTCCCAAACCAGATGTGGGCTTTGGAAAGCTGTTTCCTTCTGCAAACAACCTGGTCAATGAACTTTCTTTGAACGTGCTCTGGAAGGTGCAGTGCTCCTGCTACAGGGATCTGCATTCACTGATTTCTGTTAGTATCATACTGAAGTGGAAATGCTGAATAATCTTTAAATGAGAACATTCAAAGTTAGGAATTTCTTAGCTAGCAATTCTCAGCCTGCTTAAACAACTTGCTACATTTTTCTCTGGAAGAGCCCAATACTTCAAATAATCAATGGCTATATCATTATGATCAAATGGCATCATAATGATACAGAAGCACAAACCACCTGTTATTGATAGCAGGGTTGGAACCTCATTTACCAGCTTTAATGTCTTTGTATCACTGTGCTATCTGTCCAACATGCACTAATCAATGTAAAGAATACTGAAATTATAGCTATAGTAAATTCCTGGACATCCTTTGCCCATATGTTGAACAGTGGAGTCAGAGAGCCCCCAGTAGGCTGGAAAGATAGCCTTGTTTTACCTAGCAAGCCTTTGGGTACTATACAATATGGCAAATACCAGTTTGTATCTAAGTTTACAGAAATTGGTAACAGCTACATTCTGTAGTATGGTTTCTTTTCAGTTGTCTACAGTGCATAGGAAACACAGCCTTGGGAAATCATCATAGGTTAAAGCAACTGAGGTGAAATAGAAGTGATTTTCCAACAAAACGGACATATTCACTTCCCTCAGATAAATTAATATTACTTCTTACTAGTCATCAGTTATGAAAATAGTGTACCCCTCCAAGATGGTGTCCTTCTCACACCAAGCTTATCTTCATACAAAAGGTTTGCATCTGCAAACGCACTGAGGTTGTCTTTGAAATTCAGACACAAAGTTGAACTCTATGTCTTCACTGGAAAGTCAGTAATCTGCTAGGGTGCTTTAAAGGTAGGACCTTAGTCTTATATGTAAGACATCCATCTCTTGGAGTTAAATGCTAGTGAATTCAGAAGTTCTGCAATGAAACGTATATTACTTCTGTACGGTACTAAACTACATGTTTTATTTGCTCATCGCATTGGATGGCCAATATTGTAAGTAAAGTTCTCTAAAATCTATTATTCTGGCTGTTCTCTAGGGCACATTCCTGGATCATCTTGGTTTCTCACTCTTGCAGGTCACTACTGATAGCTATTTTTGTCACTTATACAATGCTAGAGAGCTACTAAAGGCTGAAAAGAGCATCAACCCACAGATTTGAATTCCAACATTACTTACTACCAGATGAATGGAGCAGTTGTGCTAAAAGAATACAGATCATGAGTTTTAATGAAGAGTTCCCACTGCAACATCAGATACTTCTCTGGACAGACAAATCCTCAATCAGCAGTACGTTGCAAATTCACTCTCATTTCTATTCTATTAACTTATTTTAGTGTTCTGTAACAGAATCAGTTCGAGAACTGTGTTCACTGCAGTATGGAGCAACACCAGATAGCAAAATGTTTGGTAAAGTGGGTAGCTGCAACAGCATCTCATTATGATAATATTGGGAAAAAAACCCCAAACAAACCTTTGAGTTAAAGGCCCTATATACACAAACACTTTCCTTCCTCTCCCTAGGACAGAATCTCCCTATATAAAGGTCGCTCATTTTGTCCTGTCTACGGTAAACAAATTAGGAAAGTCGGGGGGTGGGGAATCCACTCTCCACCTTCTCTTTTCTTTATTGTGAAGGCTCACATAGTATGTTGGTGGAGATCACCCCTCCAAATAGAAAATCTCCCCCAAAACACTGTTTTTCCCTTCATATTTTCATGTTCACTCAGATTGATTGAAAATGTGCCTCGTATCAAATTAAGACTATAGGTCTGAGAAACAGATGATGCTAGTTTTAAATCATAAGCCTTAGAAAAAGACACTTCAAGGTATCAGGAGTATCTGCCACTCTTCATACAGGAGTGTAAGAACTTCAAACCTTAAATGACAGCAGTACATGTCATTTGTACTGGCATTTGCATTCACCCTCCCTTGTTAATATTGCAAATTTGGCCAATCATATAGACAGCATGTTTTATCTTCTTTTTAAAGCTAGGAGAACAGAGATGATAGCCTGGAGGGTAAGAGAGATACAAAATCCCCCATCCAAAAGTACAGATGCTGACAGGCAGGAGAATAGAACTAAAACTTCACAATCAACAGTGATAGGCTAAAACTTCACCTGCCTTCTCATATACTGGAGTTATCCTTGAGAAGTTTTCAGTTGTCTTCACAGTAACAAAGTATTGCTAGGGTAGCATTTATCATAGTATCTTCTCAGCATTTCTTATGTTGAAAATGAAAAAGAACTTACTAACAGTATCTAGATACAAAGAAAAACTGGAACATGTTAAAGATGATCTGCTACATCTGTTGGCAAAGCTTTTTGCAATGCTGTATGTTTTTATTAAGACATCAGCAAACAGGTTCAGAAGAAATAAGAACAATAACATACTTTTACTTCCCTAACTTTCAGGGTCAAGAAACAGAATTATTATTTTTTCCTTAGTCTTACAGATTTTTTATTTTATCTCTATATTTTATTTTGTTTTCTTGTCTAAATCCCATCCCCTAAAAGAAAAAAAAAAAAATCTTAACTACTTACAACTTTTTTTCATTTAGTCATTCCATTACTGTGTAGACAAATTATACATTAGTCTGATAATTTAGACAGAAGAAAGTTTACAGAGTTTTTACCTGCACGTACCACAGAGAATATCTTTGATCAAGGTTTATAAGCAAAGACCCAGAGATGGATGCCAGCTTCTTAAGGAAAAATCAATATATTCTGGGAGGGAGCATCTGGAAGATTAGCTTTTTGATTTAACAAAGCATCCGCCACTCAGGGACTTAGGTCTTTTTGAAGCTTGCAGACCTTAAATCACACTTCAAATTTAAAAGTGAGCTTAACTGTTTCCCTAAATACAAGTCCTAGGAAAGCATTTTTGCATTTGTAACCCAGGAAAACATTGTCACAAGAGTTGACACCCTTCAGATTTTCTGTTTTGTTATATGCAGATCCAGCATTCTTACACACACACACAATTCTTTCACAGTAAAAAAGCTCATAGAATTAAAATATTTACCTGCACTAACAGAATTAAAGTACTTTGTTATCAGAAGGTTGTTTGTTAATACTAAAATAGCCAGTGCTTTCTTACCATGGTTTGACTCCCTACTTGTGCATAACCATACTTGTCAAAGGCACGTGCAGAGGGACTGTCTGTCCCTTTTCTTTCCAGAAGGGCACCAACTTGATGTAGTGCTGAGGAAGTATAAAAAGAACAAAGTTATGTAACATCTATTGAAACCTTAGTGTTTAAATTCCCTTTCATTGGGGCTGTTGGAAAAAGCAATTTTTATTGAGCTATGGAATCCAATAAAACTCTAACACTGTAAAGCCTCTGGGACTGCCTTAAGTAATAATGCATATATGACTAGGAAGTCAGTTTTTACACCATATAGTCTAAAATTATTTTCTTTTTAATTGAGACTTTAACTTACCTTTTCTTCAGGTAAGAACTTCATAGAAAGATTATTACCTAATTAGAAATCAAAATTCTTGTCATACTGTCAAGAGCAATAAAGCTGTATTGGGTTTGCGTGGCAAGGTTTTGGTAGCAGGGGTCGACAGGGGTGGCTGTGATGAAGAACTGCAGCCCGTGGGAAGGACTCACGCTGGAGAAGTCCATGAGGACGGTCTCCCGTGGGAGGGACCACAGGCTGGAGCACGGACACAGTGTGAGGAGTCCTCCCCTGAGGAGGAAGGAGCGGCAGAGACAGCGTGTGATGAACTGACCACAGCCCCCATTCCCCGTCCCCCTGCACCGCTCGGGGGGAGGAGGGAGAAAGAATTGAGAGTGAAGTTGAGCCTGGGAAGAAAGAGGGGTGGGGGGAAGTGTTTTAAGATTTGTTTTCATATCTCATTAACCTACTCTGGTTTGATTGGTAATATATTAAATACACTTTCCCCAAGTCAAGTGTGTTTTGCCTGTGACAGTAATTGGTGAGTGATCTCTCCCTGTCCTTATCTCAACCCACAAGCCTTTTGTTATGTTTTCTCTCCCCTGTCCAGCTGAGGAGGGGAGTGACAGAGCGGCTTTGGTGGGCACCCAGTGTCCAGCCAGGGTCAACCCACCACAACAGCACTCAAATACATTTACAGATCTGGAGCAAGTTGAGTTGGGAGTACAAAATCAGCTACCTTCCACTGAAATTTAAAACCTTACAAATCAAGATCACTTTTGAAAAGATGGCTGAAGTTTATGAATCATTTAGATTTTGTGTGTTTATTCTGTAAGTGAAACACAAAATACATTATTGTTAATTGTCGGCTGAAAAAACAACTATTTTATCTCTTTCACCAAATAAAAAAAACCCCAACATACTGGTTGTGAATACTTCTTTTACAGAGGGTCTGATTTATGGAGATGACAGAATGGCTTGCAACTACTTGTGTATTTACTGAAATATAGCAACTCGCCTATGCTCTGTGGCAAGAAGATTGTAATAACTGGGCTTTTTCCTGATGACTCATAAAATACTTTTGGTACAAATATTTTGTAATCAAATTTTATAGTAATGAGCCCTCCCCTAAAACAAGGCTTGATTTCAGCTCTCATGCATAGCAAACAGTACTGAAAAAAAGATGGTTGTAGAAATTTATCAAAAAAAAAAAAAGGTTCATCCTGTTTTCTCAGCATCAACATTTTCTAAAAGAAAAAAAGAAAAAAAATGTTATTGATGATTTTTGAGCGATTCCCAAATAAAATTTTTTTTGTATCTTCTCCATTACGACACTATACTGACTAAGTACCTGGGAACCATTAAATAAGGAACTGTCTTCCATTGAACTGTTGTTGAAGTTGAGGGAAGTTCATCTCAGGGGGAAAAAACCCTCCCCCTTCAGGAAGGTACAGCTACCATCCCTACTCTCTTGCACTGTCCTTGGCCATGATCTATTAACTGGGGTCTGGTGGCTACAAACAACTTCTGCAGTTGCCTACTATAAATGTTTGTGCTTCCTCTCACTACACTGCCTCTCCATTGCAGTATTTCAGAAATGTTGTCCATAAAGTCATCCAAATTCTATGCTGACTCCAAATTGCTTTTTCTTCCAAAATGCACAACAAAGAAACCCCCAGATTATGGAATAAAAGCAAAGAGGCCAAGGAGTGACTATCAAATGTTCATAGCCTTGACACATGAGCTTACCCGCTCCAGATTTGGAAGTGATGCACTTCTCCTCTTTAACAAAAAACTACCTAAGTACGGCTCACACTCTTGAAGAAGTGTTTGTGGAAAGTAGGAAGATTCCTCTCTCAATAGCTAGCATGGGTAAATGATCCTTAGGGGCAGCAGCATGTAGAGATCTATAAGAAAGAAGGGAAGGGAAGGCGAGGGAAATCAGTGCTGGCTTCCGTAACAGCAAAGGGGAGATGAGGAACAGAGGGAGTCTGTAGCCTGCCTGCAACTGAACTAAAAGCAGAAAAACACATTTCCAAGCCTTTACATTTGAGCAGTATGTGCAGAGCACAACCCTCATACAACCTTCTCTCAGCATAATGAGTATTCGCCTCAGCTTGTATAACTGGCAGTTTATGAAAACATTGTGCAGTACAGGATCCCATACCCATTCACATAGTGCTTTTGCTCACATCAGCCTCATCCCTGGATGTCTAACAGAGAAGTCCTGCATTGACAACTCTGACCCTTCAGTAAAAGGGCACAATTTAAAATCTTCAGTAGTCATCCATGACATTTAGTCATAATTTCATTGTGCTTTATTCTTTTTTTTTTTCCTGAGGCATGAGTTTCTTTGACTTTTTCAGAGGAATGATCCATCAAGGACAACACAGGCTATCTGTGACAAGGTAATGTAAGTCACAGCACAGTGCTTCTGTTTCACACCTATCCCTTGATTCCATTCTACTTGAATTTTTCCAGTACCATGCAGACCAAAAAGCAATTTCAGATATTCTAATTCAGGAGGGAATAATGAGAAGCAGCATGCAGCACAAGGAAAATTAAAAGGGACATTAATTCCACTCTTAGGAAGCCCAGCCTTTTGACAGAGTTTTGACTTCTGGACAAGTACACAGGTGTGCTGCTTTCTGAGCCTTTTAGCTTGCTGATTACTGAATACATCTTAATAAAACAGGAGTGCCAGAGGCAAATACTACCTCTTTCTTCACTGAGTTAATCAGGAGCTGATAAACTCCAGCTATTATCACAATGTTCAAGCTTGTGCTAATTACATTGCTCCGAACTAAGCAACTTGTAACAAGAGAGCCAAAGAAGTGCTGCTTAAGAACAGTGTCTAGGACGGAAAATGGAATTTCAAGACTAAATAAGAGCCTCCAGTGCCTCTTTCTTGTCCAGGATAAGGAAGAGCCAGACTCAGACCTTTTTCCAGCCTGCCACAAGCTCAATTATTTTTATGATGGCATGACATTTCCAGCACAAGAAAGAATTGACTTGCAATATCTAACTTGTGGCATTGCTTGGCATAGATATGTTCCCATATGTGGTAGGAATCAAATGGAGCATACACCAGACTTGGACTTCCTACACTCCAAATGCAAGTTCAAGTTACTGACTACTCTGAAGCACACCTATCTTGGCCTGTTTTTTATTTAGGAGGAATACTAGAAATAATATTCTATTATTGCAGGATCCCTACAGCCTTAAATTAGAAGGTTTGGAGGAAGTGGGATGGAAGCAGACACAGATTACTTCCACATGCTTGAGTTTTTCATTGGCATAACTAAGGATTCTTCAGTAAATTTTCAATGAGAGAGTGGGACAACTTATGTCACACAGCAGCCTCTTGGCTACATCACTCAGCAGCATCACCTCAGTTTAAGTTCAAGCAGACTTCAGGGAAAAATTCCCACCCACCCCACCCCCCGGGTAGAAACCCATCTCCCATCTAACTTTAGTGTCAAATTTGACTTTCAGAAATCAGTAGACACTCTAGCATATTTAATCCAAAGTGACTTGGAAGCAAATGCTAGTTCTTTTGATCACCACTCCAAAATTATTTTAATATCTCAAGATTTACACTGACAGATCGTGCCAATGCAGTGTCCATGTATTTTTAAGAGGAGAAGCAGCAGAATACACTTAAAACAATCACAGCAGGAACAGGTAACAACATATGAAAAAAATCCTATTATTTAAATAGCAAAACAAACTTTAAAGCACAGTTTTCCAACACAAGAAGTATTAGTTTTCTTTAAAAGGCAATTTATGCATTGCAATAGATCCAAGTAAAACCCACACCCTTTTTTACATACTGTATTAAAAAGCCACTCTTACATGTATTTGTAACTACAAATGTTATTTCCTCTGGATATACTAATTCTGGCAGTGTTGTTTGGATTAAAGCTAAAATACATCTGAAGTTCCAGTATTTATAGGTGAGGAAAAAGTTCTGAGGGCAAGACTTTATTTTTTTCTTTCCATATATTTAAGAGTCATCAGTAGAATCACCTAATTTCTCAGAGCAATACAACATAGCGATCATTATTTCAACTAATTCAACAGTATCACAAGTATTTTCTCAGTGCCAGATATGTGGCCAAGAAGAAGATATCAATCAAGCAAATAAGCATCAACCAGACTACCTTGAAAATGGAGTTTATGCAATATCCATTCCAGACATTAAGGTTGCTGAAGTTTCAGGCATGAACAGATTAGATTTGCAATTACACCTTTCATTTCCATGAGGCAATGAACCATTTGTGACTTCTTTTAATTAAATCCCTTTCAAGCCACCGTATCTTTGGATTCCTTTTACAACAAGCTGCAGGGAGTCATATCCAAAACATAACAGACATCCATTAAAGCATTTCCGTGCTGGAAACAAATGGTTACTGCTTAAACCAATAATTCATGAAATATTCTTGAAATAGGGATCATAATTCAAGTCTATTATCTATTCCCATTACCCACTATTAGCCAAGAGAAAAATCATGCCGTATCTTGTTTCCTGTCACCCTATGTCCTTTCCTTTCTCCTTTCTTTGCTGCAAAGCCATGCAGGTTAAATCAGAGGAGATGTTGCTCACTCACACCCTCCTCAGCCAAATCATAACCTTGCCTATGGCCTGCTGACTGGGTGAGTAACCATTTCTGTCTGGCTAAGACTGCTTCAGCAAAACTCTTCAGAATGTTATTTTGTCTCAAGTCTTCATCTGCACACAAGATTTTCCTTCTCTCATCTCCTCAAGCTAAAAACTCTGAAAGTAGCCTACTGATTAGAAGTCTGTGAACTCTGTGATATGGACTGGCAAATTATCCTATCTTTTTTTTTCTATTGTCATATACCAGTCCATTGCCAAGAGCATCATGACTATAGGCAGCTCCTGCTCCTGCTATACTTTGGAATGAAAGACTACTTTCATCCAAGGAAAAACACTGACTAGCGTAAGTTGAATGCAATTCTAAAAAGGTGCTTCAGTGTTTCTAAGGGAAGTCAGTGATATCAGTGGGTCATTAGCATTAACAGTTTTGCTCTAAAGACCTACTCTAACTAGGCCTTGCAATTTGCTAAGGAAGACATAGCCAAAGAAAATAAGTTTTCTGTATTTCTAATTGGTCTAGGACTCACTGCAGCAGAATGGGAGTCTCCTTCTACTTTACAGGCTCAAATGCAGCACACGAAAGAATGTCTGATTTAATGAATTAACAAATTTAGTCTGAGACAGTCTTAACAAATGTAAAACTACAAGAAATACAGAGAGGATATAGAGAACCTCACTTACTTATACCAGATTATTTGGTTAGATCCACCAGCATTTCCACAGAAAAGCTAAATTCAGAGACGTTTCACATCATTGAAAGAACACATATGGAAACCTTGAATGCTCTTAGTTATAAAACAAGATGAGAAAATGGTTTGCCTCTCTATAGTATGCTGGTATGATGCATATTCAATACAACTTGATATTCATTTAAATAATATAGTCAGTAGTGCCTATTGCTGCTTCATTATTAGTTTAATATTGAGTAATTAAGTAGCATTTAAAATGCAGGTGTAGTGTAATAAGATGGTAGTCACTATTCATTTTGTGCAGGTCAAATACACAATTACATTCAGCTTCTAGATCACACTACAGAGCATTACATGAGTAGCAATTACTTTTGGATAACACATCCTCTGGCATAGCACTTCAATTACATTTAATTACTTGGTAGTTGCATACCAATGAGTCGAAACAAGATTTATGATGATGAAAATGTATTTCCATATGTGCTTCAACATTTTCCAGTTCTCATGTACTAGAAACATAGGATTCAGGTTTTTGCAGCACTTACTGAAACATTTACACTTATTTCTGTTTAATAAACATATCTGTAGTCCCATGCCCTAAAAATACCCTTAATTCAGTCTCAAAATTCAACAAATTCAGCACTGGTCATAATTTACAATGATCCATAACTGAAAACATAGTAGGTATTAAAGACACATCTAATTTTGTACAGAAAAGTGAAACAAGAACCAACACCCAGAATCTGAAGTGAAATAAAAGCAAACAAAAATCAAGCATACAATACGCATATTTTTGAATAGTCAGTGTGATTCACCATGAGAAAAGCATCCCAAAAAAGTGAGGGATTCTCTTTATCGAGTCTGAGTTTCCTGACACAAACTAAAACACTGAGAATCTTCAGCCTGGAAGAAACACAATTCTGTCAAAGTCATCCTACCAGATTGACTAGAGAGGTGAGTACAAGTTATATGTCTATGATATCCAGAAATTAACATTAAGTGATCAGATGTTCCCAGTTTTATATCTGTATTGGGTTTGCCTGGCAAAGTTTTAGTAGCAGGGAGCTGCAGGGGTGGCTTCTGTGAGAAGCTGCCAGAAGCTTCCCCTGTGTCCGATAGAGCCAGCTGGCTCCAAGATGGACCTGCTGCTGGCCAAGGCCAAGCCCATCAGTGACAGTGGTAGCACCTCTGGGGTGACACAGTTAAGAAGGAGGGGGAAAAAAAAGGCCCGTGGACCAGCAGCCGGAGAGAGGAGTGAGAGCATGTGCGAGGAACAGCTCTGCAGCCACCCAGGTCAGAGCAGAAGGTGGCAGGAGGGGCTCCAGGCGCTGGAGCAAAGGTTCCCCGGCAGCCCCGGGGAAAGCCCACGGTGAGGCTGGCTGTGCCTCTGCAGCCACGGAGCCCCATGGGGGAGCAGATCTCCACCTGCCCCATGCCGGAGCAGGGGGATGCCCGAAAGAGACTGTGACCCCATGGGCAGCCACGCTGGAGCCGGCTCCTGGCAGGATCTGTGGCCCTGTGGGGAGAGGAGCCCCGGCTGGAGCAGGTTTGCTGCCAGGACTTGTGACCCCATGGGGACCCAGGCTGGAACAGCCTGTTCCTGAAGGACGGCACCATGGAAGGGACCCAGGCTGGAGCAGCCTGTTCCTGAAGGATGGCACCATGGAAGGGACCCAGGCTGGAGCAGCCTGTTCCTGAAGGACAGCACCCCATGGAAGGGGCCCAGGCTGGAGCAGTTCATGAACAACTGCAGCCCATGGGAAGGACTCACATTTGGAGAAGTTCATGGAGGACTGTGTCCTGTGGAAGGGACCCCACGCTGGAGCAGGGACAGAGTGTGAGGAGTCCTTCCCCAGAGGAGGAAGGACCAGCAGAGACAATGTGTGACAAACTGACAGCAACCCCCATTCCCCGTCCCCCTGCACTGCTCAGGCAGAGGAGGTAGAGAAAACTGGGAGTGAAGTGAGCCCTGGAAGAAGGGAAGGGCTGGGGGAAGTGTTTTAAGAGTTATTTTTTATTTCTGATTATCCTACTCTGATGTGATTAGTAATAAATTAAATTCATTTTCCCCAAGCTGCGTCTGGTTTTGTCTGTGACGGTAATTGGTGAGTGATCTTTCCCTGACCTTATCTCAACCTACGAGCCTTTTGTTATGTTTTCTCTCCCCTGTCCAGCTGAGGAGGGGAGTGACAGAGCAGCTTTGGTGGGCACCCGATGTCCAGCCAGGGTCAACCCACCACAATAGCACACACAAAAGTTCTAGCATCTTTAACTCCATGAAGATGTGTTTGTACCAGGATCCCTTTGCATCACTGCAAAGAAGTAGTAATAATACAAATCAGTGCTTATATTGAAAAGCGTAGAGCCCAATTCTGAGAAGAGAAAGAACACTACTTTTAAATTTTCACTCAAATGGTCAATAATGGGTGTATAAAGCAACAGGAATCTTACTACTGACTTACTTTGATTTTGCATTAGATCCAAACTCCCTGTTGTCATGAGACCCAAATTTAATTTCTAAGGAGGGTATTTTACAGATATCATCCCTGAATGAATATTAAACAACAAGGATCTAAACTGACTTTCCTATTCAATAGCAGGGAAAAAACCCAAAGACTATTAGATCCAGAGATTTTATTTGCACTGAGTTTTAATAGGAAGTATGGTCATGTCACTCAAATAAAAAACAAATTATGCTTCTGGAATACTGGAACATTTGCTTAATAACATGGTGAATGTCAGCTAAAGATTTCTGCTGCATTATTAAACCTGAGAAAATAAACAGTAAATCTCTAGGCATTATTGCTCTATGCATTACTACTCTGTGATAAAACCACACACATTGGAAAACAAAAATTCTAAAAGCAAAGCTGACTCGCTATATGGCAACTCTAGTAATATTACACACAGCTTAATTGTTTGGCCATACGCCTTCCACTTGGCAGCGGATGATCTTAACATATGAGGAATACAGGATATCTGTGAGACTGAAGTCTGCTTTGAGAATCTGGAAGGAGCATGTGAACCACACTAACAAAATCAGATTTGATCTTTGTTTTATTTTACAGACTGCAAGGAAATTTCAGTACCATTAAATGCATGCCATTTTTCAAAGCAGCGTTTTGATAAATTACTTCTGCTAAGAATGTTGCAGTTGCTTTCCAAAAATCAGCTCTTCTGCATTTTGCCTCCCTAGGAAGTAAACTATAGCAAAGGATAGGTTTTTGATGAAAATGCATATTGTTCTGCCTGTAGAATTGGCCTTAATTTTCCAGATAAGAGAGATTTGAATGTCAGATCTGATAAGCCTATAAATTTCACTTTATAATACTCTGCCATTTATGCTGTCTTGTAGTCAAAAAAAAATAATTTTGTCAGTGATAAAAGTTATTATTAGTCTACAGTTATCTCTGAATAATAGGTCAAACACGCAAGCATGTCCACTTTTGCAGTGTCTGCTGAAACAAGGATCTTAGCAAAGCAAATCAAACACATCCAGTGTCAAGCATGAAGTAATTCATTTGCAACCTTGTTTTCCAACAGCACTGTTTGCAAACTGGATTCTACAGGCTCTGTAAAGTACAAAATTATAGATTTGGCATCTTAATATGATACAGAAACCATTATTACACATATCTGCATATTGTTAGACACCTGAGTAATAAAATGGCTTCATAGATCAGCAGATATTGAAAACAGGTGGTATGCTTATGATCATCTAATATATCATCCAGTGATTCCTGTACTTGTGTGAGCACGTTCCACTCAGTGTTCACCTCATCTAGTCAGCCAAGTTTTAACACAACCAAATGCTCTCCTGTTAAGTGACTCAGTTACTATAGATTAATTTTAACCTGCTAGGAGATAAAAACTAAACCTGAAGCAATCATAGTCTTAGACACAAGATATTTCTTGATGGCACTGTGGAAGGACAGTTTATTTTGCCTCTACTCCAACTGTTACAAAGAAATCAACCCCCTGGGCAGAAACCTGTGGGGACTTCAAAATTAAGACCAAAGTTGCAGACGGCAACTACTTAGAAAACAGGGTAAGTAGTTTTGTAACCATGGTTTGAATGCTAGATGCATTTGCATCACTTTTTAAGTAACAGAGTCCAAAAAGTCACCTCACCAAGAGCCTGCTTAAGTTTACTACCATACAGATTCAAAACCTTCTTGATATTATTTGTCCCATACACTAAGCAGACAGATACATGATCCAAAATATGATTCCTTAGAAACCCTCTGCTGCAGTTTAAGACTATTATATTACTTTCTTCACTATGCCCATGACCCCAGGAGGAAAAATCTGATTCTGTCACAGTGTGCACAAGATTCTCTCTGCTCTTCATCAAAGCAATGAAACACGCACCTGACTTTGAGGATGTGATTACAACCACCCTATTTTAAAGTATCTTTTCAGTACCACTGATTTAGGTGGAACTTACATAATACTGAAGTGCATGCGTAAGTGCTTTTCTAGGCCATATCAAAGCCTCTGAAGAAGGCTATGCCCTTCTCACCGTGACCTTACAAATATGCATTCAGTAGTTATGGAGAGCAAAATTAAGCTACATGACCATGTGGAAGAACAAAAGCAAGAAAGAACAGCTTCGGAATGTCTATATATTACTGTATATAGCACAGAAGCAGACAATACCTAGGAATTAGCAACACAGGAGCGACTATAGGAATTTACAGTTTAAAATAAAATTTTCAGAGCCACTTGTAATAATGGGGGGGGGGTGTTTTAAATATATTAGCATTTAGTATTTCATAAACACATACATTTTCTGAAAATGAGGCACTGTTCTGAAAGAACAGCATGTTAGAACTGGTGCCCCTGCAGAGAACAACTGCACACCCTATGCCAGACATCTTGCAGGAGAGGGACCACAGCACAGAGCTGTCACTTGTCACAACAGAGTGTGACCAAGCTGGTTGAAGAAGATGGGCAACCATGACCTAGAGGAGCTGTTTTTCTTAGTTTTATCTGATTTGTCCCAAGTTTTTTATTGCTAACTGCTTCCACCTACATCTTATTCCAAGAATTGCTTTTTCAAAGGATTTTGTTTTTATTTGTACAGCATATTCTTTCTTCCTTTGATAAATGGAAGTGTTGCACTTATGTAGAAGATTCCTCTAAAACATGTACAGAATTTAGCCATTTTGTTCTTCAAAAAAGTGCTACTACTGTGAATTATTTTTAAAAATGCTGATTGCATCCACTTCACAGATGGGTGAAACCTTTTTTATGAAGATGAGCCCTCCGCATATCAAACCCATTAATGATAGCACACATGTAGAGTACCGTCTACAAGATCAGGCACAAACCAGTAATTTGCTCTTGAATGAGTTATGTTGAGATTGTCTTGCTATACTAGTTCCAAGTATTTAATCAGGCTTTTCAAACTACCTAAGTCTCTGATAAAGAACAATGGAAAAAGAGAATGCAGAATTTGTGCAAAATGGTCGCTCAATCTTAATCTCAGTAAGAATTAAACTTTCTCTTCAAAGAATATTCAAAAGAGTGACAATAGTATTTTAGCACTTGTCCTCAACAACACATTCACAAAAAAAAAGGAATAAAGTCAAATTCCTAGACAGCGTTCCAATTCATCCTGCCTCAAATGTTCCCCAAGTTCCTACTTGAGGAAGACTGCTGAAAGAAACTAAATGACCCACACTTACTGCCAGCAGCTGAGTATCCTGCATTTTGCTGAAACAGGAGGTGAGACTACAACGCTGTGAGCTCATCCCAATAAAGGTTGATCTGGCAACCCATTTAAAACTTCCCTTGATTTAAAAGAATTTTCTTTCAAGCAAGTATCAATGTTTCTAAATTTCCAGTTTTTAAATCAAGACTCTCATAACATTTTGGTTTATCCTTGAAATTTCTTACTGCTGAAGTGATGGAATTATTTTTTACTAAAAATGCAGCTTTTAATTTACATTCATGTGTAGCAGCTTACATTCCTGTTTGCGGTCTTACAGATAAATCTGTCACTAAAATACCACCCGAACAGCTTAAAATGTAGAAGATAACAGAAAAACTGAATCTAAAATTACTACTTTTAAAATATCATGATTGAAGGCAGATTCATGATTTGAGAAGAGAGCTGTACTTACAATTTTTAATACTTGGAGCTGGTATTCCAAGAGTAGCTTTCTAATAAATCCTACATATTTGTTAGACGATTTAGAGATTTTTCCATATATATACACACACTTTTCTAATACTAATTGTATAATTTCTTGCATTTCTTGATATTAAGCTGTTGGTATTTTTTATAATGCTTAAGGTGACATTTGACAGTTCAGTACCCACAGATACAACTGTCCTTATTCTTACAGAAACTAATTTCTGCCCCCATGCTCAAAATGTGTAGCCCAAAGAACATGATAAATGATAAGAATAACAGCTTCAGGATTATTTAAGTGTTACATTCTTCAAAGTATGTAGTGCTGGATACTTTCCTACGGCAGCTTTTCAGCATTTACACTGGAAAGTTAAAATGGCTATCTAGTATTTATGAAAATAAAGCAAAGTAGAAGAAAGCAAACTGACACTAACAATATAATAAAAGAAAGCTCTAAATTCAGTCTCCTTAATCACTCAAGGAGATGAAAACATATGTATCTTACAGATGAACAGGTCACTGAGGTAAGCATGCCAGTTCTCTAATCAGAAGTTTTTCTCCCAGCTATGGAAGGCTCAGAGGTGAAAGTCAAAACCCTGGAGAACTGTGCTGGCTACTGTGAACCGTATACACCCTGGAGACAAAAAGGCAGAGAGAATGCTGAAAAGAGGCAAGCAGGAAATACAACCTAGTCATAGGGGATTCCTAAATACCAAGATTCTAAAAACAACTTCAGAAAGGACTGCCAGGCTGAAACATTGATTTGTCCCCTAATTGAAGGCAATGTGATAATGGCCTCAGCACTTTGTCTGGGTTTCAGTGTTCCTCATGTTATTTTGGGATATGATCTATCTATGCACATGCACAGTAAGACATCTTTCACTAGCTCTCACAGATCAGTGTGTGTTGCTGTCAACCTCTCAGGCCAGTACTCCCCAACAGCATACAGAATTTAATCTGAACAAAACTATGAGACTTTCTGAAATACCTATATTTAAAAAAAAAAATTTAGTAATTAGAAGATACTGGGACACAGACTTACTTTTTGGTTTTTACCCTAAGACAATAAAGCTCATTTGCAGTGAAAGCCTGCCATGTAAATGGAGCTTACTCATACAGACAAGGCATAAAAGGCAGCAATAGCAATTCAATCATGTCTAGCACTCCAAGTTATCATTACAACTAGGTAAATTTTCAAGGGAACAAGTTGTTTATCCTACCTATCTTCTGCACTTCTTGGGAAACATTTACTTGGAAACATCTCACCATATCCTGCTTCAGGTCACTTCTTATGCTGTATAGCTTCTGACCGTATTCTACAATGCACCTGACATGCTATAATGAGGAAAGGACATGGCTTTGCTTTATGTTGTCTGTTTCATCTCCATGAAAATTGTGAAGGAATCACCCCCCCCCCAACTCAATCTATATACTGAAAGAATCCACAGGAAAATCATTGGCTTCAAAATTAATTTGGGAATGAGGTGCAACAAAGTTAAACAAATACTTTTATCTGAATGTTACATTCTGTCTTTACCACTACCTTCCACAAATGCTTAAAATTCTGTGCCTATATTTGGGACCAAATGTAACATGCCAGACTGCCCATTGGTAACTTTTCCCAAAGACATTTTTAGAACTTCTGTATAACTCAAATGTGCTTGATCTTCTAACAGCTAGGAAGTAAAAAAAAAATAAACTTGTTCTTAAGAAAACTAATTATGATAAAGGAGGGACACCTTTACAGTACTGCAAAGGTACTTTAGCTCTTTCCTCTCAGTCCCAGGAGAGAGTTCACTTTATCAGAACCATCTGCTACCTCTTTCCAGAAGGACAGAGCTAGAACCAAGGGCCCAGTTGCCCTCCCTGGCACAACCACTTACATTACAAAACATCAGTGTCCCAGAAGATGCAGTTGCCTCAGTTCAGATCTGTTTTGCTTTCTCTCCAAATTAATAGGTTTCTAGGATTATAAACAATGTTAATGCAGATCTCTATGCTCCCTGTTTGAGAGGTGGCATCGGTGCCTGTCTCAAGCCACCATTCCTATGATGGAATCAACTCCTGATTCATACCTTGAAGTGATGATTTTCTCCCCCAGGTAACAGAAATCCTGCTCCAACCACCGGTACCCTAATCAAATAAAAAAATTTGAGAACGGCTGTTGACATCTCCCTGTAGGTTCCATCAAACTTTGTTCCTGCTCCAGCGCAGCTCCAATTGGTTCCTAATTTGACACTGGCTTGATGAGAGACAGGTCAGGGACAGAAACATTTAAAATAGTGTTTTAAGGACCATTCCACTCAGTCTGTGTGGGTTTCTCAATTAGTTTCTCACAATCTTTCCCCAGTGAGTGCAATTTTGCAAAGATCTTTGCATAAAACTTGAGTGGGTTTAAGTATTCATCAGTTCCTGCTGCTCCCTCTCCACCCAGAACCATAATACCAACTCTGACACTGCAATCATTTACACAGTAACTAATTCAAATCAAAGGAAAGATTGTGCCTCCAGGTGAGAAATGAGCAGCAGGAACAGATGAACTCTTCAAGATCGCATTTTCATGCAAATGCCCCATACAATGAAAAACAACAAAATTAAACACAAGAAAACAAACATGACTATTTGTTTAATGAAATTTTTGTGTCAGTTCTGCAGGAGGCACCACGGCTCTTTTAATACAAGTGCACTTTTACTGTAGTCTTAGAGGACTTAAAGTTTAAGTTGGGAGCATAAATAAAAAACAGATTCTAGCTCAAGTCTTGGGAGATTTAGGAGGATCCCAATGTCATTTACGGAGTTTTTGCCATCTCCTTCAGCTTAAGTGAAATGACAGTATGTCGAGTAAGCGTTAAACAGAAAGCAGCTATCTCCCTCAGGTCTAAACTAAAGGAAATTAGTTACTGTGTTTACAAGTCAAATTCTGCTGCAGTCATATTGAAAAACCAATTTTGAAGGTAGGGGAGTCTGCCTGGCCTTTGGAGGGCTTCCTGGCACTGAATACAGGCAAAGATTATATTGAATATGACCCCAAGTCTCCTTCAAGCTGTAGCTTAAGATATAAGTCCTTCGGAAGAAACCTGGCTTTTATTATCAGCAATAATAAACACACTTACCAAATTTACATAAGGCCTTTCATCAGAGAAACTCATGATGCTTTTCAAACTTTAATTAAGTTTTAGTTGAACCTAATGGAAGCATGCATGTTAAAGTGGCATTGTTGCCATTTATAAAATGGATAATCTTAGAATGAGAATTTCAACTACTTGCTTTATCTGATACAACTAATTCTCAGTAAATTGTGCTAAGAAAGACACTTTGGGAGTCAGGGGACCTTTGACTGAACTAATAAGTACAGCTAAAAGCAAGGGAAATTTAACTTTTATAAGTTAAATATGTAGGAGGAAAATTATCATGCAAAGGGAGAAAACAAAACATTAGTCAGATACACAGCTGCACTCTTTTTCTTGGTTTCCTAAGGAAAAATGGATTTGGGGACACTACACACTGAAGCATTGATTTCTGCCATCCATTGACATGATAGCATCCAGTGCCAGCAAGGTAAAGCCATGAAGCTCTAGACACCACTAACACGGCAGGTTAAACATTGAGATGAATACCAAATAATTTGAATATTGTCAAAGTAAAGCTATTTAAATAAAACCTGATATCCAGCTCCAGTGAGACACACTCTTAACTCTCATCCTCTGTTGCTATAACATTAGTGATCAATTTCTTTGGTTTTCAAAG
This sequence comes from Phaethon aethereus, assembly GCF_964289735.1. Lineage (NCBI taxonomy): Eukaryota > Metazoa > Chordata > Aves > Phaethontiformes > Phaethontidae > Phaethon > Phaethon aethereus. The sequence continues at coordinate 15,871,423 of NC_138591.1, forward strand.
GGAGCACAAACACTACCTTTAGATTTCGAGGAAGGAGTCTCAAGAACAGTGAAGTGCCTTGGGAGCTTCACAACAGTTCCTTGCATTAGTTCCCTCTCTTCTTGACACCTTTGAGAAAAGCAGATTGTTTCCACTGTTTATTCCCTCACATTTTATCCGTATTCCCCCATCAACCAACTTCATCTCTTCAACTGAGAGGCTTTACTTCACTAAAACAGAAATTTCTTTGCTAGGTGAAAGCAATGACATTCCATCAACCTGCCTCCAAATCCCCTTTAAAGTCTCTGTAAAAAATAAAATGTCTTCATAAAGAAGACTGTTCAGATGATTTTATATAATTTGTTATTACAGATGAAACTTGAAGTTTTTGACACTTGAAGCTGTTGGACACTTTTGACAACTGAAGCACTTCACACTAGAAGCCTTTGGAACTACGTGACTAAAAGGTACTACATAGTAAGAGCATGTTTATGTGGTGTTTTGATTGCTTGTTTTTGCAAGGAGAATGGTCTAGACACTGGCTTCTGCCAATTTCAATGTCATCTGAGACACCTGCTATTACGAGACAGCAAACGTCCCTGACTTAAGATTCATAGTAAGGGTTACCCAAATGTCCATTTCTTGGAAATTTTTCTTGTTCCTATTGCTGACTAAATGAACACCAAGCTAACAATGTATCCTGCAACAGACTTCTAATAAATGGTCTCTCTACCATCTGCCAGCAGGAACCATGCTCTTCATCCCCAGAAGTGTCCACTCTCCTGCTCCCAATGGAAGAGTATACAGAATCAATTGCATAAGTTCAAACTGAAGAGGAGCGGAAAGAAAAGATTAGTGATTTTCAAAGTCCTGTAGACAACATGCAGTTTCTTGAGATGACAGAAACAGATCTTACACCTTGTAAGTCATCATTTTCTTCAGACAACAATTCCTTAGCCCAAGGAGTAGGGTCAGTAATTTTAAAAGCTGAAAGCTTTTGTTTATGGGCCAAACATGTACATTTCATTTCCAGGATTCCTTAAGTCAGCATGCCAAAATTATGCAGTAATAAAGTAGGGTATTTTGGACTTTGGGATCAGAAAAAAAATACTGAACATTGATGCAAGACTAAAGTAGCAACAAACATGTACACACATTTGAACAACCACATCATACATCTGTATCTAATTCAATTCTGCATCCTCTGTGAATCAGTATAGTGTTCAAGTCTCACTACTAACCTGTTAGTGAGTTTACTAACCTGTAACAGCTGCTTCTTTAGCACCTCCAGATGAAGGTCTAAGGACTAGCATGTGAATAAGAGCAACATGTTTAGCAGTTATGCAGCTGGTATAAAAAAAAAAATCTACTGTAGCAATTTAAGTAAATACACATTTTATGAAAAGAAGCTTTAAGAAAGTAAGTAGCTAATAGGATGCTATCATTTGCATATGTGGCATTCCAATGAAAACTGCCATGTACTGAGAAAACGGAGCAGTGTGAAATACCATTGATTGCTGTATTTATTTTTTTTTTCTTTACTAGATGGTTGGAGCAAAGATATTGCTCTGTGCGATTATGCTTTTTCCCTAGTGAAAAACAAAAAAGCAAATCCATGCATATGTCCTCTCAGCATTACCAGGCATCCCACTTCCCTAACCTTGTGCAATACCTGTTCCACAAAATGAACTTCCCAGTGCATGTGAACCTTTAATGTTATAGTATAGCTCAGTCTATTTCAGCAGGGGCAATACTGTATGTTGCACAAATACCAGTAAGAGGACCTGTGAACCTATTACGGCACAGGAAAAAAGAAGTTGCTAGGCCTCATAACCAAACTGCCACCACTCTCTAGTAACACTGGACTTCATCCTCTTAAGAAGTATCAACAGTCAAACTTGTATATACAGCTCCCAATTGGACTAAATTCTCCAGCGTGCTTTCCTTTTGCCTTGTTCAGAGCATACAGTGATCATTCCAACTACTGGTGGTGGTGAGGTTTCTTTTATCTGGGATTTAGACATTAGTTATATATCTTCAATAAATAGGTCACTCCGAAGGCTTTTCTATGAAATGTGTACTAACAAGCTGACCACTTTCCAGCAACATCACACAATCCCACTACAGTGACCAAGAAGGTCTTAAAGGTCTTTTCCAACCTTAATGATTCTGTGAAGTCACTGGTAATTTTCAGACAACTTAAATCAAATAGCAGTGATAAATTCTGGGCTTCTCTGACAGAAATACACTTCCATATGGACAAACACAGAATCATTTGTGACAAAAGCAGGATGAGGGTATCGTTCTGCCCACCAGCGACACAACAAGAAGTTCACTATCTATCTCATTCGCAGTTGTTGGTAAATGAACCTGAAATCCAAGGCAGAACAGCACCACTGAAATATTAAGAGAGGACCATCTGGCAGAATCTGCTTTCTTCAAAAACATTGAACTTGCAGAGAGCCAGAGAGGGTGAAGATGAATTATTTATTATATTATTATATTTATTATTATTATATGGGGAATACAGACCTTTCAAGACAGAAAACAAAGTACATGGATACAGTTACTCAGTTTAGACAAGAGAAGTCTGTTACTTCATTCCCATCATGGGAGTCAAGAAGATCTGGTGCAACAAGTCTATACTGGCTGGGATGTGCAGTTGGGCAAATACCAGCTACAGGAAAACTTTTTTTTTTTTTTTTTTTTTACAGTGAGAATAATTAGCCACTACAATAAATTTACCTGGGGATTTGGTGAATTGCCCATGACCTGAAGCCTTTAATCAACAATGTTTGTTTTTTTTTTTAAATGAAATGTTCTAGCTCAACCAGAGGTAATGGAGTTAGTACTAACTTTTAACAGAAACCAGGGTCTAACAGTCAATTCTAGCCTTGAAATCTAATAAGGCTTTATATATTAGTGGCCAACAGCATCATGCCTTTGTGTAACATGTACTTACATAGCGACATTAGAAGAAAATATTGTCACATAACCAAAAATTATTGTGCCTGCAAGATTTAGAAACCAAGCTGTAGTGAGAGGAAGAAATTTTGTTTTGATGTTTTTCCAAGAATCTGTCTTTTTTTAAAATCTAATGCAACAGCTTTCTACAATGTCATTATTTATTTTAAGTAAAAAATGATTAATTGCTCAAGCAGCATTCTTTTCATTTTATACAGACTCTTAATTCACAAAGTTTCTAAACATAGCAGTCAATGATTTTGCCCTCTGGAGTCAGTGAAAAGATTAGGTTTTTTAGTTGAAAAATATATTTTAGTTAAAGAAAAAACCTCTCAGCATCTCAGAATAGAGGTTACTTCACCAACATATTATTGATCATAATGCTTACTTTCCTTTTAGTTATGGCCCAACTCAAGGAACAAACATCTCAGTGTGGTGACAGTCTGGATTTTTACATACTAAATACATTTATATTTTTTATGATTAGCCTTCAGTTTTTGGAAAATAACATTCACTGAAAATATTATGTGTTGAATACACAGTACATCTCAACTAGCAAAACAAATGCTCGTATTGTGACAGAAATGTGTATACCGGATATCAATTCAATGCAAAAAAATACTTTTTTAAAGCACATATGTAATTAAACAAAAAGGTTGCCAAAGCTTCCACAGTATAAGTAGAACTGGGATGTACACTTAAGTGAGACTGACAGATTTAAATGCAAGGTAAGGCTATGCAGCCTGTCTCACTGTCTCTTTCTTCCACCCTACTGCCAGTGTACCTCAGTTGGGATCTATTTCTCCCCTATCGTTCTAATTCTGAGATAGCAAAAAGCCTGTCACCATACAGGTGCAGTCCTTCTTCCTGTAAGTATATTTTTTGCTCAGCTCCAGCACAACTTTGTGTCCTGATCAATGACAAAAATAAAGCTATTGTACCTTATCAGAAACTGCCAAATGCCTCTTATTCTTGCTGGGACTCTAAACAGGACTGGCTGATCACACCCAGGCACAGAGTGGTGACTTCAGATATTGAAACATGGGGACTAGCATAATGAATATAAAGTAATATTTTTGAACCCCCACAAAGCATGTAATTAGTGCTTACTAAATAGAATGGCAGAAGAAAGCAACTCTGATACACTATGTTATAGATTAGTACAAATTTACCAAACGAAATTCAATCCTTGCTGTTTGTGCAAGTTTTACTCTGCCACAGTTCACTTAAGGCTGTGCATATTTGTTTGGCATTTGCACAAGTAAGGCTAAGCCCCCCCGCAAAAGAAACAAATGTGCAATAGAAATCACTAAATCAGATTCACTATCAACAAGAATATCCATAAGAAAGATGCAACCAGCATTTAGAAAACAGATCATTACCAGGGTAGTATTTGATAATACATCACATTTTTGACGTTCAGATCTTTCAGAAAACATCCATGCTATGCAGCCTTACAACATCTGCAGTCATTCTGACTTACAGCAAATGCAGAAATAAGAATTTTAAAAGGCTATGAGCTTACACGTGTTATTTGAAATTCTCGTCTCAAAGCCTTGCAAATACCATCTTCCTGAACCCCCTAATTAAGTTCAGAACAGGAGATTGAACAGATACCACTGCTTCTCTAGAACAGGAATTTACCACACTATTCATGGACATTAACAGTAAGAGAAACTTTGTGAAAACTTTAAAACTTCATCACCTCCTTACTCTCAAAGTTAACCAATACCACCAAAATAATTACAGGAGCTGGGGAGATACAGAGCCCTTTAAGTATATGCCATTCATGACTGATCCTATGCTGTCTTTGCTCAACTGTTCAAGGTCATTACAACCTTGGGAAAACATAGAGCTCTTTAAGTTTATGCCAGTGATGGCTGATTCTCTGGTGTCCCTGCTCAATTATGAAAGGCCATTATGCCCCTGCACAATTCTTGCTAGTCTTCAGGCAACAACACTGAGCAAGTAATACACCACAGATACTCAACTTTGTTGTCCTTTAGCAGCCTTACTTTCTTACAGTGATGAAGAATAACTAAAGGTTTCATACATTATCTCTGAGTCATAGGTTGGGGATCACTGGTCTTAATAGCTGGGGCCTGGAACCTGAGCAGCTACAGCATTCCAGCTAATGACTTGCTATATAGCCTTGGACAAGTACGTGCTTCTCTTTCCCTTCACCTTTTGACTTGTCTGTCTAGTTACCAACTAGTTAAAGAATAATTTTATGAAGTGAAGGACCAGAGTTGTGTTCTTTCCCAGGGATCCTAAACTGTCTGTAATACACAGTAACATCTGAAGCACAATGATCCACAACACAGTCTACACCTCCTTGCAAGTACCTGAGACAGCAGAACAGAAACATTAGCATCAGGTAGCATTGTCATCAGAAACAACTCCTCGTAATGGCTAGTGTAATATGGCTGAAACACATTGTATTGTAAGCATGCAGAAAGAAAATAGCAAGTAAAAGGCAGATTTATAAGAATTATTCTGCTTAGGAAATCTTTTATTCTTTAAACAAGTTTTGCTTTTAGGACTAGCATGAAGGTATCTTTCCAAGGACTGCAGCTACCAACATGTCCTCTCCCACTTCTCACTGATCTGTGAATCTTAGATGGACCTTTATTAATTAAATCTCAGTACAACTAATTGAAAATTATTTCATCATCTACCACTCACAGTCAATGACATTAGGTTAAGTTACTCAACTGTTGTATTTTCATAGAACAAGCTATTAGAAGATTCCTGTTAGTAATCAGCTTGTTTCACTACTGTTGAAAAAGTAAAGTTCATTTTAATAATAGTTTAGGATGCCAGAAGGAAAGAGTTCAGGACACAAGACAGTATCAAACGTAAATGTTCTGTAGTCTTAGTTTAAAGGATAAGTTCATTTCTAGTCTAGAGAAGACTATGTATCTCTCTATATCTCCTTGGGCTGCTTAAGAACTGCACAGTGGACAAAGCATTAGAACACATTAAGTGCATTCTCTAGGGAGAAATTACATGGGGAGCAGTTCATCAGATACTATAGTCTAATTTAATGGAAAAAAATAGGCAACTGTTTAGTAATAACGCACTCACAAGTGAGTCTGAACCTTTCCTCAGGAAAGGGAAAGCTGGTGAAACACCAGCCTGCTTCCATTTTCAATTTTTGCATAGCTTCTATGGCATATTCTCCATTGCTTCAATCCAGGTTAATGACTAAGACTGCAAATATTAAAAAACCTGAAACATCCAGAAAGCAAATAATTTTATTAATTTCTAAATCATAAAGACTTGAAATAAAAATATTTTTCATAATGACTGGGGGATTATTCAGTGCACACTAACGTATATAGGGTTACAGAAGGAGAAGGACAGTAGCAAATAAGAGCAATGCATAAATATGTTAATTTCATATCTCCACTAATTCAACTCTGTAGACCAGTAAGTCTTCTGTTGCACTTCAGAAGATTTTAATGCATCTTGGTTGTAATTTCAATCAAAAGTAATACTCCAGTTACTCTACAAAAAATATAGTATTAGGTAATAGAGTATTCAAATTGAGACAGAAATGCTCCATGAATGTTCCCCATCAGTGAAATTAAACTTCCAGTTGGTAAATACAAAGGGCTTATGCTGCTCTTGGTTGCAACTGCAAGTTAAAAATAGGCAGTCATTCACTGAATAAAATGAAATTTCTCCCATGTCAAAACAATCAAGCAGTCCACACGAAGTCCTTAGTTTTGTACACTTACCCCCTGCCATCTAGTGATCTGTCCTAATAACTACAGTAAAAATGTTTAAATTAGGTCATTCAAAAGGGTTTATTTCTGCTGCCTTTAGTTGTCTTAGCCAATTCCTTACTCTGGTTCTTCCTGCTCAAGTCACATTGACGCTGTTTACTGACATGGGCATTAACCAGCAGAAGGTTAACAGGAGGATGAATCAGTTTCAGGGAGAACGTTTTCCATCAACTTGTTCTTGGACTTGGAATCAAGTCCAAACCAATTTCTGAAGATCATTTATCGACACCTTTCTACAAAATGCTCCCTTACTAGCATTTAGCAAATATTCTTGTTGAAGTAGCTCCAGCAGCTTATTACCAATACCATGTCTCACTCCTAAAGAATGATTATCTCCTTTCTTTCCATTTCTAAAAGACAAATAATTATGCCTCTGTCCTGGATCACAGAATTTCATTGTGTTCTGAATCAAAACACCAAAATCATTAATTCCAGCACTTATCACAGTTTACCTAACATGTCAATAGACTAAATCCTTAACTTACCTTCTAAATTAGGTAACCAGTCCCAAAAATAGGCAAGAGAGGAATGGACTGTTTTACACAACATGTTCCAAATGTCATGCTATTCAAAGTGTTTCAAGTCTATGGTGTCCTCCTAGAGGAGGTCCATTCCCTTCTATAACTTCTGAGAACAAAAGGATCTCAGTAGATTTAAACAATATTAAACAATAAACTGCAGCCGTGACTGAATGCTTCAATCTGTTTAGGATCCCAAAAGTCAAAAATCAGAACCTTAAATTGGACTCTCAGTCCAGCATGAAGCCACCATCCCAGGTTCTCCCTCTCTAAACATGATTCTCCTTCAAAGTAATATTCATAAATATGACCAAGAGCACAAAGCCATGTACACACAAAAAGTTTTCTTAATAAACCAACTCTAAGGAGAGAATACATTTTCTAAAACAAAAACTCTACATGAGAAACCACATTAACACAGTGTAAGGTTGCGCGGCAATGCACAGAAAGCTCAAACTGTCAGACTTCAGATCCACTTCTTAGACTTGGCTCTATGCTGATGCACATATTTCATGAAAAAGACGTGAGTTATTGAGCCAAAACCTACCTCTCATATAACCTGAGCTAAACATAAAAGATAATAAATGTGCATTTCATTTGTCTAGATTAACACCATTCTCATATTCAATGTCTCCTTATATCAAAGATATAACTATAGAGCTATTTAACTCAGGTACTTGCATGACAGCAGCTCATACTGCTACAGGCACATACTAAAGTTTCTCAGATAAATCCAGATGCAGGGCTCAGTTCCTATATTTTCACCTGGTCTTTATAGAGCTTTTAATTTGAGACTGTGAATCCAGACCTGTCCCTCATATGAGGGAATTTCATCTTGAACTGAACATTCGTCCTTTTAAGTTCCACATGCATATCTTAATGCCTAGAAAATCCTTCCTCTCCTCCTAAGAGATAACATTTTAAATAATCAGCTGTCGAAGGTGTGTTTTTCAGCTTTCCAAGGTGTGTTCTTCTACAGTTTGGGAATACTGGTACAACAGTAAAGAGCTGAAGCAGAGTGTTTCTATCAAATGGGCCCAGTACAAGTTTAACATGAAGTAGCAGTCAGATGTTAGAAACAATGAAAGAGGGAAGGATTCTCTTAGCATTAACCATAGCCTGGCCAGACCAGGCATCCAGGATCTAGGTATGACACGATAGTGCCAGTGTGGAAAACAGAAGGAAAGACCACAGCGACTGGAGTGAATCTTCATTCCAAATGTCTCACGCAGGCAGTGACAAGGGTGGGAAAAACATGCTAAAAATTTAAGCTGACACGGAAAATAGTTTCCCCATATTTCAACTGACCCAAAATTTCCAACAAATTACTATCTGCCTTTAAAGAGTAAGTATTTTTAAGAAGTGGATCTCCCAGCACTTTTCAAAGAAGAAATGACAAGGTTAAATTTGTTCTGTATGCAGAGAGGAGGACATCACATAATATGCAACACCTTCCCATCTAAACTGTTTTTAAAATATCTATTAACATCTGAGATATAGAAGGATGAATTTGTCGCATGCTACAAATTTAGTGTAGTCAGTTCTTCAGAGATGATCAGCAAAAGCAGTTTTCTCCTCCTACAAAAGCGCTGAAGAACAAGTTTTCCTATACTTTTCTCAGATTTTCTTTTACAACACAACAGTCCCAAAACTGCAGTAAAGATATTACTTTTGTTGTTAACAATGAAAATTGCAATTTTTCTTCACTGTTCTTCTACACTTTCCTCTTTTCCAAGTCCTCACAAAGGCAAAGGCAATTTTTGTAAAAATTTGACACAGTGCTGTAATTCCCAAATGCATTAAGTCTTTCTGAAAGTTGTTTAAAGGGGATAAAAGTTCAAGCTGTCTCCTACACATTCCTGCACAGGTGGCATTACAGATGAAGACACAGTTAAGCCTGCTGGATGCTACATGAACACTAGAGAAGTCAAACCAAACCCAGGAATTTGGTCTTTTTCTATAAATTTTGCACAAATGTTTAGGGGAAGGAAAAAAGTTTGATTTGTAACAAAGCAGGTATTATGAATACAGAAATATCTGCACCAAAATTCAAACAACCTTCACCAGGCCATATGGACTAACAGCTGGTTAAAGAGAGACCAAACAGGACTATATTCCTTAAGTACAAAGGTACATGGATTACAAGGATACACACTCTTAACAATCATAACTCATGGATAACTTGTAACTTGTACAAGCTATTCAGGTTAAGAACACATTTATCAGCCTGGAAGAAAATCACTACTTACATGCTTAGTTCTTCACATGCTTTCTATTTCAGTAAATACTATTTTACACTAAATTAATAATTTCCAGTATGTTCTGGAGCATGGGTAGGGTGACAATCAACCATAGGACATCATGTAGCTGACAGTTATGGTCATCCTCCAGGCACACAAGAGGTAAATTGAATTCTACAGACACTCTGGTGAAATACTTTTACCAAAACTTTTGATGAAAAAGGATGATTCACCAGCTCTTCCAAATGCTAATTCCCCACCATCTGTACCAAATGAGAAATTTTTAAGTTGAACCTTACTACCAACATTACATTGCATTTAGTTTGAACTAAATACTTCATTCTGATGCCATGCCAAAAAGAAACATTCCATAGGAAAAAATTACATGGCCTTAGACTATGTGATTCACACCTGCTGTGAGCAGTTTCCTCACTATAAATGAACGTAATAAAAAGAGAAGGCAGGAAGTAAATTATTTTAACAGATGTCTAAATTAACAATTACATTTTTACCCCAGGTTACTACATTAACTAGCTACTAGTACTAAGTGAAGGAGTCATTTCAGATACCACTGCAAACCAGTTGTTGGCAAATCCAGCCCTTCATTCCCATGGCAAAAAAACCCAGCTCCATCCAGTGAAGCTAGTGGCAGAAATATCCTTCTGCAACCAACGTCTCCACAGCAGCAGCTACTGTTATAAATACACAATGCCAAGTAAATGCCCAGAAGTATTATGCACCATCTCACAAGCATAAAAGGTGGTCTTTGCATTCTCTCATAATACAAGATTTCACGCTAAGTGGAGTAATGAGTTAGAGCAGATGACCTAGGTAGTTCTAAACCTAAGAATGGATGTTGAATCAGGCAAATAGAAGTGGAATAAATAAAGAAATAGCACACTTACTGTGCTGATTTTTTTATTACTAGTCCAAAAATGAGTCAAAGCCTATAATTTTTTTCCTGTCCTTCTTTAAAATAGAAGACATAATGGACTATTAGGAAATGTTCTTCCAACGTATGCATTGATTACCCATACCACTATGCCTATTAAAATAAAGATTCTTCTCAGCACAGAAATGAAGTCATTCCAGTGTTTCCTAAGGGCACACAGTCTATCTTTTCCAGCAGCTTGCTCTCTTCAAGGTATCAGATACTTACAGTGATTGTTGAACAAGTTTTTATTGTTTTTGGAGAGAGTTTTACATTAACAGAATTTCAGATGTCACACAACATTTATTTCTAATAATGTCTCCATCTCAGACACACTGCTTTAAATGGGAAGGGGAAAAAAAAAAATACTGGAACTTTAGACAAAATGTAGTACAACATCCCAAGCAAAAGTCCCTTGAAGTGAATGGAAAGGATACCTTCAATGAGCTTTGATGAATTTTGAATCAAAATCAGTATAATTTAAGAATTATTATAAGAACTATTATTTTATTACAAAAACTATTTAAGAATCGTTTTTGGGGAAAGACAAACAATAAAATAATTTCTCATTATCACATTTGTTTTTTTAATATTTTTAGCAGCCCCCTCCCTGATGAAAAAATCATAGTGTTGGAGCAGATATACACAGGCCCTTAAAAGGGCAAAAAGAGGACAGGTATCCATTACCACAGAACTTTGCTGTAGTGGTAGTTGGGAGTAAACCAAGCCTCACAAATGGGGCAGAGCCCAACAATTTAGATATGCATCATTCTAGTATATTCTACATTCTAAAACTAATACCTCAAAAGACAAGTAAACTCATTCAATTAAGGGTTATTTTTCAATAACTTCCTCATTAAATATTGTAGTAAGAGGTACTATCAACCCATAGTTGTATTCAGTTATGGATACTTATAATAAAAGGGAATAGATTTGAAACCTTTACTTTCAGAAAAAACAGATAAAAACAAGACTTATGATTTGACCAATTAACTTGCTCATATATTGTGTACCTTTGGGGAAAAAAAAAATCTCTCCACCAGAACTGGCATCAGAACAAGAGTGCTACTTTAGTATCTGAGAGTTAAAAAGAGCATGCCTTCACAAGCATTGGAAACCCAAAACATAGACTTATACCAAAGTGCAACTATATGCAGTTACATGGACTGATAAAAGAGAATTTTACTTTAATAAGCTGACACATTTTAAATACTTTTTAAAAACAGGAAGACTGTTGCATTTAGAGATGACCTTCCACCAGAATGAACTGAGTAAACTACCTTTCAAATTATTTAAAAAGGTAAATCCTACCAAAATGTGGAGCATCTACTTCACTCCCCATTTGAAGAGGATTGTCTTAATTCAGGAAATCAACCCCAGAAGAGAAAAAAAAAAAACACATTTCAGAAAACTTCTAGATAAAAACCTGTACACTAAACTTTCCACCAGCTGTTAAATGAATTCTAGAAGCTATACTCTCAGCATATGATGAATTTAAACAGGAAGCATCTACACCCAAGACATTGTTCCCCTCCCCACAGACACACCCCTTCTGATTGAGGGAAGCAGTTAGTATGTGTTCAGGAAGAAAAGCACCTGGCCCAAATTGCACCTTGACAGGAAAAGCTTCAGATGGCAGGGAATCCGTATGTTCAACCTCCTCTCCCCCCACTTTTCTGATATGCCTGCTGACAGGCACAGCAACTGAGCTAAATAACCAGTCAGAAGGCACTGACAAAGTTAACCTCATATAAAGGTCTGATGATGGTGATATTTATATAGACAACTGTTCAGCACCTCTCTTTTTCAAAATCTCAACAGATGACATTTGCTCTCTCACCAGATGCGATCTCTAACCACTAACTCTCCTCTTCCCCTGGAGGCTCTACCATCACCCCTAGCTGTAAGATAGTATTCCACAACACAAAAGCAGTCGAAAGTCTGAATGGACAGACTGATAAACAACCCAAGATGTCCAATTCAACATACCAGCTGTTACACAATTCCTAAATAGATATAGGGAGCTGAAAAACAAGCTTTAGCCCTTAATATTCCTTCTCCCCTCGCCCCCTCCCCCAAATCACTTCTCTGACATACACATTGTGCAAGCAGCTCACAGTGAGAGACAGATTAAAATACACACTCCTGCACTAAAAGGCATGTAGCTGAGATAACAAACTAAAGCGTAACATTCTTATAATCTCAGTGAGTTGGGACGCTTGACCGCACTCATCCTACTCGATGCCCAATTACCAACTTCAGGATGACAAATAATTTTAAAGGTAATCTCACAGCCCTTCCCCTTTTATAGCTCAGAGCCACTAAACATCCTCACTCACACTTTTGCCTTCACCACCTCCGTCGGGCACGGGCTCTTCTCTGCCTAAAGAAGGCATTATTTCTTCTGCTGCTGCTCTGTCCTTCCCAATGTTTCCTCCTTCATTCCCCAGCTTCAACCTCTTCCCCTCAGGTTGAGAATCATCCACCTCCTCCCTTCTCATCTTGCCATCTCTGCCTCGCTGCTTCACCACGTCTTCTGGGCTGCCACAGGAATGTGACATTTTTAAAGTCTTATGGACTTTTTTTAAAGACTGATGAAGCTGCCTTTTTGAAGGGGATTTGGCTTCTGAGGGCTCCGATGTGCTCTCGCTCCTCTTAAAAATTTAAGTGGTGTTTCGAAGCCGCTGCAGGAATTGCACATAGCACTTCTGTTTCTCTGCCGCCCTCTCCTGATTCCGGGCCAGCACTGCGCCGAGGACAGGCTCCAGAGCACACTGCTCGCAAGCTTCTTGCTATATTCCTGCACCTAATAAAAAGTAATAACCTTTCCTATATTGATTGTATGCACAATTCTGCTGCTGACGTTGCCAAAACCCTTGTACTTCTGTTCTACCTGATCCAGAGTAATTGCCTGTCCTTAAAGTACAAAATATTTGCTGCACCTTCCTTAAATCCAAATTTACCTCTGTCCTCAAGGGATGTAGTGTTTTCTGGTTGTATACTGTTATTGATACCAAGAATGATTACCCGTGAAAAGGTAAAGATTGCTTTAAGTCCAAACAGCTTCTTTCAAGATTATTTCATTATAACTTTTCATTTTTTAAAGAGTGTCCTTACTTTGTAAATTACCTTTGTATCTTCTAAATTCCTATTCCACATTGTCACATCAATTTTGCACAATGTGTTCTGGTCCTACAGCTGTAGGAATGAGGTTAAAATGAGATTAGGACAACCCAACATGACAGTTTGGAAATCCTTTTTGCTCTCTCAGCCAGTTTATGAAAAACACTGACACCTGTAATCAAAGGATTGGTGTAATAGCTGGACTTTTTTTTTTTTAAAGTAACAGTAACCTAGTGTTTTCATATATAGGCTACAATATGCTGCTTCACCTGACTCTTCCAGTACAGAAGGCAATATGAAGTAGAGGGTTTTTTAAAAAAAGGTAATCTGAGTTCTGTTTTCTCCTGCTTAACTGCTTGGAGATTTAAGTGAGGTTCCTTATATCTTGCAAGTGAGTGAAGTAAACCCCCAAGAAGCCCTCTGAAAATATCTAGAGATGTTGCAGTCAGGGGCTTAGGGACTAAGCTTCAGAAGTAGTGACCAAACAGGCAGTTGTGGATGAATGCATCTTATCAAACTGTCCAGTATTTCCAATGTTAAACAAGGTATGTCTTCCAAGAATCTGACTTAATCTGTGTCCCAACATTGATTTCACTGACATTATGGAGTAGGCTTTAATTTGAGCAAGTAACATTAAGTTAATTATTCAAGAATGAACACAGAGGGGAGGTGAATGAACACTGAGGGGAGGTATCAGTCATTCCAGATACCCCAGCCAGACCTGCAGAAGTGTAAGGGAACTGTTCTGATAGTTAGACCTGAGATATGCAAGTCCGCACACCCAGAACTAGAGCCATTAAACACCTACTAATAAAACTTCTTGTCATAAAGGTGTAGGCATTTGCCTCAGTCTAACTTGCAGCTGTAAATACTTTCAGAGCTGGGTGAACACAAGCCAAGTGGGCTCAGCAGAGGGAAAATAAAACTGCTAGGCTTTTTAAATGGTGCTAAACACATGTCTTGTAACCTGCAGTGGTCTAGTTCCACTAGAAAGCTTGGCTTTCCCTTTTGAATCATGTCCACTACATGATTCACTACATGTCACTACATGAATCATGTCCACTTGTGATTGACCATCTACAGAAGTAACCTGCTTGGCTGATAATACTTATCCTCTTCAATAAAAAAGAGATTGTCAGCAAGAGCATAGCCAGGCAGCTACTGCAGGAAGAGTTTCAGTCTAGGTGAGCACAGGAGCACAGATTAATACAGCTCATGCCCCTCTTCTCAGATCCATGAGTTCCTACACACATATATAGCTCAGGAGAAAAGGAAAGCTTTTTCTTTTTTTTTAACACTACTCAGTATCCTCATCAACAGCAGCAGCAGTAGTGAGCAACAAGTGGGTTTTTGTACAAAGGTTACATCCCCTATGCAGAACTGTTGACACAAAAATCCTTCACCCTCTTTCCCTGCTTATTAACAACGTGACCCAACACTTTCCCAAGCCCTTCTCTCTAACCTTTCCCACCTTTCCCTCTGGCTTGAAGCTCTTAAAAGAGTTCTGCAACTGTTCAGATCATCTCCCCCTTACTGGAAGGTACAGCTCTACACCACAAGAGCAGTCAGACTGCAAAAGCCTGAAGCTTTCTTCTTTCTAGTGCTCATTCACCACTCATACCTGCTTTTTCCATCACACCTGTCCCACCACGTCCTTTAATCCTGTTTTCTATTTTTGCTTATTCTTTCTATACACTACTCTCCAACCCTACCTAAAATACTAGAAGACAGAAATAATCCTGAAACTAAAATGTTGGTTTAACTATCATACTGTTCAGGTAGATAGCATATGTGTACAATAAACTGCATCAATTTTGGTTGAAACAGTTCTCCATCCAAAAGATTTTATTTTATAGAATCCAAGAACTGCCAGTTCTTCCAGTATTTTATTTGTGTTTGAAGTGGAACCAGGCAGCCACACAAGCTGCCTCAATGACCAGGCAGCCGCATTCCTGCCAGTGTGCTTGCCAGGCAACTGCCTGGCTCCTTGCACACTCATGTCTCCAGGCTGTCTTGATCATAGATAGAGTCTGCTTCTTCCAAATTGAAAAATAAAATATCCAGATCCTTGTTTTTGAAGCATAGCTTCTGTTTTTGAAGAAATGAAAATTTACAGAGACAGATACTGTATTTTTGTTTCTAATTAAAAACAAACATTTTCGAAACATCAACATTTTCATGCAAAGAAAATGAGAAATGGCATGACAACAAATAAATTCTCTGTTGGTATTCAGAGAGAGGTGGTCAGGCCTTTGCTTCCTGTTACTTAGCATGCAAATACTGCACAGCAAGAATAGTTAGTCTTGACGTTTTATGTTTCTACAGCATGTTGCACTAAAAGGATCCCTGATACCAGGCAGTTCTCCAATACATTAGCCTACACCGTAAGTTGAAGTTGGAGCACCAGGCTTTATGCATGGGGCTCACTTCAGGAACAGGGTCCAAATCTTTCAGATCATTATACATTTCAGAAGAGGATAAAGTGATCAACCTGGGAGAAGAGTCAGTGCTACAGAGGTATCCAGCTGCCTTCATTATTCTGTATTGCTACATGCCTTGCTTAATGTCAGCCTGATTTACTGTTTCACCTTCTGACTTGACTACATAGTTATCTTAACAACTAGCATCTTGGGCATATTCACTCCCTTCCCTTCTTTTGACAGAAGTCACTTTACCTAACAAACATTTTTAGACTTCGAGTCCCATGTTGGTTCCTCACAGAACCCTTCACAAAATTGATCATGAGCCAAATAAAGCAATTAGCACAACTCACTAAAATCTAAGAGGTCATTAACCAGGAAGGTAGGCCAAACTGAGTAACAGAGCACTTTGAGCCCTTGGGAATTCTCACACAACCTGCTTTCAAGACATTCCTGCTTGGAATCATAGCTCAAATATGCAATTATATCAACAACAAAACAGAACAGCCAGACTTCCACAGCTATCATATGCAATACCATTCTCAGCAGTCAGTCCAACTCTAGTCAGCATCTCTTCTTGGACTGCAAGGTATGCTAAGTATAATACAGTAATCAGGTTGAGCATCCTAGGGCACCGTGTTGAGACACCAACCTGAGTGAGAGATACAAACACATCCTGGGATAGGGGTTACCAAAAAACCACCACAAAATTCCCTCTGATCTTTGTCTTTCCCTTGTTTACTTTCTCACAGGGGTGCCCTCTCTAGCAGCGAAGAAAATGTAACACCAGTGCTTACCTGGAACCAAATAGGGAGCAGTAGCTGGGAGGAACACGGGGGATTGCAGCCACAACTCTGTTTATGTATGCTCTAGGTACCTGTGCACATGTTTGAGTGGCCTATGATCTAGGCAAAAGAACTTGCACTTCTCCATTTCCACCTGTTGTGCAACAGCAAAACACACTGAGCCAAGAGGCAGCTGGAGTCGTGATGAAAACTGCTGTCTCCTCCTGGCCTCCACCAAGCACCGCCCAAGAGCCATGGGATTTGGATGCAAGGAACCAGGGAGTAGGCAGGGTTTTGGGCAGAGGTGGAAAGGGGAAAAAAGCCCTGCAGACTGAGTCTCATAACACTCAGATGTACAGGAGGTTTATTTTATTGTATCCATTTTACAAATAAGCAACTGAAATATAGAGGACAGTTGTTTCAATTCAGGGGGTGAACTTCATCTTCTGGAGAATGCCAGAATAGTGCCTATGCATTATTTGAATCCTTAACCTCTCAGAGTTTAAACTTGGCAACAGTCCCTTTGTTAGACTCTTCTAGGAAAACAACACTCATAGAAAAATTCTAATTTCAAGGACAGATCATCCAAGAGATTATATTGTTGCCTAACTGGGCTCCCATGGAAAGCAGGCCGGTTCAAAGTGGATTTAGACCATTCCCAAGTGATTTTGCAATTCAGCTCAATGAGTTCACAACCACCATAACATAGAAGTTTGGTATATTCGTAGATTTTAGTGTCTTAATGAGTAAAATGATGGGAATTACCTCAGAATGACATTTATACCAGAGCACTATGATGTTTAATTTAATGGAATACTTGTTGCATTCCCTTAGCTCACCTTAGTTTGCAAGCCAGAGTAAGACCAAGCTTGTGATTTAAAGCCCTCTAATGTATTCCTTCTTCGCAGTGAAAACACAGGCTCCGTAAGTCTATTCATGTTGCAAGAGAACATAAAATGCCAGTCCTGCCAATGAAAGGCAATATAATCAGCAGTAAAAACTTAGATCTCTTTTCATACGTGCTCTGATAAAAAGAAAAGGAACAACAGACAACTTAACCACTTTTGTAAAACTGTTTTAATGGGAGGAGAACAGAATTTTAAGTTTATACTAATCAGGTAATTTGGCACATCTTATTGCTACAAGGAGCACAAGTTATCTTTTAGTAAGTCTGAAAATGAACCAGTAAGTACGGAAAATTAATTTTTCATTTATTTTGCTATTGCTTCCAAATTAAACTCTGCATCTCATCATTGTGATTACTTCTAAAAGCTTATGAATATTTCATTATTCTTTATTATTGTTTTATGTTCACTGACAAACATTGAGGCACATTGTTTATAGCTTCAGGTTTCTCTGTACTAGGAGCAGAGAGAGAAATAATCTTTTTACGTGGTAGATTCTGTATTGCCTGTATTTCAAAATATGATTTCAAGGAACATGTCATCATATAAACCAAAGTGATCTCTTTGTCTAGAACTGTTGAGACATTTGGGTTGCTATGGGTATGACCATAAACCTTCACAAAGTTCTTCGAAAGGTACTGGAACAGGCTGTAGGTATTTGCAAAGGCCTCTCTAGCTTTCATGAGCACTTTGGAACTAGATTTGTGACATCATACTGATGTTGAAGGGTTAAAATAAGGCAACCATGATGGTCAGTTTTAAAACCTTGACAACAAGAATGGGGAGTCACTAAGACAAAGATCTGTAACTACCTGCCTCAGAATAGCCCCTTGCAGATGACATGTAATAAATAAGATTTGGCAAAAGACAGAACTACAGAAATCCTCCTTCCTAAATAGACAAAATAATACAAAAAAACAGGATATGTTGGTGACTATTAAATCCTTCAGAACCAATCAGACATCAAAATATCCCCATGAAACTCTACCAGAAATGTGGCAGGACTTCAGCAAATGGTAAAGATCCATGGTTACCCACAGTCCATGGAAAGGCTTGCTTCTCCAATCTGGGATCAAATGGTATGGTTGGTTTCTACCATCTGCCCTGGAGGATCAGAAACAGACCAATGTTTACGCCCTCAAGTTTCTCTCCAAAGCTGCAAGTTGCATTCTGTACAGGATAACATACCAAGTTCCATTCCAGCTGCCACCATACCTGGCTGATGGGAGGACAATGTCCCACTTTCAGGATCATTATGCAAGACATGCACAACTATGGCTGAGATATACAAGTGCGTTTTAATCCACTTTCCAAATCTCCTTTCTTAAGTCAAACGGGATTATATACCAAGACACTTTCAAATCTACAATTCAACAAAATTAAACCAAAACAAAACCAAATGTATTATTAAATAAATTTATAAAGAGAATTCTTCACTTTGTTGACCCAGTACCTTTCCTGATATAAAACCATTGTATGGATGGGAGTTCTTTTGCCATTATCCTTACATTCTATGAACTCCAAATGTAAACAGCAGACATGAAATCCCTCACAAGAAAGTAGATTATTCCTGCATAATTTCCTGTAACACTTTGAAATCCTTAAAAATCTTGCCTACCACCAGTTAGCACTATGGACTTCTGATTAAACAATATTTAACATCTAAGTCCTGAGAGTCCCATTATTGATAATCTTGAGCCTTAATAATGTTGAATCAGAGTAGAGAAAGCAAGCATTTAACTGGATGAGCTGCTTTGTTTTAATGTCACTAATATGCCTCTAAGACAAAATATGGTAGTAAATGCAACAATGGGATTAATTTTTAATCAAAGCAATTGCTATTTTCTCTGTGGCCTACATTAAGCATAGGAGATGTATTGTATGACCGATCTCCATCCTTCACATTAGTCTCAGCACACCCAATCCTATTTACCCTTTGAATAAGCTTGTCAAATATGCATTCAAGTGGGCAGTTATTGGTAGGAACTATACATGTCATCTACTGCCATGACTAAATTTTTCAGATCAAATTTCAGTCTTCCATTTAATGAATAATGAAACCCAAAATGTTTTGAGGAATTTTAACATCCAGTTCTCAAGCTGCTGCAATAAATAGTCACTCTTTTTGGAGAGTAGAGTAATAGCATTGTCACTCTTTTTGGAGAGTAGAGTAATAGCAAGTGGTTCACATTAAAACACAGGCAGAAAACAGTGTTTCAATTTTTACAAGAAGCCATCTCAAATCATCTAGTTGCACCAGGAGAGCTACTCTGGATTCATACCTGCTGAGTACAAAGTAGATGATGCCATTATCAGCATTAACCTCCTTATCATCACTTTCCACCTCTGTAACCCTTAAAAACCAGAGTAAGTTTATAAAAAGAACCTATTACTATAGGCTTTATAAACACAGCCTATCAAGTTTAAAATCATACAGAAAGCATCAAAATCCCAGGTCTTTCCTATCTTTTCTTTAAGGAGAATCTTAAATGTCCAGAGAGTAACAAAACACTACTGAAAGACTGCAAGCACTATGGGGGATGGGGGAATATTTTTCTGAAAAAGATCTTTCCTCCTGAACAAATTGTTGTATAGAAGAAAGGTTGACAAAAATGGTTATATTTAATTATTGTTTCAAAAGCTCAGGATCATAAAAGTTAGGTGAGAAAATAATATACACTGGTAAACAAAATACTATAGCTGACAGGACACAAAACCTGCACGCCAAGTGGCATGCCAGACTTACATCAGAAGGTCAGAATCCATTTTGGCACAACTATACCCTGTAAATCCACTGCATGGATTTACAGTCCCCTAAGCAACAGACTGACAGGGAGGATTACACAGCATTGTACAAATGTTGGTGCAGCATGCATGAACAACATAATTTTCTCCCCCTCAGCAAAGGCCTACCCAAGCCACAGGATGGGGCTACAGACATAAAGCCTGAAAACATTGCCGCTAACTAATTTGAATCCATACACAAATAGAAGACTCCTAAGCAGATAATAAAGAGCTTATGTTCTCTCTCATGCTGTTCTAGGACCTCTGGAGGAAAGCTTTTTTTAGTCATTTGCACCAGCCTAAGTGCTTTGATGTCAGCTTACTGAAAGGACCCCAGCTGTAATGGAATCCTGCTTACGTGGTTACATTTTACACACCTAAGCACAAAGTTAATTTTCGGTTACGTGCCCTTAAACTCCATGAAAGAAGTATTTTGACATATTTAGACTACTTCTTTGAAAACAAAGATAGAACAAATACGCAGTAAGAATATGAGAAGCACCTCAGCACTCTCTTTTATTAGCAATTTGTGTTGGCTAGTCCTGTACTTTTGTTGTGCAATTAAGACTGGGCAAGGGCAAAAAATACGTCATTCACAATTTGATAAAGACTTCCTAATTTGAAAGGAGTTTGGACTTGGGTATTTTAGAATGATAGCAGTTTAATCGAGTTTCAAAGTAACCTTCATATTGCAGCTATAACAACATGTGTGCTAAGGATGGGTTTCATAATTTTTGCACAGATCAGCCAAATGTATTCAAAACATTTTCACCCTGTTTTAGCCCTTGAAGGGAGCATAAGTCATGCACTAGGCATTCTGAAGGGCGCTCAGGTTTAAGGTCAACTGCCAACCTTTGTCAAGACTGTAAGTTAAACACAACCAGATGAAGAACTTAGTATGTTGATGACATAACAACTGCTCAAGCTGATTAGTGTAAAATACTATTTTCGTTGTTGCACACGACTAGTTCATGGCATTAAGATACATAATATGTACTGCATGTTATCTCATTATATATGAAAGCAATAAGAAGTTGAAGTAATTTACAACCCTCGATAGACTCAGAGAGTTAGAAGTGCATTTATTTATATTTTGCAAGACATGAAGCTCTCTTAAAAGGGTTAATTTTTAGTTTAACATTTTGAAATTGACTATTTGGAGTAGGAGCTTCTGATAGAGAAAGTGTTTTCAGCAGATCTCAGGCTGGCTCACAAACTTTAAGACCCATACAGCTTACGCTTTGAATTCCAATGAAAAGCTTGAAGCTGGTTCATGCTTTTCTTCAACAAGTTGTTGCTTCTGGGAAAACCAAGATACCGCAAAAAACACCCAAACCCAATTCAGGGAAACCAGAACTGTTTTTCTAAATGTAACAGAAAGTTCAGGCACTGACTGTCATGCTACAAAGCTGCTTGGCACAACACCTATACAGCAGATTTCATGCTGACCTCAGTGCCAGCTGACGAACTGAACACTCTTTGCAATGCAAGTCCTTGATAATAGCAGCCTCACAAAGACACACATCCCTAGATAGATCATCCAGAATATCTTTTGGCGTACAGAAACCAGGCAAAAGGTATCTCCGCCAAAGAATGCTAAGTAATAGGAGATGTCAGTCAGAAAGCGTTTCACTTTCAAATACCTTCTCTTAAAAATGAAATATTATGCTAGATGTTCTCTAAACATTATAGGGAACTAGCAAGTTTTTGTGATTGGAAAATTTCTGGAATCTCTATATGATCTTGACAAACTATTAAGAGTGTCCCAGAATCCCCTGTAGGCTGCCCAGCAGGTGGGAGGAGGCCAGCTGAGGCTGCTCTGTGCAATTAAGGTCCATTAGTGCACTCAGGGCCCTGATGATTCCATGCTGGAGGCAAAACAGATTGATAGATAAGGGTGGGAGAAGGAAAGACAAGGATGTATTTACATCTGTTTTATAGACTTTTTTTTAATACTATAACCAGTACAGGAAGTGGTCAGGTTCTTCCTTCAGCACCCTCGGTCATAAAATAAATGAATGCCTTCCACTCAAGCTCCTAGTACATGGTGTAGTTAATATTACATATCTGCTTCTCTTATCACATGACTAAGTCTCAGGCAAGAAGACAACTAGATTTTTCTTTCTTCACCCTTTTCTCCTCCCTTGCTGTGTTTTAATACAGGTGCCATTTCCACTGAAGTAACACTTCTCTCCACCACAAAACAGCTTGACTCACTTGTTTCAAATTGGCTTCCTACTAACTGTCCCCCACAACCAGGCAAGTACAAACTAGGAAAGAGGAAAGAAGATACTGAAAGCTAGTTTTATCTGCTCTTTCCTTCCACCTGAGCATCCTTTTAAAGCTTTGAATAAGCAGTGTAAGTAGGAACATGCAGAAATATGGACCAGCAGAGACCAGCTTAATGAAACTCTTCTTTCTAGAAGTTAAAAACGTAGTTCGGTCTGATGCTTTTTTGAAAAAAAAAAAACAAAACAAGCCACATAGGAAAATTATTTAGAGCACCTATTACCTCTGTAAGGATACAGAAATCTCCTGCCTTCTCCAGGTTTAAAGGTCAGGTTTTCCTTCATAGTACCAGCAAGAAAACTATTTTCCACAAACTCTTTTTTTCCTTAAAGATTTCTGGTTCGTAGTGTTTTCTATCCCAGCATCTGTGTCTGAGGTCTGATAACGTACTGGCAGTTCCAAAGCCTTAATTTCATTCATCATTAGATTTCACGCTAGTAACAGACTTCAGAGTTTTGGCAGCAACAGCTGTCATGCATTGAAATAAACTTATTTGTATTACCAAGGCATGTGTCTGAAGGAGCTCAGACTTATAACACTGCCCTTTGCTCTCATGTCCTTGGTCTGTGAACAAAAATTCACTTTGCAACTCTTACATATCTATCTCCCAAATTCACTGACACTTCTGTGAACAATGATAAAGCACAGGTCTTCAAGGAAGTAACTGATAAATCAAAGCAACCAGCTTGAAAAATGCAACAATTGGCTCTCACTAAACTCATTGGGGTTTTTTTTGTTCCTCTTTCCAGTACTATTCCAGTTTACAATAAGATCTTGATCAGTGCATTCAAGAGAAATGTTATCAGTGATTTCAGACATAGTCAGCTCAAAAGCTAACATTATCATCATAATACTGGAAACGCTACCTACTAAAGGAGCAGGAGAAGACAAAGACACAAATTGGTGGCTGGAAGAGAGATAAAGGAACTGCTGTTAACATTCAGACACCATTCAGGCATGGTGACTGTCGTCTGAATATTCTTCCAGTCCACCTAGAATCTTCATTTTACAACTTCTGCTGTCTTCAGTGCCTCCTCCTTACCCCTCTCCCTTCAGCATAGGCCTCATTCAAACCCTCCTTCAAAAAGCTTTGTTCCCCTCTCACACCTTGTAGCTCTTGCTTTGCTTGAATATCACATCCCTTTTCTTTATCTGCCTTGTATCTGTCTGAAGGAGTGGTGTCATGCTTTATAAAGCTTAATTCAACAGAACCCCGTTCATAACCAGGGCCAATAGATACTACCATTAAATCCACATATATAATAAATGGACTCTATCAGTCAAAAGCAACATTCTTTGTCTATACTGCAGGAGTAAAGACGAGGTCAGGTCAAAACCAAACATGTTAATGTCAGATAACCAGTTTAACCACATGAATAGTTGGTAGAATCTGAAAGAAAGGTCATCAGTTTAGGTCAACCTGGAAGAAACAGAAGTAGAAATAACTGAGCTACTGCATTCCTCTATAGAAGAGGATAACAACCTTCTCATCATAGCCAAAGGAAGAAAATAAAGTGTAACTCTGGGTGTCTGTTGCTATCTGAGCCACAAAAAAAGACCAAGATCCAAAACAGGAGGTGATCCTTCCTGCCTTTAATGCAGGTGAGTAATTATCACAGATACTCCACTGGAAATAAAGCATATGATCCCAACTGGTTTCCAGCAAGTTCACTTTCCTCCAAGCATCAGCCCTGAAAGGAAGAGATCCCATTCCCTTCAGTCATGAAGCAGAAAGAAGCTGTCTCCGCCTTTTGTGAGTGTCTCATGATTGATGGGGGTTCAGCTTTATGTGGGATTGAAAGGTATGCCCTGATCCATGAAAGCCTTTTAAGACACAGAGAAACCCATCCAGTGTCTAACAAACATAGCTAAGTTGTTTGCTCCCTCCTGTTCCTGTTACCAAATGGCAAAGGCAAGGCTGCTATCTAGTTTCATTTATACATGCATTACCTCAGGTGCCTAAGTGCTGTATAAGCCATTTATGTTAGAGAGCGCAGAAATTTCAAGAAAGTCCTACAGGCAGTCTCTAACTGAAGGGATAAAATACAGGCTTTGGAGCCACAATTAACATCTGACTATCTGCTATTATGTTAAGCAGGCTGTGGGTTAGTAGTTTTAAACCTGCCCGAGGGCAACAGAAAAGATTAATGCATATCTGCTCATATCAGCCTCAAAATGGGTCTAGTATTTCAGGTAAAGGTCTCCTAACCCCCTTAAGTGCCCATTGTTCATTCTTAGTATCACTTATTTCATTGATGTGTTATGCTCAGAATGTAGCTATGGTAAAATAAATATTTTTAAAGCCACGCTGAAGTGGAAGGTGGGAAGGTCAGGGGACAAAACCAAACCTGGAATGCAAAGACATTTCGCATCTTATGCTCCTTTCCTCTCTCTCATTCGAGTATTGATGCTGTGTAATCACTAGCCTTCATTTAGTTAATGCCCTAAACTTTCAGAATGTGTTTTTATAGGCAACAGAGTTATAATCTCTTATTTTTGCCTTTATGGAAATAAATCAGTCTAACATCCTCTACAAAACAGGACCAAGGGAAGGAGTGCCTTATTCATTCTCCTTAGAAAGTGAAAGGGAAAAAAACACCCTACTGTACCTCTGCAGAACTAGCAGCTACAGTAAAGGGAGCGTATTTAATTTACATTTAGACCCCAAGTAGAGCAAGCCCCATAGATACCCATCAATGGCAAGGAGTCAGATAAGCTACTGGACAGCATATGGGTCCTACAAGAAGTTAAAGAAATCTGCCATGGCAGGTAAGACACCAAGAAAATGTAAATATTGAAGGCTGACATTATGTCAGTCTTCACATAGTTCAGATTAAGTCACTGGGGCTATCCTGATTTTACCCTAGGGATACCTATAAACCTAGCTGTGAGAAAGCTGTCCCCTAGGGCAGAAGAGCAAGAATGAGCTACAATTCAAAGAAAGTGGTTCCATTGAATCAGGGAACTGCTAACTACTGTTATGACTGACAGAAACTCATAGGACATGTAATTTTTACCATTTATGTTGGTTCTTCAAACCGTGGGAAGCTGATGGTACAAGCTGCAGCTGCATGCTGTTGCTGTGAGGAGCCCGAGGTGTGTGAGGTAACCGAGGGTGGTGCAAGGAGGTTTTAGCATCTCTTGGCTGGCCTGACAGGAGGCACCGGCAGGCAGCAGGTCTCTCAAGAGCCAGGCGGTGCCGGTGGCCCCAAGCCAGCTCAACCCACCGCATATAAGAGGCCTCTGGGGAGTGGCAGCCATTTGAGGGGAGCACTGCGACAGTTAGCGTGGGAAGGGCACCAATGGCACCATAAAGCATTAGCTGGGCAAGATTAAGCAGGACTTCAGAGTCCTGGGAGCACAACTGAAGGGGAAAGTCGCCCGAGTTATCTTCTCCTCTATCTTGCCAGAGACAGGGGCGAAGGTTGAGGCATCATGCAGATCTCAAAGCCTGGCTTCGTGGCTTCATTGCTGGGGCTTTGGATTCTATGATGATAGGACCTTCTTTGATGTATATAGACAATTAGGGAAAGATGGGATCCACCTCTCTAGAAAAGGAAGGAGAATCTTTGCGGGCAGATTGGCTGACTTGTCAGATCATGCTTTAAACTAACAAAGTTGAGTGGTGGTAACCAAAGCCATGACACTTGTGTACTCACAAGCAACAGGGTAGAGGAGCACACCTACCAGAGTAGTGATGAATGCCCCCCAACCCTCCAAAAACATCTCCCCCAAATCCTGCCTGGCCCCAGGGAGCTGCAGCTGTGCTCTGAGCACCAACATCAGTGTCCAGGTTTCATAACACAGAAGGATGCTTTGCTGGCATCTGCCAGCCTGCTCTACAATAAGGGCAGATTTATTTATTTTATTTTAATTAGACCTGAATGATCTCTCTAAAATTGAGATATAGCCTCTGCATCTCTCAGTTTTAAAGCTCTCCCCTTTATTTATCAAGTGTTTAAACAGCTGTACCTTTGCGGTCCAAACCACAAAAGGAAGTAATTAAATGCCATAGAATTTGAAGTCCTGGAGAGAAGCCATTAAATTTAATAATAATGCTGGCTTCTACAGCAGCTAGAATAACACATGCACAGCATTAGCTATTATGTTTTGATTGATCATTTCTGTACCACCTAGGCAAACCATTAAGTTTAGATATCAAGTTGAAAGCTATTACTCAAAATCTTTTAATGAGGAATGAATGCTCCACATTGCACCTTTGACAATTAAAAAGTTTTTTTCATTAAAGTATTTAATACAACTATAATGTTTACGTGCTTAAAGAGACAGATCTCACCGTACTTGCTTTTACTGTATAGCACCTCCTCACATGATTTTCCTCAAAGATCATCTGTTCTGAGAGAGTATAGATGTATATAGCCACTATAACTTCACTCTACCTTCATTGCTGTTGAGGATATGGCCCAGCAGATCTGCCAAGACCAGATTAAAAGAATTTGACATCATATGCTGGTGATTCAATTCACAGAAACCCATCTCTTAATATTACAGTTGTGTACAAATAAAGGTTATCAAAATATACAATAATGCATTCACTCCTGGATAATTTGTATGAATTTCTGCTTGTATTTTATCTATGATTTTCTTACATTCTTACATAGTATTCTTTGCTTCTAACGTTTTCAATGCCTGTTTTCATGTATCAGCAGAAACACATGGACTCTTGAAACTCATCTGCAATTATTCTATACATTTGTATATAAAGAAACTGAGGCACAAGTTAAAGGACTGACCTGCTAAGGCCTCCAGACAAATACCAAAGCAAAAAACAGAATCTAAGTCTCAAAAAAAGTTTTCTACATAGGCAACAAAGTGCTGTGTGAGGTTATATTAAGCAAATACCAAATTTTATCTCCCTATCACATGTTTTGGTAGGTCTGCTACTTTTCCCCTATCTTTAAACATTATTTTATTATACACAAGCAAAAACATTATAGTCTTGAATGGTATCAGTTTAAGACATTTTGATTAAAAAAACACAGAAAAGGTTGTTGGAAGGGAGCCTTTGCAGTCACCTAATCCCATCTCTCACTTGAAGAAGAGCTATTTCCAAGCAGTATATCATATCACCTTGTCATGAAAAGAGATTTCTAAAGCCCAAAGTTTTGTAATACAACTGGGAGTACCTTCTCTTGTTGCAAATATGTCCCTAGCCATGAGGCACTCTGACCAGTAAGAGGTTTAAACCATTTCAAATATTAGCTGGGTAACAGCACAAACGATTGCCATTGTAGTTCACACTCCTAATTCTCAACCATTGCTCAAGCTGCTGCTACTTTTCAGTCCCAGCAATCTGATTCTATTTGGTTTTATGCATTATACAAATTCAATGATACTAATATGAGGAAAAGGCATTTTTTAAATCGTAGTTGAGGTCCTTCATTCCTGTTTCTCTCATAAAAGCAGATTCACAGCTGTGTGCTCTGCATAGACCAGCTCTGGAAACTGATCTGTTTCTGACAGATTGGGTGAGAAGAAACGACTCCTCAGCTTTCAAGAGATATTTGCCTAATTCTCATTCACGTAAAAAGTTGTCCCATACATGTTCTACGGCCATTTGTGACAACAGTATGTTGAGTTTTGGCTCTTTATTTAAAGGGTGAGCTCCCAATAGACCCTGAACAACTGTGACATTCCTAACCCCTCTACACACCACTTAAAAACTTGCCTTTTCCTCCCTTACGTAAGGGAGCACTTCTCCCTCGCACCTGCTCTGCAGGATTAAGCTAGTAGAGACTTTTAATAGTCATAGCTTGATACCAGACACATCAGATGCTATTAGTCTCTACCAGTGCCACAGACCAAGTCAGGCTAGTTAGTCCTGATAGCTGTACTAGCCAGTGCAAAATGCATTTTGTGCTTCAAAATCCAAAGCAGAAAAGTTACTGCTTAACAATTAACTTCAGTTGTATATCATGGATTTGATTATTACTTTGAGGAGCAGCTGAGGCTCAGACAGTCAACTACACTGAATACTCACGTTTTTTGGTGGAAAAAAGAAAATGACTATCCAAAAGTCCAAATCCTTCCACTACAAAAAGAATTAGCATACTTTTATTTTAGCTAGTGGCATTAAATCATTGTCTTGCAGTCCTTTTCCTGGGGCTTATCTTTTCACAGTGCAAGATTAACAAAAAAGTAGTCAGTGGTACCACTCACAGAGCACCGTGCTAGCAGCTGAGATATTTACCATGGAAAAGCAAGCAAAAAATTGTGGAAGACCATCAGGTAGTTGCTGAACCTAGCCAACATTAGGGCTAAGGAAAAGCTTAGCGTAAGCACTTGAAAGCTAGCCTGTTGATTTAAAGCTTGTTTACCCAGCAGTAACAGTATCCATTTGTACTGAAGATGCACTTTGGTCAATAAGCACAAATACTTAAGCCACAAATTGGGCTAAAGGGATTTCTTCAGAAGAACAATTAAAGACTTAATGTGCAATACCTTGACTAAATAATCAGAGGGGAACAACAACCTTCTTGAAATACATGGAGGATGAATCAAGGAGGGAGATGACTCTTCAGGGACTAAGCTAATAGGATTAAAATTTAGAAGATCAGAAACTTTAATAGTGTAAACTACTAGGCCATGGAATAATCGGTACCACCAGAGCAAAGAGGCATTTTATTAATACTATATAGACAAAGTACTCACAGTGAGACTGGAGAAAAGCAATGAGACCTTAAAGGTTTTTTGTGGCATCATTTTTAAACAGACCTATGAAGTCTATTATTGTATTATTTTAAATATTTTAGAATAATTAATTTGAAATAATTGGTGAGACTTCCCAATTAAAGTAAGAGAAGACTTTTCTCCCAATCTTTCTACAGGAAACTACTTCTTCAGCGGACTCTTTTCCTCACTGTGGTTCATAGGCTGTAGGCAAAGAAACCTTTGAAGGAAGCTGTACTTTCCCCCACACAACAGCTAACCTTCAGGCTTCAGCTAGCACTGGCATTATCACCTTTCATTTCTCAGTGAAAAGTAGCATCTGCATATTTCCAGAACATATCATTATGTACAGTGATCATAATGCTAAACTGACTTTTTTAAGATCAAAATCTTTGTTGCCACATAAAACTTTGTAACTGAGAGACTCCAGTAAAATGTAGTTGCAGTTTGAATTCCTAGCTCCAGGGAAGATATTGATTGCTCCTAGCAGGAAGTTCCACTCCTGATATATAGATGCCTTCCATCAGATTTATATACCGTAAATTCAAACAAACTAAGTAGAGTTATCTATTCTCATCACACTTGATTAAACTCAGTACACAAATTCCCCAAATCAATAGTTAATTAAGAAGAGCTGGCAATTTCTACATACTAAATTAGCTCATATCTAGCATTCTACATTCCTTGTTCCAGGTATGTGTATACTGGAAGAAAGAAAAATAGTTCAATTGGAAGCGAGTAATCTATTACATTTTAGGAGGCTGCCTTTTGTTTCGGGGACAAAAAAAAAAACAACCAAAAAACCCCCAAACCAAAAAAAACCCACTAGAAAACCTACACAGAAAACCTTTTAATTAATGCTGAATTTTGAGAAATGGATCATTGCTGCGTATATCAAGACTGACCATAGGAAGGCATTGAAAACTTGTACAAGGCTTGGCAAGCCTATACAAAGTAGATGCATAACTGTAAAAAAACCCACCACACAACAAAACCAAACCAAAACAAAACAAAAAAAAAAGGAAAAAAACCTTTGCCAATGTGTAACCCTATATCCAGCTCAGTGCCATCCTATTCCTAGATTTCCTACAGAATGCTACCTGGGTATGGCAGGGACTTCATGAACCGAAGTAACACTTTGGTGTTGTACAGCCAGGACACACAACTGAGGTAAGAGAAGCTGCCTGAAAGCCCTTCTTCTTGTAGTAGGCTCTTAGTAGACTTGTGTCTACTAAGTCTACTAAGTACACTTAGTAGACTTGTAACTGGAGCCATTCATTTCTCATTTCTCTTCCTTCCTGTGCCCAGCTGAAAGTAAATATCATCACACATTCCTCACCTCTTCAGGAGTTTCACAGACCATCGCTGAACGTGGTAACTCATTTTGTTCTTAGGGCCCAGCAACCTAAAGGCACTGACTGGTCTCTATTTCACATGTCCTAAGTTGCTCTACTGTACGGGATTCCTGATTCCTTCACATGAAGCACACTGCAAAAATAAGGAGTTCTCAGAGTGACTCATGAGCTGCTCTTTAGGTCTTAAAGACACGGAAGTTTGAGACTTTTCTATTTTGCACTGCATTTGACATCCAAGTACTATGCAGCCAGTTGCGTGAACATGCCAGCAGCAGAATGACTCCATCCTATTAGGAAATTTTTGCAACTTTCTTGGTTGATATATCTTCAATTTTTTTAAGCTAAAGAAAGTAATTAGTATGTATACCAATCTGGAGCTAGCAGATGTGGGGATAGAACTTGTTATTTCTATTATGCTAATGTAAGTCAGTTCAAAATACACAATTAAATTGCCAGTTCAGTCCGCACATTAGGCGTGCATATGCCACCTACCCCATTAGGTCTCTCCCGCCCAACTAAGCCTCAGGAATGTTTGTAATTCAAATACAAACGTCCTCTGCTCCCTGCAGATATAATCCAATGTGAAGAAAGGCAACACCTGAGCAAGACAACACAGGAATAAAAGCAAAGGGTAGGACTGTTCACACGTTACCTCCAACAGTGTATTTCCTCATAAGAAAGTACCAAATCCATGGAACATATGTATTCTGAAAAAACTCAACGAAGCTTTCAGTGGAAGCCAGAAGAGCTGCTGATGGCACAGCTAGCTAGTACTTCTGGCCTGCCTCCTTGCAAGTCCAGCCTGCTCAGTTTACATGGAGTGAGCTGTTAGATTTCCAGATTGCCCAGACCATTCTTCACTGTAAACAAATGTTTAGAGTGTAACAAGTGTAAAGGCAAATCTGAAATATGTCCTATTTATAGCCCAGAAATGACCCACCTTCATAGAAGGTTTTGTAGCTCTCATCAAGATATTCCATTTCAAACTTAAGCCCTACTTGACATTTTAATTTTTTTTGGCGGGGGGAGAGGAGCAGGTTTCTTGTTTGTTTTTTCTTTTTAACTGTATGTAAGATAATGAATTACATGTAGCATATAGCCCTTTCAATCTGTTCTTGACTATTGACAGTATCTCGAGCCAAGTCTGGCTTCATTCCTCAACAAACCAGCAGTACTGTGACTAATTCCCAACAGATGTTTTTCCCCCCAGCTTAGCTATTCCTTCAGAGAAACGTTATCCTTTTTCAGAGGGCCTTTTCCAGTTCTTTTGTACGTACTTGCAAGACACGTCCTCCTGTGTAATATCCTCCCCACAGGATACAGACATTTTGCTGCTGTGGAAGTAACCTGGCTACTTCTGTGCCATGATCTCTTGCAGTCTTCAGACAAGAAAGGGAAGCAAAATCAGAGGTTGGAAAGCATTATTTTTATTCCTTGTGCTTATGCCAATAGTGCTACCAGTCGTTCCAGATGAAATCAGATGTTATAACATGGTGCTGTTTGCCCCATTGTCACCTCACTAACTTTTGTTCACCTGTCAATAATATATTTCTCTAATACATTCAGGAAACGCTTTTAAGGTAACAGAGAACGTATTTCACATCAAAGAACATGAAATAAACACAAAAAATTCCTTTGTTTGTTTGTTTCTTTGAATTGCTGTTATTTTGTAAGGACAAGGAGAAAGTGGCAGAATGATTTGTCTACCAAGACGTTTTAATAGTTTGAGTTTCTGCAGTGTCTCTGGAAGTATGAAACCCTTTTTCATGAACACACTTCACAGTGAATTCCAGCTGTGGGTTTTTTAGAAAAAAAAAAAAGTTGTGGCACCTGTATTTCTAGATACATAGGCAAAAGCATTTCAACTCTGAATTTAAAAGAAAAATATTTAATTGCTCTGAGGTAAATGTACTTCTAGAAATTAAAGCTGGATTACAGAATATAAAACAATGCATAAAACCAGCAGCTATTATACTGTGACATCCTTAAGCTATATATTTTCTCATCTCACTGAACCAACCTAATGAATTAATACTAAAAATAGTTCTTTCAATAGTTATTTCTAATTTCTTTTACCTTCAGTTGAAGGAAGACTTTAATTATTAAAGTTACACCAAATAAATTCACACACAATTTGGACAAGAGGGAAAAACTATCCTACAGGAGTATCACTAGTTTTTCCAGCGTTGTCAGATTAGGCCTTTGCAGACACAGGTGGCCAGCTCTCACCAACCCAGTGAAGGAATGCTGAATATATTCAGTTAATGGATGAATAGACCCAGAAACAGAGAGTTTCATGTTGTGCAAAGAATAGAATGTATCACATCACTGAAGAATACATGGGTCTGGGAAGGCGGAATAAGAGAACTGCAAAGGCTGGAGAATTGGAAGAGAAAGATACACTGGAAAAATCAGCTTAGAGAGAAGAGATTTAGTTTATTTTCTTCATAGCATGAACTTTATGGAAAGTATTTTCCACAGGACTGTTCCAGAGGAACTGTGGTACACAGGAAACGGCAAACTTCAGCTCCAGTCAGATCAGTACATGTGACATGGGTCAACTCTGTAGACCAGTTATGTTAATTTACCTACTTGTCACTCAGTAACTGCATTAAAAAATAGAATACATTGGATTCACTAAAAAAATAATTTGGAATTAGGATGAGATCCTGAAAAACACTGATCACAAAACAAACCCATGACTCACCTGAACTGTAGTTAAAAATGATGATAAGATTTTGTATTCTTCTCCCAGGAAAAACTGTGGTTTAATCCAGATTTCACCCATACTGATGATGCTGGCACAGGTGGGTTTATTGATCTCAATGGTTCCTGACTGGAGAAGGTGACAGCAGAGTCGCCCCTTCAAGTTTGGTCTCTTTAAAAGAAATTATAATTAGAAAGAATGCAATTTGTAATTTTCCACAGATAGTATAAGTTTAAAAAACAGTTTAGAACACAGTAATATTGACATTAACCATTGGTAATGCTGTTAGATGCATCTGTACCATGTTTTGCAGGGAGCGCACCAAAGGCCACCAGTAGCTAAAGGTTTGTTAAAATAAACTATGGATCTAGAAGCATGTGAGCTCTGTACCGTGAAGGATCTCTTTACTAACCTCTTTACTCTGCACTAAGGTTTGAAACAGAGTAAATGAGGTTTTGAAAATAATTTTCTCTGATGCCTATTTTCCCCTGTAAGGATGTATCCTTTACTTCAGTCTTTCCTTCTACTCCCATAGCTTTCAGGCTTTTTAAATTGAGCAAGCCCGTAAAAAGTTTCCCAGACAGGAGAAATCTTCCCATTGCTCTGAAGCATGCTCATGGACCTTTTTTGCAGTCAAAGGAGGTGGCCTGCCACTCTGGCATCTCCCCATGCAGGGTCCTGCAGCTCCATCCTTCCTCCCTCCCTCCTCCTCCTCGCCGAGGGCCCTGCACCTTTGAGTGCGCCTAACTTGATCCAGAGCACAGTCCTAGGACCTGGAGGCCAGGAAATCTTCTTCCCAACCGCGTGCTTTAGCCACATGGCTACAAAGCAAAATCGAACAGCTTATACTCTTCCTCCTTTGTATGACAACTATCCCGCGCACACCCTGTAGGGGTTGCAAGGGATTTGAAGGGATAGTCTACAATATCTCACTTTTCTCACTCCATAAAATATAGCCAATGTTCCTTGCACCTAACTTCAGCAGTCTTTTGATTGATTTTTATATAAAGCCATTTCTTGGGGCTAAACAAGGTGTTTTTACCTATTTTAGAGCTAGCAAACACTCTGACAAATAGCAGAATTGTCAAAATATTTAGATTTCAGGTGGATTGAAACTGTGACCAAGCTCGGTAAACAGCTCAAGAGGAAGGGAGAAAGCTGCTGAGATACTGAAATGTTTCGAGAATTAAAAAGAAAACAGCTTTCACACTAATTTTTTAATACTTGACCTAGAAAAATAACCACATTATACTCAAGTCCCTGTGACCATGGCTGATGACACAGCCATTTACGACAATCTCACCTATTTTCGTTCAAGACTCCTCGCTCATTCAATACCTAGAATAAAGAGTGCCCAGCTCACTTGCAGCTATTTTGTATTCTGTTTCTCTCCTGCTCTTCAGAGTTCGGCCGTGCATATTCTTGTTTTTCAAAGTCCTGCTCCAAAGACACCGAGGTATTCAGGCCCGTTTTTCTACCCCAGGCAACGCTGCAGCACCCAAGCGCAGGGGCAAACACGAGGCAGAACGCTGCCCGCTCTGCTGACACGCTTTCATTTTTCTTTTCACACAGAATTTTTCTTTTTTGTCACACAGAATTTTTCTCACAGAACGCTGTCCACCTCGCTGAAACACCGTTTTAAATTTTTCTTTTCACACGCAAGTTTTCTTTTTCACCAGAAGCCTTGATAGCCAACTGCAATTTAGATAGCAAAGTCCAAAAATTCAGGCACGTTTGTTTTTGAAAACATCCAGGATTCAACTGCTGTTCATAGGGCGAATAAAAACGGCATTTCCGTGCGTTCAAAACACAGTTCCTGTTCTGTATCGTACCAAGATTTCTCTAGCGTTTTCTTCCGCAGGCTTCCCTCTGGGGTATGACTACAGGTCGGGTAACTTTTCATCCCTCAGAAAGCTCCTAACTCCACTTCTTCCCCCCCTCGCCTCAAAACACCCGGGCGCGACGCCCAAGGATAGGTGCCGCCTCAGGCGAGCGCGCGGCGCCTCAGGCGAGCGCGCAGCGCTGGCCCTCCCCCGCCCCCCCGCTCCGCCCCGGGCCGTGCGCGTGCGGGCGCAGCCGGCAGACGGCAGGTGTCACGAGCGCTGTGGAGGCGGTGGCGGGGCGGTCGAGCGGGCGTTGGAAAGCGCGGGAAGGGCGCGGCTGCTGCTGCCGTGAGGGGTGCGAGGCTGGCGAGGGATCGGGGCTGCGTGAGGGGCTGTGGCGGGAGTGGGGCGGATCGAGCCGCGGGAAGCCGAAGCTGCCAGGGGCAGCTCCCGCCCGCTGACGGGACTGTGAGGTGCCCGGGGTACAGCAGCACTTGCAGTCGTGAAGTTGTTTCTCTTGTAGGTGGGGAAGGTTTGTAAGAAGCTTCCACTGAACAGAAAACTTCGTACAGCGAAGCAGGTAAGTACTGTTACATTGCCTAGTGGCAGTCCACGTGAGAGTCCTAAAACATTACGTCGGTCAGAGCCTTTAACAATACTTCGCTCACATAAATGGGACTAGAGGCACAGAGTGGCAAAAATTCACAGTAAGGACAGGAAGAGTTACTTCCCAGACCTGTCTCCTGAAGCTACCTTTAATATTTTATACTTGTTTAAATGTAAGAGTTCTTAGCCTGATTCCAAAGTCAAGATTTAATATCAGGTTGAGTCACTTTCATTTTTTTCACTGCTTCTTTCTTGCTTCTTCCTCCAGCACTGCCAGAGAGCCCTCATAGTCTTTTGGGGATTTCTTTGAAAGCACTAATTCTCTGAAGACTTGGTAAAGAATGGGAAGGTGGGGGGAGAAAAGAGAATTCTTTTGTTCATTATGTGCTGCTAAATTATAGTGCCTGTGGGACAGTTATGTGATGCAAATTAACACTGATGGGAATTACGGGGCTGTAGTTCTCCACAAGTTTGAGAGTTTAATACTTAACGTATATTTTAGCATAAGTTCTGGTGCTTATTTTTTATTATTCCATCTTTTCCCTTGACATCAAAGCTCACATAATGCAAATTTACTAAAATTTGTAGACAATGATATTTTGCCTCAGTTTTACGGACTGACTACCATAAAGTATATATACCCTGAGGTGGAAAAGCGAGTGTATAAATGTAAGAGAAACTTAGAAATTCTCTCAAGGTAAACCAAAGGGAAAAAGGAACACTCTTACCCAGTAGCATCAAAATAAAGCAACCCAATTAAATGCTTGGTCACTGCAAAGCAGTGGTCTTAAAAGTTTTTAACAATCAATTTGTAACCTCATCTAGCTCCAGTGAAACTAAAGTTCTCTCTTCTCAAAATATGCCCATGTGTCAGATCCTTTCTGACTGCTTGTAAACTCATTAAATGCAACACAAGAATCCTGCTATTCCATCCATCATTTCCCGGGTATATGCCCTTAGGGTTGGGACTGTTAAAGACGTCTCAAAGATGGAGTCAGGGAACAGCAAGGGAAGCCTGGCCTAGGGAACGAACATGGCGGGGGGGCGGGGTGTGTCAAGCACGATAACATAGGAAAGGCAGTGGCTGCAATGACACATTTCAGGAAATTAGATATCTCTGTGCTTAAGACACAAGGTTACCTAACATAATCCTAAGGAAGAGGCTCGTTATTCGTTCAAGACTGTGTCAGGGTAGCTGAAACAAGTAGCTCTAGAGATCTAAATGCAGCCATCTTAAATGGCTGCAAATCTCCAAATTCCAATCCCAGAGTTTGTTAGCCAGGAGATACTCGGACTGAAACATGGTGTGTCCAGGAGTAGTAAGGTACAGACTATTTGTTAGTATAAATTAAACAGTTTGACTGAAGGAGATGTTCATATAGCTCCTTTGCTCATCCTCATGCACTTTTTTGTCCAAAATGCATTAGTTCATGTACTGAAATGGTGTTTAAGAGAAAGATTAACATGGCTTAGTGGACTATGCCTGCTGTTAAAAAAGTACTATAAGAGTACTGTGTTTGTATGGATACTATGAATAATGGAAGAAACAAAAAATGTATTTTGACAAGAGGTCATGTGAACTGAAGCATTAGTAGCTATGGAATAGTAGCAAAACACAAATAGAACTTGGAAACTGTATGTCCTGATTTTAAAGACTTATACCAGCATTGGTAATCCGGGCTAAAGCTAGTCTAAGAAATGGGACTTCGCCATCTGCTACAAGTGAACTTGAACCTTGTTAGTTAGAACGAGCCTTTTCCATGGTGCATCACCAATTCTTGCTGACAAGTCACCTTTCGCTG
This sequence comes from Phaethon aethereus, assembly GCF_964289735.1. Classification (NCBI taxonomy): domain Eukaryota; kingdom Metazoa; phylum Chordata; class Aves; order Phaethontiformes; family Phaethontidae; genus Phaethon; species Phaethon aethereus. The sequence goes on from NC_138591.1 coordinate 15,909,135, forward strand.
CCATTTGCTTCAGTTTCAAATGGGAATCAAGCTTTCAGATCAACATGGCAAATGTAGTTCCTCTGTTCTGATATGAATCATTAGATAAGGAAAAGATATTTGCCTTTTCCCATGTTTTGGGATGATTTTACTTCAGAGAAGTAGAATTGTCATGCCCAGAGTGGATTTCATATGTGACTATGTGTATGCATCAAAGGAATTCCTCTCTTCAAGACGACTTTGTGTAACAGTCTAATTGAAGTATTCTAGGTGAATAAAAGGGAATTGCACACCATGATTTATGGAGAAGATGCAGGTTTGTTTAATTTAATTTTTTAAAGTCATTACATTTCTTGCTATCCACTGAGCAAACCTATTTGCCTAACTAGGTTTTAAATGCAAATCAGATAAAGAACTTTAAAGAATTTTACTAAGTGGATGATTTGTACAATAGAGCCTCTAGGTCTTTTGCAGAATTACTTTGAGGGAATGCTTCTTTAATTATGCTGAAGGCCGATTACCCCATTACAGCCACATTGTTTTGTGGATTGCATATAATTTTGCTGTTTCAAAGATTCCCTGACATAATTCTGAAGAAAATGCAAACAGCAAGCAGACACTTGAGACACATTAGGCAAGAGATGAAGATGCTTTAGTGAATTCAATTTAAGCTGCAACATTAAAGTGATTTTGTTGAATAAAACATAATGCAATAATGAGCCTGTGTATTTCAACTTTGCAGAGAAGATAATAGCTGGAGAGCTATCTTTCCTTTCCTCTTTTCTAGACTCTTCTTTTCTTAGACTCATTAGTCAGAAACAATGCTGCAAACAGAAACCTTTGCTAGTACATGCTTTATTTCAGTTTAAGTATATTCCCTACAGTTGTATTTAACAGTTAAATAAAGTGTTAAAGGAATTAATTTGTCAGCTTCACAGCAGCGCTAATGAGATTACACAGTACATATTTATTTTTTTTACCCATTTAGGCCTGATGTTAGGGATAATGTAATGTATAGATCACTTGGCAATGTTTGCCTTTTTAGAGAAGGAGTATTTACAAAATTATGCAATTAACGTAAAACAAAAATCTCGGTTATACTCTGTACAGTTTTTCCTCACTCTTACTGTCTGACAGCCTTCTCTTTGTAGAAAACTACACTGAATGCAAGAAGGCCATGAGCCTGTTATGTCCCAAGTAAGGATTACACGTGACACTAATGAGGCCTGAAGTTTGGAGCTCATGGTTTCTTTCTTCCTCTTGGAGGTGCTCAAATCTGAATTACTCTAGAAGTAGGTTTTTTGTGACTGCAAGAACGTTCATCTTTACCAAAAACAAAAGAAAGATAAAAAGTTAATATTAAAGAAAACAAAAATTAGCAGGGTTATTTATTCATTTTAGGTTCCACCAGACCTGTTCTAATTTCCGTATGGAATTAACCTATAACTTCAGTAAAGTACAGCACAGCTGTCAGGTCTTTCTTTTTAAGACCTACCAAAACATCTATAATCTGATGTTTGTAAATGGAGACGTGATTCCTAACACATGTATCTGCACTGTTTTTCAGTTATTTCTATCTTGGGCTTTTATAGACTTCATAGTTTTAGAAAGAACAACTATCTGCTTTTGGTGACACAAAACCCTTTGCCACAGAAAACTCCCCGGATTCTATGATTATAGTGTAGTGGCAGCATTTCAGCTTTAAGGAAACTCCATTTATTTCCATATATTCCATCATTTTATATGGAAAAGAAAGGTAATAAATCAAAATCTCAGACATTCATCACTTAGAGAAGTGCCTCACCATGTAAATTCAAATAGCTTTAATGGTTTGGCACCATTTTATTCAGTTTTCATTGAATGACAAATGGCTAAGAACAGCTAAGCATATACATCACTACATATATGAATCAAAGGAAAAACCAAGAATGAAATGTTTCATAACGACAAAGCAGCAACAGGAACTAAAAGAAAACATTATTTGTAGGAAAAAACCAAACAAACCACCATGAGGGAGACAACCTTTTTTGTTTGAATTTATATGTTCATAAATACTGTGCTTTTGGAAGATAATAAAAGTCCTTGGACCTGCAGGACAGTTTAGTTTGGAAGTTGTGGGGTACCCCAGAGGTCCCTGGCATACCTCTCCGTGGCAGAGCTGAACCCTTGGGGGAGGGTTGGTGAATTTGGTTACACAGGTGATACAGACAGTGTTTTTGCCATTGCTGCAGTATAGTAGCCAAACACATTCAAACCTATTCACATATTCTTGTAAAAGGCATGCAGGGACTCTATGGAAGCAGCAATTACAGAAGATCTTTAGAGCTGATCAAAGCTGTCCTTGCAATCTTGCTCCAGTTCTGTTCTCTTCGCAAGCCTGATTTCTTTGCTGTTTGGGTCTGCGGAATTTAATTTTATTAAAAAAAAAAAAAAAAGGAATCATTTAAATTCTGCATTACTGACACCAACTTTATAACTTAGGTGGGGCAACAGGAAAGAGGTTATGAATTCCAAGGGAATTCTTAGGTTGTGCTTATCAAAAGAATGGAGAAATTATTTGCACTTCTAAGTGAAGGTTACAGGAACAGCAAATGATAGCATATATGTTACTCCAGTAGAGGAATAAATTAATTACACTACATTCTCCTATTTCTATGCCTTATTGCTCAATCCTTAATGAGGCACAGATCGTACTAGATTGCAAATTAAATGGAAAGCATCCATTCCCATTTCTTCAGTCAGAAAAGAACTACATTTTCAAAAGGTAAAGAAGGAAGGAATAATATTCAAACAGGAATGTGCTTACCACAGGAAGGTTAACTCTAAACTATTGTCCATGTCATCAGATCTACTGTGCTCATTACCTCAGATGGTAGCAGAAAAACTTCAGAAATGGCATAATAAAGGGATGAGAACTGGGCATTAACCTCTTCTGAACAAGAAGTTGGAAATGCTGCTCTGTTTCCTGCCCTGTACCATTTTTCATTCCCTGACTCTTGCTTTCTCATTGACCTCTTCTGGGAATCCTTCTCATGTTGTTGACATCCAGAACAGTGAGTTTGTGCTTGTTACACGCACAATGGCTACAGTTCTGTTCAGAAATGGTACTGGGACATGAAGCTGGCTCAGCAGCTGCAGGACAGGACAGCTGTGCAAACCCTAATTGTGTGTGTCCCTTGTTAGTTGTGTCATTCCTGAACTTGTTTTATTGTGGTAGACCCAAGTCAAGTATTACTACTTGCACTTTGGTGACTGATGGTGTAGATCTAGTGAGGGGAATCAATTTTTTCCATCTTCTAGCTGCAACTGGCTAATCTGACTAAGCCCCTTACCTTGTACTCGCCCCAGCTTCATTTTATTTTTTTTTAGACCATTTCTCCAATATTCAGGATAGTTTGAAACTGCTTCCATAATCTGCGCTTTTACTGACCATTTCTTCTGATATGTAGGTTCCAACATGTAGACCAGGAATGAAAACACAGTATAGAATCAAGGCTCTTTGAGTGTCCATCCTTCTGATGAAAGAAATACAGGATGGAATCTGCACTAATAAAGTAGTATTGGCATACTGGAGTACTTTTTCACAACATCCACAAATCCACATTTCTCTGTCTTTCTCTTAATTCATTCACTCTACTGAAAATGCAGTAGTAATTGCATCAGCATGCGTCTTTCATTGAAGCTTTTGTGTGCTTTGCTGTTTCACCTGTGTTTCAAAGTCTCTATATTCATCAGTCACAAAACAATTAAACTGTTCATAAGATTTAAAAATCTAATATTAAAATACAAAAAGAACCCAAACAAGAAACCCTGTGTTCAAAAGCAATCACTCACATCTATGAAAGTAGAAAATGGACTGAAGTTTGTCAAATAATATTTAGCATGTTTTTTGTAGAAGGGGACCTTCAAACTAGAGGGATCCAGTGGTTGTTAGTATTCTACAGCTATGTGCAGTACTTGGCAAGATATAAAGAATTTTTAGAGACTGATTATGCATTCTTTTTTTATTGGTGCCATGTTTGTCATATTTGTTTGTCCCTGGCTGATGCCACAGTAGGTGATAGAAAAAGATGTATGAATAATTTATAACAAAACTCAGTAGTCATCAAAGAGCTTTGCTCTGATGATGTAGTATGCATGAAGGCCTTGGATAATAGATTACAGTGGAAGACATTGGAAGGATACATTTTGGTTTGGGTTTTTTAGTGCATTTCTAGAAGTCTAGGCACTTTAGACATCTTCAGCTGCAAAAAGAAATTTTCCAAGTAAAAGCATTTTGAAGGTCTGTAGTTTCTCCAAGTCCTTAAAGCAATTAACTTTATGATAAAGAAAGATCAATGAATTTATATATTTTCTTAGCAGATTCACTTAGATATCACTCAAGGCCTTTCATCAGAAAGCTGTAAATTCTGTTTTTAAGTCAGTTGAATCTGTAGATAGATGATTATTCATAATGAGCCGGATTACCTTTTTTAATCCATGTTATTAGCCAAAGAATAAAAGGTAAATAAAACGCTACAGTGGTTTCAGTTCTGCATCTTCACATTGGAGTTTCACAGAACCAAGTGCTGCTGTCACTCAGAACAGTAAAAATGAGAACGGATTTCACTTTTGGACAATTGAATGCAATAGAATTATTATTTGAGATGAGAATCCTGCTGCATATAAAATATCTTACACTGGGACAAAAGCTGAAGCTACCTAGAGGGAGGTTCGTAAGAGTCCCCTTTCTGGTTCTTTCTGTTTTGAACCATAGGAAAGAGGTGTGGCACGATCAAAGGCAGTAGTTCAGAACTGAGATATGTTAAGCATAAGATCACCAGAGAAATCATAAAACTCTAGAGTCTGTATCTAGTCTAAATTTATTGAGAGGATGTCAAAACATTTCTGTGCCAGCACTGTTCTCTGTACCTTCAGAGAAGAAAATGTGATCCTCTCATTAATAATTTAAAGTGGCAGAGGCTATTTTGAAGTAGATTAATGATCTGTGAAAACAGACACTTTGGCCCTTAGAAATTCAGGCTTTGCTCAAAGTTAAGTTAAGGTTGCCTTAACTTCTCTTCCATGCAAACGTTAAGAAAATTAGCAGGCTCCTTGAACAGAAGCATGAGACAGAACTATATTTTAAGTTTTATTAAGGTCAGTTCTGCTAACTTGAAGATAATAATTCAATGTATATTGCCTATGCTCATTCATTTCCTCAGGCTCATGTGTAGCAATAAGAAATCATGAAGTTTATGCTAATGGTATATTAGCTGTTTCGAAAGTATGTGCTTGTAGCATAGGGTTCTAACAGAAGGTAAGACACCTTGTCCCTATAGGCACCTTATCTCTCTTATCCTTCCTCCTCTTCTTCTCCACCCATTTGTTTCATGTGTGGTGTCTCACCTGAAGCCAGGACTGCAGACAAGTATCAGCAGGTGGTGGCGGTGAACCCGTGTCACTGGATCAGCAGCTCACCCACGGTGTACAGGCAAGAATAAGAGGTATCAAATAGGTGGGCTGAACTTCAGCTACTACCACATGGCAGATAGTTTTGTCCCAGCTATTATTTTCAGGCAGAAGTCAGAGAATCTTTATGATCTTCTCAAATTTCTCACATGGTGTATAGCAAAATGGCATTCTAGGAATTGTGGAGCATTGGTATTGAATCAATAAAGAACAGCCAAGAATCCAAGCCAATATTTTTTTGAGCAACAAGTATTAGAGACTAGGGGAACTAGGAGACTACTGCCTCAGTAACAGTAGTGACATGTTAGGGAACAGAAACTCTTCTAAGGGAAGCATTGGATAAGCTAGACAGCCTTGTGATGATCAGCAGAGGAGTATATGAACCTATGTAACAGACTAAAATAGGAAATGTAAATCTGAGCTAATTTGACAGAATTAATGTACTGTCTAGAATACAATTTTTGAGTATCAGATGGCTTATTCTCACTGGTCACCTGACATATTTCTTTTTTTCTCTTCATTTTTATTCCCGAAGTCATCTTCAGCAAAACCAGGGTTCTCTTCTTCAAAAATTCTTATATTCTCATCCTTAGTCCCAATGACAGGCTAAGTGACAAGTGTTTTCTGAGTTTACCTCCATATTCATCTACCGATATCTAACCATCAGGCCAAACACAGAATTTTGAAAACAATAATGTATGGTCTCTCTCATAAACCTACAAACATGAAGACATCCATATGCATGTTCCTGCCTCTGCCCAGAGTATTCGGTACAGATGATTTAACAAACTTCTACAGGCAGTTACTGGGACCGTACAGAGACGGCTTTGGAGTCTTTCTTTTTAAAGTACTCTATGATACAGCAATCTGTTCTCACCCATGGAGTCCCAGTATGTATCATAAATTGTACATAATCTTGAAATGTATACCATTTTTAGCTTCTGAAAATGAGAGAAGTAAAACTATCTTTATGAGCACATTCTGCACTTACATAAGGCATTCATGTGCTGTACTGCTGCATACAATGAGAGATTTGAGAATAAAACATTAGTATTAGAGATCTCACAATGATTTCTTCAGCCACAGGCTATAACCTCATAAGTGGAAGTTCTCCCTAGACTGACTTTACTGCAACTCCACTGAATTTGGCTTAGTTTGTAAAGAAACAGAAAATGTAAGGTCATGCTTTAGAAAATGACAGTAATTGGAGGAGATAACTGCAGAAAAACAAATATGCAGGTCCCATGTTAGTGTCCTGAGAAATAACCAGATTCAAAAAAAGTGAGGAGTAAGAAAAGCAACGTGATTCATAATAAGAATTGTCCCGTAGCTGATTTTTTTTCAGATGTATTTTCTGAATTCCAGGAGGCTTTCAGTACTGCAATTTGGCTCCTACACCTGCATAAATATTTCAAAGCATGCTTACTTCTTTCCTGTTACCTCAATTTTTCTTAAAATCCTTCTAGATTCCATTTCTTCTAACCTATGCTCTCTTTCCTTATTTCCTTACTTCTGGAAAATCTAAGATGGAATTCATGAAAAGCAACTGCTATATACACAGCAAAACTAGCAAAACTCTCAAAAATGTCTTACCTTATAGAAAGAAGGTAGCTTCTTTGTTAACTGTACCTCTGTTGTGTCTTTTACAAGACTGTCCTGTTCACCATGCTTGGACCAGCTTGAATTATTTAAACATTCATCCAACCCAGAGATACTTTTTTCACACAGGAAAATATTAATCCTCACTAGAATATACATTAGGCTTGTTCCCAAAATCAGGACTCACAGATTATCTTTTGGCATTGAATTCCTGGATGTATCTCTTAGAGATTTCAATATTCTACCATTTTTTCCTGATATAAAGGTGCCTGATTTTGCTTTTCTTACTTCTACTGAATTTGGGGAAAAAAAAACAAAAAACAAACTTAAGTTTGATCTGCTTATGATTCTAGAAAACATACCAAAAATCAAGAGTTTTTAAGAAAAAACTCCTCTTTTTTTGAGTCTTGTGGACAGGGTTAACAAAGTGCCTATTTTCTCTAAAATTAATAATCTTTCTTTGCTGGATTAGTTGGGCATAGGTCTCACCCAGAAGTAAAAGAAATACGTTCACAAGTGTGATTATACCTTCCAAAGGTTTTTGTCTTCGGAAGTCAAGTTATCTTTGACAAAATAAGGTACCTACAGCCATTTTGTGGAGCAACAGTGACATTTAGTGGCCACTAAAGCAATTCCTAAATCCTCTTGACCCTTTGTTGTCTTTTGACCCCGGGAACATGTCACCCTCTCTGTCAATCACAGTTAATTTGCCCTCCCTTCTATCCCCACCCTTTTGTGTATTGTAATGTAATATTTGTAAAGGGGTAGAAAGCTGTTTCCTGTAATAGATTACCCCAGGCATTTTAACAACATAAATTTTTCTTTTGAGGGTGTCGTGGTTTAGCCCCAGCCGACAACTAAGCACCACGCAGCCGCTCGCTCACTCCCCCTCCCACAGTAGGGTGGGGGAGAGAATTAGGAAAAAACCTTGTGGGTTGAGATAAACACGGTTTAATAGGACAGAAAGAAAGAAGGAAACAACAATGATAATACCAACAAAGGAATGTACAAGAACAAGTGATGCCCAATACAGCAATTGCTCACCACCCGGCGATCGACAGCCCGTCCCCGAGCAGCGATTTCCGCCCCCCGGCCAACTCCAGTTTATGTACTGGGCATGACGTCGGATGGTAGGGAATATCTCTTTGGACAGTCTGGGTCAGCTGTCCCGGCTGTGTCCCCTCCCAGCTCCCCGTGCATCCCCAACCTCCTTGCTAGCAGGCCAGCACGAGAAGCTGGACTGTCCTTGACTGCTCAGCAACAACCCAAAACATCAGCACATTATCAACAGTTTCTCATCCCAAATCCAAAACACAGTGTCACACTGGCTTCTGTGAAGAAAACCAGCTCTATCCTGGCTGAAACCAGGACAGAGGGTCTTCCTTGAAAGTCAGGTCTTCTGCATATCATGATAAAACACTTAATTAGATAAATTCCAACTTGTTTGAGCATCGGATCAGAGCGGTGCATTGTACAAATCAAATTGCAAGGATTAGATAGAATGATTATTTCCCTTAATTTTTCACTTGGTTATCTCAACAGTCTGGTATTAAACTCTGATTGTTCATTTGTGGTTTTGCTTTGAACCCTGAGCAAGAAATACTTGTTTGTTCAAAGTTCCTGTTTCCTACTTCACCTCATAGGAAGTCCCTTTTCCCAGATATCTGTACCCCTAGTGATATAATGTTAAGTTATGTCTGCAGAACTCTGCAAACTAAACTGGAAGAGGAGCAGAGCATGCTAAGCATGCTGTAACACCACAAGCAGCTCCCCCCTGACCTTAGGAGCCACAGGCTCAGGAGCATAAGGCATCACTCACTCATTCTGCAGCATAATCACAGAATCACAGAATCACTAGGTTGGAAAGGACCTTCAAGATCATCAAGTCCAACCATTAATCCAGCGCCACCATGTCCCCTAAACCATGTCCTGAAGCGCCACATCCACACATTTTTTGAACACTTCCAGAGATGGCGACTCCACCACCTCCCTGGGCAGCCTGTTCCAATGCTTAACCACCCTCTCGGTGAAGAAATTTTTCCTAATATCCAATCTAAACCTCCCCTGGCGCAACTTGAGGCCATTTCCTCTTGTCCTATCACTAGTTACTTGGGAGAAGAGACCAACACCCTCGTCGCCACAACCCCCATTCAGGTAGTTGTAGAGAGCGATAAGGTCTCCTCTCAGCCTCCTCTTCTTCAGACTAAACAACCCCAGTTCCCTCAGCCGCTCCTCATCAGGCTTGTGCTCCAGACCCCTCACCAGCTTCGTTGCCCTTCTCTGGACATACTCCAGCACCTCAACGTCCTTCTTGTAGTGAGGGGCCCAAAACTGAACACGGTATTCAAGGTGCGGCCTCACCAGTGCCGAGTACAGAGGCATGATCACTTCCCTACTCCTGCTGGCCACACTATTCCTGATACAGGCCAGGACGCTGTTGGCCTTCTTGGCCACCTGGGCACACTGCCGGCTCATGTTCAGCCAGCTGTCAACCAGCACCCCCAGGTCCCTTTCCGCCGGGCTGCTCTCCAGCCACTCCTCCCCAAGCCTGTAGCGTTGCATGGGGTTGTTGTGGCCAAAGTGCAGGACCCTGCACTTGGCCTTATTAAACCTCATACAGTTGGCCTCTGCCCATCGATCCAGCCTGTCCAAATCCCTCTGCAGAGCCCTCCTACCCTCCAGCAGATCAACACTCCCACCCAACTTTGTGTCATCTGCAAACTTACTGAGGGAGCACTTGATTCCCTCATCCAGATCATCAATAAAGATATTGAACAAGACCGGCCCCAGAACCGAGCCCTGTGGGGAACACCGCTTGTGACCAGCCGCCAGCCGGATTTAACGCCGTTCACCACAACTCTCTGGGCTCGGCCGTCCAGCCAGTTCCTCACCCAGCGAAGAGTAAACCTGTCTAAGCCATGAGCCGCCAGTTTCTCCAGGAGAATGCTGTGGGAGACGCTGTCAAAGGCTTTACTAAAGTCCAGGTAGACAACGTCCACAGCCTTTCCCTCATCCACTAGGCGGGTCACCTGGTCATAGAAGGAGATCAGGTTGGTCAAGCAGGACCTGCCTTTCATGAACCCATGCTGGCTGGGCCTGATCCCTTGGTTGTCCTGCAGGTGCCCTTTGAGCACTCTCAAGACCAACCGCTCCATAATCTTCCCCGGTACAGAGGTCAGGCTGACAGGCCTGTAGTTCCCAGGATCCTCCTTCCGGCCTTTCTTGTAGATGGGTGTCACATTGGCAAGCCTCCAGTCTTCTGGGACCTCCCCTGTTAACCAGGACTGCTGATAAATGATGGAGAGTGGCTTGGCAAGCTCCTCCGCCAGCTCTCTCAGTACTCTCGGCTGGATCCCATCAGGCCCCATAGACTTGTGGGTGTCCAGGTGGTTTAGCATGTCCTTGACTGCTTCCTCCTGGATTATGAGGAGTACATTGTGCTCTCCATCCCCGTCTTCCAGCTCAGGGGGCTGAATACCCTGCGGATACCTGGACTGGCTATTAAAGACTGAGGCAAAGAAGGCATTAAGTACCTCAGCCTTGTCCTCGTCCTTGGAGACAATGTTCCCCGCCATATCCAGTAGGGGATGGAGATTCTCCTTGCCTCTCTTTTTGTTGTTAATATATTTGTAAAAACATTTTTTATTATCCTTTACGACTGTGGCCAGACTGAGCTCTAGCTGGGCTTTTGCCTTTCTAATTTTGTCCCTGCTTGACCTAACGAGATCTTTGTACTCTTCGTGAGTTGCCTGCCCCTTCTTCCAGAGGTGATAAACTCTCCTCTTTTCCCTGAGTCCCAGCAAAATTTCCCTGTTCAGCCAGGCCGGTCGCCTTCCCCGCCAGCTCTTGTTACGGCACATGGGGAAAGCCTGCTCCTGCGCCTTTAAGATTTCCTTCTTGAAGGCTGTCCAGCCTTCCTGGACCCCTTTGTCCTTCAGGACTGTCTCCCAAGGGACTCTCTCAACCAGTGACCTGAACAGGCCAAAGTCTGCCCTCCGGAAGTCCATGATAGCAGTTTTGCTGACCCCTGTCCTTACTTTGCTCACAACTGAGAATTCTATCATGTCGTGGTCACTAAGCCCAAGACGGCCTCTGACCACCACATCTCTCACCAGTCCTTCTCTGTTTGTAAACAGCAGGTCCAGTAAGGCACCTCCCCTGGTGGGCTCACTCACGAGCTGTGTCAGGAAGTTATCCTCCACACACTCCAGGAACCTCCTAGACTGTTTCCTCTCTGCTGTGTTATACTTCCAGCAGATGTCCGGTAGGTTGAAGTCGCCCACAAGAACAAGGGCCAGCGAATGCGAGACCTCCGCCAGTCGCTTATGGAATGTCTCATCTGTGTCTTCATCCTGGTTGGGTGGTCTGTAACAGACTCCCAGCAGGATATCTGCCTCATTGGCCTTCCCCCTCATCCTTACCCACAAGCACTCTACTTGGTCTTCACAATCTTTGATTTCTATGCAATCAAAACACTCCCTAACATACAGAGCCACCCCACCGCCTCTCCTTCCCTGCCTATCCCTTCGGAAGAGCTTATAGGCATCCATTGCAGCACTCCAGTCATGAGAAGCATCCTACTATGTTTCTGTGATGGCAACTACGTCATAGCTGTCGCGCTGCACAATGGCTTCCAGCTCCTCCTGTTTGGTGCCCATGCTGCGTGCATTGGTGTAGATGCACCTGAGCTGGGCTATCGATTTCAACTCTGGCACGTTGAACCTACCCCTAGGTTCAACTCTAGTGAGCCTGGTTTTATCCCCTCCCCCCTCCAAATCTAGTTTAAAGCCCTCTCAATGAGGCCTGCCAGCTCATGAGCAAGAATCCTTTTGCCCCTTGGCGACAGTTGCACTCCATCATCTGCGAGCAGGCCCGGTGCCGTGTAAACCGCCCCGTGGTCAAAAAACCCAAAATTCTGACGACGGCACCAGCCCCTAAATAATCCAAGCCATGGTCAGTCTGTCAGCAGAGTGAATAGACAAGTCTAATAGCTAGTGCAATAGTTCAAAATTATTCTGTTTTAAAATAGATATAGGTTCCTTCTGATGTGGGTTTTAGGAAGACTTTTGCAGAGCACCAAGAGAAGAAATGGTCAACACTGAGCACGTGCAGCCTAATGCTTCAACACCGGAACACCAAAGTACATTTTTGAACCTACATACTATTCCTCACATTTCTTATGGAAGAAATTCATAAGAATTTTCTGTCCAAATTCAGCATCCACCTGAGGTTTCACTCCCTCATATATACTTGTGTGTACATTGCTGTGTATTGTTGGACGTCGACTAGATTTCAGTACATATATAGACGCAGCTTCAGTGAAGGGTTAATAGACCATTGCATGTGAAATTAAGCCTGTGAGTTCCTTTGGGATTGCAAGCATTAGATAAATATAAATGGCTGTTCTGTTTTGTTTCACTCTGATTTCAGGGATTCTATATATTTTAACAAAGGAGATCAGGTGTTTGATAATAATGATATGAACATAAAAATGACATTTAGAGCTTTTGGTCCTGTTTTGAAACAGAATTATTTAGCTTAGTCCATTGACGGGATCCACATTTCTACTGATGTGTAGCTCCTGAGAGTCCATCCTGTGTCACATACTGGGTCTCTAATACTCATAGAGAAAATGCTCATTGAAAGACCAAAGGAGAAAATCAGACATTCAGCTGATGTCATTTTGAGTACCACAGCAGCAGCTCTTGTACTCATCTTGTCTGCATCATACACTGCCATTCAAGGAAAGGAGTAAATGAATACCTACATAACTGGAAGCATTGAAAGAGTAGAGATGAGAGCCTTGGGAGAGAGCTGGATGGATGAAACAGATAGTTTTGCTATTTGACTAATTATGGGAAAAGAGGACATGACTGTCTCTTCCTGAGTCCACTCATTTCATTGAGCACTTAAGTCCTTCTTTTCCCACTTAAGCCGATATTTGCAATTAATGTCCCAGTTTGGAGAAAACTTCATGTTACCTTTATGTCCAAGCCCATAAACAGCTGTGTGAAAGTACAGCACTGCAGTTTTTCCAGCCATGTAGTAAAGTTATCCTTCAAGACTCCTGAATTTCAAGGCTATTTCAGGGATGTATTGTCTGTCCTGACCAAACTTCTTCCCCATAAAGAGCTTTGAAAATATTTTATAGATTTAACCACATCCAGGAGTTTCTTTCAGGTAGTGCTGTAATTTCTCTTTGAAGAACTTAAAATTGTGTTTTAATATTGTACTTCTCCCTCTAGTCATTTCTTTTCTTCTGTCAGCCTTATTCCCAACTTGTAAACAACAGCAGTAGTTGGTATGCCACTGAAGTGCATTTAGAGACACCTGATTCAGGCAGATGGTCGTAGCTTATTTGTGCTGATGCTGGGCTATGTTAGGCCACACTGAGCTTTGCATTGCCCAACCAGATAGTTGCAGGATCAGAATTCCTGTATTCACAACTAGCTCAGATAACTCTTAAGCTACTTTTCAACAGTGTGGCAGTCACATGTCTCCAGTAAGAAACTGATTTGGAACTATGAGGCAGCTGGAAAAAGAGCAGTTGCTAGAAATATTTCCAATCCTGAGAATGATAGCCATAAACGGCTTCCCAAAATATGGTTTTCCTCTCCCTCCTATCCCATGTAATGGTTTTGCAATGTTTGTAAATTCTTAAATACATGTTCAGCAATAGCAACAAAGTCCTGCAGAAGTCTACAGAAGACAGTCTGCAAACATGTTGGTCAGTTTTGCAAGACTTCAAGTCTTCTCCTAATCAGAGGGAATTTCTTCCTCAGTGATTGGATCCAGATAAATTACTTCTTTCTAAACTATTCACATTTATTTACGTTCTGCCACAGATTGGCAGCTTAAGCTATGTAAAGCTTAAGCTATTGTAAATATTAAGTTATTCAGATGTTTTAGCATCCACCAGGAAATCCAAACATTACAAAGGGGTTGTGATAGGTAGTTACATAAAACCCTGTCCACTTGCTTTTCAAATATGACTGAAAGCTGAAAGCTTTATTTTCAAATTGTCACCTGGGACTTCTCTTTTCTGTTCCTTCAATCCATTTTCCTTGCAAATAACCACAAATGAAAACCCAAATTGAATTAGGTATGGCTTCCACAGTATTGCTTATTTGCAGTAAGTGATAATAGCCGTAAATTAATTTCAAATAATTTTCTATAATTCACATGAGAAACAGTGTAACTATGTATTTTTGCCTAAATCTATGTTCCAGGACTAAGCTGGCAGTTCTTCATGCATTTTCTGAGTTATCCATCAAACCTCTTCTCTCTTTTCTACTGATAAATGGTGAGGAGGCTACTTAATAATCTGGTTGCCTACAATAACAATGATGCACTTTGCCAGGGCAGTGTGACCTGTTCTCTAAAGGAGAATGGATTCCTAGCCAGACCACTTTGCTTCCTTACATTGCAGCAACTTCAGTTTTCAGTTCTGTGTTGCAACAAACCCAGAAGACACTCTGGAAACACATGTTCACCTGTTTTTCCCTTAAACATATTTTATTTGGCAAGATCTTGCCAAATTCACATTTTGCAACTATGCCTTTTTAGTGTTTGCATCTTATCCGAAAAGCCAAACAATGAGAACAGGTCTCCGTCATCATTGCTTTAGATATAGAAAAGATTTGCCTGAGACTCCGAGTTAAACACAAATTATCCCTCTATATCTTTTGCTGGAACACTATTTTTGGCTAGCCCAGGGGCAATAGTCCCAAAAGTCTGTCTCCAGATGCAGGACCATTCATCACTGAAAACACTCTGTCAACTTCTTGTTTTGCCTGATGCACATCTTTAAAAGGATTTTCCTCAGAAAGAATTCATAAGATACCGACTGGGCCTTCATATATGTTTGTTATCACAAGGAAATGCAAGCACATGTTCTTAGCAGTTATCTCTTTGGCTATCAGTAATTCCCTCTAAAGTTCTAGCAGCACGCATTTCAAACCCATTTCTGAGTAAGTGCCTATTTCATATATATTATCTCTTTCTGCAACTAATTGCATAGCTCAACTTGGTAACGACTTCTTCCCCAGCACAGTTGTTTTTTTCTCAAGCTTTCTTAACCGGTTCTGTGATTTCCACTCGCCTAGCAGAAAGTCTGTTACACATAATAGCTAGCCTCACAGCTAAACTTGCTGTGATTTACAATCAAAGTATATAAACAAACCAATCAGATTTACATATTTTGCTTTGATATCCTTCTTAATTGGGTATTCCCTTAGGAAATAGTGACATATGTATCAGCAAACCTTATGTTTATAAACATCCTTCTAGGCTTTGAGCAATTTCTTTTTTTCCAAATAGTAGCGAATAACTGAACTGTTTTCCTTACCTTTTGCATTACTGCTGATTTTGTCTGTTTTACAAACTGAATGATCATTATTGCGAATATGTTCGGCAAATGTCATGACCTATTTTAGAATTCCCCTGCTAAATCACACGTATTAGAAATGGAACTATACTCACAGGCCCTTGGACGGTCAATTTTTCCTTTTCCCATTAGTGGCAGCTTTTTTACCCCATGAGCCGCTACAAAAATTTTTAAAACTCTGTGGCAAATTCCACAGTTTCTCAGTATCTCTGTCTGTCTTCTGCTGATCTTAACTTGCAAAGCCAAGTCTACCCAAGTATTAACAAATAGATGTATTGCAGATTTATTTTAGGAGTCCTCATTTGTATCAAACATACCAAAAGCTGTTTATATATTCTGCCAATTTCCTTTCTCTTCAGCTCTCCACTATGTCCTGGCAAGGTTAAGCTGGTGGCTGACTTGAAACAGCATATCAAGGGCTATACAGTCTCTCTTTTTCTGGGTGTATATTTGGAGTATCATCAAAATTATATTAGTCAAATTTGATGCAAAAGAATCCCACTTCTGTCCATCTTCTGAGCCAATGATTGTGAGCCAATGATTGTGATGCTGATGGTAAACTGTGCTAAACTGACCATCCAAATACTTTTGCAACATTTTGCATTGATTTGTATGAGCAAAAATAATCCAGAATACCTCCAAAGTAGGCAACTGTTGGAAATTTCTTGCAGTTTCTTACTGATCCCATTCCAGTTATGACTGACTTCTCCTGATCTGTGAATTTTTAATCTTTTTCTCAGTGTTTTTTCTTAGCTCCTTAAGTTGTTGTTTTATTGAAGTCCAGTGCTCTATTTTCTGATGAAAAATCAGGTTGCTTATCCAACGTCACAAATCTGCAAGCAAGAAAAGAACTGAATAGGGTCTCTACATCTAGGCTTACTGGTGTAACTACTGGCCTGAATTACTTGAAATACAAGGCAAGCATTACAAACCAGAGTTGATCAGACAGATGTTTATCTTTAGAAATACATGCTTAATAACATAAAAATATTTCACGGAATCATTAATGTAACCATAATTGTGAAGGAAAAGTTAGCAAAACATTTGTTTCATCAAGTTCAAAATCACTTGTAAAACTGATAAAATTCTGAAAGCAAACCAGTAAAATTGAAAGAGTACTTCTATCTCTTTCAAGCCAAATATTTCCATACAGCATTTCAAAATAAGGGAAGATCTCAGAAGGTATTTTGTCACTTCTATTCTGTTGTTGCTGTAACCTAAGTAATGACGTCTGTCCCAAGCCTCCTGTGTTGCACAACTTAGCCCTGTATACGCACTACCTTCAGCTTCAGCCTCAAGTTTTCTTTAGATGCCCCACAAATCCATTTCTGTGCTTATGTTGTGCCTTTGGTGGCTATAATCAAGGAAGGAAATACAGTATATTATTATAATTTTCATTTTAGAGACTTGATGATAACTCAGGGCAGTTGCAATCCTTATTATTATGGCAGACTCACTCTACCTCTTCTATTGCTCATAGCTGATTAACTTTGATATGGGACTGTATTGATTTTTCCCCACCTTTGAAAAGGAATCTGACTGGCTCACAGACAGCAAGAAATCTTTGGAAAGGAAAACTTATCGCTGTGTACCTGATCCCAATAAATTTCTTGCAAACTGTGTGCAAGCTCTTTTCTGTGCATCTGTTGCAGTAATAAAGTGAATGGTATGAGGCATAATTCATTACAGATCATGTGGGGTTTGAGATACTTCTCAACTCATGTCTGAATATTTAATCAGAGTGTATACATCCACATGTTTATGGCACCACAAGATGAAGAATCAGATATGCTTCCCAGGCGTAACTGAATGATAGCTCAAAACTCAGGATTGCCTTATTTATACCTTCTTGGTACAACAAGAGAACAGATTTTTTTCAACAGATGATTAAACTTTGCCTTTCTTTTGCAAATACTTATTTTGCTTCCCAGCAAAAGGATAGTGTCTTATTGCTAATACTGTTAAACACATCCATGTTCCTCTTGGACATTGCAGGCATTTCACAGCAATAATGAAGTCATCTTTTGGTTCTCAGTACAGACATTTGATTAAAATAGTAGGAGATTGGGATAATGAAGAGCAAGAAGATAGAAGTTTACCTGAAAGCTATGAAAAACTTTCAGAGAACCTCCTTCTACCATGGAGGAAAACATTCCCATGTTTGGGAAACATGCAGAAGCACATGCCTTTCGCTGTGTCCCAAAGATGTAGGGAAGGATGGAATGGATAAAGGGAGGGAGGAATGGAGGAAGAAGGGAACTGAAGGAATGATGGAAGGAAGGAGGACAGAACAAAGAAGGGAAGGAAGGAGGAAAGGAAAGGGAGGGCAGAGAAAGCGAAGGAAGGAAGAAATGAAGGAAAGAAGTAAAAGAAAGAGGGAAGGAAGGGAGAGGATGGAATGAATGAAATTTTAGGGTGTTAGCTGCTTGTACTGTTCCTGCATGTCTGAGAATATGGATACTCGTGATTGAATACTAATTTTACTCTTTCGTAAATAATTTTTTAAAAATCCTTTCTTTCCTCAGAAAATATGGACTAAATATGTTTTGACAGATCGCTTTAGTTCACCACTGAAAAGAGTAGGCATGTATTTGCTATTAAAATGTATCAGAAAGGGAACTTTTTTTTTAAGAGATAAAGGCACTTTCTAAGGTGACAAACCATAAGGAGGAGGAAGAGGTTTTAGAGGAAAGGTTTCTAATACTTGCTTTCATCAGAGCCAAAAGCATTTGGTAGGATTTGGCTGTTTTCCCTCATTGTCTGTACAGTCAGAATTTCATTTAATTTAAATGGCCTTTTGCAGAACATAAAAAGCTTCCACCTAAACTTTGTTTTTCCCTCAGCCTCTGAGGAAACCAGCCTCACAAGCACAACGGTAGCTGTTACTGCAGCCTTGGAGCCAGTGGGCGGTTTGGCTTTCTGAGAAGGTGCCTCAGAGCTGCATCCAGCTGAAGAGCCTGCCATTGCTCAAGAGGCCAGATGGAGAGCAATGGACCTTGGAAGATGGAAAAACCTTGGGATACATGTGCCTGCACTAAATCAGATCTGAAAACAGAATGGCCTCCTCAGTACACACCCAACACAGCTGCCATAAAAATAGTATTTGAAGATAAATTGGAGCACACAACTCCTTTCTGCTAGCCCTGCACACAGTCCTTTGCCAGTCCTTTTTGTAAGGTCTGTGGTTACAGGCATGCCTTAGCAATACTGGGAAACTTTCCTGGTGTTTGGAAGCATCAGGATTTACCTAGTTTGGGGGCTGAGCAGAAAAACGAGCAGTTACAGCTATATAAACTACACAGAAATATCCAATGAATCCTGTTTCCTCCTTATAAAGAAGAGCAAGAAGATAGAAGTTTACCTGAAAGCTATGAAAAACTTTCAGAGAACCTCCTTCTACCATGGAGGAAAACATTCCCATGTTTGGGAAACATGCAGAAGCACATGCCTTTCGCTGTGTCCCGAAGATGTAGGGAAGGATGGAATGGATAAAGGGAGGGAGGAATGGAGGAAGAAGGGAACTGAAGGAATGATGGAAGGAAGGAGGACAGAACAAAGAAGGGAAGGAAGGAGGAAAGGGATAATATATAAACTACATAGAAATATCCAATGCTATATAAACTACACAGAAATATCCAATGAATCCTGTTTCCTCCTTATAATGTTTTTGTTTCATACATATAATTGCTAAATAAGTGAAACAGGGTTACGCCATCCAGTTGAGCAATTGCACAGACCTGTAAAGAAATGCTGGCATCAGATTACCTGGGCACTCCCTGTAACTACACCCTTACAAACAATGTATGTATGTCTTTGGCATTGGCGCAGACAGGCTATGTTTGCAGTAGTCCCCCGGAGCCTCTGCTTCGCTCACATCATGGCTGGCTCAGATAGGGCTCCCTGTCTAGAAAGGGAAGTTTCTGAGCTTTACAACAGGGTATGAATGTGGGAAGAGGCAACAAGCGCAAGCAAAATGTCCCTAAAGCTCATCTGCTTCTTCCTCTGCTCTCTGATTGCACCAAATCTCACAGGTAAATGGCTAAAATATCTTCAGTTGACTTAAGTCAGAAGGTGAAGGGGTTGTGAGAAACAAAAAGTCTTTTGTCCTTTCGTTAAACATGCTTCTACAAAACTTAAGCCAAACAGTATGAAGTCAGGTAATCTTGAATTTTAATTCTTTGTCTAAAAATAGTGCTAGAATAAGCAAATGAAAAAGACAATCCATAAATTTTAAATTCTGCAAGTCAATTCTGAAATCTACAGGGGAATTTCATTTTGAAGGTAATTAACTTACTAATACTGTATTTGTCTCTGTTCTTTTGCTGTTCTGTGAGAAGTTGAACTTTCGAGTCTTGTCATTGCTGGTCCCTTTGAGCACAGGGGATGCCCTGCCTGTGGAGTGGATGCAGGGTCAGAGAGGAAGGTTATAAATTGTAAATTAAGACCTTAAAATGTTCACTGAGGGTCTCCTTTACCCTGGGAGGAGGCTGTGCAATTTGTAATCTGCTTCTCCAAGTAAATGCTAAGCTCCAAACACATCTCCTAGAAGGATTTTGGCCTCAGATCTGAAGACACTTGAGTGTTTTTGCAACAGTCTGTCCTCCAGAAAGCAAACATAGCTTGCCAGTGTGCTCAGATTTTGTTCAGTTCTGTCATTCCAAATATGCCATCTTAGCTCCTGAATTCAGTTTGTGTCTTGCTCCATTTTGTTCTCCGCCTCAGAAAAAATAATTTTATAGCTTTATAGCTTCCTTGTCCAGCAAAACACTTTGGATCTTTATTTAGAATTTTTAGTTGCTAGGTATGGAAACCACTGACTCAGTGTCAAGTTGCGTATGCTCTGAAAGTTTACTCCATGGAATAGGGAAGATTATGACAAGTGCTATTTAAAAGATGGCAAAGCTGGACAACTGTTCTTTAAAGAAATCTGGGGGTTTTT
The DNA here is from genome assembly GCF_964289735.1 of Phaethon aethereus. Taxonomy (NCBI): domain Eukaryota; kingdom Metazoa; phylum Chordata; class Aves; order Phaethontiformes; family Phaethontidae; genus Phaethon; species Phaethon aethereus. The sequence goes on from NC_138591.1 coordinate 15,929,489, forward strand.
TACTGTATTTTTGTTTAAGGCATGGCTAGTTGTCTGATGTTTCCACACAGGAGCCATGTTGTTTCTGTGTGTGATGACTGCCAGCCTTGCTCAGCCACATACTCATCCAGTTTTATCTTTCACATTGTGACATACAATAGCAGAGAAAGGTGGGATAACTTACCACTGTGTCCCCCATTCTCTTGGCCTTGACCTGAAATATGAAAATTTGTGTCCTAGTCTTTTTGAGCAAAGAATGTTGTTTGATTGAATGTTTATGTCTGAATCTGCCCCTGAGGTTGAGCAGAGCAGGCAGCAGGTTAGAAGACAATGTGGTTCCTATCTAGCCCAGGAGTCCAGGCTTTGTATCCCAAGTGCTGGGGAGAAAAACAGGCGAGGGGTATGTACTGGGGTCTTGCCTTTTGCAGTCAGTGTGTGCAGTCGGCAAATGAGGGAGGGGGTGTTCCCAGACCCTTCAGGTTAGAGTTATAGCCAAAGAGATTGTTTAGCATAATTTATTATTGTTGTCTAAATTGTTGTGTTTCTATAGGAGTTAAAAACGTACGGCTTTCATTTTCACTGTGTATCTTACAAAGAAATTCCTTTAGCTTTTTGGGATGTTACAGACATCACTCTATTTTCTTGTCACCAATATTTGGAGTTCAGAATTCCCTTGTTAGATTCCCCTTCCCTGAAATTTCCTCAAATGCAGAGAGGCAGGTCATGCTCAAAGATACAAGAAGCCGGTGACTTTGTTGTCCTTCAGATTAGAAAAAGGAAATTAAATGGTACAATGCTTGAAAGTTAAAAGACAATGTTTATTGGCACAGCAATAAGGAAGGATTTATTGGCCCTTTATATAAAATTGTAAGGGGCATGCCGGAAAAAGCATAGATGAAGGAAAACACTTCTGAACACTATGCAACTCTGATTCTGGAGTTACTGTTTCTTCTTGTGTTTGTTGAGCCCCTGAAAGGAGAGACTGTTATGGTTAAAGAGGTAATTTTATTAATATTTTTGCAGTACTCACATTTAACAGTAAGCGGTGATGACAGTAGTGATGAAGTAACAGCAAGTAATGATGAAGTAGTAGTGATGAAATTATTTTCTATATTTACTAGATAGAAAATATTATATTATTATTATAATCTATATAATATTGTTTTCTATATTCACAGAGAAAGAAGGGTATCAATCTATCCCAGAACAATGGAATTTTATCACGGTTTATTTAAGGCATTTTAACCTGAAAAGTAAGACAAATGTACTGGACTTGATCAAGAAAAATTTTTCTTTTAATTGTAGATTCTTTAAGTCTAACAGAAAGAGGAAAAAAAAAGTTAAATGAGAAGTCATCACCATTCTAAATGGAAATTCATTCTTTGTGTAACAAATGAAATGGAATATACTGCTGGTAGGGTAGGAGGCAAAAATGCTATTTACAGAGAAAATCTGGATGTATCTTTTCTTTGGCATGACTAGAGATGTTAGGAGAAGAGTCAGTATCCTGGCTTCAAAGACTAGTTTGGCTTTTCCTGTGAGGCTGTTTACATATTGCTTGTGAATCCAAGATCAGATGGAAGTGGTATGCAGCCCCGGGCTAACAGCCTTCTGGGTCCTGCCTGCTCTCTCTGTCCTGTTGTCTCCTGCATTTTGTATGATTGTTGGGTTTTGGGGTTTTTTTTTCCTTCAAATGCATACAGCAGAGTTAATGGAGTGTTTTAGTACTGAAACAATATACTTCACTGTTTATACTTGGTGCTTTCCCTGTTTATATAATCTAGAATTGTCTTTTCTCCCAGTGTTAAACATGTATTTGCTTACAATTGTTTTGAGGACTGTTGCAACAGATGGATTGGAGAAACCATGAATATAATTTGCTTGGATATGACACAGGATACTTTACGTTTAGATCAACAGTAGTTTGGAAGAGCATGAGCCTCTCTGCCAAACTACAGCTTTCAGCATGGCTCTGGGTCCCAGGCAGAAAGTGGGGAAGTGCATCATTGCTTTTATTGCTCAGGGACCCCATTTAATTTGTGTGCTGAATGAAAAGATCTCAAGTTTTAGCTTTATACCTTTTTGATTCAGTCCTGAGGGCTATACACTGTGTTTGCAGGACATGGTTACGCAGTTACAAACATCTCTGTACATAGAACCCAGTGAGACATACTAAAGCTGTATCATAAATTTCACTTTAGTGTATTTGTTATTTAATTATTTAACCTTACAAGCACAAAATCTTGTAATTTTTACATGTAACGGCTACATACACACACATATATGTATGTATACTTATGCCCACACGGATATCTTTTTCTATATTCTTTGATTATGAAAGGTAAAGAATAACTTTCTCTAGGGATGCAGTTCCCTTAATCTGAAGGCAGATGTCCAAACCAGTGCACCATTCATGTGAACTATATGTCCATAACACCATACTCCACCACCACCATCTTACCTGCAGTGCTGTAGACTTAGGTTTCTGACACCGAGCTGCAGGCACTCTATGGCACTGAATGAATAGCTGCTGTGTGCTATGCCTTTATTACAGAAGGTAAAATCGGCAAATTGATAACACACACGAGTATTACGTTTTTATAGATCTTATTTTTCTTAGCAAAGAGTTCTTACAAGTAGCAGAATTCGTGCCCATCCAATCTATTAATACCAGGCAGAAACTTAAATCAGTAACCTTGTTTTATAGAGACACATACACTGTCATTAGACCCAGAGCTTTTCCTAATGTAAGGAAGAAAGAAACTGTAGTGTCTGTATACAAACTTTTGTGGACAGATCTCACTGTGTCAATAGAAGAGTCACTGCTTTTGCCAGCAAACCAGGAAAACAGTGTAGTAAGCTAAGCATAGCCAGGAAATGAAGATTGGTCTCAACCAGATAGAAAAAAATCTCTGGGCCCTTAAAAGGTAGATAGTCCAATTCACAACCATCTTTTAAAATTGTTTTTTAGACAGTTTAATAAGATAGGGTGCAGTTCTGTTGAATACAAAAAAATCTATATCCAAAAAGTCCTACAGTCAAGGACTTAAAAAATTAGGAAGCACTCCAGTGCAGTTCACTCCTGTTCAGACCTGGAACATTATTGTGTGCATGAGTCATGTGGAAAAACTAATGTCTGATCATGTAAATGAAGTCTGTTATGTAATTAACACACTTAGGTATGCCAATTCCCAAAATTAACATGGAAACCAAGAGCAGAAGCAAAAGTAGTAGCAAACAATCTAACTGTTGAGAAACATGGAGAATACAAGAGACCAAATGGGTGATGATTAATCATCAGAGTGAAGGTCAATAAAGACTTTTTTAATTAAAAAAGACAAAAAAATGCCTTGACAGTAGTATGGACCCCCAACTGGACAGAAACAATAGAACTGCTGATATGGCAGACAGTGACTTTTCCACTATCTAAATGGCCAGGAAGAAAGGTGCTCATCCCAGAGATATCTGACTTTTAGTTTAAAGAATGGCCAGGCATTTTGTCAACAGATCCATGTAACTTATGCTAAAGAATCATAAAAGAGTTCACATCAAGGTTCTCCACATCAGTAGTGATTTTGTAAAGATATGAATACAGGGAATATTCTAAGGGCAGAAAGAAGACTGCTGTTCTTCCAATGCTTTGAAAAGATAATCATAATGAAAACATTGCTCATGGACTTGTCAGCCTTGTTTTGATCCAGGGTAGAACAACTGACATGAACTGGTTAACTTTGTAAAGATAGGTTAAAAGAAAACACCCTCTTTTAATGACAGTTAAAGACTAATGGAAGATAGACCTTATTAAGTGAAATAGATGTAATTAAAGAAAATTAGGAAATAATCTTTAGGTAGCATAGATATATTGTGATAAAACAATTATGTTGTTTCTGGGAGAATGTTGAAATGGCTACTGCTACACTAGGTTGGTTGAAACCGCTCCATCCACTCCTCCCTTTCACTGGTTCCATGGGAACCATTCCTTGCTGAGCAGAGAGAACATAATTTTCTTGGGACTGCAAAGTATCAGAGCAGAGATAAGCCTGTTCCCGTAGTGCAGTGCAGGATGTGCCCATGGGGAATCCTGCCTTCTGTGCTGTGGTCCAAACACTGATAAGGATTTTACATTAAGATGCCATAGGATAAAATTAACTACACTTTAGGTACCATCCCATACTTACGCTTTGATGATCTAGGAGTAATGTAATAATTTCATTTATAGTCTATTGAATAAGTTATTCTATTAAGAGGTACTTTGATTACAGCCTAAAAGCACTTAAATTATTAGAATCCTGCACCATGAAAAAAGCTGTACCAGAGCTAGGATCTTCTACAGTGTCCAGTACAGTCAAGCCAGGAAAGAAATAGCACATTTCTAACCATGATATCCACTGGAACAGTCTATAGAGAGCAATAGAGTATCTGTTACTTGACTTCATTAAATTGAGTTGGATGGCTTTATAAAAGCTTGACCTTTTCTCACTGTTTTACTGATACAATGAAAAACTCTGAAATAATGAAAATACATGCTTTGCCTTTCTGTAAGCAGTGCCAGTCTAACTGCTCTGGTATTTGCTCTTCAGTTGTCATTTCTTCTTCTCTAAAATATTTTCAAACACTGTAGTGACAGTAGTGAAATGAAGAGTGTGTATTTCTGATGCAAAACACGTTTTGCACTGTTGTTCTAAGCTGTTTTCCTGTACATTCATGTACTTTTTTTCTTTCCTTTTTTTCTTTTGCTGGGAATTTTAGGTGAAGATGCTTTGTTGCCAGTACCTCAGAATATCTCTATTCTTTCTACCAACATGAAACACTTCTTAACTTGGAGTCCTGTGATCATCCAGGGAGAAACAGTGAGATACTCTGTTGAGTTTCAGGGGTAACGTCTGGTTTTTTACTCTTTGTTCTTTCAACACTGTTTACTTAGACTTAAAATCCTGCATTATTTCGATGTCTTGAGCACTATTCAGTTCACAGGTGTAAGAGAGTTTTGATACCCCAGCACTGTTGATCACAAGCCAGGGGCGGGGCGGGGGGGGGAAATCCTTTTACTCCAATTCTGAGACTGTTTACAGGTTAATAGATACCTGAGTAATCTAAGTTGTGCATTAAGCCCACATATGAAAACTGCCTCTATCTGAAGAATTAAAAGGTTAGGAAGTTTAACAACAGATTATTTAGAAAAGGAAAGAGAAAACATTTGAGATTTATTCAGTGTTAATCTTTTAAACATTTAACACACATTACAGGAGGTTTCTGATACATCTTGAGCTATGAGTTGTAACACAGTATAGCTTTGGTATTCTGTTTTACACGGGATGACCAAGTCAAGTAAGTGGGCAGAATTTGATGCATCAACACTGTGTCGGCTATCCCCACCTCCTACAATATCATGCTGTATTCATCTCATGAACAAGCTGGCTCTGGGAGGTTTTATCTAGATGAGATCTAAAACACACCCATACTGGTTCCATACACTCCTCATATTCCAGCACCAGTATATCCCAGTAGTGATTTTACCTGGAAAGAAATAGCAAGCAGCCTTAGCCCATGTCACAGATATATCTTCTATCAGACTGTTGTCTGTATGCTTTCTTTTCTTCTCCTCAGGGAGTATGAACGAGAGTATGCCAATGAGAGCTGGATTCCCATCTGTGAATGTTCACTCATCACAGCCACAGTGTGCAACATCACAGAGGATATCTCGGCCACTGTGGCCTATAACCTGCGTGTAAGGGCAGATGTTGGTGCTAGAATATCAGAGTGGGGCACCCTGAAAGGTTTCTTCAATCGCATCACAAGTGAGTCCTGTTATTTGGCTTAAGCTATATCGGTCATGTTAATTTCTCAGAGTTTGGTGTTGAGGCTTTGCTCAGGTGCATGTTAGTGTACTGTGCATGTCATACAAAGCCCATAAACTTCTCAGCTCCTTTCATGCTGGGTTGGGATGTTTCACTTTTAGACAGCCATGCTGTGTTCTTGGACATGACTTCCTCCTGAGGCAGGGCAGAATTTATGGCTTGAATTTCAAGGGCTTCAAAGATAGGTAAGAAGACTCCAGGCATTTTTTTTGGCAAGTTGGCCACTCTTGCCCCTGATTTCAAAGAGATCTGATCAATCAGGGTTGCTGTCAATGCTCCATCTAATCCATGTCATCTAGTCACTTCTGAGGGTCCCATGAACCTGATCCTGTAGAAACACTTCCTCTAGAAAACAGCCATGTCACCCTTTGTCTGCCTCATGCTGTCCTGAAAATCCCACTCCCTTCCATACATGATTCCTTCCTCCCATGTTGTCAGATGTATGAAGTAACCTCAGAAGAGGAAATAAAAACGGAAACTGCAGTATTGCTGCAGTCTTAGCAATGCAGGCTATTTTCTCCATATCCTTCCAACTCCTTCAAAGCTTGAGGCCCAGCTCAACCAGACGATCTTATTGCAGCCTAAAATTAGCATACTACTACCGGTGTATGGTCTGGAATCATTACCTCTGTTCTCTGCCATATAGTCAACTGCTTTCAGCAATAAAAACTGTAGTGAAAAACCTCTGTTGAGGTCACTATTAGAGTGCAACTCTAGGTCTGGGATGGGCAGCAATCATCAGTTTTAGCCAGGGAAGAAATTGCCTGTCCAAGGCCAGAACTGACCCTACCTTAAACCTTCATCAGTCATTGGAAGCTATCTACTATTTCATGAGCAGTCCCCACTCATACAGAACAATTAGTCAAAGCAGCACCATCAGAAGTGCCACCTGAGTTGGTGAGTGTATCTCTTGGTGTGGAAGTGTTTTCTAGATAGTGGTTTAGATGAAAATCCTTCCCTTTTCCAGCAACTGTGGTGGCACAGAATTGAGCAACAGACCACACTGTCAGGCAGGTACAGGGGAAGGATATTCCTTAGCTTAACGCTTTTCATAAAGAGAAGCAGCAACTTTCTCATGGTACAATAAAGTATTTGACAGCGTGGTCCTGTGTCTGAGAGACCTCAATACAATCCTCTGGCTAAGTTGTGAAAGTTGAGAGGATACAACTTGCAAGGGGCTGCTGTGTGACTATGCATATATGGACAAACGTTTAAACAAGAAAGAAAAGTCACTGTAAGTTCTTGTAATTTTGCTTTTTTACTGATCATTTTCCCTTGCCTCTGCTTTCACATCTCTTAGGAAACCTGGCATTGAGTCTGAGAACTAAGGAATTCAAGGCACAGCCCACAAGTTCCGTAGACAGTCAGGACATCAGCACAGCCCACAGTACTTCTAGGCTAAAAAAGCTCTAGTGTCAAAGCCTTAGGTGTAGATACATATAAATTACAATAACACATGGAAAACACTTTGAAAAGATCTTCCTAAAAACTAACAGTTTGGTCAGTCTTACTTCTTCATTTATCAAAATTCAGATGGTTAGTTGGTATCCAGTGTGCCAGCACAGAGACAAATCTACATGCTCCTGTTTGGTTAGTAGTTGCATCTTGCAACGTCCATTTGTTAATACGTTAGGCCAATATTTGTTTTTAACCTCCAAATGATGTTATCATTCTTTTTTTATTTTGAGACGTCGCATTAAGCAGATTCTCAGCTTTTAATTTACAAGTATAAAGTAGTTTTCTAGGCCTCCCATTTGTGGCACACTCATCATGAACATACTCAGATTTTATGTTTTCATATTACTTAGTATTAATGACAATTCACAGGATGTAAGAGCAATTTCTATTAAGAACATCTCTTCTGTATGTTCCTGTACATTGCTCTCCTTACTTTCTTGAAAGCAAGGAGGTTGAAACCAGTTTCAGCTACAACAGAGTGGTAAAGAATGGCATAGATAAGTAGTGCAGATATGATCTCTGTACTGCCTTGATTCCCAGTTCACAAACCTACAGTGTGTAGTTTCATCTATGCTTAATTCTGATTATTTCACTAGTATTTCTCAGACTGAATGAAGCTTTGAGTATCAGAGTAAGCATGAAGCAAATCACCTACAGATTTACTTACTTACATTTACAAAATCTTAAGTCACAGCAGGACATCAGCCCAAGTCTATCTAAAACCATGTAGATGCTAAAAGAGAATCAGGATTCATGTGAACTGCCAGAATTACCCTGAGGTTCTTATTGCTTTTTCCATCACCTTTGAAAAACTGCCAAAATTCCCTTGAAGAAGCAGTGGTTTCACAGCTCCTGTTCAGTATGTTAGAGCTAAGCTAGTGCCCAGGAGCAGAACTGGCCTGATCTGGTGTCTCAGCTTCTGGTTGCCCATTTGGTTCTACTGCTGTTGATCACATGGGACCCTCAGGCCAGCCACTTCCTCCACTGGATATAATTCAAAACCTTCCATGTCCTGTGCAACTTAGCTATTGCCAAACTCCTGTTTGCAATGCCAGTTGTGGTCCTCCTTATGCTCAGAGTCTGCTACTGTGTCTAGACATACTGGGATGTAGAGGAGAGAGAAGTTTCTGCCCTGCACTGAAGCAACCAGCTATTATTCCACATTAATGTTACTGTGCTCATGATGGCAGCTTCTCTTCCTCTCCTAGCTGGGAAAAGGAATACAGTTTTTAAGGTTGCCTCTGATGTGATAATGGTGCTCTCTCTGTGTTGGCAGCTTCCCTGACCCCACCTCTGATGAAGGTCATAGCAGATGGGTATCATTTACTAGTGGAGCTGGAAGACATGGGGCCTGCCTTTCAGTTCTATGTTCTCTATTGGAAGAAGGGCCAGGAGAGTAGGGTGAGTTTTACCCTCGGGTTTTGGGCAATACCAGAGAGCTCACATACTTAGACTGAAAGCATACAGATATTGCCCTGGGCCTGTTTGCCAGTCCAGGCTCCTGTTGTGAGGCTGCAGGACCTGCCTGGACTCAATGTACCATATTCCTCTGCATATACCAGTGAGTTGCTCTTGCCCCCATGGAGACGCTTGTCTGTTCTTTCCACATTTTCTTCTCTGGGAAGAGGAATCAGAGGAATCCCCTCAGGGACCTCAACTGTTGAAAGAAACCAGAAGTCAGGAACTGAAGGTGTTTATGCTGACCTTCCCTGAACATCATTTGGTTTACTCAGACCAAGATTAAGGTGTCACACTGAGGTGCTGACAAAGTTCTCTCAGGAGTTTTTTGTAAAACAGCTTGCCTGTGAGAGTGAGCTGTAACTTGCTTAGCTGAGGTCATTGCTTACACCTGGGTAATACTGAAGCAGTGACAATTTGTGTTCCATTCAGGTCTTTCTGTTTTTACTAGACACCAATTTTAATTTTTTCTCCTGGGAACTTGGTGCTTCCATAGCACCTAAGAACATAAAAGCATGAAAGCAGCCGTATAAAGTCAGACCATGGGACCATCAAACCCAGTATCTTCTCTCTGCCAGTGAGCAACGATGACCAAAGAAGATAATAAGGAATGGGCCTGTGTGTAATTACAGTTAGATTATTTTCTGAGATTTCAGAGGCACAGCTGCAGGAAATTCCTGAGCCAGAACTGGTATCATTAATAGCCCTTGATGGATTTTTGTTCAAGCCATGTAAACTTTAGCATGTATAACTTCCTGTAGCCAGGAGTTCTGCAGCTTAACTGTTGTGCAGTCTAAATCTTGGTTTAGGAGAGAGAGAACAGTTATTGCCCATTCCCTTTCCCCACTACTCTAATTGTCTTATATTGTGTGTCTCTTCCAGGCCAAGGACTCCCAGCCTACTTAGTTGTTCTCTGTGGAAGCCCTTCTAGCTCTTTTTGTCTTTACCAAGATGGGCAGGCATTAAACCTTCACAGTTCAATAAGGAGGAGCACTATGGGTTAGCATCATAGAACAAAACACGTCTTTGCACTTTTTTTTTTCCCCAGCAATTGTTAATGTGTGACTGCCACAGAGCTGACTGTTCCATGAAACCTGAACCCCAAGTTCCTGTTCCTGATGGGGGATGCTCAACTTAAGGTCGAGTCACTGACTATGTAAAAAATAAAGGGGAAAAATTCTTATGAGAATCATTTCGCTTTTATCTGTGTTTAATTTCATTTGTTATTTTATTACAAGGTCCTCCTGCAGTTCTTCACAGTTGGCTGTCATTGTTACTATTTTGAAGTGTTTTTTAAGTATTATTAGCATGTATCAGTCTTCATTTTTCTTCCAAATCATCTGTAGCAATACAGTGGTGAGCACAGATCTGCACGGGTCTCTGCCATGACCTCTTTCCACTCTGAGAAAGGACTAGCAATTTAACCATACAAAATCTTCTATCAGGAAGCAGCAGGAACAGGGCTGCTCACTATGAGCAGGCAAGCCAGGAGCCAAGGATGATCCCAGTGCAAGCAGTGCTGTCCCCAATGAGGCATAGACCCAAAGGGTCTATCAGCAGCCCCAGACAAGGCAAATGATGAACCAGGTCCCGGGTCCATACAAGGACCCCAGCCAGGAGCAAAAAGGAGATAGGACCAGAGACAGGGCTGGAAGACAAGGCTGCAATGTACTTAACAAGGGTCCATCCAGGAGACAAGCTACATATAACGTAGGTCCAAGATCCACCCTGGAGACAGGTCTGAAGACAGGCACACCTCCAACGTAGCTCAGGCAGAAACTGATGGTCCTGGGCTGAGCTTAAATGGGGCTCCTGGGCCATGGACAGGAGGGGGAAGATGGGGAGGGCCGGGCAGGGCTGGTCAGGGCCATTGCAGCCTGGTTCTTCGTGCACTCAGAGCTCCAATGCCTTTTTTATCCCATGGCTGTTAGCGTGATAGGCTTTTGAAATAGATCTTCTTGACTACCTTTTGGAAATCCAAGTAAACAAGACTGACCTTGTCCATGAGCTTTCTGACACTTTAGAAAGAATAATATAGGTTTGTGTCTGATTTCCTTTTACAAATGAAAAATTAACTCTTCTTCAATATATGATATTAATCACCTAAACATTAATTCTAAACTTCAGAATAGCTCCTCCAACTGGACTGTCACAAGCATCAAGTTTGCTGGTCAATACATGTCCAGTTCTCTGCTGGGACTCTTCTAATTTTTTTTTAATAATTGTCACATTTTACATGTCTGATTTGAGGTTTTTGCAAGAGGTTACACACTCTATGTAGTCATTGACCTGATTTTGTCCTTGAAATCTTTTCAAACTAATGGCACTCAAGATCACATTTCTATGGAGAAGGATATTTTAATGGAGAGAAGGACTTTCCCTGCCAGGAGTGCCCTATTGGCTTGTTGGAGGTGTCTGTATGTGTATGATGCTGGAGGCCGATCAGGCCTGCTGTGAGCACAGGCTTTGCATCTGCAACACAGCAAGACTGTTAGCAACTAGCTAATTGTTAACTGTCCTCTCGTGACTGGGAAGAATGGGAATAGCAACTTCATTTTGCTATTAACTGAGTCCTATTTGTGCAAGAAGATAATGTATTGGTGTTCAAATGCTGTTTAAGGGTTGCTGAAGTGTGTTACAGTTGCACACACTGAATTCACTTGCTCCTCACTAGCCCAGCCCATTCCCTCTCTATGCTCCAGAGTCATGGCCCAGCTCTCACACCCCTGTCACAGCATGGTTCTGGCACTCATCATGCTAGCACAGGCATGATTTTGGCATCCCACCAAAAACTCAGATCAGTCAAGACCTTACTCAGTCATCAAGCCCTTACACCAGGGAAGTGGGTCATGGTCTAGTGTTGTGGCGCAGCATCATCATTATGCCTCTTTGACTCACAGCTCTTTCTTTCCATCCCCTCCTGCCCTTATAGACATGTGTGGTCTCATTCTGCACTCCACTGTGCTTCCTTGTCTGCTGCTTTTCTCCCTCTCGTTCATTCACACAATCCTTTCTGACACCTACTATGATTATTTTCCTTCCTTTTCTCCCAGTAAAATCTGGGCTAGCATCATGTTAGGACTCTTGTTCTCAATTGACCTATGTTCTGATGCTCTCTCTCCTGGGCCTGTGGCAGATGCAACAGAAGGTGGTGAAAGAGGTCAGCTCCATGGTTCACCTGGACACCATAGAGGCAGGACCTGATTATTGTGTAAAAGCTCAGACATACGTCGAGGTGATCAACAGAAGCAGCAGCTTCAGCCAGCCACAGTGTGTGAGGGCACAAGGTAACAGCCAGCCTTCCTACTTCCCTCATGTACTCATGCCCAAGAAGGATAGCCCACACCGCTTCTTTTTGTTTCCACCCAATATCTCCCGTCTTGTTTGTGAATGTGCTGCCCATTTGTTCCTTGGGAGAGGTAAAGAAAGGAAGACTCAGGAGTGCAGCCACCTACACTGGCACTGGTATCCTTCCCTGGAGTGTACCAACAAAGGATCTCACCAGGGTGGGTGGGAAGAGCAGCTGCAGAGGGTGCAGGCTGACTGTATTGAGTGGTTTGTCCTCACAGTCTCTCTGAGCAGTTTTGCTGCTTCTGTTGTTTCTAGGTGGCAGATCCATGTGGCTGGTTATTGCCCTCATCTCCTCTGCTGGTTTTGCTGTGGCTGCTCTGACTCTGCCTTTCCTTACCTGGAAAACAAGTAAAATCTTTCAGTATTCCTGCTGCCCTGTTGCTGTCCTGCCAGAAACACTGGTAACTTTTTTTACTGTGCTTTATTGGTTTTTAGGGTGCTGGGTATTGACAGGAGCATGGGGCAGGCAGAAAAAAGCAGGTACATGCATAGGAAGCTTTGCTCATTCCAGTGTGATGAGCTGAGCTGCAGGGGTCAAGCGGCCCACAGGAGTTGTCTGCACGGCTGTCACTGCTTTGTGCCTAGAGCCCTGAACAGGGAAGATGCTCCTGGTGCTCGTGGGGAAGCAGCTTAGGAGGTATGGACTGACCCTGCCTGACTAGCTGCTCCCTGAGCAAACCAGCTGTGTCACTGGCAACACTGCTCCATGTCCACTGGTACTAGCACTGAGCTTCTCAACTCCTTGGTGAGGAGAAAGCAGTCATCAAAAGCATCCTCTTTGCTTGCTCACTCAGGAGGAGGATGTTCAAGTCAGTAGCTTAAATGTGCCGTCCAGTTCAAGTGAGAATGCAGGCAGCAGCTTTTGTGGCTGTGGGTTCCTGAGCACTGGAGACTGGGCAGTTGTGGCAGGAAGGATGAGCGGAACGGTTTGTGGGGAAAAGTAGAAGTGAGACAGACTAGGCCATCAGCCTGAGGGTGTTTTGAGTGGGTGCATTTGTTTTACAGAAAGTATCAGAGCCCCCCACCCAGCTGATAGTGCATGGCAATGAAGAAGCTGAGCAATGTCATCTGATGGTGCGTGTGGTGCCCTCAGAAGAAGTTCTCCGACTGTGGATTCAAGAAACACTTTAGAGCACCCCAGAAAAAAACCAGCCTGTGGAAACAGAAGGTCTAAGCAGAGCTGGCAGACTGTGCCCCAGCCACAATGCTCCCAGTGCCAATAAGTAACATTGTTTTCTTTGTGTCTAAAGGCTGCTGCAAACCACAGGTAGTGTGTGTGATGAGTGCGTGGCCTGCTTTGGTCCTCTTTGTAGCATCCATCTACATAAAAAGCAAGTAAAGGTCACAGTTGAACAACTGCCACTTTCCATAGTTTCTCTTCACATCCATTCCCTTGACCAGACATGAGTTAGTTCACCTTCACTTTACCTCTGTCAGCCACATTGATGATCCCAAGGCACAGCCCACCCTTCAGCCTCCAGGATTTCACCAGAGCAATTAATGTAGAGCCCAGTCCTTTAGTTCCAAACCATTTCAGCCTCAGTATTCTTGGAAGTAATTAAGCAGCCAGTAAGAGCTTCTTACATGGCTAAACCAGCTGGAATGAGCAGGAAAAATACTGCTTTTAGGGCTACAGGCTCTGACCTGATGTTACACTCATTGAAAAGGATGTTGAAAGTGACTGGACACAACGTAATGATTTGCTGTATGTGACAGCTAACAATGTACAGTGCCAACAAAACTTACAGACAGCGCCATGAGGGATGGCTGGGTTTCACCTGTGCTTAAGGAGAGTGATGTGAGAAACAGCCAGACTTCGAAAGTGGTTGGAGGGAGCACCAAGAACCTTTTGGGGAGCAGAGTTTTGCAAGAACCAGCAGCATCACTAATACTATATATGTACGAAATCACCTAGGCAGTGTGTCAAAAATACAAAAGCTGGGTATGCATGAAGGAAAACTAGGACCTCTGGGAAAAAAGTGAATTGTTTAAATGAGAGGGGATTGGAGTGGAGAAAGGTAAGTAAAGGACAGAGAAAGGTAGTCTCAAGAAATGGGAAAAGGAACAACAAGATGTGCACATCATGTGGTCGGGATTGTCCAAGGTGCCTGCTAGGCATCCCTGTTGTTCAACACCACACCTGAAGCAGGACGCTGACTATGTCACAGAAGGCAAACCTGCTTCTGTGGTGAGGAGGGCCAGGGTTAGGGGCAACTGGAGCACTTATTTTAGCTAGTGGAGGAACATCAGAATATATAGATCAAGCATTACCATGTCAGTGGCCATTCCAGGCTTGACAACATCATTATCTTCCAGCTATCTTGTGCTTTTAAGGCAGGAAATTGCAAAACAGGGAGAGAGATTCCTTCTAAATACAAATAAAATATAGTTGTTGCGTATATTGCAGTTATGGCTGTCACTTCGAAGAAAAGTAATTCATTACCTGTGAAGCAGAGACTTGTGTTAGCAGGGCATGAAAAGACTTCGAGCTGAATAGCTTTTTAAAAAGCTATCAGGGGATCTAATGAAATGCAAGACAACTCTTTCTCAAAGAATGTAGCTTTTTAAACTTCATTCTTGCAATCTTGCATCAGGCCATCAGGCGGCAACAAAACACCGTGAAAAAAGTAGAAATGACTCAGGACTATTCATCTCTCTGTGTTCTCCTGTCACAGATTTAATTAGTGAGGAAACTAAATCACAGAATCACAGAATCACTAAGGTTGGAAAGGACCTTCAAGATCATCAAGTCCAACCAATAATCCAGCACCACCATGATCCCTAAACCATGTCCTGAAGCACCACATCCACACGTCCAAGCAGTTCACGCCCTGGTTAGCATCTCACTTTTGTGTTGTGGCCCAGTTGCTTGTCTCCTAGCTCTGTCTGGACGATATTAGGATGTAGTGCTTTGGTGTTAAACTGTAGGATTGGTACTGTTGAATATGTAGCAAATTACAGGGTGAGAAAATCTGTGTGAGTCTGAGCATTGAAGGCTCAGGGTTGATTTTTAGGTTGTTGATAATTAACTGGGAAATGCATAGCTGCAAACACCCGTATGATGCTG
This sequence comes from Phaethon aethereus, assembly GCF_964289735.1. NCBI lineage: Eukaryota > Metazoa > Chordata > Aves > Phaethontiformes > Phaethontidae > Phaethon > Phaethon aethereus. The sequence continues at coordinate 15,944,660 of NC_138591.1, forward strand.
GGCCCAGACAAGGAGATTTAGGAGCAAAGAGGAGAAGGGCATGTTCATGGGCTGATATGACAAGTGCTGAGGGCCCCAGCAGGTCTTGTGCCCTCCCTGGAACCAAGCTGGGGTGGCAGTGGGAGGCAATCAGTGACTGGCTGATTCTCCAGCAGGCAGTGGAGTGCAATGATTTTGTTTAGGAGGACAGTCAGATGTTTGCTCTTTGGCAAACATCCCCCTTAAATGGCTTCACCCAGTGCTTGAATTTTCAAGGCATGGCTCCCCCATTACAGAGGCCTTTGTAGTAAAGCTGGTTTAGAGAGCTCCTGTGCCTCGCATTTGTCCTTATTTTATTCCCTATTGATTTGGATGAGTTCAGTGTCTTGGTTTCTAATGTGCCCCACAGGGCTGTCCTCCTACAGGAAAATGTCTTGTTGCTTGTCCATTCCATAGCTATAGGTCAGAAAAGCCTTAGCAGTTCCTCCTATCTCTTCCCCCCTGACATTGTTACATTATGGCAGTACCAGCAATTGTTTATGGATACAGAAAAAAGCAGGGAAAGGCCCTTGAATGTGAAGAGCTTTTAAAAGTTATTTTAATGTGTATTTTCCAGCTGCGTGTTGAGAATAGAGCATATGTTTCTTTCTCACTTGCAGTAACAGATTTTATGCCCTTCCTCATTGCCAATAAAGCAGTTAAATGGTTGTACAAAACTGTGCGATGTTAAACCAAAGAAACACCTGAAAAAAACTCTTACAATAGAGAGATGGAAAGGAGTTGTTTAAATGCCGCTGCCATCTTAGCAAGACCATATTCAGTTTGTAACAGGATATTCCAGTTTGTGTCTGTGGAGTCTTGAAGCCAAATTTGAGATGCTGATTGAAAGTCCCTGGAAAGCTTCGCACCTTAAAGTATGTGCTGCATTTTGTTAAGCCAGAAAATCATGTTGTAGAACAAGAGCAATTCCTTTGCCATCCATGTCCATAGTAGCACAGTGGCATTGGCATAGGCAGCTGCCATCAGCCACTCCCTTCAGTTCATTTCCGTGCATTGCAAGAGTTAGTCGTGCCTTAGCAGTCATGGCAACGGCTGCCTTTGATAACTGATTCTGCTCCCACGACCATGATACTACATTTCAAAGAAGGACCAGACAAGTAACCACAGCGAAGAGCAATGTGTACTGATGAACTTTTGCTCTGTTTCTTTCCATTGATGTGGTCATAAGCGGCTCCATTTCCTTCAAAACATACTTCTTTTTTACTTTCTCAAAAAATGTTGCATGAAAATTAAGCAAAAACCTGCATCACCTTTTTAGTGAGTTTTGTTTCTCTGCTGCATGTAACCTGTGGGATGTGATTCCAAAAAAACAACTTTTTCCTGGAGACTTTGTAAGAACAGAAGAAATGCTGATAAGACTGGTTTTCAAAGAAAAAATGATTCAGTCTATTAAATGCAAACTGGCATAAAGACTGTTGATTACATGAACATTTAAAAGAGTTACGTGATATTAAGAAAGCAAGGAATTCAGTTATCTGTTCCATGACACTAAGTGGCTGGAATATAGTCTAAATTTTCCTGTGAAGTATATTTCCTTAGAAGTATGTTACTGTTTGCAGTTTTTAAGGGCTGATATTAATATTTCCAGCATTTCACTGTCCAATCAAACTGACATCTTTAACTTGATAAATTATCATTTTAAGTGTTTTCTGCATTATTACAATATGTTTTGTCTCTCTAAAAGTTACATTTTTTCCTTATAAAATCAAAAAGTAAACAAGATCACTACTTTGACCACAAATCAATTCAATTTCTTGTGAGGGCGGTACTGTGTCCTACAAAGATAATAAACATCTAAACCACAGCAGGTAAAGATGTTTAAAGAGTTTATGTATAGGTGATTCTGTTGCTATTAAAGTACAAAACTGCAGAAACAAAACTACTCATTTGAGGTCTCTTGCGATCTTCTCAATAAATGGAACTATAAAAAATTTCAGAAATTACTAAATCAAGGTATAAAAGGAATGAAAAGATGGCAAGGTTAAGTGAAATTGCCCAAATAAATACTGCACATGGAGCCCTAATTTGGTTTCATTCAGCATATGTGCTATAATTTAGTTATTACTACAGGAATGGCTACTTCTGAGGAGTTTAATGTCCGTGATTCGCTCGGGATCAAACTCAGACCTTTGTTGACAGACAAGAACATGCCCTTACGGTGCAGGCCAGCAGGCAGAGATCCTACCCCAAAGACATCCTGTTCACCCCTACAACCTTCAGTCCCAGAGAGAGGTTTGACAGGAGCTTGCACTTGCTTTACAGATCTTCAGCACTGGAATTAAAATAGAGAAATGAGGAAACTGCCAGCCTGAACTTTCCCGATGCGGCTGTGTCTAACGGTGTTAATGGCTAACTTTGCCCACATCAGGATCTGCTGTACCACCCCCAGAGTCTGTCATTACTCACCACAGGCCCAGGAGGAGAACGACGGCTCTGCGAGGTGAGGTGAGCTGGCTGCAGGCAGCAAGGTGGGGAGGGTTGCCATCTCCCAACATGGTGCAGCTCCCCCAGTCCCCACACAAGAAGGTCCAGGAGCAATCACAGAATCATAGAATCATTAAGGTTGGAAAGGACCTCTAAGATAAAGTCCAACCGTCAACCCAACACCCACCATGCCCATCAAACCATGTCCCAAAGTGCCATGTCCACAGGTTTTTTGAACACTTCTAGTGATGGTGACTCCACTACCTCCCTCGGCAGCCTGGTCCAATGCCTGACCACTCTTTCAGTAAAGAAATTTTTCCCAATATCCAATCTAAACCTCCCCTGTCGATGACTGAGGTCAGGCCCAGTCACTGGACAAGTCTGCAGTGAGGAGGCTGATGGGTCAGGACTGGGGCACCAAACATGTCCAGGCACAGAGCAAGCTACAGTGTGGCTCTGGCAATGACCAAGGGCCAGGGCTTGATCTCAAAGGCAGTTCCCAACAGAGGGAGGGTCCTGTTAAGGATTTTCACAGTCCTTTCACACGGCAGTCTGATCCCAGGTGTCACAGGTGCACCACATCAGAGCTGCCCTTGGAGACAGGCCCTCCCACCACTGACCCCAGGGGTTTTATCAGTCTCCTTTACAAGCAAGCTGAAGGACCCGTGTCTTCATTTTCCCTTGGGACCTTAAGAGCTTTTGAATTTTTTTAAATTTTTACACTATGTGGTTTTTTTTAATCAAACATCTGAATCAATAGCATGAGGCCTATTTAAAGACACAGCAGAGGCTTGAAGTAAATGCATTCCACCTGTCAAAAAAGACTTTAGGAAAAGAAATGTTGGTGTGGTGAAATAGCAAGGTGAGCGACGATAGTAAAAGCACTAAGGCATCCTTCAAAAACCTGAAGTCATGTCCAAATGAGAAAAAAAGGAGGGATCACAATTTCTGTCTGATTAAATGTAAACACACAATAAATCAGGACAAAAAGAATTTGAGATACATCTTCCTACAAACATCTAAACTAATAATAGATCCTAGAAATGGGATGCTTGCCAGGGAGTTTTACAGGGCCAGCAGATGATGATCATGTATCAAAGGAGCTCTCAGAGAAGTTAGAGCAGTGACAGAAAAACAAACTAGATTTGTAACAGCTTTGCTTACTGTGAAGGAGTTTATGAAGGTTCCCATGCTGAATCTTTATGCCTGAAAGCATAGGATTACCTTTCACAAGCGGATGTACTTGGAATGTTTGTTCATTAGGAACAAAATGGATATATTACTCCAATATTAAGCCTGGAATTCCTGTGTGTGGGTGTGAGATTTGAATACTTAGCTGTGGTGCACAGCTCTTCATATCATCCTGGGATAATCCAGGCTGGAAGAGACCTCAGGAGGTCTCTAGTCCAACCTCCTGCTCAGAGCAGGGTCAGCTCTCGTGTCAGACCAGGCTGCTTGGGGCTTACTCAGTCTGGGCTTGGAAATCTGCAAAACCAGAAACTGTACAACCTCTCTCAGCAACTTGTTCACCTTCTTGGCTTTCCTCATGGTGAAAAAAATGTCTCCTTAAGTCTGGACAGAAGCACTTTTGCATTATACTGGGAAGAATACTGAACTTGTCAAGACTCCCAGTAGTTTTGAGCTAGGTTTGAAGTCAGCTTGCGGGGGCGTTCGATCCTCCAGACAGCCTTTCCAACCACAAATATTCTACAGTTCATGTTTGGCAGAACTATTTTGACTGAGCATTCTGTATCAAATGATGCAGTCCATTTTGTGTTATGGGTGTTATATTAATATATGCAGAAAAATAGACTTCTGTGAAACCTGCATGGTTTGGGGACTACCAGTAGAGCATATGGTGGAGAAAATGGCGATCTCTTCAAAGATGCAGACAACCTTAGAGGCCAAGTGGAGAGAGAGGTGAACTGTTCCCTACCTGAGGCCTTGTAGGAAACAGAATAGAACTTACTTTTCTCCATTCAAAAGTTGGTCAAGGAGGGGGCTGGAGAGAGTATTCATGGTCAGCTGTGAGTCTAGAAATACAACCCCACGTTCCCAAGCTGAGCAGGCAGTCCTTATGCTACTGCTGAACTTTTTCCCTCCTGCAACTTCATTCCCGTTTAAGTTCCCAGAAGATTTATTACATTTTTCTTTTTAAGGATTGCTCTTTCATTTTGCCCCCCTGCTGAGGCCAGAGACTTCACATAGTCCCATGAAAGTGGTCTTTGATACAAACTGGCTGCAGCTCTGTAGTTTTTTGTGTATTGTGGTCTTCATACTTACCACCCACTTTTTAGATGTATAATCCTTATCTGTTCACTGCTGTGCTTTCATTCTGTTAAGTAGTGTCCTGCTCATCCTCCAGGTTGCTCATATATCTCATCCAGGCTGATGGCTAACATTTTCCCTCTCTTTGCCAAGTCCTGGCCTTGACTCTCTTTTCTGCCATCTGGTACAACTTCATTGTTAATTTTGACATTGTTCCCATCACTCTGCTGAGTTTGGTGCTACCTCAAATGTCCTGCAATTTAGAGGAAGTACCTCGCCACCACTGTGTGTCATTATGGGATAGTCTTACCCAGGCCTTCTCAGCTTCTCTTATTGTCCGTACAGTTTGACATTTTCTTAGTTCTGCATAATCATTCATTTTTCTTCCAATGCACTGTGAAATACTGTCCCCTGCTAGGCATAAGCTTTCTGTGCACCAGCCTGTCATCTGCCTGTTGACCTTTTCTCTTCCACTTGGAACAGTTATGCAATTATCTAGCTTTGCCATGAAGAGTTATCTTTTCCTCTGTTTTGCTTTTACTATCGATTTTTACTTTTGTTACTTTCTCTTCTACTGTCTTCCCAGGGGGAAAGACTTCTGCTCAAATTGAGATTTGGCACCAAAATGTTTAAAATCTGCTTGCTGTATGTATAATTTTGCTGTGTTCTGTAGCTTCTGTCTCAATGTAGACTGAATGCAGTGTTTTGTAAAATTCAGGTTCAGCTTCTAGAGCCAACCTGACTGTCCTGCCTTCCTTTGGTTGCCAAACTTTGCACCCACCTTCAGGATCACTGCCCTGCTTCCATTTGTGTTTGAGCCAGCAACACTCCTTGGGATCATGAGCACAGCCTAGGGGCTCTTGATTCGTTGGCTTGGAATACGCCTTCAGTGATAGAATGTATGCTCATTCTCTGCAAGTCATTCTGGCACCATCAGAAAGCCATCCCTGTACATAAGTAGCCTCTCCTGCTCTGCTCTGGTAAAGTCTACTTTCCCAAATCCATTTTGTACAGGGTACAATTTCTGCAGAGCATATACAGAAGCCTGAACCCCAGCATACAGACCTTGCTCAAACAAATCTGCCTGGCCACTGCTTTTTGAACTAAAATCTCTGCCAAATCATACCTCTTACAATGCCTGGGCATGTGGATGAATCCTAATTATGGCAATAAAATACATGGACATACAAATTAGCAACATTATTCTTCACATAAATGACACCAAATGTACATAGTTTACTTCTTTGCCAGGTGGAAACTGTCCCTAAAAATATATTGACAATAGAAGGGAAAAATGACTGACTTGACTTAAAAAAAAAAAAAAAAAAAAGGAAGGGCAATGTGATACCTGAGAGGAGTTAAAAAGCTGTTTCAGAGTTTGAGTCTGTTCTGAAGAAGAAGTCAAATTTTCATTAAATCCATCTCAGATTTGGTTGCTTTGCCACAAGGACTAGGATGCAATGTTTCTGAGATCTATATGATTTCAAAAGGTTTTGATGAACTACTGTAATGCCAGTGAAACTCTAGCAATGTTTCAAAAAATGAAAGTGGTGTAAATGAATTCTTCTGTAGTTAGTGGATTAGGCACCTCCAAAGGCACAGTGGGATATAAACATATATAATTTTATCTGAATGTGGAAATCAGATGTCTGTGTTATAAAAGAGCATGTTTGTGCAATGGGTCCTTTGGTGTTTCTCAGCATTGCTATGTTTATTGTGGCTACCTTTGTCTTGGGGCTACTATTTTGCCAGGCCAAATATTGAATATTGGAAGGCTTACAAGCTGCCAGTAAGGCTTTGATGTGCAAGAATGCTTCTTTAATTGTAGCAATAAAGAACGTGAATTCTGCTTCTAGAGTTCTTCTTAAGTGAGCCTGTAACTTCTTGTAATAACTTAAACATATCTGAGCAAAGTTAGCCTTAACAAAAGTTATGAATATTAATGAAACTTTCATCTTAATCCAATCCAACAGTATGCATCTTGATTGCAAGGAAATAATTCTTGTAACTCCAAGGCAGAAGAATTTCTAGTTCAGGGTCAAATGTAGGATACCATTACATTTTATTCACTCCCAGAATAAGTGGACGCATGTAAATGGCCTATTGGGAATGGTCCCGGAAATATCTTACTTGCTCAGCCATGGCCTTTTGGACTGCCTTTTCAGGCAACTTAGCCAGTTAGCTCTCCTAGACACAATTTACAACATGACTCAGGCCTGTCAGTTCTTTTCATCTCCCTTCCTCTCCAACAGCTGCTGGAAGAATTAAATGCAGATACCAGATAATTACAAACTTGTTAGCATCCCAGTCCTTTTACAAATATATGGACCACCCAGTTTTTACACAAAGAGGGATGCTGAGTGATTAATCTAATTCTGTTTGGGACAGACTCCAAAACAGAGAGCTGCAGAGACCCCATTTGTTATCAGGAGAAGGAGTGCCTATAGCCTTAGAGTGGCACAGTCCTGGTGTCCAAGGAAAGATGAGCAACACTGACAACTGATTAAAATATCCAAACCTGCTACTCTGAACAGGGCAGTGAGGAATGGCTTGTCTACTGACCAGTGGCACTGGGCCAAGGAATTATTATGGGAAAAACATACAGGAGAATCAACAGTTTGCTTTACTGCTTTTCTTTCTGTCAAGACTGCTACAGGTCTTTGCTATAGTACTGTCAGAAACTGTTTTTTGCCTGGTCAGTTTAGAAACAGGAAGAATTTCCTGAGCAATTTTCTTGTGTTTTACTCAATGCCCACAAGCAAAGGGCATGAAAGACACACTTCAAGTCAAAAGTTAAACTGAAGACCAAGATTTCATATGGTATCAATATTCAGCCCACCTTCAAATATACCCTATGGGGACTGTCCATTTGCTGAAGGCTTAATGTGTGTAAAAATCTGTAATGTCTCTCAACAGCATCTCTTCGATTGTACAGCTCAGTCTGTGGGCTTGGAGTGCTAAGCATCGCTGCTGAACACAGACTACTTAGGGTCAGAGTTCTGAGAAAAAAAATTAAAAAGAGGTGAAAACAGCAAAAGGTAGCCTAGGTATAGAATGGAAAGAAGACAAATGACACATAGTTGACTAACATACATGGTAATGATCTAGGGGAAGCATGTAGAGCATTTCCATCCTAACCCTCTTCTTCAAATACAAAGGTCAATCCTTTGAGTGACTGAGGTAAGGAAAAAGTTGCCATTTTGCTGGACAAAGTGGGGACAGGGGAATTATATACAGTTCATATTTGCCAGCATAAGAGAACAAGAAGAAGATGAGCTATGCAGATCTCTCTCAAAGGAAGAAAATTCTGACTAGAAAAGGAGATTTTGAACTCTCCATTTGCAAGATGAATTAATTGAACAAGTGGATTCTGTGGCCCTGCAGTGCAGAGGGAAAGCAAACATGAGCTACCTGGAGGGATCCAACCCGAGGTGGAAGGAGGAACTGGGAAGCCCACTCCAGTGACAGCTGAAAAAGACAATACAAACACATGAGGAAGCCAAATCTGTAAGAAATGATAACTTAAAGAAAAGCTATAGGATTTTTAAAATGTTGCTTTAAAAACAGCATATAATCCCATGCAGTTGACACTCTGGTATCAAATAAACAACCAGACTAAGACCACCATTTCCCCCACCATTACCAGAGGACCCAAAAGTAGGGCTGCTTCTTATTCTAGTGAATGTTGCTTCTGTTTCCCACTAGTTAAAAACACAGCCTGATTGAAAGGATTCCTTTGCAAATGCTATTATTATTTTAAATCCTCTGGGTCAAATTCTTTTTGTACTCAAGTAAATATTGAGTAATAACAATTTACACTGATCCTAGAAGAAATAGTAAAGGAAAAGGTGTTTAGCTATAACTCATGAAGGTAGTTTTTCTCACAACTTTAGAGAAAAACTATTGCTGCAAAAAAGGATTTTAAAGGTTCAGGTAGCCATAATATGAAAACTACTTCTCTGTAACATTCAAACCCTTCTGCTTTACTATTAAAGATGATACCACATAAATACAACTTAATCCAGGCATCTGAACTGCCTTCTGCAACATATGTATGATCTTTCCGTTTTTATATACAACAAATCTGATAAACAGAGATTATATGAAGAGAAATCATTGGAGCATTACAGCATGAGTATAGCACAGACCAGTTTTCTTCAAGTAATCCAAACATATACAGCCAGAGCAGTCTAATAATTAGGAAAAAAACATGTTTTTCTGTTAGGAAAAAGAAAACAGTTCATGTTAAAAAAATTCCCTGACTTTGAGCATACTTTCGTTTGTGCTGAATATTTTTAAATGCTTAAGATTCTAAAAGCTCTGTATCACAAAAGAAACCAAATTTCTGCTTTATTTTGCCTTTTTTTATATATACTACCATTATCTCTGTTCTCACCAGCCCACAAAAAACAAGAATAAAGAAGGAAGAATAGAAATATTTGTTAAGTTTAGTAGTAAAAACAAAATCTCAAAAGTATTTAGGACAAAATTATCACAGATAACCAAACTCTTGGATGCCCATCCCTCAGGGAGGTGGGCACCAGGAGAAATGGAGTGTGCAGAAGTTGGTGCTAGGTCCAGAAAAACAAAAGCCACAGAGCAGTGTTAGAGAAGATTTGTGAGAAAAGACCTGTAAAGACCTGTATTCACACTTTTCCAAAGTGTGATGATTCAGATACTGACAGCCACTTGAAAGATAATCCTGAAGAAGAGCACTAGCTTTCTTGTGAAGGCATTCTGTCACAGTTTAAATTGCATTGTTTATTCCTCTAAGCAGGCAGATAAGCCTGAGAAAGACAGGAATGTACAAACGCATTTCTAAGTGGAATGTCCTGCAACATAAAAACCATTGAATAATCCTGCTGTCCTCTAAATAGCTATCATCTGTATTTCTTGCATGCAATTAAAACCAACCGAATAATGCTGATTATTTGGCTGCAAGATGAAAGGACTGGAACAGGTGTGGTGCAATTCCAAGAGGACAAGAAAGACTGTGCACAGAGGCACTCCGTTAGCACAGGCCACCGGAAAAGTCTGTCACTGAGGAGGTAGTAGTCATCATGCACAGCCAGGAGTGGGCAAAATGAAGGCCACTCAGGTAGGGAAGTATCAGCAGTACAAAGTTCTTTCACTAACCTTGCAAAGTTGCCATCACGATTGTTCTCACAGAGCAGCATTTTCTAGTACTTGCTAGTTTATTTATAAAACAAAAATGGCTAAAGCCAAGTGATTCTGTATAAACAGTGAAAATCTCACCAACAGTTGGAACCAGACATGCAAGACAAGCACCACCAAGAGGCATAATACAGAGTCTCATGGCTACCTGTCGGGGAGGCAGGAACGGGTACCTGAAGTCTTGTGTGGTGGCTTGCTAAGGAGAAACTCTGCCTGGTGTTTCCTGGTTTTATTCAAGGAGCTGGAGAAACTACCACCACATTTCATGTCTGCGGGCAGTAAGGCACAGGATGAGCTTTGCATGTTGAGTCAATGTGCTGACTTATCAGAGTACAGGGTGTGAGATGAGAGCATTGTCCCATCTATAAGTATGAGCCCATCTGGCTGCATGGTTATTTCCAGGCCTTGCTGGAAACCCATTGCTGAGCTCCTCTGAGAGGCCACATCATGCCCACCGCCCTTGCAGGTCGTCCAAACAAGGCTGGAAGGAAATCTCACTCAGTCCAAAGCCCAGGAGGTACACGCAACTTCTTCACTGCAGAAAATTGCGTTCATCTGCTATGGACACAGAACTGTTGTGTGACAAATGTGTCCAACCTCAGTGCTTAGATACAAGGTGTTCTGGTTCCCTCACAGCACTCAGGATTCACCAGATAGATAGCTCTGAGCAATGTGGAAAGAGGTCATAAACTTTACGAGTCAACCAACCAAGAAGACAGGACAATACGCTTCTCTGGAAACGAGATATTATGCAGGTGCTCTCTGCTCTCACAGCATTCCCACCTGGCGAGTAAAGGCCAGGGTTTGCTCTAATTAGTTCTCTCCGTCTGCACAAACCAGGACCTACAAAATGGCCTACAGACCCACTTCAAACAGAACATCTGCGTGGCTTGTCTGGAAATGAAAGCCTGAGAAAGGGGCTCCACTTGGTATTGTGAAAGGTGTGGAATTTGCAAATCCAAATTCCTCTGGGGCTTTGCTGACTGCCAGAGCAAGCCCCTGAAGATAGAGAATTACACCGGTATGCTGACAGAAGAATCAAACCTTTAATTTACTACTCACTAGCTCAGAGCAGAAAAGCTATAAGTACCACTTCATCCCTCCTCCTCCTGGACAAATCTCACCTATATAAAAAATGTATTTCGCAGCTCCAAACAACGGTTCTTTTTGGGACTAAGATGTGACGCCTCCCCCCAGTCCAACTCAGCCGTCAGCGTGCTGCAGTGGTCCCCGAGGTCTGCCGAGGACGGTGGGAGCAGGCAGCAGCTGTCCCTGCTGCCTGCCTCCTGCTGAGTTTCTCCTGCCTCATCCTACGGGAGCAGAGGACAGCGAGTCCCGCAGCCTGCAGGAATCTCCCAGCGGAAGAGGCTGCGGAGCCCCTTGGGATCATGTGTGGCACCCGAGCAGATGTTCACTTGCTCTTGGTGCTCTCTGTGAGACAGACCCTCTCTGATCCTGTCAGCGCGCTGAAGCACACCGACTACAAGAGGACGGCTGCACTCCCGCGCCTGCAGCTGCTCCTTTAACGTACAAAGGCAGGATTTCAAGTGAAGAGAAGAATGGGAGTCTGGCTGCAGCGTTTCCTTCACTGCTACAACAACAGATTGGAAGAAGCTGAGAGTTTTGATGCCTGGAAAACTGGATTCTGAATCGTGAGAGGCTTTGACACCCCCCCGCCCCCCAAATAAAACAAAACCCTTTGACTTCTTCTCTCAGCAGGAGGGGGAGGGAGGGAGGATTTACCATGAAGACAAATCGAAGATGCAGAGCCCTGCTAGCAGTGAGCCTGAATCTGATGGCTCTCCTGTTCTCTACAACAGCTTTTATCACGACCCACTGGTGTGAGGGCACACAGAGGGTCCCCAAGCCGAGCTGTGGGAAAGAGAAGAAGACAAACTGCCTCAACTACAGTGGGAATGAGACTGCAAATGAGACAAATCAGAATGTGGTTCATTACAGCTGGGAGACAGGAGATGACCGCTTCCTTTTCAGGTATTTCCACACTGGGATCTGGTACTCCTGTGAGGAAAATATCAATGCTGCTGGTAAGTATAAAACAACTTCCTTCCAGCTTGTGTTGCTTTGTGCTCAGCTCAGTGTGATAAACACAGAGGCAAGCTATTCTGTGCTGTATCTTAAAGCAGCTTCGCCCTGCAGAGAGAAGCAGGATTTTAACTGTTCTTTGTTGAAAAACAACCTGTTTCCAGCGAGAGCAAGGTTATTTGCTTGTTTACCTGCTGGCTGATGCAGGGTCTGTGCTCTAAAGCCAGCTGAACCTCTGATAAGCAGTATGTGCTACCCTCACGGGCACGGCAGCCAGGGACTGGTCAGTGCTTCCCTTCTGGGCGCTGCTCCATGGAGCACACAGAAGACAGCGGTTGGTAGTTGCTAAGGAGGTTCTGACATCTAACCATAATTGCCCCCGAAATAACCCCTAGGACAGTGGTCTGATTGACAGGGAAAGCACAAAGGTCACAGGTTTTATTAGACTGTAGCCTAGACTTCCTCTTTTCTGGCATCCCTTTAAGCAAATAAGCACTCACAAAGCCTTCCTGATGGCTGGATTGTATGTTTACTGAAGTAGAGAAATGGCAATTAAAGGGCACAACTGGGCACAAGAAAGCTCACTTCTGTTCCCTGCTCAGCCATTTACTTGCCGAGAAACACTCGAGAAGACATCTCTCCAGCTTATCAGTGCGTTCATTTCTTCTGCGGTACCCTGGCACTCAGCAAGAAATAAAACACTGGAGGGTGGATGGAAGGTAGCAGCCATGGGACTGATTTAAGTCTCAACAGATGCAAACTGACAGTCCCTACTCCCAGAGCTGTCTGGTAGAGCTAACATCCAAACTCTGCTTTTGAAAGAGCTTTTTCCTAGATTATGTGACTGGAAAATAAAGTTTACAAATGTGACAGTATGAGGTGATGATGGCTTGTGGATACTGGTTCGTCCTTGCTGGGCTCTTTCCATTCTATCCTGCCGTTGCTCAAGGAGTAGACTGCAGAGATGGTCCTTCACCACTGTTGGGAGTGTAGACTGAGGACACAACCTCCCTGAAAAAGGGAAGTTTATGAGATCCTGGTAAAACTGCTCTGTAAGGACATGCTATAAAGTGGGACAAACTTGGGGAGTGGCTCACAGTCCATTTCATCCCAAGGTGCTGTGTATACTCACTGGTGGTTTTGAGGATAGTGCTTCAAGAATTCGTTGGTCATTAAAACTCAATTTAATGTTTTTAAATTAAAAAACTTAAGAACTTAAAAACTTAAAACTTAAAAAACTCAAGAACTCCAACCTTGGGACTGTCAATAAACAGCTCCATGCTGAAATGAGTGCAGCAGAGTAACCTTCCTGATGTTAGAAAAAAAGTATAGGAAAAAGACTATTTGTCTTAGTGATCTGGAAATAAAGTTAGGCCACAGCAGCCTCAGTGAGCAGCTTAAGACTCTACAACTTTTTGAGCGCCTTAGCTGGGATCGGGATGATCAAGCATGCTCAAATTTCTGGCAGATATTGAAAGCTTTCCAAGCCAAGATTTATGTGTGAGATAACTTGTAACTCTGTGACTCTAGCCCACTCAGAAAACTGAGTTATCTGTGGGAGAAGAGAGATACAGTGATCTATTCTGTACTGGGTAAACAAAGCTGTGTTGTAGTGGGCGATTTCAGGAGATAGCTGGAAGCCAGTTTTAGAAAGTTATGGTGAAAACAGGAGAGAGAGGGTTGTTTCTCCCTCCCCACACCACCGCAGCAGCCAGATGTGTGTTTCTCTTATTTGAAACACTACCTTGGTGAAAAGTACTCCTCAGTTAGCAGACCAGGAGAGGCCAGCCTTTAGAAAGAATCCAGCCAGGTACGGGGATATACTGGCTTAGACAGACAGCTGCCTTGTGCAGGATTTACTCTGGTTTTCTGGTAAGGAGAGGAACTGTGTACTGGACATGGATCTAAATTTGTCCCTGAGAGTATCAACATAAAACAACCATGAAAGGTCTGCATTCAGACTTAATGGGTTTGTAACACCAGACTGTCAGTATATTGTCATGGCCTGTTGCAGCCTGACTGGTGATCATTTTGTCTGAGCTCCAGGGCAGTGAGGCACCAGCCAGCCCCAGTCCAACAGTGCTGTGACCGTGCTTATACACACACCCACAACACAATATATCTGTGAGTAATCCATCCCATAGGCTCATCACACTGTCCACAGCACACTTACTGACTACAGCTCTGTAGGTATTGCAAGTCATACGGTCACCGTGTTGTTAACAATCACCCTAGGAGGCCAGGAGAACATCCAGAAAACACCACTAAGCACAGAGACAGTAGTGTATTAAATTAGTCAAAATCCCTAGCTTGAATGCACTCCATACTTTCAATAATACCGTTCTTAAAGCTTTACCGATAGCATATTGAAAATGACTACGACGACAGCCTTCCTCCAGGCAAAGTCCTTTCAGTAGTCACTCCATAGCCTCACACTTCTGTCAGCAGAACATATGGCCACAGCCTGTGGTCAGCACCATTCCTACAGCTCCTGACCTCCCCCTGGTTCCTGGCTGCCGATGTCTGAAGCTAAGCAACATGAAGCAGACCAGGAACACATGAATGCCAGTCTCTGTGGTTGTGATGCTGTCAAAACTCTCCAGAGAGTCCTAACATTCACAGCTGTGAGCTACATTCTTCATCTAGCCACCAGGCTTTTAATTTATCTCTCCCTACAGTCATGGCACTGTCAAAACTTCCTGCTCTCTGCACTGGTGCAGCTGAAACACAGCAGATTTTGTAGAGCAGACCCAACAGGACGAGTTCCCAGAAGATTGATGCTGCAAGGATGGACAGGATTGCAGGTCTTCCAGTCGGCTGGAGGGCCTAGGACTCAGTCATACCTTAAAATTACACTTAGGCTGCAATCAAAAACAATTTTGGCGTGTCTTCTCACTGCTTATCTGAAATGTCCATTTAGATTCCAGAGGTAGAGCTGCAAAAAGCATGCCACGCACTCTCTGTGCAGAGACTAATGAAGCAGGCCTTCATCTTGTTGCAGGTTTCTAGTTCTCACTGACATCTCTAACGGAGATTGAATGCTGTGATTATTTCTGAAATAATTTGTGAATCTAGAGTTTATTTTTATCCAGCACGTCTAGGACAGCTAAAGAATACGAAAAGTATTTAGCACCTGAGAAATATAGTTGTGAATCCCCTCTGGGAAGAGAAGGACATGAGC
Source organism: Phaethon aethereus (assembly GCF_964289735.1). Taxonomy (NCBI): domain Eukaryota; kingdom Metazoa; phylum Chordata; class Aves; order Phaethontiformes; family Phaethontidae; genus Phaethon; species Phaethon aethereus. The sequence continues at coordinate 15,959,790 of NC_138591.1, forward strand.
ATGTATATATTTCATTGGTGGGTCAGCCCAGTAATTACTTAGTAAAATTTCTGAATCAAAAGTATGCTGAATCCCAGTCTACTAAAAAGAAGATGAAGGCTGTCGCTTCCAGCAGGGGTTCAATGCTTTGGATCCCACATGGGTGGAGGTACCTTCTATAGCAGCAATGCACCTAACCTCCGGAAGCTGAAGCATACCCTGTGGGCTCTGCAGGTCATGCTGGTCACAAGTCCTGTTCTGCACTCACACGCTGCACTGGGCAGTTGGTGCCTCCTCCTGGGCTGTGAGTTCCTTGGCTGTGGCCAGGCGTCTCACAGCCGAGCTCTCTATCTTTTCATTGCTTTATGAGTAGGACTTTGAGTACATATCTTATTTCACACCTGCAGTTGAGGTCTGTGCTTGTGTCAGTACTGGACACCTCACAAGATACCAGACAAGTGATGTGCTAATAGCAGCAGTGGTGAACTAGCCGGTAGGTTCCGTGACTCAAGAACATACATGCCATGAAAAAATTAACATGTGAAGTAGGTAAGGTGGCATACCTTATCCTAACAGGTAGAGGAGTTTGAGAGCTGGGAAGCAATAATGAGTTAGCCCATTTTGCCCATTAGTGTGTTTGCTTTGATTTTAATAGAAAAACCCATGAACTCAGATCTTGTTTTAGTTGCTATTGAACAATCTCAGTAATAACATCCACATTCAGAGGGAAAAGCAGCTGCCTAGGTGCCTTTTAAGAGTACTGTCACATTAAATAAACAACGAGCCTTTCCATGTTGCTTACCACGCTCTGTAGAAGTCAGGGAGATCAGGAATGGGTCTGCATAGGCTTAGAATTATATTTTGATGGCAAGGGGTCTGTAGCTGTTTGTATACTCTGTACCACATATTCCTTAGCACTCTTTAAGGAGTAAATGGTAGAGTGGAACTTACATGGTATGTAAAGATGCATCAAAACGGGCCATAAATAGGGACATTAAATGCACATTTGATAAGGAGCCAGAGAATGAGAAAGGTGTATCCTGCAGAAACGAATAAATCTGTAACATATAAAGACATGAACTTGCCATATGCTTACACAGATCCAGAGCGGTACTGCATCACCCTTCTCCCCCACCACCGTGTGGTAATAAGCATTTGTGATTCACTGTAGGCTGCTGTCCTGAGAGAAGGACCAGGGAGAAGCACCTTCTGAGTATATAATTAGAGGCAAGAGGAATTGGGAATTCTTGCTGGATTATGAGAAATACAGTATAATTGGCATGACTAAAACCTGGTGGGTTTATTCACATGACTGGAATGTAAAAATTGCTAGTTATAAATTGTTTAGGAAGGAAAGAGTGGTAAAAGGAATTGAGGAGGTAGAGCTCTACATTAAAGATAAAATTTCCAGCGATAGAGGAACTGAACCCAGGGGGCCTGGATAATCTCCATCTGAGGACGTTGACATAATTGGCATATGAAAATACAGGTTTAGTAGCAAGAATCTGAACATTGCTCTATTCAAAGAAGACTGGAAAAAAATTATACAGACCACTTGGCGCAGCAACCTTAGGACAGTTTTCAGGGAAAGCACTCAGTACCTGGCAACAAATGGGTTTTATCAAAGGTAGGGTTTTGTTAAAGGTAAATCTTTTAACAAGATGAATCACTTCTTAGACAAGGGTAATGCATTAGACCCAGTCTTTACGGATTTACAAAAAAACATTTGATGGAATGTCCCACTGAAAATTCTTTACAGCACAAATACAGAGAACGAAGAGAATGGTAACAACGTAGTGATAGCTGTGGACATGCTTCCACACCAGGGAATGCTAAACAGCCTGAGCCTCTTCAGACTGGAATGAAGGCACACTGTACAGAGAACTATGTTATTTGTGGGGATCAACAGGGAATGACAGAGATCAGACAAGAAATATCATTGACTGCTTCTGTGATTTAAGAACAATAAGGCATAACAACAAAAAGAAATGCTCCTTCCTACAAAGTTCCCCACCAGTGAAGACCAAAACTGGAGACTGCATGGATCCAGGGAGGAAACATCCATTTGTATTAATAATGTGATGATTTGAGAGCAACCTCTGACCAGGAAGTCCCCAAACTACTGAGGCAGTACTGATATCTCAAGGGGAGTACATGAGCAGAAACACCCTACATCCACCCCTTTGTTCTTCCCTAAATATCTATTATTGGATGATGATACATAGATAGTGAAGTAGGTAGATCTTTGCTTGATTCTGTGGTGCAAATTTTACTTTATATTATTTATTATGATGGAGATAAATAGATTGTAAACTAATTAAAGAATAGTCTTACGAGGGGACTTTGGCAAGTAATATAAAAAGAGAAATTATCACAATGGAGATCAGGTATTTCTAGTTGTCTTCAAATTTGATTTTGGAACTGACTCTGTTATTGCTGAGATTAGCGACCTAGGAAAAAGAACTAGGGATACCATTCATGTCACCTAATTCATTAAAAAAAAAGAAAAAAAGGCAAGGTGAATCCCACAGCAAACCTGTGGATATCCGCACATGTAGATGTCTGTGCCTAAACTGATCAACATCATCATTACAGCCAGTAGAGAGTAGTGAGTGCTTCTTAGGGAGATTAAATTCCTCTTCATATGGGATGAACTGAGCCCTGGGATTACATGTTTTCCTCATTGGCCAAAAGGGAATCTGTCTAATAAATTGCCATTTCTAACACAACAGTCTTAATTTGAAGAGAATAATCCTACTTTAAATGCACTCCTTACATATACTGTGACACAAGGTCTGGGAATATTGGCATTACAGAGGAGATTCTTCTGCATAACTAAAAATGTGAGCTGGTCTGATAAAGTTGTAAGAGTAGTATTAAAATAATTAAAATTTTAAAAAAAATTAAAAGAACCAAACACTAAGGCAAAATATTCTATGACGTCACAGGTAGTTATCAATTGTGAGCAAAAGATAGGAAACAATTTGTGGGCCAGTATTTGACTGTGGGGTGACTGTGAGTTGCCGAAGTGCTGCGATATAAAGAAAAAGTGTTATTCTAGGGAAGAATAAACACCACTGTGCATGGCGCAGGCAACACCAGTGCATATTGTTAATGCTGTCATGGATTATGGTAAGAAAAAGTGAGAGATGAAATAGATGCAGAGTGGGATTTCCAGGGTATTTAAGGAAAAGAGAATCTCCTTCAAGAAAAGAAAAGAAAAGAAAAACTGGTCCTCTTTATTATAACAAATTGAAGCTCTAGAGGGGACATGATGGTACCTTATGTATGGATAAGTACCAAGAAAAGAATATGACTTAAATAACTTGTAATTGAGGGAAAAAAGTGAAAATACAAGGAGGAGTTGCCAGAAAGTGCATCTCTGGACTTCACCTCCACAGAGGGCAGTGTAAGCAAAGAAAATCCATGGGCTGAAATGGATACTTCTTCAAGTCACAGAAAGAACTGTAGGAGGGAAGAGGAATGTTTCTGGCATGAGGAAGCTTGGAGTCAGTCCCGCATAGCTGATTTGTTGGTATCTTAAGGGGGTCTGAAAGGCACCATCTTGGTCTGACTGCCTTGCTCACACCACCTTTATATTCTATTACCTGTCATCCATGCTTCAGGGTTGCCACTGGTCACCAGTGGGAGCCAAGAAAAAAAACAGTTGCTCACTTGATGCATATCACGTTTTTTGGAGGGTTTTTATGCCTTCTCTAAAGCATCAGAAATTTGCTACAGGTGGAGACAGTATGTGAGGAGGTTGCTTTGCTGCCGCTGGCATTATTACAGCTTCTCAGTATCTAATTGGTATGTCTGCTCATGCACTGAACATTAAACTGATGATCTAATTTGGGATCAGAAGGGAAATCTCCCTCAGGCTAGATAACAGGGACAGTTACAAATTTTTTTGCATTCCTTTAGAACATGGGGAAGGGTCCATTTTAGAAAAGCACTTGTGAACTCCTCCTAACAAATCCCTGGTTTTTGCTTACATGATAAGATAGGCCTGGCCATAGGAATTTAAGCTATATGATAAGAGTCTTCAGATCTGTTCATGTTCCTCACTATGACTCTTGCTCTCTTCATGTGGTACATGATAGCTGTGGTTTCTCTGGTGGTGATTGCTTTATTATAGACATTCAGTTCTTTGTAGGATGCTGGGGTTATTTTGTGTCTGCAGTGTACTGGAAATTTTGGATTTTAGGTCCTCATGATCCTCCTAGACAGACTAGCTGTATGAACATATATCATACATAAAACACAGATATAAAGTCCCTGCAGGCTGAGACTCATAACAGAGTAAAATAAGGGACTAGGCAGTGAACCATTCTTTATTTTATAAGCTGCTCCCTACCTCATGAGTAAAAACTGTGTTACTTTCTCTTTGGTTGTGTCTGTCCTCAACCATTTAACCCAACAGCCTTAAAGGAGGCATCTGAGGGGTTCTGGTAGTTCCTTGTAAACAGAATAAATATCAGAGTGCTGGAAGACTAACACATGGGTCCCATATTTCAGAGAACTGAGATGTTAGTGTTAGTCAGTGCAACATATGAACAGATGCATTCAGGGCTACAGAAATAAAGAGGGGATGGAATATCAATCATCATGGTATCCCCACGGTTTTTAAATTACACCAGACTCAATCCTGATTTTAAAACTTTCCTTATATGAATTTAACAGAACCGGCTTGCTAACAGATCTCAAAATAGGGACTTAGCAGGGAATAGGGCTGCTTCTAGTAGGATCCTCTATTAATCATGAATTGGTGTAATATTATTCAGTATTCTTGTTGGTAAACTAAATGGTGATATAAATCTTTGCTGTTCTAGCTGACCAATGATTACAGAAGACAGTAATTAAGAAGAAGCAGATGTTATTACTGTGGAATGACCTGGCTTGTAGAATAGTCACAGGCAAACAAAATTCACTTTAAGGTGTTCCACCTTGCATTTGGCTACATTTGGTGGGGGAAAAGGACACAAACCATGCTTATGATGTAGGAAATTGATTGGGAAGCAAAGCCATTCCACCATGTCTAGACTTACTAGATTTGGAGAGATCAAAAAACACATCATATTGCCATTCAGCCTGATTTCACTGTGCATTACGTGCCAGAAAAAAAAATACTAAATGAGTATTTGTTGCAAAGTTACTAGGTACAAGCTTGGAAATAAGGTTCACAAGAAGCAGCGCAATCACAACTTTTTTCACTTGATTTCAAAACTGGATATGTATTTGCAGTGTACTACAGTGTCCTTCCTTTAAAAGTCTGTGGCTGAAATGTTAAGGTTATCTGAGTTTCCATACTCCAAGTCAGGTGTGCCTGACTGGAAAAACAGGATGTCTCAACCCAAAAAGCAACTGAGCATCTTTGGGTAGGGAAGATGGGAGACGTTTCTGGAGTTCACTTTGAAAGAGGCAGACTAAATTGCAATGGCTAAGAGGAACAGAGAGCGCATAGATGGGCAAACCAGGGAAGAAATACTGCTATGGTGTTAACTGTGGAGAAGAAATACAAGTTGATGTAGTACAGGCTCTGACATTCAAGGTCCCTCCCCTCCAGCAATCCCTTTGCCTCTTACCTACAGTCCCTCGCATGTTGTTTCAAGCTGCAACCTCAGGACTTGTGTTCACAGCGAAATGCCATGCCATCAGAGTAATGCTCTGTTCCAAATCTGTCTTTCCCTCCATTTTGGCACAAGTCAACTTTTGATGTTTTCATTTTCTGGAGTAATCCCATCCATGAAAAGGAGTTTCCTTCTTTGCTTTCGGTGACTTTCATCTCCTCCTGCCCTGCTTATGTATCTCCAGAGCTAGGGCACGGATCCAATGCAAATACTCTGGTTGGGCATTATCTGGAGAGAAGCACTGGCATGGTTGAAAGAGAATCCACATTGATCCACAGCTAATAATTGGAAAGAGTGGGAGCTATTGAACCATATTTCTTCTACAGCCAGGGCTTTAGGGTCTTATTGGTTACTTATTGCTTTGATCTTTGTTAATCACCAGCCTGAATGGAACTGCTAATGCAGTCGCACAGGAGATTGTAGAAGGCATGCCAGACTTCATACAATGAGGTATATGTATCAGCAACATGTTTTATGAAGAGCATCATTGCTAGTCTTTCACAGTTTTCTGGGGTGACTTTATAGTCCCACAGATACTGGACCCCTGATAACCAGTTTATTTGGGCATATTTATATTAGCACAGAGTAAGCACAGTGTGGCAGATGGTCACCTGTGGGCTGAACAGGTAAAAAACCTCCTCTTCCCATTCCATGGTTTGAAAAGCTTAAAGCAACTCGGAATTCTTTGTCTGATTTAATGTTTTCCAAATTATAAAGTCAGATTTAATTTGACTCCAAAATCATTTCAATGATGATTTCAAGCCTCTCTCAACACCATTGTTTCCTTGATTCTCCCAATCATTTAGAATTCTGAACTATTTTCTAGCTCTCCAAATGATAGATGTGTGTACACATCCGTCAGGTCTTACCAAGATAATCAGATGAGTCTTGCGACTTGGATGTGTTTCAATTAGACATGATTTGAGAGCAGCCTGTGGAGATGTTTGCTTTCAGATACTGTGCAAGATTTTTCACATCAGGGAGAGTTTCAGTGCAGAAAATGCAGCTGCCATAGCACATAGCCCCAGTTAGCACAAACACGCTGGGGTATTCCTTGCTCTGTTTGTACCCTCTGCCCGCTGCACAGCTATCTACTGCTCTGACGAACCAAGGGGAAACTCCAGAGTGTGGATGATACCCCTCTGATTAAACTATTTTCATTTCTTTGTGAATATGTGAATTGAGGAAAAATGCGTGCCTGAAATGCAAAAGTGGAAAGCTTTCCACTTTTCCACTTTAAAAGGTAGAAAGCTTTAAGAGTTTGAGTTTGAGGAAAGAGAACAGTGGTCTAACATTCAGATTTCAAAACAACTCCAAAAGGGAAAAAGACTGTGAGTTATCTCAGCAGAGGCTGAAAAACTGAACAAATTCTCAAGTTACTTGGAAGTAAGAGAAGTATGGATGGGCAGCAGCTATGAATGCCAGCTGCCAGAGTGAGAGAAAGCAATTGTTTTCATAGTTCAAGACATATGTTCGTGTAATTCTGTATGAACTCATTTATTTTCCAGAAGAAAATATTATTCCAGCAAAATCAACATGGTCAACTGGAAAATGTTGATTTTGCAGATCAGTACTTGATTTTGCATTAGAAATAATTCAGTTAAATACTCTGGGATCAGTTTAATCAAAAGTGGAATATTTCACTCATTAATTAACCTGATACAACTTGGTTTGAGTGAACTCATTAACCTGTATTTTCCCTAATGTATTGCTTTATTTCACCTAAGTCGTGTTGCAGTCCTCAACCTCATCTAGACTGGAATCCCTTGAGGGTTATATCTTTTTTTAGACAAATACAATGATTTCACTCTCAGTAGATGATGTGGGATCTCATCAGAATCACATGACTCCAGATATAATTGGAGAGATAAAGATTTGTTAGGGCCTATTGGGAAAAAAGGGGACCTTGTCTTTCGTAGGCTGGGAGCCAGAGTGTTACTAAAAGGGAATGCTGTTTAGATGAAATTTAATCATTTAAATTTCCATCAGAACTGTACTTCTGAACTCGTAAAATTTTATGCAGAGTAAGGGAATACAGACAGATTTTTCTTTTTTTTTTTTGCAAGAAGACAAGCAGAGTTATAACAGAGATCCTTCTCTGAGTCAGAACTACCAGATTTCTTTTCAGTCAAATTAACTAGAATATTTTGAAACCATGTAGTTGGAAGAAATACAAACTAGGACTTTTCAGAGTTGTTTTTATTTTGGTGCCCTCATTATTAATGAGGCCTTTACCACTGGCTCAGAGAGAACTCGGGAATGTGAGGCCTGAGTATGATCCCAGACATCAGCTTCTGGTCCTTGCTATTACAACAGCCATGTTATAAACTTAGAACTTTGCCTTAAAGCCTCTGCTTTTTTGGGTGTGTTTTCTGCTCTCTTCCCAATTTCCAGTCTAAACCACCAGTTTAATGAGGTATAGTCTGGACAAATTCAACCACTGTTGTGCAGTGTGTGGTCCTGAAGACAGGAGCAAACAAACCATACATTTTATCAACGGGCGGAAGAAACACTAGCATGCATGTGGGTCTCCCAAAGGCTTAAAGTCAGAGTGATTCCAGTGTGCACGTTGAGCTCGGAAGTAACCTACGTGTACTATAGTTTAGACCCAGCCAACCTATGTGCACTTAGACCTGCCTTTCCAGCTGCTGTATATAGCTCCCTAATTGCTCCCTAGGGTCTTCCAATAGACCCCTAGATGAATGTGGAATGCCTGCATCCACTTCGGAAGCTGCAGCTAGGAACATCTGATCTGTCACAGTGCAGTCATGCTGTGCCCACAACAAGGTGTGCAGAGCATAACGGGGAAAGTAGCTCACAGCCCTGGAGCCAGCATACCGTGCAGACCTGATGGCTCTATGGGACCTGTGTCTTAATTTTCTGGCAGAATTGAATTTGAGAGATTTGGAAAAGCTACTTCTCTTTATGACACTAATGTGGCTGGCCACACAGACCAATGTAGAGAGAGCTGTACCTTTACCAGCACACACAGAAACAGCAACATCACTCCCGTCAGCTAGCTCGCTCCTCTTCCTCCTCTCTGACTGAGCAGGTTTGCACATCACTAGTGAAACATGCACACCCTTTCACTCTGTAAACGAGCAAGCACATCACACTAATGGTCCCTCAGATATTATCATGGGCTCTAAGTCTATTATCCATACCAAGACCTCCTGGCTCTTACCTAGCCACCAGCTCAGACCTTGGGTCTTTCCAGATATGTGTCCTCCTGCTCTCTGGCTGGTTCCTTTTGAAATCCCCTAGTGAATTACAAATACACAAAGACATGCACATATGCAGGATTAGATTAATTAATTAGGATTAATTAGAGAAAAACACACACAAATTTTGGGTTTTCCAGTTGCTGGTACTCAGATCCACAGACCCCTATGACTCGTGCCCCCTTCTCGGGATACTCAGCAGAGACACAACTGAGCCCATGCAGAGACAGTCTGGTTATAAGGGAATGCATTTGCAAGAGCTTGCATGTTTCTACCTAACCCTTGGGAAGCCAGAGAATAAGCGGTACCAAGCTCTTACTGATGTTTACGTGGTCAGTCAGTCCTTTCTCCTCAGCCTCCAGCAGCTCCCTGACACTGCTGAGCTCCAGAGAGCTTCACATACACTGTACTTGGCCATTGCTCCTGCGTGGAAGTGGAGAGCATTCAAGCCAGGTCACACCTCTTCTTTCTGTATGAGCTATGTACAGGAGAGATCACTCCTTGGCTTTCTCTGCCAGAATCGCTGCCACAACTGGGTGAAGGCAGGAGTATCAGGGGGATGAATCCTAGACACTGTTCTTGTTGCATTTCTAAACAGCCTTTTCTGTATTCTCTAAAGACTCCATGAGCCTGGTTATGAAGAGAAGATGCATCTGGAAAAGGGCGGCACAGCAGGATAAACTCTGCCAAGTCTAAAATTAAACTTAAGAGGGCTTAAGAGATCAGTTATACAAGAGACCCAAAAATAACTTAGAATAAATCCTAAGAGGAACAGTGAAAGCACTGCTGACATCTTCAGTTCTCAGTGAGGTGCATGTCTGCATGTTGAAGTATGAATGTGGTCTATAAATACCACCAGTGGTTACCATTGAAAATGGAGGAGTTTCCAGTGCCCCAGCAAAAGGAACAACAAAGGGAAGAGTTTTTCATCAGGAACTGCTTGTGCAATTCCTACCACAACCTTTAGCAGTAAGCCAGGCAAAATCCAGATACCAGCCATTGAAAGTGAAGTGACCTCCTTCCAGTGTCTATCTCCAATCTACAGTCATTCTTCATGCTATGGCTCCAAAAGGATTTTTTCTGGACACTCCAGCATTTTCTGTCCATATTATTTAAACTGGAGACCTCAGCCACAGCCAGCTCTCCTGGGAGAGATGGTGTTCTGGGCAAGTTTATTTGAGGGAGGACGAGGATGCACATTCCCTCAAATAGCCTGTGATCACACTCTCTACATCTGTCCTGCAGACAAGGCACCTGCAGCCAAACGCTACGGTACCATCAGCTTCCTCAGTACCCACACATGTCAGGAAGGCTTTGTACCTTTCCATGTATCTGAAAGGCACAGTGTTATCTCCAGCTCTCCGAACAGCCTGTGCAGATTCTGTAGTAGCCAATGCCATTCCCCTTTGGCTGTCTTGGGATAACATGCTAGAGGGTGAGGTATTTGTTAAAGGTTTCCAGCAATGTGGCTTCAGATTAACTGCAACCACAGGTGAGAGATGACTCAGTGGTAGCCAGTTTGCTTGAAGTGAAAATAAAACTGTGATAAAAGTAATAGCTTACGTCTAAAAAAACCCCACAAAACCAAAACCAAACCACATATCCATATTGCTAGAATGAAAACTCCTGCTTAATCTGCTTATATCAAGTCCACCTCTAAAGGTCACACTCTCTATATTCCCTTTATTTTATGTCAATGCACTCCTGACACACCTCATGCCCTCTCATGCTCCATGCTCAGAGGCTCTGGATGAGTGTGATTCCTACTTACAGCACAGTATGTTCTATAGTCCACCTATTTATCTGGATTGCTTGGTCAGGGGCCTAAAGTACACCACATATGAAAAGAAGCTGAGGGAGCTGGGCTTGTTCATGTACCTACAAATAGAGTAAGGACGACTACGAAGATGACAGAGCATGGGAGAAACTCCATCCTTGGAGTCACTGAAGAATGGGTATCATCATCCATCATGATTTGGCTGGGCAAAGTCACAGCTGACCTGATCAGGTGTTAGCAATAGTCCTGATCTGAACAGGAGGCTGGACAAGAGACCTGCAGAAGACTTCTAGGATGCTGTGATTTCTGTGAAGCACCAGGCATCTTTCAGTCTGTCTATCCCAAAACTTAATATCTTACTCATCTGACATTCCTTCTGCTCAGATATGGACTGCCCTACCTACCTCTTTTGAAATGGAGATGGTGCTTGATAAGTCAAGTGTCACTTCCTTTTCTTGACTGTCCTCTTGACAGTGCCTGTATTCATAGAGTAGAAGTCCTTCCCTACGCCATGGAGATATTGAAACATACATTTCAATGTCAAGTGAACTTTGTGTTTTATCACAGCATATACAGAGACAAACAGACTATGTACACAACACTTTTTAGCATGGTTAGCATAGGTTTAAAACTGCAAAAAAAAAAAAAGTGGTAATAATAGGATTATAATAATAGATTGTTATTTCAGCACAGCTAGCATTTGAATGGTTACGTTTATCCCAATCCCGCCAACAAAGACACCAGATAAATTAACATTTTATATTGACTTGTACACATAATTAATTACAACTCAGAAAAAAATCACACACTGACTTCAACATCACTACAGCATTTCACTGTTTATTCTTTTTTAATGGCTCACATTTCTTAAATCAGTCTTTTCACTATGCAATTAAAATTGAGCAAAACTAATAAAAAACCTCCTCCTGAAGCTGTCTTTGCATCAATTGAAGTCTTAAAGGGCAAAATGAATTCTTGTCCACTACCTCTGGCAGCCATGCTGGGCTCTGATTCCTCGAGGCAGGCTATTGGTCACCTTGGAACATATCATATGGAAGGAAACACATACACCAGGTGTATGGATGCACCTAGGGCAGAGGAATTATTTTATAATCTCTTTGATTCTTTGAAGAAGTAAAAAGAAAAGTCAATACATCCATCCTTAAGATACATTTCTTGCTCAGAAGCAATAGGCCTCTCAAGAATGTCTGCAAAAATGGAGGTGGAGTCCTAAATGGAGAAAATTTAATTTACAATGATAAATGGATGCAGCAGCCACAAAGCAGAGGGAGTGGCACGGCGCTGTGCGATGATCATGGCAAGGCATTTGCCTGCTTTTTTAACCATTTTTTAAAAATTCTATGCAATTGCTTAGCTTGCTTTGTACTTCAGGATTTGTCTGTCGTAGTCACTTGTGTCATATCTATCTGTTGAGACATCTGTGCTCATGGCAATGCATCCTGGCATTGAGATGTTGAGTCAGACCCTGGTGGGGCACAGGCATTGTCCTGACGATGAGAAGCAGGAGGGCAAAAGTGCTGGTGAAATAGGCCTGTGCTCTCCCAATGCTACTCCACCTGGAGGGCAACACTATTCCTGGCATTGGGGAAGAGCAGCACTGACCCAACAGGGACCCAAGCATCACAGAGAACATTTTTCTTCACTAACTGTATTTCATACTCCTGATCAAGGGACTGTAATCCTAAGGGAGAGTCCAGCCTTGTAAGCATAGCAGTTTTGGTCCAGGCTGGAGGCACAGGTAAATGTCTGCTCTCTGTGTGAGACAACCTAGGGGTCCTGTAGAGTCTTGGGTGGGAACGATGGCAGAAACACCAGTCAGAAAGAGGAGGTAGAGCGAAACCAAGCAACTTCTGTCTCCTAAAATAATCCTTTTCTTTTAAAGGTGAAAAATGTCGAAGTTTTATTGACCTTGCCCCGGCTTCTGAAAAAGGTAAGACAATAGTCAGTGTTTCTTTCCATTTTACGAATTGCATCAGTATTTCTTCATGTCATACTTTAGTGCCATGGGAAACACTACTACCTAAGCCCACAAGGACCTACATGTCATCCAGATTACACACAGTCAGGTGGAACAAATGTCAAGGGTTTAAGACAGACAGCTATTTACTCAGTTTATGCAGATCTGTCATTTCTCTGATGCATTTTCTCTTCATTCAGTTGAATTTTTTTCAAGAAAATAAAGATTTATATTGTAATACAGACATTTCCCTTCTTCCTCTAGTGAGGAAGGACATGCTACATGGTTTCCTCAGACCGTCACAAAGACATTTATGGTCAGAAAACTGCAGTCACAGTACCAAATGTCTCTTTGTGAGAGGGAGTCATGTAGATGCTTTTTTGTTTGATTTACCCTCAAAAAAAAAAAAAAAAAAAAAAATTCAAGTGCATAGAAAGAGGCAGTCTGCAAAGCTTTTCTTTACCCTGATATTGGAATTGTAAATTTTCAATAGCAATTTAACCCATATTTCAGAATAGTATTTATCAGACAAAAAATGGGTAGAGTTCAACTAACAAACTGGGCAGCTGGAGCCCTCCTGCTCCCAGCTCAAGACAGAGCGCTCTGCCCACAGCTGAAGAGGTGCACAAATCTTGCTGTGTCCTTCACGCTAACAGTGGGCTTGGATGATGAAAAATCATGTTTGTACGAAGCAGCGGTATCTTTTGTTAGATCACTTGAGACAATCACAAAACCGTTTGGGCATATGGTACCTTCATCAGGTCTGACAGAGAGGCAGTAAGTGGTGTAAGGAACAATTGCTCTTAGTTTGTCTGAATTGCTGATCAGCTGGACAAATTGAAAGAGAAAGGCAATTACCATTAATAAAGCAGTGGGGTATTTCAGTGAGAGAAACAGTAACAAGAGACAGTCTCTGTGAAATTCATTGTAAGTAAACCTAAATAAATTATGCACTTAAGGGAAGAACAATCCTGGGATTACTGCTATTAATGGGCTCTGAGTTAAATCATACACACAAAAATGGGACCTTGGGGCATAACCGTACTTATGAAAACACTAGCTCAATACTCAATACTTAGCGGTCAAAAAACAAACTATCTGTTAGACAGCATTAGGAAAGGACTTTAGAACAGCGCAGAGAGTATCCTGTTGCATGAGAATTGTATACATCTGAAAGCTTCATCTTTATATCGAATATAGTGTGCTATTTT